>NW_028120801.1:0-662260 GCF_965178545.1 Coloeus monedula | reverse complement strand
CGCCCCTAGTCGCCCGGATTGTGGTGCTGTGTTGAAAGCCTTGGCCAGCCAAAGGCTAATGCAGCAAGTGCTTCTCTCCTGAAGCACTTGGCTGAGTGAGAGCTGCACACACGGTTTGGACACTGTAAAGCAGCAAGAGAAATGATTGTACCTCGAGCTGAGGAAAATCCCTGCCCAGAAACCCTGTGCATGCGTGCACTATAGCCTCTGAAGAGCGGGACAGCTCCAAGCCATCGCTGGGCGTCACTTCTGTCCAGAGCACAGAAGGCGAAGAACGAAGCAGCCGGGCACCGGGCTCATGCACTCAGTGCACCGAATTGCCTAAGTTCAGCACAAAGCTGCTTCACAAGCCCAGTCAGCTGAGAATGCTCCGGCTGCTTCCGAGAGGAAGGCGCAGCCCTTGCACTCCATCACACAAGCTGGCCAGAAACAGTTTCTTACAGCCGCACTGTTGCAGAGTCCACGCAGCTTGAGCGCACGCAGAAGGAGGCGTCCAGAAAGAAGGCGTTCTTCAAGTCCCCCTTCTCTAAGCAGCCTTGAAACTGAGCACAGCACACTGCGCCTAGGCAGCTTCTTTCTCCGAGAGACGTGCCCTCCTCACACCATGCACTCTCGCAGCTCCCTTGCCCACTTGCAGCAGCTGCTGCCAAAGAAAAAGGCTCCAGGAGTAGCAGCCACTGCTGGGCTGAACCTTCCCCTTGCCTCACGTCAAGCACCAGAAACTGTCCTCTGCACTCTGTCTTTCCCTTCTCCACCGCATCTACCACTGGCATCTCTGCATCTCCAAGCACGAAGCTAGCAGAATTGCTTCCAGGGAATAGTGGAAGAGAAATAGGTAGCAGCACAAGTAGCCGCGAGTTGCACTTTCTGCTTCCGACTGCTCAAGTGAATCCGCAAACAAGCGAGTGGCAGGCACGCTTCCTCTTGCAGCCTGGGCCATTCGCACAGCAGCCTGCTGCTCTGCCTTCGTTCTTATGCCCTTCGTAGCAGGTCGCGCTTTCGTTTTGCTGGAGACGAACAGTCGTCTGCTTCTCGCCCAGAGAGCGCGGGGCCGGCAGCGAAAGCCTCCAGGCTGCTGCTTCTGCCCAAACACGCCTGGCCTATGCACTTTCTCTCTCGGCGCTGGGTAGCAGCACATTCGCTCTGCCTTGTAGCCTGAATCTTAACGGAAAGCTTCTCGGCTACGTCTGGCCCAGAGCACAGGTTGAGGTCAACGAGCTTCCCCAGAGCTTGCCCCCGAGGCGTGGAAACTTGGATTTGCAGCACCTTTCAGGGGAACTCTTCCTTCCTTTACAGCCTGCACAGCGCCGGCAGATGGCGGTGCTCTCTGCAGCCTTCTTCTCGCTTCCAAGTACCACAGGGCACCTTGCAGCCTTGCAGAGAGCAAAGAGGCAGATAGACATCTCGCCCAGAAGAAGGTGCCAGGACGAAAAGGTGCTCGTCCTTTCCGCCCCTAGTCGCCCGGATTGTGGTGCTGTGTTGAAAGCCTTGGCCAGCCAAAGGCTAATGCAGCAAGTGCTTCTCTCCTGAAGCACTTGGCTGAGTGAGAGCTGCACACACGGTTTGGACACTGTAAAGCAGCAAGAGAAATGATTGTACCTCGAGCTGAGGAAAATCCCTGCCCAGAACCCTGTGCATGCGTGCACTATAGCCTCTGAAGAGCGGGACAGCTCCAAGCCATCGCTGGGCGTCACTTCTGTCCAGAGCACAGAAGGCGAAGAACGAAGCAGCCGGGCACCGGGCTCATGCACTCAGTGCACCGAATTGCCTAAGTTCAGCACAAAGCTGCTTCACAAGCCCAGTCAGCTGAGAATGCTCCGGCTGCTTCCGAGAGGAAGGCGCAGCCCTTGCACTCCATCACACAAGCTGGCCAGAAACAGTTTCTTACAGCCGCACTGTTGCAGAGTCCACGCAGCTTGAGCGCACGCAGAAGGAGGCGTCCAGAAAGAAGGCGTTCTTCAAGTCCCCCTTCTCTAAGCAGCCTTGAAACTGAGCACAGCACACTGCGCCTAGGCAGCTTCTTTCTCCGAGAGACGTGCCCTCCTCACACCATGCACTCTCGCAGCTCCCTTGCCCACTTGCAGCAGCTGCTGCCAAAGAAAAAGGCTCCAGGAGTAGCAGCCACTGCTGGGCTGAACCTTCCCCTTGCCTCACGTCAAGCACCAGAAACTGTCCTCTGCACTCTGTCTTTCCCTTCTCCACCGCATCTACCACTGGCATCTCTGCATCTCCAAGCACGAAGCTAGCAGAATTGCTTCCAGGGAATAGTGGAAGAGAAATAGGTAGCAGCACAAGTAGCCGCGAGTTGCACTTTCTGCTTCCGACTGCTCAAGTGAATCCGCAAACAAGCGAGTGGCAGGCACGCTTCCTCTTGCAGCCTGGGCCATTCGCACAGCAGCCTGCTGCTCTGCCTTCGTTCTTATGCCCTTCGTAGCAGGTCGCGCTTTCGTTTTGCTGGAGACGAACAGTCGTCTGCTTCTCGCCCAGAGAGCGCGGGGCCGGCAGCGAAAGCCTCCAGGCTGCTGCTTCTGCCCAAACACGCCTGGCCTATGCACTTTCTCTCTCGGCGCTGGGTAGCAGCACATTCGCTCTGCCTTGTAGCCTGAATCTTAACGGAAAGCTTCTCGGCTACGTCTGGCCCAGAGCACAGGTTGAGGTCAACGAGCTTCCCCAGAGCTTGCCCCCGAGGCGTGGAAACTTGGATTTGCAGCACCTTTCAGGGGAACTCTTCCTTCCTTTACAGCCTGCACAGCGCCGGCAGATTGGCGGTGCTCTCTGCAGCCTTCTTCTCGCTTCCAAGTACCACAGGGCACCTTGCAGCCTTGCAGAGAGCAAAGAGGCAGATAGACATCTCGCCCAGAAGAAGGTGCCAGGACGAAAAGGTGCTCGTCCTTTCCGCCCCTAGTCGCCCGGATTGTGGTGCTGTGTTGAAAGCCTTGGCCAGCCAAAGGCTAATGCAGCAAGTGCTTCTCTCCTGAAGCACTTGGCTGAGTGAGAGCTGCACACACGGTTTGGACACTGTAAAGCAGCAAGAGAAATGATTGTACCTCGAGCTGAGGAAAATCCCTGCCCAGAACCCTGTGCATGCGTGCACTATAGCCTCTGAAGAGCGGGACAGCTCCAAGCCATCGCTGGGCGTCACTTCTGTCCAGAGCACAGAAGACGAAGAACGAAGCAGCCGGGCACCGGGCTCATGCACTCAGTGCACCGAATTGCCTAAGTTCAGCACAAAGCTGCTTCACAAGCCCAGTCAGCTGAGAATGCTCCGGCTGCTTCCGAGAGGAAGGCGCAGCCCTTGCACTCCATCACACAAGCTGGCCAGAAACAGTTTCTTACAGCCGCACTGTTGCAGAGTCCACGCAGCTTGAGCGCACGCAGAAGGAGGCGTCCAGAAAGAAGGCGTTCTTCAAGTCCCCCTTCTCTAAGCAGCCTTGAAACTGAGCACAGCACACTGCGCCTAGGCAGCTTCTTTCTCCGAGAGACGTGCCCTCCTCACACCATGCACTCTCGCAGCTCCCTTGCCCACTTGCAGCAGCTGCTGCCAAAGAAAAAGGCTCCAGGAGTAGCAGCCACTGCTGGGCTGAACCTTCCCCTTGCCTCACGTCAAGCACCAGAAACTGTCCTCTGCACTCTGTCTTTCCCTTCTCCACCGCATCTACCACTGGCATCTCTGCATCTCCAAGCACGAAGCTAGCAGAATTGCTTCCAGGGAATAGTGGAAGAGAAATAGGTAGCAGCACAAGTAGCCGCGAGTTGCACTTTCTGCTTCCGACTGCTCAAGTGAATCCGCAAACAAGCGAGTGGCAGGCACGCTTCCTCTTGCAGCCTGGGCCATTCGCACAGCAGCCTGCTGCTCTGCCTTCGTTCTTATGCCCTTCGTAGCAGGTCGCGCTTTCGTTTTGCTGGAGACGAACAGTCGTCTGCTTCTCGCCCAGAGAGCGCGGGGCCGGCAGCGAAAGCCTCCAGGCTGCTGCTTCTGCCCAAACACGCCTGGCCTATGCACTTTCTCTCTCGGCGCTGGGTAGCAGCACATTCGCTCTGCCTTGTAGCCTGAATCTTAACGGAAAGCTTCTCGGCTACGTCTGGCCCAGAGCACAGGTTGAGGTCAACGAGCTTCCCCAGAGCTTGCCCCCGAGGCGTGGAAACTTGGATTTGCAGCACCTTTCAGGGGAACTCTTCCTTCCTTTACAGCCTGCACAGCGCCGGCAGATTGGCGGTGCTCTCTGCAGCCTTCTTCTCGCTTCCAAGTACCACAGGGCACCTTGCAGCCTTGCAGAGAGCAAAGAGGCAGATAGACATCTCGCCCAGAAGAAGGTGCCAGGACGAAAAGGTGCTCGTCCTTTCCGCCCCTAGTCGCCCGGATTGTGGTGCTGTGTTGAAAGCCTTGGCCAGCCAAAGGCTAATGCAGCAAGTGCTTCTCTCCTGAAGCACTTGGCTGAGTGAGAGCTGCACACACGGTTTGGACACTGTAAAGCAGCAAGAGAAATGATTGTACCTCGAGCTGAGGAAAATCCCTGCCCAGAACCCTGTGCATGCGTGCACTATAGCCTCTGAAGAGCGGGACAGCTCCAAGCCATCGCTGGGCGTCACTTCTGTCCAGAGCACAGAAGACGAAGAACGAAGCAGCCGGGCACCGGGCTCATGCACTCAGTGCACCGAATTGCCTAAGTTCAGCACAAAGCTGCTTCACAAGCCCAGTCAGCTGAGAATGCTCCGGCTGCTTCCGAGAGGAAGGCGCAGCCCTTGCACTCCATCACACAAGCTGGCCAGAAACAGTTTCTTACAGCCGCACTGTTGCAGAGTCCACGCAGCTTGAGCGCACGCAGAAGGAGGCGTCCAGAAAGAAGGCGTTCTTCAAGTCCCCCTTCTCTAAGCAGCCTTGAAACTGAGCACAGCACACTGCGCCTAGGCAGCTTCTTTCTCCGAGAGACGTGCCCTCCTCACACCATGCACTCTCGCAGCTCCCTTGCCCACTTGCAGCAGCTGCTGCCAAAGAAAAAGGCTCCAGGAGTAGCAGCCACTGCTGGGCTGAACCTTCCCCTTGCCTCACGTCAAGCACCAGAAACTGTCCTCTGCACTCTGTCTTTCCCTTCTCCACCGCATCTACCACTGGCATCTCTGCATCTCCAAGCACGAAGCTAGCAGAATTGCTTCCAGGGAATAGTGGAAGAGAAATAGGTAGCAGCACAAGTAGCCGCGAGTTGCACTTTCTGCTTCCGACTGCTCAAGTGAATCCGCAAACAAGCGAGTGGCAGGCACGCTTCCTCTTGCAGCCTGGGCCATTCGCACAGCAGCCTGCTGCTCTGCCTTCGTTCTTATGCCCTTCGTAGCAGGTCGCGCTTTCGTTTTGCTGGAGACGAACAGTCGTCTGCTTCTCGCCCAGAGAGCGCGGGGCCGGCAGCGAAAGCCTCCAGGCTGCTGCTTCTGCCCAAACACGCCTGGCCTATGCACTTTCTCTCTCGGCGCTGGGTAGCAGCACATTCGCTCTGCCTTGTAGCCTGAATCTTAACGGAAAGCTTCTCGGCTACGTCTGGCCCAGAGCACAGGTTGAGGTCAACGAGCTTCCCCAGAGCTTGCCCCCGAGGCGTGGAAACTTGGATTTGCAGCACCTTTCAGGGGAACTCTTCCTTCCTTTACAGCCTGCACAGCGCCGGCAGATTGGCGGTGCTCTCTGCAGCCTTCTTCTCGCTTCCAAGTACCACAGGGCACCTTGCAGCCTTGCAGAGAGCAAAGAGGCAGATAGACATCTCGCCCAGAAGAAGGTGCCAGGACGAAAAGGTGCTCGTCCTTTCCGCCCCTAGTCGCCCGGATTGTGGTGCTGTGTTGAAAGCCTTGGCCAGCCAAAGGCTAATGCAGCAAGTGCTTCTCTCCTGAAGCACTTGGCTGAGTGAGAGCTGCACACACGGTTTGGACACTGTAAAGCAGCAAGAGAAATGATTGTACCTCGAGCTGAGGAAAATCCCTGCCCAGAACCCTGTGCATGCGTGCACTATAGCCTCTGAAGAGCGGGACAGCTCCAAGCCATCGCTGGGCGTCACTTCTGTCCAGAGCACAGAAGACGAAGAACGAAGCAGCCGGGCACCGGGCTCATGCACTCAGTGCACCGAATTGCCTAAGTTCAGCACAAAGCTGCTTCACAAGCCCAGTCAGCTGAGAATGCTCCGGCTGCTTCCGAGAGGAAGGCGCAGCCCTTGCACTCCATCACACAAGCTGGCCAGAAACAGTTTCTTACAGCCGCACTGTTGCAGAGTCCACGCAGCTTGAGCGCACGCAGAAGGAGGCGTCCAGAAAGAAGGCGTTCTTCAAGTCCCCCTTCTCTAAGCAGCCTTGAAACTGAGCACAGCACACTGCGCCTAGGCAGCTTCTTTCTCCGAGAGACGTGCCCTCCTCACACCATGCACTCTCGCAGCTCCCTTGCCCACTTGCAGCAGCTGCTGCCAAAGAAAAAGGCTCCAGGAGTAGCAGCCACTGCTGGGCTGAACCTTCCCCTTGCCTCACGTCAAGCACCAGAAACTGTCCTCTGCACTCTGTCTTTCCCTTCTCCACCGCATCTACCACTGGCATCTCTGCATCTCCAAGCACGAAGCTAGCAGAATTGCTTCCAGGGAATAGTGGAAGAGAAATAGGTAGCAGCACAAGTAGCCGCGAGTTGCACTTTCTGCTTCCGACTGCTCAAGTGAATCCGCAAACAAGCGAGTGGCAGGCACGCTTCCTCTTGCAGCCTGGGCCATTCGCACAGCAGCCTGCTGCTCTGCCTTCGTTCTTATGCCCTTCGTAGCAGGTCGCGCTTTCGTTTTGCTGGAGACGAACAGTCGTCTGCTTCTCGCCCAGAGAGCGCGGGGCCGGCAGCGAAAGCCTCCAGGCTGCTGCTTCTGCCCAAACACGCCTGGCCTATGCACTTTCTCTCTCGGCGCTGGGTAGCAGCACATTCGCTCTGCCTTGTAGCCTGAATCTTAACGGAAAGCTTCTCGGCTACGTCTGGCCCAGAGCACAGGTTGAGGTCAACGAGCTTCCCCAGAGCTTGCCCCCGAGGCGTGGAAACTTGGATTTGCAGCACCTTTCAGGGGAACTCTTCCTTCCTTTACAGCCTGCACAGCGCCGGCAGATGGCGGTGCTCTCTGCAGCCTTCTTCTCGCTTCCAAGTACCACAGGGCACCTTGCAGCCTTGCAGAGAGCAAAGAGGCAGATAGACATCTCGCCCAGAAGAAGGTGCCAGGACGAAAAGGTGCTCGTCCTTTCCGCCCCTAGTCGCCCGGATTGTGGTGCTGTGTTGAAAGCCTTGGCCAGCCAAAGGCTAATGCAGCAAGTGCTTCTCTCCTGAAGCACTTGGCTGAGTGAGAGCTGCACACACGGTTTGGACACTGTAAAGCAGCAAGAGAAATGATTGTACCTCGAGCTGAGGAAAATCCCTGCCCAGAACCCTGTGCATGCGTGCACTATAGCCTCTGAAGAGCGGGACAGCTCCAAGCCATCGCTGGGCGTCACTTCTGTCCAGAGCACAGAAGGCGAAGAACGAAGCAGCCGGGCACCGGGCTCATGCACTCAGTGCACCGAATTGCCTAAGTTCAGCACAAAGCTGCTTCACAAGCCCAGTCAGCTGAGAATGCTCCGGCTGCTTCCGAGAGTAAGGCGCAGCCCTTGCACTCCATCACACAAGCTGGCCAGAAACAGTTTCTTACAGCCGCACTGTTGCAGAGTCCACGCAGCTTGAGCGCACGCAGAAGGAGGCGTCCAGAAAGAAGGCGTTCTTCAAGTCCCCCTTCTCTAAGCAGCCTTGAAACTGAGCACAGCACACTGCGCCTAGGCAGCTTCTTTCTCCGAGAGACGTGCCCTCCTCACACCATGCACTCTCGCAGCTCCCTTGCCCACTTGCAGCAGCTGCTGCCAAAGAAAAAGGCTCCAGGAGTAGCAGCCACTGCTGGGCTGAACCTTCCCCTTGCCTCACGTCAAGCACCAGAAACTGTCCTCTGCACTCTGTCTTTCCCTTCTCCACCGCATCTACCACTGGCATCTCTGCATCTCCAAGCACGAAGCTAGCAGAATTGCTTCCAGGGAATAGTGGAAGAGAAATAGGTAGCAGCACAAGTAGCCGCGAGTTGCACTTTCTGCTTCCGACTGCTCAAGTGAATCCGCAAACAAGCGAGTGGCAGGCACGCTTCCTCTTGCAGCCTGGGCCATTCGCACAGCAGCCTGCTGCTCTGCCTTCGTTCTTATGCCCTTCGTAGCAGGTCGCGCTTTCGTTTTGCTGGAGACGAACAGTCGTCTGCTTCTCGCCCAGAGAGCGCGGGGCCGGCAGCGAAAGCCTCCAGGCTGCTGCTTCTGCCCAAACACGCCTGGCCTATGCACTTTCTCTCTCGGCGCTGGGTAGCAGCACATTCGCTCTGCCTTGTAGCCTGAATCTTAACGGAAAGCTTCTCGGCTACGTCTGGCCCAGAGCACAGGTTGAGGTCAACGAGCTTCCCCAGAGCTTGCCCCCGAGGCGTGGAAACTTGGATTTGCAGCACCTTTCAGGGGAACTCTTCCTTCCTTTACAGCCTGCACAGCGCCGGCAGATGGCGGTGCTCTCTGCAGCCTTCTTCTCGCTTCCAAGTACCACAGGGCACCTTGCAGCCTTGCAGAGAGCAAAGAGGCAGATAGACATCTCGCCCAGAAGAAGGTGCCAGGACGAAAAGGTGCTCGTCCTTTCCGCCCCTAGTCGCCCGGATTGTGGTGCTGTGTTGAAAGCCTTGGCCAGCCAAAGGCTAATGCAGCAAGTGCTTCTCTCCTGAAGCACTTGGCTGAGTGAGAGCTGCACACACGGTTTGGACACTGTAAAGCAGCAAGAGAAATGATTGTACCTCGAGCTGAGGAAAATCCCTGCCCAGAACCCTGTGCATGCGTGCACTATAGCCTCTGAAGAGCGGGACAGCTCCAAGCCATCGCTGGGCGTCACTTCTGTCCAGAGCACAGAAGACGAAGAACGAAGCAGCCGGGCACCGGGCTCATGCACTCAGTGCACCGAATTGCCTAAGTTCAGCACAAAGCTGCTTCACAAGCCCAGTCAGCTGAGAATGCTCCGGCTGCTTCCGAGAGGAAGGCGCAGCCCTTGCACTCCATCACACAAGCTGGCCAGAAACAGTTTCTTACAGCCGCACTGTTGCAGAGTCCACGCAGCTTGAGCGCACGCAGAAGGAGGCGTCCAGAAAGAAGGCGTTCTTCAAGTCCCCCTTCTCTAAGCAGCCTTGAAACTGAGCACAGCACACTGCGCCTAGGCAGCTTCTTTCTCCGAGAGACGTGCCCTCCTCACACCATGCACTCTCGCAGCTCCCTTGCCCACTTGCAGCAGCTGCTGCCAAAGAAAAAGGCTCCAGGAGTAGCAGCCACTGCTGGGCTGAACCTTCCCCTTGCCTCACGTCAAGCACCAGAAACTGTCCTCTGCACTCTGTCTTTCCCTTCTCCACCGCATCTACCACTGGCATCTCTGCATCTCCAAGCACGAAGCTAGCAGAATTGCTTCCAGGGAATAGTGGAAGAGAAATAGGTAGCAGCACAAGTAGCCGCGAGTTGCACTTTCTGCTTCCGACTGCTCAAGTGAATCCGCAAACAAGCGAGTGGCAGGCACGCTTCCTCTTGCAGCCTGGGCCATTCGCACAGCAGCCTGCTGCTCTGCCTTCGTTCTTATGCCCTTCGTAGCAGGTCGCGCTTTCGTTTTGCTGGAGACGAACAGTCGTCTGCTTCTCGCCCAGAGAGCGCGGGGCCGGCAGCGAAAGCCTCCAGGCTGCTGCTTCTGCCCAAACACGCCTGGCCTATGCACTTTCTCTCTCGGCGCTGGGTAGCAGCACATTCGCTCTGCCTTGTAGCCTGAATCTTAACGGAAAGCTTCTCGGCTACGTCTGGCCCAGAGCACAGGTTGAGGTCAACGAGCTTCCCCAGAGCTTGCCCCCGAGGCGTGGAAACTTGGATTTGCAGCACCTTTCAGGGGAACTCTTCCTTCCTTTACAGCCTGCACAGCGCCGGCAGATTGGCGGTGCTCTCTGCAGCCTTCTTCTCGCTTCCAAGTACCACAGGGCACCTTGCAGCCTTGCAGAGAGCAAAGAGGCAGATAGACATCTCGCCCAGAAGAAGGTGCCAGGACGAAAAGGTGCTCGTCCTTTCCGCCCCTAGTCGCCCGGATTGTGGTGCTGTGTTGAAAGCCTTGGCCAGCCAAAGGCTAATGCAGCAAGTGCTTCTCTCCTGAAGCACTTGGCTGAGTGAGAGCTGCACACACGGTTTGGACACTGTAAAGCAGCAAGAGAAATGATTGTACCTCGAGCTGAGGAAAATCCCTGCCCAGAACCCTGTGCATGCGTGCACTATAGCCTCTGAAGAGCGGGACAGCTCCAAGCCATCGCTGGGCGTCACTTCTGTCCAGAGCACAGAAGGCGAAGAACGAAGCAGCCGGGCACCGGGCTCATGCACTCAGTGCACCGAATTGCCTAAGTTCAGCACAAAGCTGCTTCACAAGCCCAGTCAGCTGAGAATGCTCCGGCTGCTTCCGAGAGGAAGGCGCAGCCCTTGCACTCCATCACACAAGCTGGCCAGAAACAGTTTCTTACAGCCGCACTGTTGCAGAGTCCACGCAGCTTGAGCGCACGCAGAAGGAGGCGTCCAGAAAGAAGGCGTTCTTCAAGTCCCCCTTCTCTAAGCAGCCTTGAAACTGAGCACAGCACACTGCGCCTAGGCAGCTTCTTTCTCCGAGAGACGTGCCCTCCTCACACCATGCACTCTCGCAGCTCCCTTGCCCACTTGCAGCAGCTGCTGCCAAAGAAAAAGGCTCCAGGAGTAGCAGCCACTGCTGGGCTGAACCTTCCCCTTGCCTCACGTCAAGCACCAGAAACTGTCCTCTGCACTCTGTCTTTCCCTTCTCCACCGCATCTACCACTGGCATCTCTGCATCTCCAAGCACGAAGCTAGCAGAATTGCTTCCAGGGAATAGTGGAAGAGAAATAGGTAGCAGCACAAGTAGCCGCGAGTTGCACTTTCTGCTTCCGACTGCTCAAGTGAATCCGCAAACAAGCGAGTGGCAGGCACGCTTCCTCTTGCAGCCTGGGCCATTCGCACAGCAGCCTGCTGCTCTGCCTTCGTTCTTATGCCCTTCGTAGCAGGTCGCGCTTTCGTTTTGCTGGAGACGAACAGTCGTCTGCTTCTCGCCCAGAGAGCGCGGGGCCGGCAGCGAAAGCCTCCAGGCTGCTGCTTCTGCCCAAACACGCCTGGGCTATGCACTTTCTCTCTCGGCGCTGGGTAGCAGCACATTCGCTCTGCCTTGTAGCCTGAATCTTAACGGAAAGCTTCTCGGCTACGTCTGGCCCAGAGCACAGGTTGAGGTCAACGAGCTTCCCCAGAGCTTGCCCCCGAGGCGTGGAAACTTGGATTTGCAGCACCTTTCAGGGGAACTCTTCCTTCCTTTACAGCCTGCACAGCGCCGGCAGATGGCGGTGCTCTCTGCAGCCTTCTTCTCGCTTCCAAGTACCACAGGGCACCTTGCAGCCTTGCAGAGAGCAAAGAGGCAGATAGACATCTCGCCCAGAAGAAGGTGCCAGGACGAAAAGGTGCTCGTCCTTTCCGCCCCTAGTCGCCCGGATTGTGGTGCTGTGTTGAAAGCCTTGGCCAGCCAAAGGCTAATGCAGCAAGTGCTTCTCTCCTGAAGCACTTGGCTGAGTGAGAGCTGCACACACGGTTTGGACACTGTAAAGCAGCAAGAGAAATGATTGTACCTCGAGCTGAGGAAAATCCCTGCCCAGAACCCTGTGCATGCGTGCACTATAGCCTCTGAAGAGCGGGACAGCTCCAAGCCATCGCTGGGCGTCACTTCTGTCCAGAGCACAGAAGGCGAAGAACGAAGCAGCCGGGCACCGGGCTCATGCACTCAGTGCACCGAATTGCCTAAGTTCAGCACAAAGCTGCTTCACAAGCCCAGTCAGCTGAGAATGCTCCGGCTGCTTCCGAGAGGAAGGCGCAGCCCTTGCACTCCATCACACAAGCTGGCCAGAAACAGTTTCTTACAGCCGCACTGTTGCAGAGTCCACGCAGCTTGAGCGCACGCAGAAGGAGGCGTCCAGAAAGAAGGCGTTCTTCAAGTCCCCCTTCTCTAAGCAGCCTTGAAACTGAGCACAGCACACTGCGCCTAGGCAGCTTCTTTCTCCGAGAGACGTGCCCTCCTCACACCATGCACTCTCGCAGCTCCCTTGCCCACTTGCAGCAGCTGCTGCCAAAGAAAAAGGCTCCAGGAGTAGCAGCCACTGCTGGGCTGAACCTTCCCCTTGCCTCACGTCAAGCACCAGAAACTGTCCTCTGCACTCTGTCTTTCCCTTCTCCACCGCATCTACCACTGGCATCTCTGCATCTCCAAGCACGAAGCTAGCAGAATTGCTTCCAGGGAATAGTGGAAGAGAAATAGGTAGCAGCACAAGTAGCCGCGAGTTGCACTTTCTGCTTCCGACTGCTCAAGTGAATCCGCAAACAAGCGAGTGGCAGGCACGCTTCCTCTTGCAGCCTGGGCCATTCGCACAGCAGCCTGCTGCTCTGCCTTCGTTCTTATGCCCTTCGTAGCAGGTCGCGCTTTCGTTTTGCTGGAGACGAACAGTCGTCTGCTTCTCGCCCAGAGAGCGCGGGGCCGGCAGCGAAAGCCTCCAGGCTGCTGCTTCTGCCCAAACACGCCTGGCCTATGCACTTTCTCTCTCGGCGCTGGGTAGCAGCACATTCGCTCTGCCTTGTAGCCTGAATCTTAACGGAAAGCTTCTCGGCTACGTCTGGCCCAGAGCACAGGTTGAGGTCAACGAGCTTCCCCAGAGCTTGCCCCCGAGGCGTGGAAACTTGGATTTGCAGCACCTTTCAGGGGAACTCTTCCTTCCTTTACAGCCTGCACAGCGCCGGCAGATGGCGGTGCTCTCTGCAGCCTTCTTCTCGCTTCCAAGTACCACAGGGCACCTTGCAGCCTTGCAGAGAGCAAAGAGGCAGATAGACATCTCGCCCAGAAGAAGGTGCCAGGACGAAAAGGTGCTCGTCCTTTCCGCCCCTAGTCGCCCGGATTGTGGTGCTGTGTTGAAAGCCTTGGCCAGCCAAAGGCTAATGCAGCAAGTGCTTCTCTCCTGAAGCACTTGGCTGAGTGAGAGCTGCACACACGGTTTGGACACTGTAAAGCAGCAAGAGAAATGATTGTACCTCGAGCTGAGGAAAATCCCTGCCCAGAACCCTGTGCATGCGTGCACTATAGCCTCTGAAGAGCGGGACAGCTCCAAGCCATCGCTGGGCGTCACTTCTGTCCAGAGCACAGAAGGCGAAGAACGAAGCAGCCGGGCACCGGGCTCATGCACTCAGTGCACCGAATTGCCTAAGTTCAGCACAAAGCTGCTTCACAAGCCCAGTCAGCTGAGAATGCTCCGGCTGCTTCCGAGAGGAAGGCGCAGCCCTTGCACTCCATCACACAAGCTGGCCAGAAACAGTTTCTTACAGCCGCACTGTTGCAGAGTCCACGCAGCTTGAGCGCACGCAGAAGGAGGCGTCCAGAAAGAAGGCGTTCTTCAAGTCCCCCTTCTCTAAGCAGCCTTGAAACTGAGCACAGCACACTGCGCCTAGGCAGCTTCTTTCTCCGAGAGACGTGCCCTCCTCACACCATGCACTCTCGCAGCTCCCTTGCCCACTTGCAGCAGCTGCTGCCAAAGAAAAAGGCTCCAGGAGTAGCAGCCACTGCTGGGCTGAACCTTCCCCTTGCCTCACGTCAAGCACCAGAAACTGTCCTCTGCACTCTGTCTTTCCCTTCTCCACCGCATCTACCACTGGCATCTCTGCATCTCCAAGCACGAAGCTAGCAGAATTGCTTCCAGGGAATAGTGGAAGAGAAATAGGTAGCAGCACAAGTAGCCGCGAGTTGCACTTTCTGCTTCCGACTGCTCAAGTGAATCCGCAAACAAGCGAGTGGCAGGCACGCTTCCTCTTGCAGCCTGGGCCATTCGCACAGCAGCCTGCTGCTCTGCCTTCGTTCTTATGCCCTTCGTAGCAGGTCGCGCTTTCGTTTTGCTGGAGACGAACAGTCGTCTGCTTCTCGCCCAGAGAGCGCGGGGCCGGCAGCGAAAGCCTCCAGGCTGCTGCTTCTGCCCAAACACGCCTGGCCTATGCACTTTCTCTCTCGGCGCTGGGTAGCAGCACATTCGCTCTGCCTTGTAGCCTGAATCTTAACGGAAAGCTTCTCGGCTACGTCTGGCCCAGAGCACAGGTTGAGGTCAACGAGCTTCCCCAGAGCTTGCCCCCGAGGCGTGGAAACTTGGATTTGCAGCACCTTTCAGGGGAACTCTTCCTTCCTTTACAGCCTGCACAGCGCCGGCAGATGGCGGTGCTCTCTGCAGCCTTCTTCTCGCTTCCAAGTACCACACAGGGCACCTTGCAGCCTTGCAGAGAGCAAAGAGGCAGATAGACATCTCGCCCAGAAGAAGGTGCCAGGACGAAAAGGTGCTCGTCCTTTCCGCCCCTAGTCGCCCGGATTGTGGTGCTGTGTTGAAAGCCTTGGCCAGCCAAAGGCTAATGCAGCAAGTGCTTCTCTCCTGAAGCACTTGGCTGAGTGAGAGCTGCACACACGGTTTGGACACTGTAAAGCAGCAAGAGAAATGATTGTACCTCGAGCTGAGGAAAATCCCTGCCCAGAACCCTGTGCATGCGTGCACTATAGCCTCTGAAGAGCGGGACAGCTCCAAGCCATCGCTGGGCGTCACTTCTGTCCAGAGCACAGAAGGCGAAGAACGAAGCAGCCGGGCACCGGGCTCATGCACTCAGTGCACCGAATTGCCTAAGTTCAGCACAAAGCTGCTTCACAAGCCCAGTCAGCTGAGAATGCTCCGGCTGCTTCCGAGAGGAAGGCGCAGCCCTTGCACTCCATCACACAAGCTGGCCAGAAACAGTTTCTTACAGCCGCACTGTTGCAGAGTCCACGCAGCTTGAGCGCACGCAGAAGGAGGCGTCCAGAAAGAAGGCGTTCTTCAAGTCCCCCTTCTCTAAGCAGCCTTGAAACTGAGCACAGCACACTGCGCCTAGGCAGCTTCTTTCTCCGAGAGACGTGCCCTCCTCACACCATGCACTCTCGCAGCTCCCTTGCCCACTTGCAGCAGCTGCTGCCAAAGAAAAAGGCTCCAGGAGTAGCAGCCACTGCTGGGCTGAACCTTCCCCTTGCCTCACGTCAAGCACCAGAAACTGTCCTCTGCACTCTGTCTTTCCCTTCTCCACCGCATCTACCACTGGCATCTCTGCATCTCCAAGCACGAAGCTAGCAGAATTGCTTCCAGGGAATAGTGGAAGAGAAATAGGTAGCAGCACAAGTAGCCGCGAGTTGCACTTTCTGCTTCCGACTGCTCAAGTGAATCCGCAAACAAGCGAGTGGCAGGCACGCTTCCTCTTGCAGCCTGGGCCATTCGCACAGCAGCCTGCTGCTCTGCCTTCGTTCTTATGCCCTTCGTAGCAGGTCGCGCTTTCGTTTTGCTGGAGACGAACAGTCGTCTGCTTCTCGCCCAGAGAGCGCGGGGCCGGCAGCGAAAGCCTCCAGGCTGCTGCTTCTGCCCAAACACGCCTGGCCTATGCACTTTCTCTCTCGGCGCTGGGTAGCAGCACATTCGCTCTGCCTTGTAGCCTGAATCTTAACGGAAAGCTTCTCGGCTACGTCTGGCCCAGAGCACAGGTTGAGGTCAACGAGCTTCCCCAGAGCTTGCCCCCGAGGCGTGGAAACTTGGATTTGCAGCACCTTTCAGGGGAACTCTTCCTTCCTTTACAGCCTGCACAGCGCCGGCAGATGGCGGTGCTCTCTGCAGCCTTCTTCTCGCTTCCAAGTACCACAGGGCACCTTGCAGCCTTGCAGAGAGCAAAGAGGCAGATAGACATCTCGCCCAGAAGAAGGTGCCAGGACGAAAAGGTGCTCGTCCTTTCCGCCCCTAGTCGCCCGGATTGTGGTGCTGTGTTGAAAGCCTTGGCCAGCCAAAGGCTAATGCAGCAAGTGCTTCTCTCCTGAAGCACTTGGCTGAGTGAGAGCTGCACACACGGTTTGGACACTGTAAAGCAGCAAGAGAAATGATTGTACCTCGAGCTGAGGAAAATCCCTGCCCAGAACCCTGTGCATGCGTGCACTATAGCCTCTGAAGAGCGGGACAGCTCCAAGCCATCGCTGGGCGTCACTTCTGTCCAGAGCACAGAAGGCGAAGAACGAAGCAGCCGGGCACCGGGCTCATGCACTCAGTGCACCGAATTGCCTAAGTTCAGCACAAAGCTGCTTCACAAGCCCAGTCAGCTGAGAATGCTCCGGCTGCTTCCGAGAGGAAGGCGCAGCCCTTGCACTCCATCACACAAGCTGGCCAGAAACAGTTTCTTACAGCCGCACTGTTGCAGAGTCCACGCAGCTTGAGCGCACGCAGAAGGAGGCGTCCAGAAAGAAGGCGTTCTTCAAGTCCCCCTTCTCTAAGCAGCCTTGAAACTGAGCACAGCACACTGCGCCTAGGCAGCTTCTTTCTCCGAGAGACGTGCCCTCCTCACACCATGCACTCTCGCAGCTCCCTTGCCCACTTGCAGCAGCTGCTGCCAAAGAAAAAGGCTCCAGGAGTAGCAGCCACTGCTGGGCTGAACCTTCCCCTTGCCTCACGTCAAGCACCAGAAACTGTCCTCTGCACTCTGTCTTTCCCTTCTCCACCGCATCTACCACTGGCATCTCTGCATCTCCAAGCACGAAGCTAGCAGAATTGCTTCCAGGGAATAGTGGAAGAGAAATAGGTAGCAGCACAAGTAGCCGCGAGTTGCACTTTCTGCTTCCGACTGCTCAAGTGAATCCGCAAACAAGCGAGTGGCAGGCACGCTTCCTCTTGCAGCCTGGGCCATTCGCACAGCAGCCTGCTGCTCTGCCTTCGTTCTTATGCCCTTCGTAGCAGGTCGCGCTTTCGTTTTGCTGGAGACGAACAGTCGTCTGCTTCTCGCCCAGAGAGCGCGGGGCCGGCAGCGAAAGCCTCCAGGCTGCTGCTTCTGCCCAAACACGCCTGGGCTATGCACTTTCTCTCTCGGCGCTGGGTAGCAGCACATTCGCTCTGCCTTGTAGCCTGAATCTTAACGGAAAGCTTCTCGGCTACGTCTGGCCCAGAGCACAGGTTGAGGTCAACGAGCTTCCCCAGAGCTTGCCCCCGAGGCGTGGAAACTTGGATTTGCAGAACCTTTCAGGGGAACTCTTCCTTCCTTTACAGCCTGCACAGCGCCGGCAGATGGCGGTGCTCTCTGCAGCCTTCTTCTCGCTTCCAAGTACCACAGGGCACCTTGCAGCCTTGCAGAGAGCAAAGAGGCAGATAGACATCTCGCCCAGAAGAAGGTGCCAGGACGAAAAGGTGCTCGTCCTTTCCGCCCCTAGTCGCCCGGATTGTGGTGCTGTGTTGAAAGTCTTGGCCAGCCAAAGGCTAATGCAGCAAGTGCTTCTCTCCTGAAGCACTTGGCTGAGTGAGAGCTGCACACACGGTTTGGACACTGTAAAGCAGCAAGAGAAATGATTGTACCTCGAGCTGAGGAAAATCCCTGCCCAGAACCCTGTGCATGCGTGCACTATAGCCTCTGAAGAGCGGGACAGCTCCAAGCCATCGCTGGGCGTCACTTCTGTCCAGAGCACAGAAGGCGAAGAACGAAGCAGCCGGGCACCGGGCTCATGCACTCAGTGCACCGAATTGCCTAAGTTCAGCACAAAGCTGCTTCACAAGCCCAGTCAGCTGAGAATGCTCCGGCTGCTTCCGAGAGGAAGGCGCAGCCCTTGCACTCCATCACACAAGCTGGCCAGAAACAGTTTCTTACAGCCGCACTGTTGCAGAGTCCACGCAGCTTGAGCGCACGCAGAAGGAGGCGTCCAGAAAGAAGGCGTTCTTCAAGTCCCCCTTCTCTAAGCAGCCTTGAAACTGAGCACAGCACACTGCGCCTAGGCAGCTTCTTTCTCCGAGAGACGTGCCCTCCTCACACCATGCACTCTCGCAGCTCCCTTGCCCACTTGCAGCAGCTGCTGCCAAAGAAAAAGGCTCCAGGAGTAGCAGCCACTGCTGGGCTGAACCTTCCCCTTGCCTCACGTCAAGCACCAGAAACTGTCCTCTGCACTCTGTCTTTCCCTTCTCCACCGCATCTACCACTGGCATCTCTGCATCTCCAAGCACGAAGCTAGCAGAATTGCTTCCAGGGAATAGTGGAAGAGAAATAGGTAGCAGCACAAGTAGCCGCGAGTTGCACTTTCTGCTTCCGACTGCTCAAGTGAATCCGCAAACAAGCGAGTGGCAGGCACGCTTCCTCTTGCAGCCTGGGCCATTCGCACAGCAGCCTGCTGCTCTGCCTTCGTTCTTATGCCCTTCGTAGCAGGTCGCGCTTTCGTTTTGCTGGAGACGAACAGTCGTCTGCTTCTCGCCCAGAGAGCGCGGGGCCGGCAGCGAAAGCCTCCAGGCTGCTGCTTCTGCCCAAACACGCCTGGCCTATGCACTTTCTCTCTCGGCGCTGGGTAGCAGCACATTCGCTCTGCCTTGTAGCCTGAATCTTAACGGAAAGCTTCTCGGCTACGTCTGGCCCAGAGCACAGGTTGAGGTCAACGAGCTTCCCCAGAGCTTGCCCCCGAGGCGTGGAAACTTGGATTTGCAGCACCTTTCAGGGGAACTCTTCCTTCCTTTACAGCCTGCACAGCGCCGGCAGATTGGCGGTGCTCTCTGCAGCCTTCTTCTCGCTTCCAAGTACCACAGGGCACCTTGCAGCCTTGCAGAGAGCAAAGAGGCAGATAGACATCTCGCCCAGAAGAAGGTGCCAGGACGAAAAGGTGCTCGTCCTTTCCGCCCCTAGTCGCCCGGATTGTGGTGCTGTGTTGAAAGCCTTGGCCAGCCAAAGGCTAATGCAGCAAGTGCTTCTCTCCTGAAGCACTTGGCTGAGTGAGAGCTGCACACACGGTTTGGACACTGTAAAGCAGCAAGAGAAATGATTGTACCTCGAGCTGAGGAAAATCCCTGCCCAGAACCCTGTGCATGCGTGCACTATAGCCTCTGAAGAGCGGGACAGCTCCAAGCCATCGCTGGGCGTCACTTCTGTCCAGAGCACAGAAGGCGAAGAACGAAGCAGCCGGGCACCGGGCTCATGCACTCAGTGCACCGAATTGCCTAAGTTCAGCACAAAGCTGCTTCACAAGCCCAGTCAGCTGAGAATGCTCCGGCTGCTTCCGAGAGTAAGGCGCAGCCCTTGCACTCCATCACACAAGCTGGCCAGAAACAGTTTCTTACAGCCGCACTGTTGCAGAGTCCACGCAGCTTGAGCGCACGCAGAAGGAGGCGTCCAGAAAGAAGGCGTTCTTCAAGTCCCCCTTCTCTAAGCAGCCTTGAAACTGAGCACAGCACACTGCGCCTAGGCAGCTTCTTTCTCCGAGAGACGTGCCCTCCTCACACCATGCACTCTCGCAGCTCCCTTGCCCACTTGCAGCAGCTGCTGCCAAAGAAAAAGGCTCCAGGAGTAGCAGCCACTGCTGGGCTGAACCTTCCCCTTGCCTCACGTCAAGCACCAGAAACTGTCCTCTGCACTCTGTCTTTCCCTTCTCCACCGCATCTACCACTGGCATCTCTGCATCTCCAAGCACGAAGCTAGCAGAATTGCTTCCAGGGAATAGTGGAAGAGAAATAGGTAGCAGCACAAGTAGCCGCGAGTTGCACTTTCTGCTTCCGACTGCTCAAGTGAATCCGCAAACAAGCGAGTGGCAGGCACGCTTCCTCTTGCAGCCTGGGCCATTCGCACAGCAGCCTGCTGCTCTGCCTTCGTTCTTATGCCCTTCGTAGCAGGTCGCGCTTTCGTTTTGCTGGAGACGAACAGTCGTCTGCTTCTCGCCCAGAGAGCGCGGGGCCGGCAGCGAAAGCCTCCAGGCTGCTGCTTCTGCCCAAACACGCCTGGCCTATGCACTTTCTCTCTCGGCGCTGGGTAGCAGCACATTCGCTCTGCCTTGTAGCCTGAATCTTAACGGAAAGCTTCTCGGCTACGTCTGGCCCAGAGCACAGGTTGAGGTCAACGAGCTTCCCCAGAGCTTGCCCCCGAGGCGTGGAAACTTGGATTTGCAGCACCTTTCAGGGGAACTCTTCCTTCCTTTACAGCCTGCACAGCGCCGGCAGATGGCGGTGCTCTCTGCAGCCTTCTTCTCGCTTCCAAGTACCACAGGGCACCTTGCAGCCTTGCAGAGAGCAAAGAGGCAGATAGACATCTCGCCCAGAAGAAGGTGCCAGGACGAAAAGGTGCTCGTCCTTTCCGCCCCTAGTCGCCCGGATTGTGGTGCTGTGTTGAAAGCCTTGGCCAGCCAAAGGCTAATGCAGCAAGTGCTTCTCTCCTGAAGCACTTGGCTGAGTGAGAGCTGCACACACGGTTTGGACACTGTAAAGCAGCAAGAGAAATGATTGTACCTCGAGCTGAGGAAAATCCCTGCCCAGAACCCTGTGCATGCGTGCACTATAGCCTCTGAAGAGCGGGACAGCTCCAAGCCATCGCTGGGCGTCACTTCTGTCCAGAGCACAGAAGGCGAAGAACGAAGCAGCCGGGCACCGGGCTCATGCACTCAGTGCACCGAATTGCTTAAGTTCAGCACAAAGCTACTTCACAAGCCCAGTCAGCTGAGAATGCTCCGGCTGCTTCCGAGAGTAAGGCGCAGCCCTTGCACTCCATCACACAAGCTGGCCAGAAACAGTTTCTTACAGCCGCACTGTTGCAGAGTCCACGCAGCTTGAGCGCACGCAGAAGGAGGCGTCCAGAAAGAAGGCGTTCTTCAAGTCCCCCTTCTCTAAGCAGCCTTGAAACTGAGCACAGCACACTGCGCCTAGGCAGCTTCTTTCTCCGAGAGACGTGCCCTCCTCACACCATGCACTCTCGCAGCTCCCTTGCCCACTTGCAGCAGCTGCTGCCAAAGAAAAAGGCTCCAGGAGTAGCAGCCACTGCTGGGCTGAACCTTCCCCTTGCCTCACGTCAAGCACCAGAAACTGTCCTCTGCACTCTGTCTTTCCCTTCTCCACCGCATCTACCACTGGCATCTCTGCATCTCCAAGCACGAAGCTAGCAGAATTGCTTCCAGGGAATAGTGGAAGAGAAATAGGTAGCAGCACAAGTAGCCGCGAGTTGAACTTTCTGCTTCCGACTGCTCAAGTGAATCCGCAAACAAGCGAGTGGCAGGCACGCTTCCTCTTGCAGCCTGGGCCATTCGCACAGCAGCCTGCTGCTCTGCCTTCGTTCTTATGCCCTTCGTAGCAGGTCGCGCTTTCGTTTTGCTGGAGACGAACAGTCGTCTGCTTCTCGCCCAGAGAGCGCGGGGCCGGCAGCGAAAGCCTCCAGGCTGCTGCTTCTGCCCAAACACGCCTGGGCTATACACTTTCTCTCTCGGCGCTGGGTAGCAGCACATTCGCTCTGCCTTGTAGCCTGAATCTTAACGGAAAGCTTCTCGGCTACGTCTGGCACAGAGCACAGGTTGAGGTCAACGAGCTTCCCCAGAGCTTGCCCCCGAGGCGTGGAAACTTGGATTTGCAGCACCTTTCAGGGGTACTCTTCCTTCCTTTACAGCCTGCACAGCGCCGGCAGATGGCGGTGCTCTCTGCAGCCTTCTTCTCGCTTCCAAGTACCACAGGGCACCTTGCAGCCTTACAAAGAGCAAAGAGGCAGATAGACATCTCGCCCAGAAGAAGGTGCCAGGACGTAAAGGTGCTCGTCCTTTCCGCCCCTAGTCGCCCGGATTGTGGTGCTGTGTTGAAAGCCTTGGCCAGCCAAAGGCTAATGCAGCAAGTGCTTCTCTCCTGAAGCACTTGGCTGAGTGAGAGCTGCACACACGGTTTGGACACTGTAAAGCAGCAAGAGAAATGATTGTACCTCGAGCTGAGGAAAATCCCTGCCCAGAACCCTGTGCATGCGTGCACTATAGCCTCTGAAGAGCGGGACAGCTCCAACCCATCGCTGGGTGTCACTTCTGTCCAGAGCACAGAAGACGAAGAACGAAGCAGCCGGGCACCGGGCTCATGCACTCAGTGCACCGAATTGCCTAAGTTCAGCACAAAGCTGCTTCACAAGCCCAGTCAGCTGAGAATGCTCCGGCTGCTTCCGAGAGGAAGGCGCAGCCCTTGCACTCCATCACACAAGCTGGCCAGAAACAGTTTCTTACAGCCGCACTGTTGCAGAGTCCACGCAGCTTGAGCGCACGCAGAAGGAGGCGTCCAGAAAGAAGGCGTTCTTCAAGTCCCCCTTCTCTAAGCAGCCTTGAAACTGAGCACAGCACACTGCGCCTAGGTAGCTTCTTTCTCCGAGAGACGTGCCCTCCTCACACCATGCACTCTCGCAGCTCCCTTGCCCACTTGCAGCAGCTGCTGCCAAAGAAAAAGGCTCCAGGAGTAGCAGCCACTGCTGGGCTGAACCTTCCCCTTGCCTCACGTCAAGCACCAGAAACTGTCCTCTGCACTCTGTCTTTCCCTTCTCCACCGCATCTACCACTGGCATCTCTGCATCTCCAAGCACGAAGCTAGCAGAATTGCTTCCAGGGAATAGTGGAAGAGAAATAGGTAGCAGCACAAGTAGCCGCGAGTTGAACTTTCTGCTTCCGACTGCTCAAGTGAATCCGCAAACAAGCGAGTGGCAGGCACGCTTCCTCTTGCAGCCTGGGCCATTCGCACAGCAGCCTGCTGCTCTGCCTTCGTTCTTATGCCCTTCGTAGCAGGTCGCGCTTTCGTTTTGCTGGAGACGAACAGTCGTCTGCTTCTCGCCCAGAGAGCGCGGGGCCGGCAGCGAAAGCCTCCAGGCTGCTGCTTCTGCCCAAACACGCCTGGGCTATGCACTTTCTCTCTCGGCGCTGGGTAGCAGCACATTCGCTCTGCCTTGTAGCCTGAATCTTAACGGAAAGCTTCTCGGCTACGTCTGGCACAGAGCACAGGTTGAGGTCAACGAGCTTCCCCAGAGCTTGCCCCCGAGGCGTGGAAACTTGGATTTGCAGCACCTTTCAGGGGAACTCTTCCTTCCTTTACAGCCTGCACAGCGCCGGCAGACGGCGGTGCTCTCTGCAGCCTTCTTCTCGCTTCCAAGTACCACAGGGCACCTTGCAGCCTTGCAGAGAGCAAAGAGGCAGATAGACATCTCGCCCAGAAGAAGGTGCCAGGACGAAAAGGTGCTCGTCCTTTCCGCCCCTAGTCGCCCGGATTGTGGTGCTGTGTTGAAAGTCTTGGCCAGCCAAAGGCTAATGCAGCAAGTGCTTCTCTCCTGAAGCACTTGGCTGAGTGAGAGCTGCACACACGGTTTGGACACTGTAAAGCAGCAAGAGAAATGATTGTACCTCGAGCTGAGGAAAATCCCTGCCCAGAACCCTGTGCATGCGTGCACTATAGCCTCTGAAGAGCGGGACAGCTCCAAGCCATCGCTGGGCGTCACTTCTGTCCAGAGCACAGAAGACGAAGAACGAAGCAGCCGGGCACCGGGCTCATGCACTCAGTGCACCGAACTGCCTAAGTTCAGCACATAGCTGCTTCACAAGCCCAGTCAGCTGAGAATGCTCCGGCTGCTTCCGAGAGGAAGGCGCAGCCCTTGCACTCCATCACACAAGCTGGCCAGAAACAGTTTCTTACAGCCGCACTGTTGCAGAGTCCACGCAGCTTGAGCGCACGCAGAAGGAGGCGTCCAGAAAGAAGGCGTTCTTCAAGTCCCCCTTCTCTAAGCAGCCTTGAAACTGAGCACAGCACACTGCGCCTAGGCAGCTTCTTTCTCCGAGAGACGTGCCCTCCTCACACCATGCACTCTCGCAGCTCCCTTGCCCACTTGCAGCAGCTGCTGCCAAAGAAAAAGGCTCCAGGAGTAGCAGCCACTGCTGGGCTGAACCTTCCCCTTGCCTCACGTCAAGCACCAGAAACTGTCCTCTGCACTCTGTCTTTCCCTTCTCCACCGCATCTACCACTGGCATCTCTGCATCTCCAAGCACGAAGCTAGCAGAATTGCTTCCAGGGAATAGTGGAAGAGAAATAGGTAGCAGCACAAGTAGCCGCGAGTTGAACTTTCTGCTTCCGACTGCTCAAGTGAATCCGCAAACAAGCGAGTGGCAGGCACGCTTCCTCTTGCAGCCTGGGCCATTCGCACAGCAGCCTGCTGCTCTGCCTTCGTTCTTATGCCCTTCGTAGCAGGTCGCGCTTTCGTTTTGCTGGAGACGAACAGTCGTCTGCTTCTCGCCCAGAGAGCGCGGGGCCGGCAGCGAAAGCCTCCAGGCTGCTGCTTCTGCCCAAACACGCCTGGGCTATGCACTTTCTCTCTCGGCGCTGGGTAGCAGCACATTCGCTCTGCCTTGTAGCCTGAATCTTAACGGAAAGCTTCTCGGCTACGTCTGGCCCAGAGCACAGGTTGAGGTCAACGAGCTTCCCCAGAGCTTGCCCCCGAGGCGTGGAAACTTGGATTTGCAGCACCTTTCAGGGGAACTCTTCCTTCCTTTACAGCCTGCACAGCGCCGGCAGATGGCGGTGCTCTCTGCAGCCTTCTTCTCGCTTCCAAGTACCACAGGGCACCTTGCAGCCTTGCAGAGAGCAAAGAGGCAGATAGACATCTCGCCCAGAAGAAGGTGCCAGGACGAAAAGGTGCTCGTCCTTTCCGCCCCTAGTCGCCCGGATTGTGGTGCTGTGTTGAAAGTCTTGGCCAGCCAAAGGCTAATGCAGCAAGTGCTTCTCTCCTGAAGCACTTGGCTGAGTGAGAGCTGCACACACGGTTTGGACACTGTAAAGCAGCAAGAGAAATGATTGTACCTCGAGCTGAGGAAAATCCCTGCCCAGAACCCTGTGCATGCGTGCACTATAGCCTCTGAAGAGCGGGACAGCTCCAAGCCATCGCTGGGCGTCACTTCTGTCCAGAGCACAGAAGGCGAAGAACGAAGCAGCCGGGCACCGGGCTCATGCACTCAGTGCACCGAATTGCCTAAGTTCAGCACAAAGCTGCTTCACAAGCCCAGTCAGCTGAGAATGCTCCGGCTGCTTCCGAGAGGAAGGCGCAGCCCTTGCACTCCATCACACAAGCTGGCCAGAAACAGTTTCTTACAGCCGCACTGTTGCAGAGTCCACGCAGCTTGAGCGCACGCAGAAGGAGGCGTCCAGAAAGAAGGCGTTCTTCAAGTCCCCCTTCTCTAAGCAGCCTTGAAACTGAGCACAGCACACTGCGCCTAGGCAGCTTCTTTCTCCGAGAGACGTGCCCTCCTCACACCATGCACTCTCGCAGCTCCCTTGCCCACTTGCAGCAGCTGCTGCCAAAGAAAAAGGCTCCAGGAGTAGCAGCCACTGCTGGGCTGAACCTTCCCCTTGCCTCACGTCAAGCACCAGAAACTGTCCTCTGCACTCTGTCTTTCCCTTCTCCACCGCATCTACCACTGGCATCTCTGCATCTCCAAGCACGAAGCTAGCAGAATTGCTTCCAGGGAATAGTGGAAGAGAAATAGGTAGCAGCACAAGTAGCCGCGAGTTGCACTTTCTGCTTCCGACTGCTCAAGTGAATCCGCAAACAAGCGAGTGGCAGGCACGCTTCCTCTTGCAGCCTGGGCCATTCGCACAGCAGCCTGCTGCTCTGCCTTCGTTCTTATGCCCTTCGTAGCAGGTCGCGCTTTCGTTTTGCTGGAGACGAACAGTCGTCTGCTTCTCGCCCAGAGAGCGCGGGGCCGGCAGCGAAAGCCTCCAGGCTGCTGCTTCTGCCCAAACACGCCTGGGCTATGCACTTTCTCTCTCGGCGCTGGGTAGCAGCACATTCGCTCTGCCTTGTAGCCTGAATCTTAACGGAAAGCTTCTCGGCTACGTCTGGCCCAGAGCACAGGTTGAGGTCAACGAGCTTCCCCAGAGCTTGCCCCCGAGGCGTGGAAACTTGGATTTGCAGCACCTTTCAGGGGAACTCTTCCTTCCTTTACAGCCTGCACAGCGCCGGCAGATTGGCGGTGCTCTCTGCAGCCTTCTTCTCGCTTCCAAGTACCACAGGGCACCTTGCAGCCTTGCAGAGAGCAAAGAGGCAGATAGACATCTCGCCCAGAAGAAGGTGCCAGGACGAAAAGGTGCTCGTCCTTTCCGCCCCTAGTCGCCCGGATTGTGGTGCTGTGTTGAAAGCCTTGGCCAGCCAAAGGCTAATGCAGCAAGTGCTTCTCTCCTGAAGCACTTGGCTGAGTGAGAGCTGCACACACGGTTTGGACACTGTAAAGCAGCAAGAGAAATGATTGTACCTCGAGCTGAGGAAAATCCCTGCCCAGAACCCTGTGCATGCGTGCACTATAGCCTCTGAAGAGCGGGACAGCTCCAAGCCATCGCTGGGCGTCACTTCTGTCCAGAGCACAGAAGGCGAAGAACGAAGCAGCCGGGCACCGGGCTCATGCACTCAGTGCACCGAATTGCCTAAGTTCAGCACAAAGCTGCTTCACAAGCCCAGTCAGCTGAGAATGCTCCGGCTGCTTCCGAGAGGAAGGCGCAGCCCTTGCACTCCATCACACAAGCTGGCCAGAAACAGTTTCTTACAGCCGCACTGTTGCAGAGTCCACGCAGCTTGAGCGCACGCAGAAGGAGGCGTCCAGAAAGAAGGCGTTCTTCAAGTCCCCCTTCTCTAAGCAGCCTTGAAACTGAGCACAGCACACTGCGCCTAGGCAGCTTCTTTCTCCGAGAGACGTGCCCTCCTCACACCATGCACTCTCGCAGCTCCCTTGCCCACTTGCAGCAGCTGCTGCCAAAGAAAAAGGCTCCAGGAGTAGCAGCCACTGCTGGGCTGAACCTTCCCCTTGCCTCACGTCAAGCACCAGAAACTGTCCTCTGCACTCTGTCTTTCCCTTCTCCACCGCATCTACCACTGGCATCTCTGCATCTCCAAGCACGAAGCTAGCAGAATTGCTTCCAGGGAATAGTGGAAGAGAAATAGGTAGCAGCACAAGTAGCCGCGAGTTGCACTTTCTGCTTCCGACTGCTCAAGTGAATCCGCAAACAAGCGAGTGGCAGGCACGCTTCCTCTTGCAGCCTGGGCCATTCGCACAGCAGCCTGCTGCTCTGCCTTCGTTCTTATGCCCTTCGTAGCAGGTCGCGCTTTCGTTTTGCTGGAGACGAACAGTCGTCTGCTTCTCGCCCAGAGAGCGCGGGGCCGGCAGCGAAAGCCTCCAGGCTGCTGCTTCTGCCCAAACACGCCTGGCCTATGCACTTTCTCTCTCGGCGCTGGGTAGCAGCACATTCGCTCTGCCTTGTAGCCTGAATCTTAACGGAAAGCTTCTCGGCTACGTCTGGCCCAGAGCACAGGTTGAGGTCAACGAGCTTCCCCAGAGCTTGCCCCCGAGGCGTGGAAACTTGGATTTGCAGCACCTTTCAGGGGAACTCTTCCTTCCTTTACAGCCTGCACAGCGCCGGCAGATGGCGGTGCTCTCTGCAGCCTTCTTCTCGCTTCCAAGTACCACAGGGCACCTTGCAGCCTTGCAGAGAGCAAAGAGGCAGATAGACATCTCGCCCAGAAGAAGGTGCCAGGACGAAAAGGTGCTCGTCCTTTCCGCCCCTAGTCGCCCGGATTGTGGTGCTGTGTTGAAAGTCTTGGCCAGCCAAAGGCTAATGCAGCAAGTGCTTCTCTCCTGAAGCACTTGGCTGAGTGAGAGCTGCACACACGGTTTGGACACTGTAAAGCAGCAAGAGAAATGATAGTACCTCGAGCTGAGGAAAATCCCTGCCCAGAACCCTGTGCATGCGTGCACTATAGCCTCTGAAGAGCGGGACAGCTCCAAGCCATCGCTGGGCGTCACTTCTGTCCAGAGCACAGAAGACGAAGAACGAAGCAGCCGGGCACCGGGCTCATGCACTCAGTGCACCGAACTGCCTAAGTTCAGCACAAAGCTGCTTCACAAGCCCAGTCAGCTGAGAATGCTCCGGCTGCTTCCGAGAGTAAGGCGCAGCCCTTGCACTCCATCACACAAGCTGGCCAGAAACAGTTTCTTACAGCCGCACTGTTGCAGAGTCCACGCAGCTTGAGCGCACGCAGAAGGAGGCGTCCAGAAAGAAGGCGTTCTTCAAGTCCCCCTTCTCTAAGCAGCCTTGAAACTGAGCACAGCACACTGCGCCTAGGCAGCTTCTTTCTCCGAGAGACGTGCCCTCCTCACACCATGCACTCTCGCAGCTCCCTTGCCCACTTGCAGCAGCTGCTGCCAAAGAAAAAGGCTCCAGGAGTAGCAGCCACTGCTGGGCTGAACCTTCCCCTTGCCTCACGTCAAGCACCAGAAACTGTCCTCTGCACTCTGTCTTTCCCTTCTCCACCGCATCTACCACTGGCATCTCTGCATCTCCAAGCACGAAGCTAGCAGAATTGCTTCCAGGGAATAGTGGAAGAGAAATAGGTAGCAGCACAAGTAGCCGCGAGTTGAACTTTCTGCTTCCGACTGCTCAAGTGAATCCGCAAACAAGCGGCAGGCACGCTTCCTCTTGCAGCCTGGGCCATTCGCACAGCAGCCTGCTGCTCTGCCTTCGTTCTTATGCCCTTCGTAGCAGGTCGCGCTTTCGTTTTGCTGGAGACGAACAGTCGTCTGCTTCTCGCCCAGAGAGCGCGGGGCCGGCAGCGAAAGCCTCCAGGCTGCTGCTTCTGCCCAAACACGCCTGGGCTATACACTTTCTCTCTCGGCGCTGGGTAGCAGCACATTCGCTCTGCCTTGTAGCCTGAATCTTAACGGAAAGCTTCTCGGCTACGTCTGGCACAGAGCACAGGTTGAGGTCAACGAGCTTCCCCAGAGCTTGCCCCCGAGGCGTGGAAACTTGGATTTGCAGCACCTTTCAGGGGTACTCTTCCTTCCTTTACAGCCTGCACAGCGCCGGCAGATGGCGGTGCTCTCTGCAGCCTTCTTCTCGCTTCCAAGTACCACAGGGCACCTTGCAGCCTTACAAAGAGCAAAGAGGCAGATAGACATCTCGCCCAGAAGAAGGTGCCAGGACGTAAAGGTGCTCGTCCTTTCCGCCCCTAGTCGCCCGGATTGTGGTGCTGTGTTGAAAGCCTTGGCCAGCCAAAGGCTAATGCAGCAAGTGCTTCTCTCCTGAAGCACTTGGCTGAGTGAGAGCTGCACACACGGTTTGGACACTGTAAAGCAGCAAGAGAAATGATTGTACCTTGAGCTGAGGAAAATCCCTGCCCAGAACCCTGTGCATGCGTGCACTATAGCCTCTGAAGAGCGGGACAGCTCCAAGCCATCGCTGGGTGTCACTTCTGTCCAGAGCACAGAAGACGAAGAACGAAGCAGCCGGGCACCGGGCTCATGCACTCAGTGCACCGAATTGCCTAAGTTCAGCACAAAGCTGCTTCACAAGCCCAGTCAGCTGAGAATGCTCCGGCTGCTTCCGAGAGTAAGGCGCAGCCCTTGCACTCCATCACACAAGCTGGCCAGAAACAGTTTCTTACAGCCGCACTGTTGCAGAGTCCACGCAGCTTGAGCGCACGCAGAAGGAGGCATCCAGAAAGAAGGCGTTCTTCAAGTCCCCCTTCTCTAAGCAGCCTTGAAACTGAGCACAGCACACTGCGCCTAGGCAGCTTCTTTCTCCGAGAGACGTGCCCTCCTCACACCATGCACTCTCGCAGCTCCCTTGCCCACTTGCAGCAGCTGCTGCCAAAGAAAAAGGCTCCAGGAGTAGCAGCCACTGCTGGGCTGAACCTTCCCCTTGCCTCACGTCAAGCACCAGAAACTGTCCTCTGCACTCTGTCTTTCCCTTCTCCACCGCATCTACCACTGGCATCTCTGCATCTCCAAGCACGAAGCTAGCAGAATTGCTTCCAGGGAATAGTGGAAGAGAAATAGGTAGCAGCACAAGTAGCCGCGAGTTGAACTTTCTGCTTCCGACTGCTCAAGTGAATCCGCAAACAAGCGAGTGGCAGGCACGCTTCCTCTTGCAGCCTGGGCCATTCGCACAGCAGCCTGCTGCTCTGCCTTCGTTCTTATGCCCTTCGTAGCAGGTCGCGCTTTCGTTTTGCTGGAGACGAACAGTCGTCTGCTTCTCGCCCAGAGAGCGCGGGGCCGGCAGCGAAAGCCTCCAGGCTGCTGCTTCTGCCCAAACACGCCTGGCCTATGCACTTTCTCTCTCGGCGCTGGGTAGCAGCACATTCGCTCTGCCTTGTAGCCTGAATCTTAACGGAAAGCTTCTCGGCTACGTCTGGCCCAGAGCACAGGTTGAGGTCAACGAGCTTCCCCAGAGCTTGCCCCCGAGGCGTGGAAACTTGGATTTGCAGCACCTTTCAGGGGTACTCTTCCTTCCTTTACAGCCTGCACAGCGCCGGCAGACGGCGGTGCTCTCTGCAGCCTTCTTCTCGCTTCCAAGTACCACAGGGCACCTTGCAGCCTTGCAGAGAGCAAAGAGGCAGATAGACATCTCGCCCAGAAGAAGGTGCCAGGACGAAAAGGTGCTCGTCCTTTCCGCCCCTAGTCGCCCGGATTGTGGTGCTGTGTTGAAAGCCTTGGCCAGCCAAAGGCTAATGCAGCAAGTGCTTCTCTCCTGAAGCACTTGGCTGAGTGAGAGCTGCACACACGGTTTGGACACTGTAAAGCAGCAAGAGAAATGATTGTACCTCGAGCTGAGGAAAATCCCTGCCCAGAACCCTGTGCATGCGTGCACTATAGCCTCTGAAGAGCGGGACAGCTCCAAGCCATCGCTGGGCGTCACTTCTGTCCAGAGCACAGAAGACGAAGAACGAAGCAGCCGGGCACCGGGCTCATGCACTCAGTGCACCGAACTGCCTAAGTTCAGCACATAGCTGCTTCACAAGCCCAGTCAGCTGAGAATGCTCCGGCTGCTTCCGAGAGTAAGGCGCAGCCCTTGCACTCCATCACACAAGCTGGCCAGAAACAGTTTCTTACAGCCGCACTGTTGCAGAGTCCACGCAGCTTGAGCGCACGCAGAAGGAGGCGTCCAGAAAGAAGGCGTTCTTCAAGTCCCCCTTCTCTAAGCAGCCTTGAAACTGAGCACAGCACACTGCGCCTAGGCAGCTTCTTTCTCCGAGAGACGTGCCCTCCTCACACCATGCACTCTCGCAGCTCCCTTGCCCACTTGCAGCAGCTGCTGCCAAAGAAAAAGGCTCCAGGAGTAGCAGCCACTGCTGGGCTGAACCTTCCCCTTGCCTCACGTCAAGCACCAGAAACTGTCCTCTGCACTCTGTCTTTCCCTTCTCCACCGCATCTACCACTGGCATCTCTGCATCTCCAAGCACGAAGCTAGCAGAATTGCTTCCAGGGAATAGTGGAAGAGAAATAGGTAGCAGCACAAGTAGCCGCGAGTTGAACTTTCTGCTTCCGACTGCTCAAGTGAATCCGCAAACAAGCGAGTGGCAGGCACGCTTCCTCTTGCAGCCTGGGCCATTCGCACAGCAGCCTGCTGCTCTGCCTTCGTTCTTATGCCCTTCGTAGCAGGTCGCGCTTTCGTTTTGCTGGAGACGAACAGTCGTCTGCTTCTCGCCCAGAGAGCGCGGGGCCGGCAGCGAAAGCCTCCAGGCTGCTGCTTCTGCCCAAACACGCCTGGGCTATACACTTTCTCTCTCGGCGCTGGGTAGCAGCACATTCGCTCTGCCTTGTAGCCTGAATCTTAACGGAAAGCTTCTCGGCTACGTCTGGCCCAGAGCACAGGTTGAGGTCAACGAGCTTCCCCAGAGCTTGCCCCCGAGGCGTGGAAACTTGGATTTGCAGCACCTTTCAGGGGAACTCTTCCTTCCTTTACAGCCTGCACAGCGCCGGCAGATGGCGGTGCTCTCTGCAGCCTTCTTCTCGCTTCCAAGTACCACAGGGCACCTTGCAGCCTTGCAGAGAGCAAAGAGGCAGATAGACATCTCGCCCAGAAGAAGGTGCCAGGACGTAAAGGTGCTCGTCCTTTCCGCCCCTAGTCGCCCGGATTGTGGTGCTGTGTTGAAAGTCTTGGCCAGCCAAAGGCTAATGCAGCAAGTGCTTCTCTCCTGAAGCACTTGGCTGAGTGAGAGCTGCACACACGGTTTGGACACTGTAAAGCAGCAAGAGAAATGATTGTACCTCGAGCTGAGGAAAATCCCTGCCCAGAACCCTGTGCATGCGTGCACTATAGCCTCTGAAGAGCGGGACAGCTCCAAGCCATCGCTGGGCGTCACTTCTGTCCAGAGCACAGAAGGCGAAGAACGAAGCAGCCGGGCACCGGGCTCATGCACTCAGTGCACCGAATTGCCTAAGTTCAGCACAAAGCTGCTTCACAAGCCCAGTCAGCTGAGAATGCTCCGGCTGCTTCCGAGAGTAAGGCGCAGCCCTTGCACTCCATCACACAAGCTGGCCAGAAACAGTTTCTTACAGCCGCACTGTTGCAGAGTCCACGCAGCTTGAGCGCACGCAGAAGGAGGCGTCCAGAAAGAAGGCGTTCTTCAAGTCCCCCTTCTCTAAGCAGCCTTGAAACTGAGCACAGCACACTGCGCCTAGGCAGCTTCTTTCTCCGAGAGACGTGCCCTCCTCACACCATGCACTCTCGCAGCTCCCTTGCCCACTTGCAGCAGCTGCTGCCAAAGAAAAAGGCTCCAGGAGTAGCAGCCACTGCTGGGCTGAACCTTCCCCTTGCCTCACGTCAAGCACCAGAAACTGTCCTCTGCACTCTGTCTTTCCCTTCTCCACCGCATCTACCACTGGCATCTCTGCATCTCCAAGCACGAAGCTAGCAGAATTGCTTCCAGGGAATAGTGGAAGAGAAATAGGTAGCAGCACAAGTAGCCGCGAGTTGAACTTTCTGCTTCCGACTGCTCAAGTGAATCCGCAAACAAGCGAGTGGCAGGCACGCTTCCTCTTGCAGCCTGGGCCATTCGCACAGCAGCCTGCTGCTCTGCCTTCGTTCTTATGCCCTTCGTAGCAGGTCGCGCTTTCGTTTTGCTGGAGACGAACAGTCGTCTGCTTCTCGCCCAGAGAGCGCGGGGCCGGCAGCGAAAGCCTCCAGGCTGCTGCTTCTGCCCAAACACGCCTGGGCTATACACTTTCTCTCTCGGCGCTGGGTAGCAGCACATTCGCTCTGCCTTGTAGCCTGAATCTTAACGGAAAGCTTCTCGGCTACGTCTGGCCCAGAGCACAGGTTGAGGTCAACGAGCTTCCCCAGAGCTTGCCCCCGAGGCGTGGAAACTTGGATTTGCAGCACCTTTCAGGGGAACTCTTCCTTCCTTTACAGCCTGCACAGCGCCGGCAGATGGCGGTGCTCTCTGCAGCCTTCTTCTCGCTTCCAAGTACCACAGGGCACCTTGCAGCCTTGCAGAGAGCAAAGAGGCAGATAGACATCTCGCCCAGAAGAAGGTGCCAGGACGAAAAGGTGCTCGTCCTTTCCGCCCCTAGTCGCCCGGATTGTGGTGCTGTGTTGAAAGTCTTGGCCAGCCAAAGGCTAATGCAGCAAGTGCTTCTCTCCTGAAGCACTTGGCTGAGTGAGAGCTGCACACACGGTTTGGACACTGTAAAGCAGCAAGAGAAATGATTGTACCTCGAGCTGAGGAAAATCCCTGCCCAGAACCCTGTGCATGCGTGCACTATAGCCTCTGAAGAGCGGGACAGCTCCAAGCCATCGCTGGGCGTCACTTCTGTCCAGAGCACAGAAGGCGAAGAACGAAGCAGCCGGGCACCGGGCTCATGCACTCAGTGCACCGAATTGCCTAAGTTCAGCACAAAGCTGCTTCACAAGCCCAGTCAGCTGAGAATGCTCCGGCTGCTTCCGAGAGTAAGGCGCAGCCCTTGCACTCCATCACACAAGCTGGCCAGAAACAGTTTCTTACAGCCGCACTGTTGCAGAGTCCACGCAGCTTGAGCGCACGCAGAAGGAGGCGTCCAGAAAGAAGGCGTTCTTCAAGTCCCCCTTCTCTAAGCAGCCTTGAAACTGAGCACAGCACACTGCGCCTAGGCAGCTTCTTTCTCCGAGAGACGTGCCCTCCTCACACCATGCACTCTCGCAGCTCCCTTGCCCACTTGCAGCAGCTGCTGCCAAAGAAAAAGGCTCCAGGAGTAGCAGCCACTGCTGGGCTGAACCTTCCCCTTGCCTCACGTCAAGCACCAGAAACTGTCCTCTGCACTCTGTCTTTCCCTTCTCCACCGCATCTACCACTGGCATCTCTGCATCTCCAAGCACGAAGCTAGCAGAATTGCTTCCAGGGAATAGTGGAAGAGAAATAGGTAGCAGCACAAGTAGCCGCGAGTTGAACTTTCTGCTTCCGACTGCTCAAGTGAATCCGCAAACAAGCGAGTGGCAGGCACGCTTCCTCTTGCAGCCTGGGCCATTCGCACAGCAGCCTGCTGCTCTGCCTTCGTTCTTATGCCCTTCGTAGCAGGTCGCGCTTTCGTTTTGCTGGAGACGAACAGTCGTCTGCTTCTCGCCCAGAGAGTGCGGGGCCGGCAGCGAAAGCCTCCAGGCTGCTGCTTCTGCCCAAACACGCCTGGGCTATGCACTTTCTCTCTCGGCGCTGGGTAGCAGCACATTCGCTCTGCCTTGTAGCCTGAATCTTAACGGAAAGCTTCTCGGCTACGTCTGGCCCAGAGCACAGGTTGAGGTCAACGAGCTTCCCCAGAGCTTGCCCCCGAGGCGTGGAAACTTGGATTTGCAGCACCTTTCAGGGGTACTCTTCCTTCCTTTACAGCCTGCACAGCGCCGGCAGATGGCGGTGCTCTCTGCAGCCTTCTTCTCGCTTCCAAGTACCACAGGGCACCTTGCAGCCTTGCAGAGAGCAAAGAGGCAGATAGACATCTCGCCCAGAAGAAGGTGCCAGGACGAAAAGGTGCTCGTCCTTTCCGCCCCTAGTCGCCCGGATTGTGGTGCTGTGTTGAAAGTCTTGGCCAGCCAAAGGCTAATGCAGCAAGTGCTTCTCTCCTGAAGCACTTGGCTGAGTGAGAGCTGCACACACGGTTTGGACACTGTAAAGCAGCAAGAGAAATGATTGTACCTCGAGCTGAGGAAAATCCCTGCCCAGAACCCTGTGCATGCGTGCACTATAGCCTCTGAAGAGCGGGACAGCTCCAAGCCATCGCTGGGCGTCACTTCTGTCCAGAGCACAGAAGACGAAGAACGAAGCAGCCGGGCACCGGGCTCATGCACTCAGTGCACCGAATTGCCTAAGTTCAGCACAAAGCTGCTTCACAAGCCCAGTCAGCTGAGAATGCTCCGGCTGCTTCCGAGAGTAAGGCGCAGCCCTTGCACTCCATCACACAAGCTGGCCAGAAACAGTTTCTTACAGCCGCACTGTTGCAGAGTCCACGCAGCTTGAGCGCACGCAGAAGGAGGCGTCCAGAAAGAAGGCGTTCTTCAAGTCCCCCTTCTCTAAGCAGCCTTGAAACTGAGCACAGCACACTGCGCCTAGGCAGCTTCTTTCTCCGAGAGACGTGCCCTCCTCACACCATGCACTCTCGCAGCTCCCTTGCCCACTTGCAGCAGCTGCTGCCAAAGAAAAAGGCTCCAGGAGTAGCAGCCACTGCTGGGCTGAACCTTCCCCTTGCCTCACGTCAAGCACCAGAATCTGTCCTCTGCACTCTGTCTTTCCCTTCTCCACCGCATCTACCACTGGCATCTCTGCATCTCCAAGCACGAAGCTAGCAGAATTGCTTCCAGGGAATAGTGGAAGAGAAATAGGTAGCAGCACAAGTAGCCGCGAGTTGAACTTTCTGCTTCCGACTGCTCAAGTGAATCCGCAAACAAGCGAGTGGCAGGCACGCTTCCTCTTGCAGCCTGGGCCATTCGCACAGCAGCCTGCTGCTCTGCCTTCGTTCTTATGCCCTTCGTAGCAGGTCGCGCTTTCGTTTTGCTGGAGACGAACAGTCGTCTGCTTCTCGCCCAGAGAGCGCGGGGCCGGCAGCGAAAGCCTCCAGGCTGCTGCTTCTGCCCAAACACGCCTGGGCTATACACTTTCTCTCTCGGCGCTGGGTAGCAGCACATTCGCTCTGCCTTGTAGCCTGAATCTTAACGGAAAGCTTCTCGGCTACGTCTGGCACAGAGCACAGGTTGAGGTCAACGAGCTTCCCCAGAGCTTGCCCCCGAGGCGTGGAAACTTGGATTTGCAGCACCTTTCAGGGGAACTCTTCCTTCCTTTACAGCCTGCACAGCGCCGGCAGATGGCGGTGCTCTCTGCAGCCTTCTTCTCGCTTCCAAGTACCACAGGGCACCTTGCAGCCTTACAAAGAGCAAAGAGGCAGATAGACATCTCGCCCAGAAGAAGGTGCCAGGACGTAAAGGTGCTCGTCCTTTCCGCCCCTAGTCGCCCGGATTGTGGTGCTGTGTTGAAAGCCTTGGCCAGCCAAAGGCTAATGCAGCAAGTGCTTCTCTCCTGAAGCACTTGGCTGAGTGAGAGCTGCACACACGGTTTGGACACTGTAAAGCAGCAAGAGAAATGATTGTACCTTGAGCTGAGGAAAATCCCTGCCCAGAACCCTGTGCATGCGTGCACTATAGCCTCTGAAGAGCGGGACAGCTCCAAGCCATCGCTGGGTGTCACTTCTGTCCAGAGCACAGAAGACGAAGAACGAAGCAGCCGGGCACCGGGCTCATGCACTCAGTGCACCGAATTGCCTAAGTTCAGCACAAAGCTGCTTCACAAGCCCAGTCAGCTGAGAATGCTCCGGCTGCTTCCGAGAGTAAGGCGCAGCCCTTGCACTCCATCACACAAGCTGGCCAGAAACAGTTTCTTACAGCCGCACTGTTGCAGAGTCCACGCAGCTTGAGCGCACGCAGAAGGAGGCATCCAGAAAGAAGGCGTTCTTCAAGTCCCCCTTCTCTAAGCAGCCTTGAAACTGAGCACAGCACACTGCGCCTAGGCAGCTTCTTTCTCCGAGAGACGTGCCCTCCTCACACCATGCACTCTCGCAGCTCCCTTGCCCACTTGCAGCAGCTGCTGCCAAAGAAAAAGGCTCCAGGAGTAGCAGCCACTGCTGGGCTGAACCTTCCCCTTGCCTCACGTCAAGCACCAGAAACTGTCCTCTGCACTCTGTCTTTCCCTTCTCCACCGCATCTACCACTGGCATCTCTGCATCTCCAAGCACGAAGCTAGCAGAATTGCTTCCAGGGAATAGTGGAAGAGAAATAGGTAGCAGCACAAGTAGCCGCGAGTTGAACTTTCTGCTTCCGACTGCTCAAGTGAATCCGCAAACAAGCGAGTGGCAGGCACGCTTCCTCTTGCAGCCTGGGCCATTCGCACAGCAGCCTGCTGCTCTGCCTTCGTTCTTATGCCCTTCGTAGCAGGTCGCGCTTTCGTTTTGCTGGAGACGAACAGTCGTCTGCTTCTCGCCCAGAGAGCGCGGGGCCGGCAGCGAAAGCCTCCAGGCTGCTGCTTCTGCCCAAACACGCCTGGGCTATGCACTTTCTCTCTCGGCGCTGGGTAGCAGCACATTCGCTCTGCCTTGTAGCCTGAATCTTAACGGAAAGCTTCTCGGCTACGTCTGGCACAGAGCACAGGTTGAGGTCAACGAGCTTCCCCAGAGCTTGCCCCCGAGGCGTGGAAACTTGGATTTGCAGCACCTTTCAGGGGTACTCTTCCTTCCTTTACAGCCTGCACAGCGCCGGCAGACGGCGGTGCTCTCTGCAGCCTTCTTCTCGCTTCCAAGTACCACAGGGCACCTTGCAGCCTTGCAGAGAGCAAAGAGGCAGATAGACATCTCGCCCAGAAGAAGGTGCCAGGACGAAAAGGTGCTCGTCCTTTCCGCCCCTAGTCGCCCGGATTGTGGTGCTGTGTTGAAAGCCTTGGCCAGCCAAAGGCTAATGCAGCAAGTGCTTCTCTCCTGAAGCACTTGGCTGAGTGAGAGCTGCACACACGGTTTGGACACTGTAAAGCAGCAAGAGAAATGATTGTACCTCGAGCTGAGGAAAATCCCTGCCCAGAACCCTGTGCATGCGTGCACTATAGCCTCTGAAGAGCGGGACAGCTCCAAGCCATCGCTGGGCGTCACTTCTGTCCAGAGCACAGAAGACGAAGAACGAAGCAGCCGGGCACCGGGCTCATGCACTCAGTGCACCGAACTGCCTAAGTTCAGCACATAGCTGCTTCACAAGCCCAGTCAGCTGAGAATGCTCCGGCTGCTTCCGAGAGTAAGGCGCAGCCCTTGCACTCCATCACACAAGCTGGCCAGAAACAGTTTCTTACAGCCGCACTGTTGCAGAGTCCACGCAGCTTGAGCGCACGCAGAAGGAGGCGTCCAGAAAGAAGGCGTTCTTCAAGTCCCCCTTCTCTAAGCAGCCTTGAAACTGAGCACAGCACACTGCGCCTAGGCAGCTTCTTTCTCCGAGAGACGTGCCCTCCTCACACCATGCACTCTCGCAGCTCCCTTGCCCACTTGCAGCAGCTGCTGCCAAAGAAAAAGGCTCCAGGAGTAGCAGCCACTGCTGGGCTGAACCTTCCCCTTGCCTCACGTCAAGCACCAGAAACTGTCCTCTGCACTCTGTCTTTCCCTTCTCCACCGCATCTACCACTGGCATCTCTGCATCTCCAAGCACGAAGCTAGCAGAATTGCTTCCAGGGAATAGTGGAAGAGAAATAGGTAGCAGCACAAGTAGCCGCGAGTTGAACTTTCTGCTTCCGACTGCTCAAGTGAATCCGCAAACAAGCGAGTGGCAGGCACGCTTCCTCTTGCAGCCTGGGCCATTCGCACAGCAGCCTGCTGCTCTGCCTTCGTTCTTATGCCCTTCGTAGCAGGTCGCGCTTTCGTTTTGCTGGAGACGAACAGTCGTCTGCTTCTCGCCCAGAGAGCGCGGGGCCGGCAGCGAAAGCCTCCAGGCTGCTGCTTCTGCCCAAACACGCCTGGGCTATACACTTTCTCTCTCGGCGCTGGGTAGCAGCACATTCGCTCTGCCTTGTAGCCTGAATCTTAACGGAAAGCTTCTCGGCTACGTCTGGCCCAGAGCACAGGTTGAGGTCAACGAGCTTCCCCAGAGCTTGCCCCCGAGGCGTGGAAACTTGGATTTGCAGCACCTTTCAGGGGAACTCTTCCTTCCTTTACAGCCTGCACAGCGCCGGCAGATGGCGGTGCTCTCTGCAGCCTTCTTCTCGCTTCCAAGTACCACAGGGCACCTTGCAGCCTTGCAGAGAGCAAAGAGGCAGATAGACATCTCGCCCAGAAGAAGGTGCCAGGACGTAAAGGTGCTCGTCCTTTCCGCCCCTAGTCGCCCGGATTGTGGTGCTGTGTTGAAAGTCTTGGCCAGCCAAAGGCTAATGCAGCAAGTGCTTCTCTCCTGAAGCACTTGGCTGAGTGAGAGCTGCACACACGGTTTGGACACTGTAAAGCAGCAAGAGAAATGATTGTACCTCGAGCTGAGGAAAATCCCTGCCCAGAACCCTGTGCATGCGTGCACTATAGCCTCTGAAGAGCGGGACAGCTCCAAGCCATCGCTGGGCGTCACTTCTGTCCAGAACACAGAAGACGAAGAACGAAGCAGCCGGGCACCGGGCTCATGCACTCAGTGCACCGAATTGCCTAAGTTCAGCACAAAGCTGCTTCACAAGCCCAGTCAGCTGAGAATGCTCCGGCTGCTTCCGAGAGTAAGGCGCAGCCCTTGCACTCCATCACACAAGCTGGCCAGAAACAGTTTCTTACAGCCGCACTGTTGCAGAGTCCACGCAGCTTGAGCGCACGCAGAAGGAGGCGTCCAGAAAGAAGGCGTTCTTCAAGTCCCCCTTCTCTAAGCAGCCTTGAAACTGAGCACAGCACACTGCGCCTAGGCAGCTTCTTTCTCCGAGAGACGTGCCCTCCTCACACCATGCACTCTCGCAGCTCCCTTGCCCACTTGCAGCAGCTGCTGCCAAAGAAAAAGGCTCCAGGAGTAGCAGCCACTGCTGGGCTGAACCTTCCCCTTGCCTCACGTCAAGCACCAGAATCTGTCCTCTGCACTCTGTCTTTCCCTTCTCCACCGCATCTACCACTGGCATCTCTGCATCTCCAAGCACGAAGCTAGCAGAATTGCTTCCAGGGAATAGTGGAAGAGAAATAGGTAGCAGCACAAGTAGCCGCGAGTTGAACTTTCTGCTTCCGACTGCTCAAGTGAATCCGCAAACAAGCGAGTGGCAGGCACGCTTCCTCTTGCAGCCTGGGCCATTCGCACAGCAGCCTGCTGCTCTGCCTTCGTTCTTATGCCCTTCGTAGCAGGTCGCGCTTTCGTTTTGCTGGAGACGAACAGTCGTCTGCTTCTCGCCCAGAGAGCGCGGGGCCGGCAGCGAAAGCCTCCAGGCTGCTGCTTCTGCCCAAAAACGCCTGGGCTATGCACTTTCTCTCTCGGCGCTGGGTAGCAGCACATTCGCTCTGCCTTGTAGCCTGAATCTTAACGGAAAGCTTCTCGGCTACGTCTGGCCCAGAGCACAGGTTGAGGTCAACGAGCTTCCCCAGAGCTTGCCCCCGAGGCGTGGAAACTTGGATTTGCAGCACCTTTCAGGGGAACTCTTCCTTCCTTTACAGCCTGCACAGCGCCGGCAGATGGCGGTGCTCTCTGCAGCCTTCTTCTCGCTTCCAAGTACCACAGGGCACCTTGCAGCCTTGCAGAGAGCAAAGAGGCAGATAGACATCTCGCCCAGAAGAAGGTGCCAGGACGAAAAGGTGCTCGTCCTTTCCGCCCCTAGTCGCCCGGATTGTGGTGCTGTGTTGAAAGCCTTGGCCAGCCAAAGGCTAATGCAGCAAGTGCTTCTCTCCTGAAGCACTTGGCTGAGTGAGAGCTGCACACACGGTTTGGACACTGTAAAGCAGCAAGAGAAATGATTGTACCTCGAGCTGAGGAAAATCCCTGCCCAGAACCCTGTGCATGCGTGCACTATAGCCTCTGAAGAGCGGGACAGCTCCAAGCCATCGCTGGGCGTCACTTCTGTCCAGAGCACAGAAGGCGAAGAACGAAGCAGCCGGGCACCGGGCTCATGCACTCAGTGCACCGAATTGCCTAAGTTCAGCACAAAGCTGCTTCACAAGCCCAGTCAGCTGAGAATGCTCCGGCTGCTTCCGAGAGTAAGGCGCAGCCCTTGCACTCCATCACACAAGCTGGCCAGAAACAGTTTCTTACAGCCGCACTGTTGCAGAGTCCACGCAGCTTGAGCGCACGCAGAAGGAGGCGTCCAGAAAGAAGGCGTTCTTCAAGTCCCCCTTCTCTAAGCAGCCTTGAAACTGAGCACAGCACACTGCGCCTAGGCAGCTTCTTTCTCCGAGAGACGTGCCCTCCTCACACCATGCACTCTCGCAGCTCCCTTGCCCACTTGCAGCAGCTGCTGCCAAAGAAAAAGGCTCCAGGAGTAGCAGCCACTGCTGGGCTGAACCTTCCCCTTGCCTCACGTCAAGCACCAGAAACTGTCCTCTGCACTCTGTCTTTCCCTTCTCCACCGCATCTACCACTGGCATCTCTGCATCTCCAAGCACGAAGCTAGCAGAATTGCTTCCAGGGAATAGTGGAAGAGAAATAGGTAGCAGCACAAGTAGCCGCGAGTTGAACTTTCTGCTTCCGACTGCTCAAGTGAATCCGCAAACAAGCGAGTGGCAGGCACGCTTCCTCTTGCAGCCTGGGCCATTCGCACAGCAGCCTGCTGCTCTGCCTTCGTTCTTATGCCCTTCGTAGCAGGTCGCGCTTTCGTTTTGCTGGAGACGAACAGTCGTCTGCTTCTCGCCCAGAGAGCGCGGGGCCGGCAGCGAAAGCCTCCAGGCTGCTGCTTCTGCCCAAACACGCCTGGGCTATGCACTTTCTCTCTCGGCGCTGGGTAGCAGCACATTCGCTCTGCCTTGTAGCCTGAATCTTAACGGAAAGCTTCTCGGCTACGTCTGGCACAGAGCACAGGTTGAGGTCAACGAGCTTCCCCAGAGCTTGCCCCCGAGGCGTGGAAACTTGGATTTGCAGCACCTTTCAGGGGTACTCTTCCTTCCTTTACAGCCTGCACAGCGCCGGCAGATGGCGGTGCTCTCTGCAGCCTTCTTCTCGCTTCCAAGTACCACAGGGCACCTTGCAGCCTTGCAGAGAGGCAAAGAGGCAGATAGACATCTCGCCCAGAAGAAGGTGCCAGGACGAAAAGGTGCTCGTCCTTTCCGCCCCTAGTCGCCCGGATTGTGGTGCTGTGTTGAAAGCCTTGGCCAGCCAAAGGCTAATGCAGCAAGTGCTTCTCTCCTGAAGCACTTGGCTGAGTGAGAGCTGCACACACGGTTTGGACACTGTAAAGCAGCAAGAGAAATGATTGTACCTCGAGCTGAGGAAAATCCCTGCCCAGAACCCTGTGCATGCGTGCACTATAGCCTCTGAAGAGCGGGACAGCTCCAAGCCATCGCTGGGCGTCACTTCTGTCCAGAGCACAGAAGACGAAGAACGAAGCAGCCGGGCACCGGGCTCATGCACTCAGTGCACCGAATTGCCTAAGTTCAGCACAAAGCTGCTTCACAAGCCCAGTCAGCTGAGAATGCTCCGGCTGCTTCCGAGAGTAAGGCGCAGCCCTTGCACTCCATCACACAAGCTGGCCAGAAACAGTTTCTTACAGCCGCACTGTTGCAGAGTCCACGCAGCTTGAGCGCACGCAGAAGGAGGCGTCCAGAAAGAAGGCGTTCTTCAAGTCCCCCTTCTCTAAGCAGCCTTGAAACTGAGCACAGCACACTGCGCCTAGGCAGCTTCTTTCTCCGAGAGACGTGCCCTCCTCACACCATGCACTCTCGCAGCTCCCTTGCCCACTTGCAGCAGCTGCTGCCAAAGAAAAAGGCTCCAGGAGTAGCAGCCACTGCTGGGCTGAACCTTCCCCTTGCCTCACGTCAAGCACCAGAAACTGTCCTCTGCACTCTGTCTTTCCCTTCTCCACCGCATCTACCACTGGCATCTCTGCATCTCCAAGCACGAAGCTAGCAGAATTGCTTCCAGGGAATAGTGGAAGAGAAATAGGTAGCAGCACAAGTAGCCGCGAGTTGAACTTTCTGCTTCCGACTGCTCAAGTGAATCCGCAAACAAGCGAGTGGCAGGCACGCTTCCTCTTGCAGCCTGGGCCATTCGCACAGCAGCCTGCTGCTCTGCCTTCGTTCTTATGCCCTTCGTAGCAGGTCGCGCTTTCGTTTTGCTGGAGACGAACAGTCGTCTGCTTCTCGCCCAGAGAGCGCGGGGCCGGCAGCGAAAGCCTCCAGGCTGCTGCTTCTGCCCAAACACGCCTGGGCTATACACTTTCTCTCTCGGCGCTGGGTAGCAGCACATTCGCTCTGCCTTGTAGCCTGAATCTTAACGGAAAGCTTCTCGGCTACGTCTGGCCCAGAGCACAGGTTGAGGTCAACGAGCTTCCCCAGAGCTTGCCCCCGAGGCGTGGAAACTTGGATTTGCAGCACCTTTCAGGGGAACTCTTCCTTCCTTTACAGCCTGCACAGCGCCGGCAGATGGCGGTGCTCTCTGCAGCCTTCTTCTCGCTTCCAAGTACCACAGGGCACCTTGCAGCCTTGCAGAGAGCAAAGAGGCAGATAGACATCTCGCCCAGAAGAAGGTGCCAGGACGTAAAGGTGCTCGTCCTTTCCGCCCCTAGTCGCCCGGATTGTGGTGCTGTGTTGAAAGTCTTGGCCAGCCAAAGGCTAATGCAGCAAGTGCTTCTCTCCTGAAGCACTTGGCTGAGTGAGAGCTGCACACACGGTTTGGACACTGTAAAGCAGCAAGAGAAATGATTGTACCTCGAGCTGAGGAAAATCCCTGCCCAGAACCCTGTGCATGCGTGCACTATAGCCTCTGAAGAGCGGGACAGCTCCAAGCCATCGCTGGGCGTCACTTCTGTCCAGAGCACAGAAGGCGAAGAACGAAGCAGCCGGGCACCGGGCTCATGCACTCAGTGCACCGAATTGCCTAAGTTCAGCACAAAGCTGCTTCACAAGCCCAGTCAGCTGAGAATGCTCCGGCTGCTTCCGAGAGTAAGGCGCAGCCCTTGCACTCCATCACACAAGCTGGCCAGAAACAGTTTCTTACAGCCGCACTGTTGCAGAGTCCACGCAGCTTGAGCGCACGCAGAAGGAGGCGTCCAGAAAGAAGGCGTTCTTCAAGTCCCCCTTCTCTAAGCAGCCTTGAAACTGAGCACAGCACACTGCGCCTAGGCAGCTTCTTTCTCCGAGAGACGTGCCCTCCTCACACCATGCACTCTCGCAGCTCCCTTGCCCACTTGCAGCAGCTGCTGCCAAAGAAAAAGGCTCCAGGAGTAGCAGCCACTGCTGGGCTGAACCTTCCCCTTGCCTCACGTCAAGCACCAGAAACTGTCCTCTGCACTCTGTCTTTCCCTTCTCCACCGCATCTACCACTGGCATCTCTGCATCTCCAAGCACGAAGCTAGCAGAATTGCTTCCAGGGAATAGTGGAAGAGAAATAGGTAGCAGCACAAGTAGCCGCGAGTTGAACTTTCTGCTTCCGACTGCTCAAGTGAATCCGCAAACAAGCGAGTGGCAGGCACGCTTCCTCTTGCAGCCTGGGCCATTCGCACAGCAGCCTGCTGCTCTGCCTTCGTTCTTATGCCCTTCGTAGCAGGTCGCGCTTTCGTTTTGCTGGAGACGAACAGTCGTCTGCTTCTCGCCCAGAGAGCGTGGGGCCGGCAGCGAAAGCCTCCAGGCTGCTGCTTCTGCCCAAACACGCCTGGGCTATGCACTTTCTCTCTCGGCGCTGGGTAGCAGCACATTCGCTCTGCCTTGTAGCCTGAATCTTAACGGAAAGCTTCTCGGCTACGTCTGGCCCAGAGCACAGGTTGAGGTCAACGAGCTTCCCCAGAGCTTGCCCCCGAGGCGTGGAAACTTGGATTTGCAGCACCTTTCAGGGGAACTCTTCCTTCCTTTACAGCCTGCACAGCGCCGGCAGACGGCGGTGCTCTCTGCAGCCTTCTTCTCGCTTCCAAGTACCACAGGGCACCTTGCAGCCTTGCAGAGAGCAAAGAGGCAGATAGACATCTCGCCCAGAAGAAGGTGCCAGGACGAAAAGGTGCTCGTCCTTTCCGCCCCTAGTCGCCCGGATTGTGGTGCTGTGTTGAAAGCCTTGGCCAGCCAAAGGCTAATGCAGCAAGTGCTTCTCTCCTGAAGCACTTGGCTGAGTGAGAGCTGCACACACGGTTTGGACACTGTAAAGCAGCAAGAGAAATGATTGTACCTCGAGCTGAGGAAAATCCCTGCCCAGAACCCTGTGCATGCGTGCACTATAGCCTCTGAAGAGCGGGACAGCTCCAAGCCATCGCTGGGCGTCACTTCTGTCCAGAGCACAGAAGGCGAAGAACGAAGCAGCCGGGCACCGGGCTCATGCACTCAGTGCACCGAATTGCCTAAGTTCAGCACAAAGCTGCTTCACAAGCCCAGTCAGCTGAGAATGCTCCGGCTGCTTCCGAGAGTAAGGCGCAGCCCTTGCACTCCATCACACAAGCTGGCCAGAAACAGTTTCTTACAGCCGCACTGTTGCAGAGTCCACGCAGCTTGAGCGCACGCAGAAGGAGGCGTCCAGAAAGAAGGCGTTCTTCAAGTCCCCCTTCTCTAAGCAGCCTTGAAACTGAGCACAGCACACTGCGCCTAGGCAGCTTCTTTCTCCGAGAGACGTGCCCTCCTCACACCATGCACTCTCGCAGCTCCCTTGCCCACTTGCAGCAGCTGCTGCCAAAGAAAAAGGCTCCAGGAGTAGCAGCCACTGCTGGGCTGAACCTTCCCCTTGCCTCACGTCAAGCACCAGAAACTGTCCTCTGCACTCTGTCTTTCCCTTCTCCACCGCATCTACCACTGGCATCTCTGCATCTCCAAGCACGAAGCTAGCAGAATTGCTTCCAGGGAATAGTGGAAGAGAAATAGGTAGCAGCACAAGTAGCCGCGAGTTGAACTTTCTGCTTCCGACTGCTCAAGTGAATCCGCAAACAAGCGAGTGGCAGGCACGCTTCCTCTTGCAGCCTGGGCCATTCGCACAGCAGCCTGCTGCTCTGCCTTCGTTCTTATGCCCTTCGTAGCAGGTCGCGCTTTCGTTTTGCTGGAGACGAACAGTCGTCTGCTTCTCGCCCAGAGAGCGCGGGGCCGGCAGCGAAAGCCTCCAGGCTGCTGCTTCTGCCCAAAAACGCCTGGGCTATGCACTTTCTCTCTCGGCGCTGGGTAGCAGCACATTCGCTCTGCCTTGTAGCCTGAATCTTAACGGAAAGCTTCTCGGCTACGTCTGGCCCAGAGCACAGGTTGAGGTCAACGAGCTTCCCCAGAGCTTGCCCCCGAGGCGTGGAAACTTGGATTTGCAGCACCTTTCAGGGGAACTCTTCCTTCCTTTACAGCCTGCACAGCGCCGGCAGACGGCGGTGCTCTCTGCAGCCTTCTTCTCGCTTCCAAGTACCACAGGGCACCTTGCAGCCTTGCAGAGAGCAAAGAGGCAGATAGACATCTCGCCCAGAAGAAGGTGCCAGGACGAAAAGGTGCTCGTCCTTTCCGCCCCTAGTCGCCCGGATTGTGGTGCTGTGTTGAAAGCCTTGGCCAGCCAAAGGCTAATGCAGCAAGTGCTTCTCTCCTGAAGCACTTGGCTGAGTGAGAGCTGCACACACGGTTTGGACACTGTAAAGCAGCAAGAGAAATGATTGTACCTCGAGCTGAGGAAAATCCCTGCCCAGAACCCTGTGCATGCGTGCACTATAGCCTCTGAAGAGCGGGACAGCTCCAAGCCATCGCTGGGCGTCACTTCTGTCCAGAGCACAGAAGACGAAGAACGAAGCAGCCGGGCACCGGGCTCATGCACTCAGTGCACCGAATTGCCTAAGTTCAGCACAAAGCTGCTTCACAAGCCCAGTCAGCTGAGAATGCTCCGGCTGCTTCCGAGAGGAAGGCGCAGCCCTTGCACTCCATCACACAAGCTGGCCAGAAACAGTTTCTTACAGCCGCACTGTTGCAGAGTCCACGCAGCTTGAGCGCACGCAGAAGGAGGCGTCCAGAAAGAAGGCGTTCTTCAAGTCCCCCTTCTCTAAGCAGCCTTGAAACTGAGCACAGCACACTGCGCCTAGGCAGCTTCTTTCTCCGAGAGACGTGCCCTCCTCACACCATGCACTCTCGCAGCTCCCTTGCCCACTTGCAGCAGCTGCTGCCAAAGAAAAAGGCTCCAGGAGTAGCAGCCACTGCTGGGCTGAACCTTCCCCTTGCCTCACGTCAAGCACCAGAAACTGTCCTCTGCACTCTGTCTTTCCCTTCTCCACCGCATCTACCACTGGCATCTCTGCATCTCCAAGCACGAAGCTAGCAGAATTGCTTCCAGGGAATAGTGGAAGAGAAATAGGTAGCAGCACAAGTAGCCGCGAGTTGAACTTTCTGCTTCCGACTGCTCAAGTGAATCCGCAAACAAGCGAGTGGCAGGCACGCTTCCTCTTGCAGCCTGGGCCATTCGCACAGCAGCCTGCTGCTCTGCCTTCGTTCTTATGCCCTTCGTAGCAGGTCGCGCTTTCGTTTTGCTGGAGACGAACAGTCGTCTGCTTCTCGCCCAGAGAGCGCGGGGCCGGCAGCGAAAGCCTCCAGGCTGCTGCTTCTGCCCAAACACGCCTGGGCTATACACTTTCTCTCTCGGCGCTGGGTAGCAGCACATTCGCTCTGCCTTGTAGCCTGAATCTTAACGGAAAGCTTCTCGGCTACGTCTGGCCCAGAGCACAGGTTGAGGTCAACGAGCTTCCCCAGAGCTTGCCCCCGAGGCGTGGAAACTTGGATTTGCAGCACCTTTCAGGGGAACTCTTCCTTCCTTTACAGCCTGCACAGCGCCGGCAGATGGCGGTGCTCTCTGCAGCCTTCTTCTCGCTTCCAAGTACCACAGGGCACCTTGCAGCCTTGCAGAGAGCAAAGAGGCAGATAGACATCTCGCCCAGAAGAAGGTGCCAGGACGTAAAGGTGCTCGTCCTTTCCGCCCCTAGTCGCCCGGATTGTGGTGCTGTGTTGAAAGTCTTGGCCAGCCAAAGGCTAATGCAGCAAGTGCTTCTCTCCTGAAGCACTTGGCTGAGTGAGAGCTGCACACACGGTTTGGACACTGTAAAGCAGCAAGAGAAATGATTGTACCTCGAGCTGAGGAAAATCCCTGCCCAGAACCCTGTGCATGCGTGCACTATAGCCTCTGAAGAGCGGGACAGCTCCAAGCCATCGCTGGGCGTCACTTCTGTCCAGAGCACAGAAGGCGAAGAACGAAGCAGCCGGGCACCGGGCTCATGCACTCAGTGCACCGAATTGCCTAAGTTCAGCACAAAGCTGCTTCACAAGCCCAGTCAGCTGAGAATGCTCCGGCTGCTTCCGAGAGTAAGGCGCAGCCCTTGCACTCCATCACACAAGCTGGCCAGAAACAGTTTCTTACAGCCGCACTGTTGCAGAGTCCACGCAGCTTGAGCGCACGCAGAAGGAGGCGTCCAGAAAGAAGGCGTTCTTCAAGTCCCCCTTCTCTAAGCAGCCTTGAAACTGAGCACAGCACACTGCGCCTAGGCAGCTTCTTTCTCCGAGAGACGTGCCCTCCTCACACCATGCACTCTCGCAGCTCCCTTGCCCACTTGCAGCAGCTGCTGCCAAAGAAAAAGGCTCCAGGAGTAGCAGCCACTGCTGGGCTGAACCTTCCCCTTGCCTCACGTCAAGCACCAGAAACTGTCCTCTGCACTCTGTCTTTCCCTTCTCCACCGCATCTACCACTGGCATCTCTGCATCTCCAAGCACGAAGCTAGCAGAATTGCTTCCAGGGAATAGTGGAAGAGAAATAGGTAGCAGCACAAGTAGCCGCGAGTTGAACTTTCTGCTTCCGACTGCTCAAGTGAATCCGCAAACAAGCGAGTGGCAGGCACGCTTCCTCTTGCAGCCTGGGCCATTCGCACAGCAGCCTGCTGCTCTGCCTTCGTTCTTATGCCCTTCGTAGCAGGTCGCGCTTTCGTTTTGCTGGAGACGAACAGTCGTCTGCTTCTCGCCCAGAGAGCGTGGGGCCGGCAGCGAAAGCCTCCAGGCTGCTGCTTCTGCCCAAACACGCCTGGGCTATGCACTTTCTCTCTCGGCGCTGGGTAGCAGCACATTCGCTCTGCCTTGTAGCCTGAATCTTAACGGAAAGCTTCTCGGCTACGTCTGGCCCAGAGCACAGGTTGAGGTCAACGAGCTTCCCCAGAGCTTGCCCCCGAGGCGTGGAAACTTGGATTTGCAGCACCTTTCAGGGGAACTCTTCCTTCCTTTACAGCCTGCACAGCGCCGGCAGACGGCGGTGCTCTCTGCAGCCTTCTTCTCGCTTCCAAGTACCACAGGGCACCTTGCAGCCTTGCAGAGAGCAAAGAGGCAGATAGACATCTCGCCCAGAAGAAGGTGCCAGGACGAAAAGGTGCTCGTCCTTTCCGCCCCTAGTCGCCCGGATTGTGGTGCTGTGTTGAAAGCCTTGGCCAGCCAAAGGCTAATGCAGCAAGTGCTTCTCTCCTGAAGCACTTGGCTGAGTGAGAGCTGCACACACGGTTTGGACACTGTAAAGCAGCAAGAGAAATGATTGTACCTCGAGCTGAGGAAAATCCCTGCCCAGAACCCTGTGCATGCGTGCACTATAGCCTCTGAAGAGCGGGACAGCTCCAAGCCATCGCTGGGCGTCACTTCTGTCCAGAGCACAGAAGGCGAAGAACGAAGCAGCCGGGCACCGGGCTCATGCACTCAGTGCACCGAATTGCCTAAGTTCAGCACAAAGCTGCTTCACAAGCCCAGTCAGCTGAGAATGCTCCGGCTGCTTCCGAGAGTAAGGCGCAGCCCTTGCACTCCATCACACAAGCTGGCCAGAAACAGTTTCTTACAGCCGCACTGTTGCAGAGTCCACGCAGCTTGAGCGCACGCAGAAGGAGGCGTCCAGAAAGAAGGCGTTCTTCAAGTCCCCCTTCTCTAAGCAGCCTTGAAACTGAGCACAGCACACTGCGCCTAGGCAGCTTCTTTCTCCGAGAGACGTGCCCTCCTCACACCATGCACTCTCGCAGCTCCCTTGCCCACTTGCAGCAGCTGCTGCCAAAGAAAAAGGCTCCAGGAGTAGCAGCCACTGCTGGGCTGAACCTTCCCCTTGCCTCACGTCAAGCACCAGAAACTGTCCTCTGCACTCTGTCTTTCCCTTCTCCACCGCATCTACCACTGGCATCTCTGCATCTCCAAGCACGAAGCTAGCAGAATTGCTTCCAGGGAATAGTGGAAGAGAAATAGGTAGCAGCACAAGTAGCCGCGAGTTGAACTTTCTGCTTCCGACTGCTCAAGTGAATCCGCAAACAAGCGAGTGGCAGGCACGCTTCCTCTTGCAGCCTGGGCCATTCGCACAGCAGCCTGCTGCTCTGCCTTCGTTCTTATGCCCTTCGTAGCAGGTCGCGCTTTCGTTTTGCTGGAGACGAACAGTCGTCTGCTTCTCGCCCAGAGAGCGCGGGGCCGGCAGCGAAAGCCTCCAGGCTGCTGCTTCTGCCCAAAAACGCCTGGGCTATGCACTTTCTCTCTCGGCGCTGGGTAGCAGCACATTCGCTCTGCCTTGTAGCCTGAATCTTAACGGAAAGCTTCTCGGCTACGTCTGGCCCAGAGCACAGGTTGAGGTCAACGAGCTTCCCCAGAGCTTGCCCCCGAGGCGTGGAAACTTGGATTTGCAGCACCTTTCAGGGGAACTCTTCCTTCCTTTACAGCCTGCACAGCGCCGGCAGACGGCGGTGCTCTCTGCAGCCTTCTTCTCGCTTCCAAGTACCACAGGGCACCTTGCAGCCTTGCAGAGAGCAAAGAGGCAGATAGACATCTCGCCCAGAAGAAGGTGCCAGGACGAAAAGGTGCTCGTCCTTTCCGCCCCTAGTCGCCCGGATTGTGGTGCTGTGTTGAAAGCCTTGGCCAGCCAAAGGCTAATGCAGCAAGTGCTTCTCTCCTGAAGCACTTGGCTGAGTGAGAGCTGCACACACGGTTTGGACACTGTAAAGCAGCAAGAGAAATGATTGTACCTCGAGCTGAGGAAAATCCCTGCCCAGAACCCTGTGCATGCGTGCACTATAGCCTCTGAAGAGCGGGACAGCTCCAAGCCATCGCTGGGCGTCACTTCTGTCCAGAGCACAGAAGGCGAAGAACGAAGCAGCCGGGCACCGGGCTCATGCACTCAGTGCACCGAATTGCCTAAGTTCAGCACAAAGCTGCTTCACAAGCCCAGTCAGCTGAGAATGCTCCGGCTGCTTCCGAGAGTAAGGCGCAGCCCTTGCACTCCATCACACAAGCTGGCCAGAAACAGTTTCTTACAGCCGCACTGTTGCAGAGTCCACGCAGCTTGAGCGCACGCAGAAGGAGGCGTCCAGAAAGAAGGCGTTCTTCAAGTCCCCCTTCTCTAAGCAGCCTTGAAACTGAGCACAGCACACTGCGCCTAGGCAGCTTCTTTCTCCGAGAGACGTGCCCTCCTCACACCATGCACTCTCGCAGCTCCCTTGCCCACTTGCAGCAGCTGCTGCCAAAGAAAAAGGCTCCAGGAGTAGCAGCCACTGCTGGGCTGAACCTTCCCCTTGCCTCACGTCAAGCACCAGAATCTGTCCTCTGCACTCTGTCTTTCCCTTCTCCACCGCATCTACCACTGGCATCTCTGCATCTCCAAGCACGAAGCTAGCAGAATTGCTTCCAGGGAATAGTGGAAGAGAAATAGGTAGCAGCACAAGTAGCCGCGAGTTGAACTTTCTGCTTCCGACTGCTCAAGTGAATCCGCAAACAAGCGAGTGGCAGGCACGCTTCCTCTTGCAGCCTGGGCCATTCGCACAGCAGCCTGCTGCTCTGCCTTCGTTCTTATGCCCTTCGTAGCAGGTCGCGCTTTCGTTTTGCTGGAGACGAACAGTCGTCTGCTTCTCGCCCAGAGAGTGCGGGGCCGGCAGCGAAAGCCTCCAGGCTGCTGCTTCTGCCCAAACACGCCTGGGCTATGCACTTTCTCTCTCGGCGCTGGGTAGCAGCACATTCGCTCTGCCTTGTAGCCTGAATCTTAACGGAAAGCTTCTCGGCTACGTCTGGCCCAGAGCACAGGTTGAGGTCAACGAGCTTCCCCAGAGCTTGCCCCCGAGGCGTGGAAACTTGGATTTGCAGCACCTTTCAGGGGAACTCTTCCTTCCTTTACAGCCTGCACAGCGCCGGCAGACGGCGGTGCTCTCTGCAGCCTTCTTCTCGCTTCCAAGTACCACAGGGCACCTTGCAGCCTTGCAGAGAGCAAAGAGGCAGATAGACATCTCGCCCAGAAGAAGGTGCCAGGACGAAAAGGTGCTCGTCCTTTCCGCCCCTAGTCGCCCGGATTGTGGTGCTGTGTTGAAAGTCTTGGCCAGCCAAAGGCTAATGCAGCAAGTGCTTCTCTCCTGAAGCACTTGGCTGAGTGAGAGCTGCACACACGGTTTGGACACTGTAAAGCAGCAAGAGAAATGATTGTACCTCGAGCTGAGGAAAATCCCTGCCCAGAACCCTGTGCATGCGTGCACTATAGCCTCTGAAGAGCGGGACAGCTCCAAGCCATCGCTGGGCGTCACTTCTGTCCAGAGCACAGAAGGCGAAGAACGAAGCAGCCGGGCACCGGGCTCATGCACTCAGTGCACCGAATTGCCTAAGTTCAGCACAAAGCTGCTTCACAAGCCCAGTCAGCTGAGAATGCTCCGGCTGCTTCCGAGAGTAAGGCGCAGCCCTTGCACTCCATCACACAAGCTGGCCAGAAACAGTTTCTTACAGCCGCACTGTTGCAGAGTCCACGCAGCTTGAGCGCACGCAGAAGGAGGCGTCCAGAAAGAAGGCGTTCTTCAAGTCCCCCTTCTCTAAGCAGCCTTGAAACTGAGCACAGCACACTGCGCCTAGGCAGCTTCTTTCTCCGAGAGACGTGCCCTCCTCACACCATGCACTCTCGCAGCTCCCTTGCCCACTTGCAGCAGCTGCTGCCAAAGAAAAAGGCTCCAGGAGTAGCAGCCACTGCTGGGCTGAACCTTCCCCTTGCCTCACGTCAAGCACCAGAAACTGTCCTCTGCACTCTGTCTTTCCCTTCTCCACCGCATCTACCACTGGCATCTCTGCATCTCCAAGCACGAAGCTAGCAGAATTGCTTCCAGGGAATAGTGGAAGAGAAATAGGTAGCAGCACAAGTAGCCGCGAGTTGAACTTTCTGCTTCCGACTGCTCAAGTGAATCCGCAAACAAGCGAGTGGCAGGCACGCTTCCTCTTGCAGCCTGGGCCATTCGCACAGCAGCCTGCTGCTCTGCCTTCGTTCTTATGCCCTTCGTAGCAGGTCGCGCTTTCGTTTTGCTGGAGACGAACAGTCGTCTGCTTCTCGCCCAGAGAGCGCGGGGCCGGCAGCGAAAGCCTCCAGGCTGCTGCTTCTGCCCAAACACGCCTGGGCTATACACTTTCTCTCTCGGCGCTGGGTAGCAGCACATTCGCTCTGCCTTGTAGCCTGAATCTTAACGGAAAGCTTCTCGGCTACGTCTGGCCCAGAGCACAGGTTGAGGTCAACGAGCTTCCCCAGAGCTTGCCCCCGAGGCGTGGAAACTTGGATTTGCAGCACCTTTCAGGGGAACTCTTCCTTCCTTTACAGCCTGCACAGCGCCGGCAGATGGCGGTGCTCTCTGCAGCCTTCTTCTCGCTTCCAAGTACCACAGGGCACCTTGCAGCCTTGCAGAGAGCAAAGAGGCAGATAGACATCTCGCCCAGAAGAAGGTGCCAGGACGTAAAGGTGCTCGTCCTTTCCGCCCCTAGTCGCCCGGATTGTGGTGCTGTGTTGAAAGTCTTGGCCAGCCAAAGGCTAATGCAGCAAGTGCTTCTCTCCTGAAGCACTTGGCTGAGTGAGAGCTGCACACACGGTTTGGACACTGTAAAGCAGCAAGAGAAATGATTGTACCTCGAGCTGAGGAAAATCCCTGCCCAGAACCCTGTGCATGCGTGCACTATAGCCTCTGAAGAGCGGGACAGCTCCAAGCCATCGCTGGGCGTCACTTCTGTCCAGAGCACAGAAGGCGAAGAACGAAGCAGCCGGGCACCGGGCTCATGCACTCAGTGCACCGAATTGCCTAAGTTCAGCACAAAGCTGCTTCACAAGCCCAGTCAGCTGAGAATGCTCCGGCTGCTTCCGAGAGTAAGGCGCAGCCCTTGCACTCCATCACACAAGCTGGCCAGAAACAGTTTCTTACAGCCGCACTGTTGCAGAGTCCACGCAGCTTGAGCGCACGCAGAAGGAGGCGTCCAGAAAGAAGGCGTTCTTCAAGTCCCCCTTCTCTAAGCAGCCTTGAAACTGAGCACAGCACACTGCGCCTAGGCAGCTTCTTTCTCCGAGAGACGTGCCCTCCTCACACCATGCACTCTCGCAGCTCCCTTGCCCACTTGCAGCAGCTGCTGCCAAAGAAAAAGGCTCCAGGAGTAGCAGCCACTGCTGGGCTGAACCTTCCCCTTGCCTCACGTCAAGCACCAGAAACTGTCCTCTGCACTCTGTCTTTCCCTTCTCCACCGCATCTACCACTGGCATCTCTGCATCTCCAAGCACGAAGCTAGCAGAATTGCTTCCAGGGAATAGTGGAAGAGAAATAGGTAGCAGCACAAGTAGCCGCGAGTTGCACTTTCTGCTTCCGACTGCTCAAGTGAATCCGCAAACAAGCGAGTGGCAGGCACGCTTCCTCTTGCAGCCTGGGCCATTCGCACAGCAGCCTGCTGCTCTGCCTTCGTTCTTATGCCCTTCGTAGCAGGTCGCGCTTTCGTTTTGCTGGAGACGAACAGTCGTCTGCTTCTCGCCCAGAGAGCGCGGGGCCGGCAGCGAAAGCCTCCAGGCTGCTGCTTCTGCCCAAACACGCCTGGGCTATGCACTTTCTCTCTCGGCGCTGGGTAGCAGCACATTCGCTCTGCCTTGTAGCCTGAATCTTAACGGAAAGCTTCTCGGCTACGTCTGGCCCAGAGCACAGGTTGAGGTCAACGAGCTTCCCCAGAGCTTGCCCCCGAGGCGTGGAAACTTGGATTTGCAGCACCTTTCAGGGGTACTCTTCCTTCCTTTACAGCCTGCACAGCGCCGGCAGATGGCGGTGCTCTCTGCAGCCTTCTTCTCGCTTCCAAGTACCACAGGGCACCTTGCAGCCTTGCAGAGAGCAAAGAGGCAGATAGACATCTCGCCCAGAAGAAGGTGCCAGGACGAAAAGGTGCTCGTCCTTTCCGCCCCTAGTCGCCCGGATTGTGGTGCTGTGTTGAAAGTCTTGGCCAGCCAAAGGCTAATGCAGCAAGTGCTTCTCTCCTGAAGCACTTGGCTGAGTGAGAGCTGCACACACGGTTTGGACACTGTAAAGCAGCAAGAGAAATGATTGTACCTCGAGCTGAGGAAAATCCCTGCCCAGAACCCTGTGCATGCGTGCACTATAGCCTCTGAAGAGCGGGACAGCTCCAAGCCATCGCTGGGCGTCACTTCTGTCCAGAGCACAGAAGACGAAGAACGAAGCAGCCGGGCACCGGGCTCATGCACTCAGTGCACCGAATTGCCTAAGTTCAGCACAAAGCTGCTTCACAAGCCCAGTCAGCTGAGAATGCTCCGGCTGCTTCCGAGAGTAAGGCGCAGCCCTTGCACTCCATCACACAAGCTGGCCAGAAACAGTTTCTTACAGCCGCACTGTTGCAGAGTCCACGCAGCTTGAGCGCACGCAGAAGGAGGCGTCCAGAAAGAAGGCGTTCTTCAAGTCCCCCTTCTCTAAGCAGCCTTGAAACTGAGCACAGCACACTGCGCCTAGGCAGCTTCTTTCTCCGAGAGACGTGCCCTCCTCACACCATGCACTCTCGCAGCTCCCTTGCCCACTTGCAGCAGCTGCTGCCAAAGAAAAAGGCTCCAGGAGTAGCAGCCACTGCTGGGCTGAACCTTCCCCTTGCCTCACGTCAAGCACCAGAAACTGTCCTCTGCACTCTGTCTTTCCCTTCTCCACCGCATCTACCACTGGCATCTCTGCATCTCCAAGCACGAAGCTAGCAGAATTGCTTCCAGGGAATAGTGGAAGAGAAATAGGTAGCAGCACAAGTAGCCGCGAGTTGAACTTTCTGCTTCCGACTGCTCAAGTGAATCCGCAAACAAGCGAGTGGCAGGCACGCTTCCTCTTGCAGCCTGGGCCATTCGCACAGCAGCCTGCTGCTCTGCCTTCGTTCTTATGCCCTTCGTAGCAGGTCGCGCTTTCGTTTTGCTGGAGACGAACAGTCGTCTGCTTCTCGCCCAGAGAGCGTGGGGCCGGCAGCGAAAGCCTCCAGGCTGCTGCTTCTGCCCAAACACGCCTGGGCTATGCACTTTCTCTCTCGGCGCTGGGTAGCAGCACATTCGCTCTGCCTTGTAGCCTGAATCTTAACGGAAAGCTTCTCGGCTACGTCTGGCACAGAGCACAGGTTGAGGTCAACGAGCTTCCCCAGAGCTTGCCCCCGAGGCGTGGAAACTTGGATTTGCAGCACCTTTCAGGGGAACTCTTCCTTCCTTTACAGCCTGCACAGCGCCGGCAGATGGCGGTGCTCTCTGCAGCCTTCTTCTCGCTTCCAAGTACCACAGGGCACCTTGCAGCCTTGCAGAGAGCAAAGAGGCAGATAGACATCTCGCCCAGAAGAAGGTGCCAGGACGAAAAGGTGCTCGTCCTTTCCGCCCCTAGTCGCCCGGATTGTGGTGCTGTGTTGAAAGCCTTGGCCAGCCAAAGGCTAATGCAGCAAGTGCTTCTCTCCTGAAGCACTTGGCTGAGTGAGAGCTGCACACACGGTTTGGACACTGTAAAGCAGCAAGAGAAATGATTGTACCTCGAGCTGAGGAAAATCCCTGCCCAGAACCCTGTGCATGCGTGCACTATAGCCTCTGAAGAGCGGGACAGCTCCAAGCCATCGCTGGGCGTCACTTCTGTCCAGAGCACAGAAGGCGAAGAACGAAGCAGCCGGGCACCGGGCTCATGCACTCAGTGCACCGAATTGCCTAAGTTCAGCACAAAGCTGCTTCACAAGCCCAGTCAGCTGAGAATGCTCCGGCTGCTTCCGAGAGTAAGGCGCAGCCCTTGCACTCCATCACACAAGCTGGCCAGAAACAGTTTCTTACAGCCGCACTGTTGCAGAGTCCACGCAGCTTGAGCGCACGCAGAAGGAGGCGTCCAGAAAGAAGGCGTTCTTCAAGTCCCCCTTCTCTAAGCAGCCTTGAAACTGAGCACAGCACACTGCGCCTAGGCAGCTTCTTTCTCCGAGAGACGTGCCCTCCTCACACCATGCACTCTCGCAGCTCCCTTGCCCACTTGCAGCAGCTGCTGCCAAAGAAAAAGGCTCCAGGAGTAGCAGCCACTGCTGGGCTGAACCTTCCCCTTGCCTCACGTCAAGCACCAGAAACTGTCCTCTGCACTCTGTCTTTCCCTTCTCCACCGCATCTACCACTGGCATCTCTGCATCTCCAAGCACGAAGCTAGCAGAATTGCTTCCAGGGAATAGTGGAAGAGAAATAGGTAGCAGCACAAGTAGCCGCGAGTTGAACTTTCTGCTTCCGACTGCTCAAGTGAATCCGCAAACAAGCGAGTGGCAGGCACGCTTCCTCTTGCAGCCTGGGCCATTCGCACAGCAGCCTGCTGCTCTGCCTTCGTTCTTATGCCCTTCGTAGCAGGTCGCGCTTTCGTTTTGCTGGAGACGAACAGTCGTCTGCTTCTCGCCCAGAGAGCGCGGGGCCGGCAGCGAAAGCCTCCAGGCTGCTGCTTCTGCCCAAACACGCCTGGGCTATACACTTTCTCTCTCGGCGCTGGGTAGCAGCACATTCGCTCTGCCTTGTAGCCTGAATCTTAACGGAAAGCTTCTCGGCTACGTCTGGCCCAGAGCACAGGTTGAGGTCAACGAGCTTCCCCAGAGCTTGCCCCCGAGGCGTGGAAACTTGGATTTGCAGCACCTTTCAGGGGAACTCTTCCTTCCTTTACAGCCTGCACAGCGCCGGCAGACGGCGGTGCTCTCTGCAGCCTTCTTCTCGCTTCCAAGTACCACAGGGCACCTTGCAGCCTTGCAGAGAGCAAAGAGGCAGATAGACATCTCGCCCAGAAGAAGGTGCCAGGACGTAAAGGTGCTCGTCCTTTCCGCCCCTAGTCGCCCGGATTGTGGTGCTGTGTTGAAAGTCTTGGCCAGCCAAAGGCTAATGCAGCAAGTGCTTCTCTCCTGAAGCACTTGGCTGAGTGAGAGCTGCACACACGGTTTGGACACTGTAAAGCAGCAAGAGAAATGATTGTACCTCGAGCTGAGGAAAATCCCTGCCCAGAACCCTGTGCATGCGTGCACTATAGCCTCTGAAGAGCGGGACAGCTCCAAGCCATCGCTGGGCGTCACTTCTGTCCAGAGCACAGAAGGCGAAGAACGAAGCAGCCGGGCACCGGGCTCATGCACTCAGTGCACCGAATTGCCTAAGTTCAGCACAAAGCTGCTTCACAAGCCCAGTCAGCTGAGAATGCTCCGGCTGCTTCCGAGAGTAAGGCGCAGCCCTTGCACTCCATCACACAAGCTGGCCAGAAACAGTTTCTTACAGCCGCACTGTTGCAGAGTCCACGCAGCTTGAGCGCACGCAGAAGGAGGCGTCCAGAAAGAAGGCGTTCTTCAAGTCCCCCTTCTCTAAGCAGCCTTGAAACTGAGCACAGCACACTGCGCCTAGGCAGCTTCTTTCTCCGAGAGACGTGCCCTCCTCACACCATGCACTCTCGCAGCTCCCTTGCCCACTTGCAGCAGCTGCTGCCAAAGAAAAAGGCTCCAGGAGTAGCAGCCACTGCTGGGCTGAACCTTCCCCTTGCCTCACGTCAAGCACCAGAAACTGTCCTCTGCACTCTGTCTTTCCCTTCTCCACCGCATCTACCACTGGCATCTCTGCATCTCCAAGCACGAAGCTAGCAGAATTGCTTCCAGGGAATAGTGGAAGAGAAATAGGTAGCAGCACAAGTAGCCGCGAGTTGAACTTTCTGCTTCCGACTGCTCAAGTGAATCCGCAAACAAGCGAGTGGCAGGCACGCTTCCTCTTGCAGCCTGGGCCATTCGCACAGCAGCCTGCTGCTCTGCCTTCGTTCTTATGCCCTTCGTAGCAGGTCGCGCTTTCGTTTTGCTGGAGACGAACAGTCGTCTGCTTCTCGCCCAGAGAGCGCGGGGCCGGCAGCGAAAGCCTCCAGGCTGCTGCTTCTGCCCAAACACGCCTGGGCTATGCACTTTCTCTCTCGGCGCTGGGTAGCAGCACATTCGCTCTGCCTTGTAGCCTGAATCTTAACGGAAAGCTTCTCGGCTACGTCTGGCCCAGAGCACAGGTTGAGGTCAACGAGCTTCCCCAGAGCTTGCCCCCGAGGCGTGGAAACTTGGATTTGCAGCACCTTTCAGGGGAACTCTTCCTTCCTTTACAGCCTGCACAGCGCCGGCAGATGGCGGTGCTCTCTGCAGCCTTCTTCTCGCTTCCAAGTACCACAGGGCACCTTGCAGCCTTGCAGAGAGCAAAGAGGCAGATAGACATCTCGCCCAGAAGAAGGTGCCAGGACGAAAAGGTGCTCGTCCTTTCCGCCCCTAGTCGCCCGGATTGTGGTGCTGTGTTGAAAGTCTTGGCCAGCCAAAGGCTAATGCAGCAAGTGCTTCTCTCCTGAAGCACTTGGCTGAGTGAGAGCTGCACACACGGTTTGGACACTGTAAAGCAGCAAGAGAAATGATTGTACCTCGAGCTGAGGAAAATCCCTGCCCAGAACCCTGTGCATGCGTGCACTATAGCCTCTGAAGAGCGGGACAGCTCCAAGCCATCGCTGGGCGTCACTTCTGTCCAGAGCACAGAAGACGAAGAACGAAGCAGCCGGGCACCGGGCTCATGCACTCAGTGCACCGAATTGCTTAAGTTCAGCACAAAGCTACTTCACAAGCCCAGTCAGCTGAGAATGCTCCGGCTGCTTCCGAGAGTAAGGCGCAGCCCTTGCACTCCATCACACAAGCTGGCCAGAAACAGTTTCTTACAGCCGCACTGTTGCAGAGTCCACGCAGCTTGAGCGCACGCAGAAGGAGGCGTCCAGAAAGAAGGCGTTCTTCAAGTCCCCCTTCTCTAAGCAGCCTTGAAACTGAGCACAGCACACTGCGCCTAGGCAGCTTCTTTCTCCGAGAGACGTGCCCTCCTCACACCATGCACTCTCGCAGCTCCCTTGCCCACTTGCAGCAGCTGCTGCCAAAGAAAAAGGCTCCAGGAGTAGCAGCCACTGCTGGGCTGAACCTTCCCCTTGCCTCACGTCAAGCACCAGAAACTGTCCTCTGCACTCTGTCTTTCCCTTCTCCACCGCATCTACCACTGGCATCTCTGCATCTCCAAGCACGAAGCTAGCAGAATTGCTTCCAGGGAATAGTGGAAGAGAAATAGGTAGCAGCACAAGTAGCCGCGAGTTGAACTTTCTGCTTCCGACTGCTCAAGTGAATCCGCAAACAAGCGAGTGGCAGGCACGCTTCCTCTTGCAGCCTGGGCCATTCGCACAGCAGCCTGCTGCTCTGCCTTCGTTCTTATGCCCTTCGTAGCAGGTCGCGCTTTCGTTTTGCTGGAGACGAACAGTCGTCTGCTTCTCGCCCAGAGAGCGCGGGGCCGGCAGCGAAAGCCTCCAGGCTGCTGCTTCTGCCCAAACACGCCTGGGCTATACACTTTCTCTCTCGGCGCTGGGTAGCAGCACATTCGCTCTGCCTTGTAGCCTGAATCTTAACGGAAAGCTTCTCGGCTACGTCTGGCACAGAGCACAGGTTGAGGTCAACGAGCTTCCCCAGAGCTTGCCCCCGAGGCGTGGAAACTTGGATTTGCAGCACCTTTCAGGGGTACTCTTCCTTCCTTTACAGCCTGCACAGCGCCGGCAGATGGCGGTGCTCTCTGCAGCCTTCTTCTCGCTTCCAAGTACCACAGGGCACCTTGCAGCCTTGCAGAGAGCAAAGAGGCAGATAGACATCTCGCCCAGAAGAAGGTGCCAGGACGTAAAGGTGCTCGTCCTTTCCGCCCCTAGTCGCCCGGATTGTGGTGCTGTGTTGAAAGTCTTGGCCAGCCAAAGGCTAATGCAGCAAGTGCTTCTCTCCTGAAGCACTTGGCTGAGTGAGAGCTGCACACACGGTTTGGACACTGTAAAGCAGCAAGAGAAATGATTGTACCTCGAGCTGAGGAAAATCCCTGCCCAGAACCCTGTGCATGCGTGCACTATAGCCTCTGAAGAGCGGGACAGCTCCAAGCCATCGCTGGGCGTCACTTCTGTCCAGAACACAGAAGACGAAGAACGAAGCAGCCGGGCACCGGGCTCATGCACTCAGTGCACCGAATTGCCTAAGTTCAGCACAAAGCTGCTTCACAAGCCCAGTCAGCTGAGAATGCTCCGGCTGCTTCCGAGAGTAAGGCGCAGCCCTTGCACTCCATCACACAAGCTGGCCAGAAACAGTTTCTTACAGCCGCACTGTTGCAGAGTCCACGCAGCTTGAGCGCACGCAGAAGGAGGCGTCCAGAAAGAAGGCGTTCTTCAAGTCCCCCTTCTCTAAGCAGCCTTGAAACTGAGCACAGCACACTGCGCCTAGGCAGCTTCTTTCTCCGAGAGACGTGCCCTCCTCACACCATGCACTCTCGCAGCTCCCTTGCCCACTTGCAGCAGCTGCTGCCAAAGAAAAAGGCTCCAGGAGTAGCAGCCACTGCTGGGCTGAACCTTCCCCTTGCCTCACGTCAAGCACCAGAAACTGTCCTCTGCACTCTGTCTTTCCCTTCTCCACCGCATCTACCACTGGCATCTCTGCATCTCCAAGCACGAAGCTAGCAGAATTGCTTCCAGGGAATAGTGGAAGAGAAATAGGTAGCAGCACAAGTAGCCGCGAGTTGCACTTTCTGCTTCCGACTGCTCAAGTGAATCCGCAAACAAGCGAGTGGCAGGCACGCTTCCTCTTGCAGCCTGGGCCATTCGCACAGCAGCCTGCTGCTCTGCCTTCGTTCTTATGCCCTTCGTAGCAGGTCGCGCTTTCGTTTTGCTGGAGACGAACAGTCGTCTGCTTCTCGCCCAGAGAGCGCGGGGCCGGCAGCGAAAGCCTCCAGGCTGCTGCTTCTGCCCAAACACGCCTGGCCTATGCACTTTCTCTCTCGGCGCTGGGTAGCAGCACATTCGCTCTGCCTTGTAGCCTGAATCTTAACGGAAAGCTTCTCGGCTACGTCTGGCCCAGAGCACAGGTTGAGGTCAACGAGCTTCCCCAGAGCTTGCCCCCGAGGCGTGGAAACTTGGATTTGCAGCACCTTTCAGGGGAACTCTTCCTTCCTTTACAGCCTGCACAGCGCCGGCAGATGGCGGTGCTCTCTGCAGCCTTCTTCTCGCTTCCAAGTACCACAGGGCACCTTGCAGCCTTGCAGAGAGCAAAGAGGCAGATAGACATCTCGCCCAGAAGAAGGTGCCAGGACGTAAAGGTGCTCGTCCTTTCCGCCCCTAGTCGCCCGGATTGTGGTGCTGTGTTGAAAGTCTTGGCCAGCCAAAGGCTAATGCAGCAAGTGCTTCTCTCCTGAAGCACTTGGCTGAGTGAGAGCTGCACACACGGTTTGGACACTGTAAAGCAGCAAGAGAAATGATTGTACCTCGAGCTGAGGAAAATCCCTGCCCAGAACCCTGTGCATGCGTGCACTATAGCCTCTGAAGAGCGGGACAGCTCCAAGCCATCGCTGGGCGTCACTTCTGTCCAGAGCACAGAAGGCGAAGAACGAAGCAGCCGGGCACCGGGCTCATGCACTCAGTGCACCGAATTGCCTAAGTTCAGCACAAAGCTGCTTCACAAGCCCAGTCAGCTGAGAATGCTCCGGCTGCTTCCGAGAGTAAGGCGCAGCCCTTGCACTCCATCACACAAGCTGGCCAGAAACAGTTTCTTACAGCCGCACTGTTGCAGAGTCCACGCAGCTTGAGCGCACGCAGAAGGAGGCGTCCAGAAAGAAGGCGTTCTTCAAGTCCCCCTTCTCTAAGCAGCCTTGAAACTGAGCACAGCACACTGCGCCTAGGCAGCTTCTTTCTCCGAGAGACGTGCCCTCCTCACACCATGCACTCTCGCAGCTCCCTTGCCCACTTGCAGCAGCTGCTGCCAAAGAAAAAGGCTCCAGGAGTAGCAGCCACTGCTGGGCTGAACCTTCCCCTTGCCTCACGTCAAGCACCAGAATCTGTCCTCTGCACTCTGTCTTTCCCTTCTCCACCGCATCTACCACTGGCATCTCTGCATCTCCAAGCACGAAGCTAGCAGAATTGCTTCCAGGGAATAGTGGAAGAGAAATAGGTAGCAGCACAAGTAGCCGCGAGTTGAACTTTCTGCTTCCGACTGCTCAAGTGAATCCGCAAACAAGCGAGTGGCAGGCACGCTTCCTCTTGCAGCCTGGGCCATTCGCACAGCAGCCTGCTGCTCTGCCTTCGTTCTTATGCCCTTCGTAGCAGGTCGCGCTTTCGTTTTGCTGGAGACGAACAGTCGTCTGCTTCTCGCCCAGAGAGCGCGGGGCCGGCAGCGAAAGCCTCCAGGCTGCTGCTTCTGCCCAAACACGCCTGGGCTATGCACTTTCTCTCTCGGCGCTGGGTAGCAGCACATTCGCTCTGCCTTGTAGCCTGAATCTTAACGGAAAGCTTCTCGGCTACGTCTGGCACAGAGCACAGGTTGAGGTCAACGAGCTTCCCCAGAGCTTGCCCCCGAGGCGTGGAAACTTGGATTTGCAGCACCTTTCAGGGGAACTCTTCCTTCCTTTACAGCCTGCACAGCGCCGGCAGACGGCGGTGCTCTCTGCAGCCTTCTTCTCGCTTCCAAGTACCACAGGGCACCTTGCAGCCTTGCAGAGAGCAAAGAGGCAGATAGACATCTCGCCCAGAAGAAGGTGCCAGGACGAAAAGGTGCTCGTCCTTTCCGCCCCTAGTCGCCCGGATTGTGGTGCTGTGTTGAAAGTCTTGGCCAGCCAAAGGCTAATGCAGCAAGTGCTTCTCTCCTGAAGCACTTGGCTGAGTGAGAGCTGCACACACGGTTTGGACACTGTAAAGCAGCAAGAGAAATGATTGTACCTCGAGCTGAGGAAAATCCCTGCCCAGAACCCTGTGCATGCGTGCACTATAGCCTCTGAAGAGCGGGACAGCTCCAAGCCATCGCTGGGCGTCACTTCTGTCCAGAGCACAGAAGGCGAAGAACGAAGCAGCCGGGCACCGGGCTCATGCACTCAGTGCACCGAATTGCCTAAGTTCAGCACAAAGCTGCTTCACAAGCCCAGTCAGCTGAGAATGCTCCGGCTGCTTCCGAGAGTAAGGCGCAGCCCTTGCACTCCATCACACAAGCTGGCCAGAAACAGTTTCTTACAGCCGCACTGTTGCAGAGTCCACGCAGCTTGAGCGCACGCAGAAGGAGGCGTCCAGAAAGAAGGCGTTCTTCAAGTCCCCCTTCTCTAAGCAGCCTTGAAACTGAGCACAGCACACTGCGCCTAGGCAGCTTCTTTCTCCGAGAGACGTGCCCTCCTCACACCATGCACTCTCGCAGCTCCCTTGCCCACTTGCAGCAGCTGCTGCCAAAGAAAAAGGCTCCAGGAGTAGCAGCCACTGCTGGGCTGAACCTTCCCCTTGCCTCACGTCAAGCACCAGAAACTGTCCTCTGCACTCTGTCTTTCCCTTCTCCACCGCATCTACCACTGGCATCTCTGCATCTCCAAGCACGAAGCTAGCAGAATTGCTTCCAGGGAATAGTGGAAGAGAAATAGGTAGCAGCACAAGTAGCCGCGAGTTGAACTTTCTGCTTCCGACTGCTCAAGTGAATCCGCAAACAAGCGAGTGGCAGGCACGCTTCCTCTTGCAGCCTGGGCCATTCGCACAGCAGCCTGCTGCTCTGCCTTCGTTCTTATGCCCTTCGTAGCAGGTCGCGCTTTCGTTTTGCTGGAGACGAACAGTCGTCTGCTTCTCGCCCAGAGAGCGCGGGGCCGGCAGCGAAAGCCTCCAGGCTGCTGCTTCTGCCCAAACACGCCTGGGCTATACACTTTCTCTCTCGGCGCTGGGTAGCAGCACATTCGCTCTGCCTTGTAGCCTGAATCTTAACGGAAAGCTTCTCGGCTACGTCTGGCCCAGAGCACAGGTTGAGGTCAACGAGCTTCCCCAGAGCTTGCCCCCGAGGCGTGGAAACTTGGATTTGCAGCACCTTTCAGGGGAACTCTTCCTTCCTTTACAGCCTGCACAGCGCCGGCAGATGGCGGTGCTCTCTGCAGCCTTCTTCTCGCTTCCAAGTACCACAGGGCACCTTGCAGCCTTGCAGAGAGCAAAGAGGCAGATAGACATCTCGCCCAGAAGAAGGTGCCAGGACGTAAAGGTGCTCGTCCTTTCCGCCCCTAGTCGCCCGGATTGTGGTGCTGTGTTGAAAGTCTTGGCCAGCCAAAGGCTAATGCAGCAAGTGCTTCTCTCCTGAAGCACTTGGCTGAGTGAGAGCTGCACACACGGTTTGGACACTGTAAAGCAGCAAGAGAAATGATTGTACCTCGAGCTGAGGAAAATCCCTGCCCAGAACCCTGTGCATGCGTGCACTATAGCCTCTGAAGAGCGGGACAGCTCCAAGCCATCGCTGGGCGTCACTTCTGTCCAGAGCACAGAAGGCGAAGAACGAAGCAGCCGGGCACCGGGCTCATGCACTCAGTGCACCGAATTGCCTAAGTTCAGCACAAAGCTGCTTCACAAGCCCAGTCAGCTGAGAATGCTCCGGCTGCTTCCGAGAGTAAGGCGCAGCCCTTGCACTCCATCACACAAGCTGGCCAGAAACAGTTTCTTACAGCCGCACTGTTGCAGAGTCCACGCAGCTTGAGCGCACGCAGAAGGAGGCGTCCAGAAAGAAGGCGTTCTTCAAGTCCCCCTTCTCTAAGCAGCCTTGAAACTGAGCACAGCACACTGCGCCTAGGCAGCTTCTTTCTCCGAGAGACGTGCCCTCCTCACACCATGCACTCTCGCAGCTCCCTTGCCCACTTGCAGCAGCTGCTGCCAAAGAAAAAGGCTCCAGGAGTAGCAGCCACTGCTGGGCTGAACCTTCCCCTTGCCTCACGTCAAGCACCAGAATCTGTCCTCTGCACTCTGTCTTTCCCTTCTCCACCGCATCTACCACTGGCATCTCTGCATCTCCAAGCACGAAGCTAGCAGAATTGCTTCCAGGGAATAGTGGAAGAGAAATAGGTAGCAGCACAAGTAGCCGCGAGTTGAACTTTCTGCTTCCGACTGCTCAAGTGAATCCGCAAACAAGCGAGTGGCAGGCACGCTTCCTCTTGCAGCCTGGGCCATTCGCACAGCAGCCTGCTGCTCTGCCTTCGTTCTTATGCCCTTCGTAGCAGGTCGCGCTTTCGTTTTGCTGGAGACGAACAGTCGTCTGCTTCTCGCCCAGAGAGTGCGGGGCCGGCAGCGAAAGCCTCCAGGCTGCTGCTTCTGCCCAAACACGCCTGGGCTATGCACTTTCTCTCTCGGCGCTGGGTAGCAGCACATTCGCTCTGCCTTGTAGCCTGAATCTTAACGGAAAGCTTCTCGGCTACGTCTGGCACAGAGCACAGGTTGAGGTCAACGAGCTTCCCCAGAGCTTGCCCCCGAGGCGTGGAAACTTGGATTTGCAGCACCTTTCAGGGGAACTCTTCCTTCCTTTACAGCCTGCACAGCGCCGGCAGACGGCGGTGCTCTCTGCAGCCTTCTTCTCGCTTCCAAGTACCACAGGGCACCTTGCAGCCTTGCAGAGAGCAAAGAGGCAGATAGACATCTCGCCCAGAAGAAGGTGCCAGGACGAAAAGGTGCTCGTCCTTTCCGCCCCTAGTCGCCCGGATTGTGGTGCTGTGTTGAAAGCCTTGGCCAGCCAAAGGCTAATGCAGCAAGTGCTTCTCTCCTGAAGCACTTGGCTGAGTGAGAGCTGCACACACGGTTTGGACACTGTAAAGCAGCAAGAGAAATGATTGTACCTCGAGCTGAGGAAAATCCCTGCCCAGAACCCTGTGCATGCGTGCACTATAGCCTCTGAAGAGCGGGACAGCTCCAAGCCATCGCTGGGCGTCACTTCTGTCCAGAGCACAGAAGGCGAAGAACGAAGCAGCCGGGCACCGGGCTCATGCACTCAGTGCACCGAATTGCCTAAGTTCAGCACAAAGCTGCTTCACAAGCCCAGTCAGCTGAGAATGCTCCGGCTGCTTCCGAGAGTAAGGCGCAGCCCTTGCACTCCATCACACAAGCTGGCCAGAAACAGTTTCTTACAGCCGCACTGTTGCAGAGTCCACGCAGCTTGAGCGCACGCAGAAGGAGGCGTCCAGAAAGAAGGCGTTCTTCAAGTCCCCCTTCTCTAAGCAGCCTTGAAACTGAGCACAGCACACTGCGCCTAGGCAGCTTCTTTCTCCGAGAGACGTGCCCTCCTCACACCATGCACTCTCGCAGCTCCCTTGCCCACTTGCAGCAGCTGCTGCCAAAGAAAAAGGCTCCAGGAGTAGCAGCCACTGCTGGGCTGAACCTTCCCCTTGCCTCACGTCAAGCACCAGAAACTGTCCTCTGCACTCTGTCTTTCCCTTCTCCACCGCATCTACCACTGGCATCTCTGCATCTCCAAGCACGAAGCTAGCAGAATTGCTTCCAGGGAATAGTGGAAGAGAAATAGGTAGCAGCACAAGTAGCCGCGAGTTGCACTTTCTGCTTCCGACTGCTCAAGTGAATCCGCAAACAAGCGAGTGGCAGGCACGCTTCCTCTTGCAGCCTGGGCCATTCGCACAGCAGCCTGCTGCTCTGCCTTCGTTCTTATGCCCTTCGTAGCAGGTCGCGCTTTCGTTTTGCTGGAGACGAACAGTCGTCTGCTTCTCGCCCAGAGAGCGCGGGGCCGGCAGCGAAAGCCTCCAGGCTGCTGCTTCTGCCCAAACACGCCTGGGCTATGCACTTTCTCTCTCGGCGCTGGGTAGCAGCACATTCGCTCTGCCTTGTAGCCTGAATCTTAACGGAAAGCTTCTCGGCTACGTCTGGCCCAGAGCACAGGTTGAGGTCAACGAGCTTCCCCAGAGCTTGCCCCCGAGGCGTGGAAACTTGGATTTGCAGCACCTTTCAGGGGAACTCTTCCTTCCTTTACAGCCTGCACAGCGCCGGCAGATGGCGGTGCTCTCTGCAGCCTTCTTCTCGCTTCCAAGTACCACAGGGCACCTTGCAGCCTTGCAGAGAGCAAAGAGGCAGATAGACATCTCGCCCAGAAGAAGGTGCCAGGACGAAAAGGTGCTCGTCCTTTCCGCCCCTAGTCGCCCGGATTGTGGTGCTGTGTTGAAAGTCTTGGCCAGCCAAAGGCTAATGCAGCAAGTGCTTCTCTCCTGAAGCACTTGGCTGAGTGAGAGCTGCACACACGGTTTGGACACTGTAAAGCAGCAAGAGAAATGATTGTACCTCGAGCTGAGGAAAATCCCTGCCCAGAACCCTGTGCATGCGTGCACTATAGCCTCTGAAGAGCGGGACAGCTCCAAGCCATCGCTGGGCGTCACTTCTGTCCAGAGCACAGAAGGCGAAGAACGAAGCAGCCGGGCACCGGGCTCATGCACTCAGTGCACCGAATTGCCTAAGTTCAGCACAAAGCTGCTTCACAAGCCCAGTCAGCTGAGAATGCTCCGGCTGCTTCCGAGAGTAAGGCGCAGCCCTTGCACTCCATCACACAAGCTGGCCAGAAACAGTTTCTTACAGCCGCACTGTTGCAGAGTCCACGCAGCTTGAGCGCACGCAGAAGGAGGCGTCCAGAAAGAAGGCGTTCTTCAAGTCCCCCTTCTCTAAGCAGCCTTGAAACTGAGCACAGCACACTGCGCCTAGGCAGCTTCTTTCTCCGAGAGACGTGCCCTCCTCACACCATGCACTCTCGCAGCTCCCTTGCCCACTTGCAGCAGCTGCTGCCAAAGAAAAAGGCTCCAGGAGTAGCAGCCACTGCTGGGCTGAACCTTCCCCTTGCCTCACGTCAAGCACCAGAAACTGTCCTCTGCACTCTGTCTTTCCCTTCTCCACCGCATCTACCACTGGCATCTCTGCATCTCCAAGCACGAAGCTAGCAGAATTGCTTCCAGGGAATAGTGGAAGAGAAATAGGTAGCAGCACAAGTAGCCGCGAGTTGAACTTTCTGCTTCCGACTGCTCAAGTGAATCCGCAAACAAGCGAGTGGCAGGCACGCTTCCTCTTGCAGCCTGGGCCATTCGCACAGCAGCCTGCTGCTCTGCCTTCGTTCTTATGCCCTTCGTAGCAGGTCGCGCTTTCGTTTTGCTGGAGACGAACAGTCGTCTGCTTCTCGCCCAGAGAGCGTGGGGCCGGCAGCGAAAGCCTCCAGGCTGCTGCTTCTGCCCAAACACGCCTGGGCTATGCACTTTCTCTCTCGGCGCTGGGTAGCAGCACATTCGCTCTGCCTTGTAGCCTGAATCTTAACGGAAAGCTTCTCGGCTACGTCTGGCCCAGAGCACAGGTTGAGGTCAACGAGCTTCCCCAGAGCTTGCCCCCGAGGCGTGGAAACTTGGATTTGCAGCACCTTTCAGGGGAACTCTTCCTTCCTTTACAGCCTGCACAGCGCCGGCAGATGGCGGTGCTCTCTGCAGCCTTCTTCTCGCTTCCAAGTACCACAGGGCACCTTGCAGCCTTGCAGAGAGCAAAGAGGCAGATAGACATCTCGCCCAGAAGAAGGTGCCAGGACGAAAAGGTGCTCGTCCTTTCCGCCCCTAGTCGCCCGGATTGTGGTGCTGTGTTGAAAGCCTTGGCCAGCCAAAGGCTAATGCAGCAAGTGCTTCTCTCCTGAAGCACTTGGCTGAGTGAGAGCTGCACACACGGTTTGGACACTGTAAAGCAGCAAGAGAAATGATTGTACCTCGAGCTGAGGAAAATCCCTGCCCAGAACCCTGTGCATGCGTGCACTATAGCCTCTGAAGAGCGGGACAGCTCCAAGCCATCGCTGGGCGTCACTTCTGTCCAGAGCACAGAAGACGAAGAACGAAGCAGCCGGGCACCGGGCTCATGCACTCAGTGCACCGAATTGCCTAAGTTCAGCACAAAGCTGCTTCACAAGCCCAGTCAGCTGAGAATGCTCCGGCTGCTTCCGAGAGTAAGGCGCAGCCCTTGCACTCCATCACACAAGCTGGCCAGAAACAGTTTCTTACAGCCGCACTGTTGCAGAGTCCACGCAGCTTGAGCGCACGCAGAAGGAGGCGTCCAGAAAGAAGGCGTTCTTCAAGTCCCCCTTCTCTAAGCAGCCTTGAAACTGAGCACAGCACACTGCGCCTAGGCAGCTTCTTTCTCCGAGAGACGTGCCCTCCTCACACCATGCACTCTCGCAGCTCCCTTGCCCACTTGCAGCAGCTGCTGCCAAAGAAAAAGGCTCCAGGAGTAGCAGCCACTGCTGGGCTGAACCTTCCCCTTGCCTCACGTCAAGCACCAGAATCTGTCCTCTGCACTCTGTCTTTCCCTTCTCCACCGCATCTACCACTGGCATCTCTGCATCTCCAAGCACGAAGCTAGCAGAATTGCTTCCAGGGAATAGTGGAAGAGAAATAGGTAGCAGCACAAGTAGCCGCGAGTTGCACTTTCTGCTTCCGACTGCTCAAGTGAATCCGCAAACAAGCGAGTGGCAGGCACGCTTCCTCTTGCAGCCTGGGCCATTCGCACAGCAGCCTGCTGCTCTGCCTTCGTTCTTATGCCCTTCGTAGCAGGTCGCGCTTTCGTTTTGCTGGAGACGAACAGTCGTCTGCTTCTCGCCCAGAGAGCGCGGGGCCGGCAGCGAAAGCCTCCAGGCTGCTGCTTCTGCCCAAACACGCCTGGGCTATGCACTTTCTCTCTCGGCGCTGGGTAGCAGCACATTCGCTCTGCCTTGTAGCCTGAATCTTAACGGAAAGCTTCTCGGCTACGTCTGGCCCAGAGCACAGGTTGAGGTCAACGAGCTTCCCCAGAGCTTGCCCCCGAGGCGTGGAAACTTGGATTTGCAGCACCTTTCAGGGGAACTCTTCCTTCCTTTACAGCCTGCACAGCGCCGGCAGATGGCGGTGCTCTCTGCAGCCTTCTTCTCGCTTCCAAGTACCACAGGGCACCTTGCAGCCTTGCAGAGAGCAAAGAGGCAGATAGACATCTCGCCCAGAAGAAGGTGCCAGGACGAAAAGGTGCTCGTCCTTTCCGCCCCTAGTCGCCCGGATTGTGGTGCTGTGTTGAAAGTCTTGGCCAGCCAAAGGCTAATGCAGCAAGTGCTTCTCTCCTGAAGCACTTGGCTGAGTGAGAGCTGCACACACGGTTTGGACACTGTAAAGCAGCAAGAGAAATGATTGTACCTCGAGCTGAGGAAAATCCCTGCCCAGAACCCTGTGCATGCGTGCACTATAGCCTCTGAAGAGCGGGACAGCTCCAAGCCATCGCTGGGCGTCACTTCTGTCCAGAGCACAGAAGGCGAAGAACGAAGCAGCCGGGCACCGGGCTCATGCACTCAGTGCACCGAATTGCCTAAGTTCAGCACAAAGCTGCTTCACAAGCCCAGTCAGCTGAGAATGCTCCGGCTGCTTCCGAGAGTAAGGCGCAGCCCTTGCACTCCATCACACAAGCTGGCCAGAAACAGTTTCTTACAGCCGCACTGTTGCAGAGTCCACGCAGCTTGAGCGCACGCAGAAGGAGGCGTCCAGAAAGAAGGCGTTCTTCAAGTCCCCCTTCTCTAAGCAGCCTTGAAACTGAGCACAGCACACTGCGCCTAGGCAGCTTCTTTCTCCGAGAGACGTGCCCTCCTCACACCATGCACTCTCGCAGCTCCCTTGCCCACTTGCAGCAGCTGCTGCCAAAGAAAAAGGCTCCAGGAGTAGCAGCCACTGCTGGGCTGAACCTTCCCCTTGCCTCACGTCAAGCACCAGAAACTGTCCTCTGCACTCTGTCTTTCCCTTCTCCACCGCATCTACCACTGGCATCTCTGCATCTCCAAGCACGAAGCTAGCAGAATTGCTTCCAGGGAATAGTGGAAGAGAAATAGGTAGCAGCACAAGTAGCCGCGAGTTGAACTTTCTGCTTCCGACTGCTCAAGTGAATCCGCAAACAAGCGAGTGGCAGGCACGCTTCCTCTTGCAGCCTGGGCCATTCGCACAGCAGCCTGCTGCTCTGCCTTCGTTCTTATGCCCTTCGTAGCAGGTCGCGCTTTCGTTTTGCTGGAGACGAACAGTCGTCTGCTTCTCGCCCAGAGAGCGTGGGGCCGGCAGCGAAAGCCTCCAGGCTGCTGCTTCTGCCCAAACACGCCTGGGCTATGCACTTTCTCTCTCGGCGCTGGGTAGCAGCACATTCGCTCTGCCTTGTAGCCTGAATCTTAACGGAAAGCTTCTCGGCTACGTCTGGCCCAGAGCACAGGTTGAGGTCAACGAGCTTCCCCAGAGCTTGCCCCCGAGGCGTGGAAACTTGGATTTGCAGCACCTTTCAGGGGAACTCTTCCTTCCTTTACAGCCTGCACAGCGCCGGCAGATGGCGGTGCTCTCTGCAGCCTTCTTCTCGCTTCCAAGTACCACAGGGCACCTTGCAGCCTTGCAGAGAGCAAAGAGGCAGATAGACATCTCGCCCAGAAGAAGGTGCCAGGACGAAAAGGTGCTCGTCCTTTCCGCCCCTAGTCGCCCGGATTGTGGTGCTGTGTTGAAAGCCTTGGCCAGCCAAAGGCTAATGCAGCAAGTGCTTCTCTCCTGAAGCACTTGGCTGAGTGAGAGCTGCACACACGGTTTGGACACTGTAAAGCAGCAAGAGAAATGATTGTACCTCGAGCTGAGGAAAATCCCTGCCCAGAACCCTGTGCATGCGTGCACTATAGCCTCTGAAGAGCGGGACAGCTCCAAGCCATCGCTGGGCGTCACTTCTGTCCAGAGCACAGAAGACGAAGAACGAAGCAGCCGGGCACCGGGCTCATGCACTCAGTGCACCGAATTGCCTAAGTTCAGCACAAAGCTGCTTCACAAGCCCAGTCAGCTGAGAATGCTCCGGCTGCTTCCGAGAGTAAGGCGCAGCCCTTGCACTCCATCACACAAGCTGGCCAGAAACAGTTTCTTACAGCCGCACTGTTGCAGAGTCCACGCAGCTTGAGCGCACGCAGAAGGAGGCGTCCAGAAAGAAGGCGTTCTTCAAGTCCCCCTTCTCTAAGCAGCCTTGAAACTGAGCACAGCACACTGCGCCTAGGCAGCTTCTTTCTCCGAGAGACGTGCCCTCCTCACACCATGCACTCTCGCAGCTCCCTTGCCCACTTGCAGCAGCTGCTGCCAAAGAAAAAGGCTCCAGGAGTAGCAGCCACTGCTGGGCTGAACCTTCCCCTTGCCTCACGTCAAGCACCAGAAACTGTCCTCTGCACTCTGTCTTTCCCTTCTCCACCGCATCTACCACTGGCATCTCTGCATCTCCAAGCACGAAGCTAGCAGAATTGCTTCCAGGGAATAGTGGAAGAGAAATAGGTAGCAGCACAAGTAGCCGCGAGTTGAACTTTCTGCTTCCGACTGCTCAAGTGAATCCGCAAACAAGCGAGTGGCAGGCACGCTTCCTCTTGCAGCCTGGGCCATTCGCACAGCAGCCTGCTGCTCTGCCTTCGTTCTTATGCCCTTCGTAGCAGGTCGCGCTTTCGTTTTGCTGGAGACGAACAGTCGTCTGCTTCTCGCCCAGAGAGCGCGGGGCCGGCAGCGAAAGCCTCCAGGCTGCTGCTTCTGCCCAAACACGCCTGGGCTATACACTTTCTCTCTCGGCGCTGGGTAGCAGCACATTCGCTCTGCCTTGTAGCCTGAATCTTAACGGAAAGCTTCTCGGCTACGTCTGGCCCAGAGCACAGGTTGAGGTCAACGAGCTTCCCCAGAGCTTGCCCCCGAGGCGTGGAAACTTGGATTTGCAGCACCTTTCAGGGGAACTCTTCCTTCCTTTACAGCCTGCACAGCGCCGGCAGATGGCGGTGCTCTCTGCAGCCTTCTTCTCGCTTCCAAGTACCACAGGGCACCTTGCAGCCTTGCAGAGAGCAAAGAGGCAGATAGACATCTCGCCCAGAAGAAGGTGCCAGGACGTAAAGGTGCTCGTCCTTTCCGCCCCTAGTCGCCCGGATTGTGGTGCTGTGTTGAAAGTCTTGGCCAGCCAAAGGCTAATGCAGCAAGTGCTTCTCTCCTGAAGCACTTGGCTGAGTGAGAGCTGCACACACGGTTTGGACACTGTAAAGCAGCAAGAGAAATGATTGTACCTCGAGCTGAGGAAAATCCCTGCCCAGAACCCTGTGCATGCGTGCACTATAGCCTCTGAAGAGCGGGACAGCTCCAAGCCATCGCTGGGCGTCACTTCTGTCCAGAGCACAGAAGGCGAAGAACGAAGCAGCCGGGCACCGGGCTCATGCACTCAGTGCACCGAATTGCCTAAGTTCAGCACAAAGCTGCTTCACAAGCCCAGTCAGCTGAGAATGCTCCGGCTGCTTCCGAGAGGAAGGCGCAGCCCTTGCACTCCATCACACAAGCTGGCCAGAAACAGTTTCTTACAGCCGCACTGTTGCAGAGTCCACGCAGCTTGAGCGCACGCAGAAGGAGGCGTCCAGAAAGAAGGCGTTCTTCAAGTCCCCCTTCTCTAAGCAGCCTTGAAACTGAGCACAGCACACTGCGCCTAGGCAGCTTCTTTCTCCGAGAGACGTGCCCTCCTCACACCATGCACTCTCGCAGCTCCCTTGCCCACTTGCAGCAGCTGCTGCCAAAGAAAAAGGCTCCAGGAGTAGCAGCCACTGCTGGGCTGAACCTTCCCCTTGCCTCACGTCAAGCACCAGAATCTGTCCTCTGCACTCTGTCTTTCCCTTCTCCACCGCATCTACCACTGGCATCTCTGCATCTCCAAGCACGAAGCTAGCAGAATTGCTTCCAGGGAATAGTGGAAGAGAAATAGGTAGCAGCACAAGTAGCCGCGAGTTGAACTTTCTGCTTCCGACTGCTCAAGTGAATCCGCAAACAAGCGAGTGGCAGGCACGCTTCCTCTTGCAGCCTGGGCCATTCGCACAGCAGCCTGCTGCTCTGCCTTCGTTCTTATGCCCTTCGTAGCAGGTCGCGCTTTCGTTTTGCTGGAGACGAACAGTCGTCTGCTTCTCGCCCAGAGAGTGCGGGGCCGGCAGCGAAAGCCTCCAGGCTGCTGCTTCTGCCCAAACACGCCTGGGCTATGCACTTTCTCTCTCGGCGCTGGGTAGCAGCACATTCGCTCTGCCTTGTAGCCTGAATCTTAACGGAAAGCTTCTCGGCTACGTCTGGCCCAGAGCACAGGTTGAGGTCAACGAGCTTCCCCAGAGCTTGCCCCCGAGGCGTGGAAACTTGGATTTGCAGCACCTTTCAGGGGTACTCTTCCTTCCTTTACAGCCTGCACAGCGCCGGCAGATGGCGGTGCTCTCTGCAGCCTTCTTCTCGCTTCCAAGTACCACAGGGCACCTTGCAGCCTTGCAGAGAGCAAAGAGGCAGATAGACATCTCGCCCAGAAGAAGGTGCCAGGACGAAAAGGTGCTCGTCCTTTCCGCCCCTAGTCGCCCGGATTGTGGTGCTGTGTTGAAAGTCTTGGCCAGCCAAAGGCTAATGCAGCAAGTGCTTCTCTCCTGAAGCACTTGGCTGAGTGAGAGCTGCACACACGGTTTGGACACTGTAAAGCAGCAAGAGAAATGATTGTACCTCGAGCTGAGGAAAATCCCTGCCCAGAACCCTGTGCATGCGTGCACTATAGCCTCTGAAGAGCGGGACAGCTCCAAGCCATCGCTGGGCGTCACTTCTGTCCAGAGCACAGAAGACGAAGAACGAAGCAGCCGGGCACCGGGCTCATGCACTCAGTGCACCGAACTGCCTAAGTTCAGCACAAAGCTGCTTCACAAGCCCAGTCAGCTGAGAATGCTCCGGCTGCTTCCGAGAGTAAGGCGCAGCCCTTGCACTCCATCACACAAGCTGGCCAGAAACAGTTTCTTACAGCCGCACTGTTGCAGAGTCCACGCAGCTTGAGCGCACGCAGAAGGAGGCGTCCAGAAAGAAGGCGTTCTTCAAGTCCCCCTTCTCTAAGCAGCCTTGAAACTGAGCACAGCACACTGCGCCTAGGCAGCTTCTTTCTCCGAGAGACGTGCCCTCCTCACACCATGCACTCTCGCAGCTCCCTTGCCCACTTGCAGCAGCTGCTGCCAAAGAAAAAGGCTCCAGGAGTAGCAGCCACTGCTGGGCTGAACCTTCCCCTTGCCTCACGTCAAGCACCAGAAACTGTCCTCTGCACTCTGTCTTTCCCTTCTCCACCGCATCTACCACTGGCATCTCTGCATCTCCAAGCACGAAGCTAGCAGAATTGCTTCCAGGGAATAGTGGAAGAGAAATAGGTAGCAGCACAAGTAGCCGCGAGTTGAACTTTCTGCTTCCGACTGCTCAAGTGAATCCGCAAACAAGCGAGTGGCAGGCACGCTTCCTCTTGCAGCCTGGGCCATTCGCACAGCAGCCTGCTGCTCTGCCTTCGTTCTTATGCCCTTCGTAGCAGGTCGCGCTTTCGTTTTGCTGGAGACGAACAGTCGTCTGCTTCTCGCCCAGAGAGCGCGGGGCCGGCAGCGAAAGCCTCCAGGCTGCTGCTTCTGCCCAAACACGCCTGGGCTATACACTTTCTCTCTCGGCGCTGGGTAGCAGCACATTCGCTCTGCCTTGTAGCCTGAATCTTAACGGAAAGCTTCTCGGCTACGTCTGGCACAGAGCACAGGTTGAGGTCAACGAGCTTCCCCAGAGCTTGCCCCCGAGGCGTGGAAACTTGGATTTGCAGCACCTTTCAGGGGAACTCTTCCTTCCTTTACAGCCTGCACAGCGCCGGCAGATGGCGGTGCTCTCTGCAGCCTTCTTCTCGCTTCCAAGTACCACAGGGCACCTTGCAGCCTTGCAGAGAGCAAAGAGGCAGATAGACATCTCGCCCAGAAGAAGGTGCCAGGACGAAAAGGTGCTCGTCCTTTCCGCCCCTAGTCGCCCGGATTGTGGTGCTGTGTTGAAAGTCTTGGCCAGCCAAAGGCTAATGCAGCAAGTGCTTCTCTCCTGAAGCACTTGGCTGAGTGAGAGCTGCACACACGGTTTGGACACTGTAAAGCAGCAAGAGAAATGATTGTACCTCGAGCTGAGGAAAATCCCTGCCCAGAACCCTGTGCATGCGTGCACTATAGCCTCTGAAGAGCGGGACAGCTCCAAGCCATCGCTGGGCGTCACTTCTGTCCAGAGCACAGAAGACGAAGAACGAAGCAGCCGGGCACCGGGCTCATGCACTCAGTGCACCGAATTGCTTAAGTTCAGCACAAAGCTACTTCACAAGCCCAGTCAGCTGAGAATGCTCCGGCTGCTTCCGAGAGTAAGGCGCAGCCCTTGCACTCCATCACACAAGCTGGCCAGAAACAGTTTCTTACAGCCGCACTGTTGCAGAGTCCACGCAGCTTGAGCGCACGCAGAAGGAGGCGTCCAGAAAGAAGGCGTTCTTCAAGTCCCCCTTCTCTAAGCAGCCTTGAAACTGAGCACAGCACACTGCGCCTAGGCAGCTTCTTTCTCCGAGAGACGTGCCCTCCTCACACCATGCACTCTCGCAGCTCCCTTGCCCACTTGCAGCAGCTGCTGCCAAAGAAAAAGGCTCCAGGAGTAGCAGCCACTGCTGGGCTGAACCTTCCCCTTGCCTCACGTCAAGCACCAGAAACTGTCCTCTGCACTCTGTCTTTCCCTTCTCCACCGCATCTACCACTGGCATCTCTGCATCTCCAAGCACGAAGCTAGCAGAATTGCTTCCAGGGAATAGTGGAAGAGAAATAGGTAGCAGCACAAGTAGCCGCGAGTTGAACTTTCTGCTTCCGACTGCTCAAGTGAATCCGCAAACAAGCGAGTGGCAGGCACGCTTCCTCTTGCAGCCTGGGCCATTCGCACAGCAGCCTGCTGCTCTGCCTTCGTTCTTATGCCCTTCGTAGCAGGTCGCGCTTTCGTTTTGCTGGAGACGAACAGTCGTCTGCTTCTCGCCCAGAGAGTGCGGGGCCGGCAGCGAAAGCCTCCAGGCTGCTGCTTCTGCCCAAACACGCCTGGGCTATGCACTTTCTCTCTCGGCGCTGGGTAGCAGCACATTCGCTCTGCCTTGTAGCCTGAATCTTAACGGAAAGCTTCTCGGCTACGTCTGGCCCAGAGCACAGGTTGAGGTCAACGAGCTTCCCCAGAGCTTGCCCCCGAGGCGTGGAAACTTGGATTTGCAGCACCTTTCAGGGGAACTCTTCCTTCCTTTACAGCCTGCACAGCGCCGGCAGATGGCGGTGCTCTCTGCAGCCTTCTTCTCGCTTCCAAGTACCACAGGGCACCTTGCAGCCTTGCAGAGAGCAAAGAGGCAGATAGACATCTCGCCCAGAAGAAGGTGCCAGGACGAAAAGGTGCTCGTCCTTTCCGCCCCTAGTCGCCCGGATTGTGGTGCTGTGTTGAAAGTCTTGGCCAGCCAAAGGCTAATGCAGCAAGTGCTTCTCTCCTGAAGCACTTGGCTGAGTGAGAGCTGCACACACGGTTTGGACACTGTAAAGCAGCAAGAGAAATGATTGTACCTCGAGCTGAGGAAAATCCCTGCCCAGAACCCTGTGCATGCGTGCACTATAGCCTCTGAAGAGCGGGACAGCTCCAAGCCATCGCTGGGCGTCACTTCTGTCCAGAGCACAGAAGACGAAGAACGAAGCAGCCGGGCACCGGGCTCATGCACTCAGTGCACCGAACTGCCTAAGTTCAGCACAAAGCTGCTTCACAAGCCCAGTCAGCTGAGAATGCTCCGGCTGCTTCCGAGAGTAAGGCGCAGCCCTTGCACTCCATCACACAAGCTGGCCAGAAACAGTTTCTTACAGCCGCACTGTTGCAGAGTCCACGCAGCTTGAGCGCACGCAGAAGGAGGCGTCCAGAAAGAAGGCGTTCTTCAAGTCCCCCTTCTCTAAGCAGCCTTGAAACTGAGCACAGCACACTGCGCCTAGGCAGCTTCTTTCTCCGAGAGACGTGCCCTCCTCACACCATGCACTCTCGCAGCTCCCTTGCCCACTTGCAGCAGCTGCTGCCAAAGAAAAAGGCTCCAGGAGTAGCAGCCACTGCTGGGCTGAACCTTCCCCTTGCCTCACGTCAAGCACCAGAAACTGTCCTCTGCACTCTGTCTTTCCCTTCTCCACCGCATCTACCACTGGCATCTCTGCATCTCCAAGCACGAAGCTAGCAGAATTGCTTCCAGGGAATAGTGGAAGAGAAATAGGTAGCAGCACAAGTAGCCGCGAGTTGAACTTTCTGCTTCCGACTGCTCAAGTGAATCCGCAAACAAGCGAGTGGCAGGCACGCTTCCTCTTGCAGCCTGGGCCATTCGCACAGCAGCCTGCTGCTCTGCCTTCGTTCTTATGCCCTTCGTAGCAGGTCGCGCTTTCGTTTTGCTGGAGACGAACAGTCGTCTGCTTCTCGCCCAGAGAGCGCGGGGCCGGCAGCGAAAGCCTCCAGGCTGCTGCTTCTGCCCAAACACGCCTGGGCTATACACTTTCTCTCTCGGCGCTGGGTAGCAGCACATTCGCTCTGCCTTGTAGCCTGAATCTTAACGGAAAGCTTCTCGGCTACGTCTGGCACAGAGCACAGGTTGAGGTCAACGAGCTTCCCCAGAGCTTGCCCCCGAGGCGTGGAAACTTGGATTTGCAGCACCTTTCAGGGGTACTCTTCCTTCCTTTACAGCCTGCACAGCGCCGGCAGATGGCGGTGCTCTCTGCAGCCTTCTTCTCGCTTCCAAGTACCACAGGGCACCTTGCAGCCTTACAAAGAGCAAAGAGGCAGATAGACATCTCGCCCAGAAGAAGGTGCCAGGACGTAAAGGTGCTCGTCCTTTCCGCCCCTAGTCGCCCGGATTGTGGTGCTGTGTTGAAAGCCTTGGCCAGCCAAAGGCTAATGCAGCAAGTGCTTCTCTCCTGAAGCACTTGGCTGAGTGAGAGCTGCACACACGGTTTGGACACTGTAAAGCAGCAAGAGAAATGATTGTACCTCGAGCTGAGGAAAATCCCTGCCCAGAACCCTGTGCATGCGTGCACTATAGCCTCTGAAGAGCGGGACAGCTCCAAGCCATCGCTGGGTGTCACTTCTGTCCAGAGCACAGAAGACGAAGAACGAAGCAGCCGGGCACCGGGCTCATGCACTCAGTGCACCGAATTGCCTAAGTTCAGCACAAAGCTGCTTCACAAGCCCAGTCAGCTGAGAATGCTCCGGCTGCTTCCGAGAGTAAGGCGCAGCCCTTGCACTCCATCACACAAGCTGGCCAGAAACAGTTTCTTACAGCCGCACTGTTGCAGAGTCCACGCAGCTTGAGCGCACGCAGAAGGAGGCGTCCAGAAAGAAGGCGTTCTTCAAGTCCCCCTTCTCTAAGCAGCCTTGAAACTGAGCACAGCACACTGCGCCTAGGCAGCTTCTTTCTCCGAGAGACGTGCCCTCCTCACACCATGCACTCTCGCAGCTCCCTTGCCCACTTGCAGCAGCTGCTGCCAAAGAAAAAGGCTCCAGGAGTAGCAGCCACTGCTGGGCTGAACCTTCCCCTTGCCTCACGTCAAGCACCAGAAACTGTCCTCTGCACTCTGTCTTTCCCTTCTCCACCGCATCTACCACTGGCATCTCTGCATCTCCAAGCACGAAGCTAGCAGAATTGCTTCCAGGGAATAGTGGAAGAGAAATAGGTAGCAGCACAAGTAGCCGCGAGTTGAACTTTCTGCTTCCGACTGCTCAAGTGAATCCGCAAACAAGCGAGTGGCAGGCACGCTTCCTCTTGCAGCCTGGGCCATTCGCACAGCAGCCTGCTGCTCTGCCTTCGTTCTTATGCCCTTCGTAGCAGGTCGCGCTTTCGTTTTGCTGGAGACGAACAGTCGTCTGCTTCTCGCCCAGAGAGCGCGGGGCCGGCAGCGAAAGCCTCCAGGCTGCTGCTTCTGCCCAAACACGCCTGGGCTATGCACTTTCTCTCTCGGCGCTGGGTAGCAGCACATTCGCTCTGCCTTGTAGCCTGAATCTTAACGGAAAGCTTCTCGGCTACGTCTGGCACAGAGCACAGGTTGAGGTCAACGAGCTTCCCCAGAGCTTGCCCCCGAGGCGTGGAAACTTGGATTTGCAGCACCTTTCAGGGGTACTCTTCCTTCCTTTACAGCCTGCACAGCGCCGGCAGACGGCGGTGCTCTCTGCAGCCTTCTTCTCGCTTCCAAGTACCACAGGGCACCTTGCAGCCTTGCAGAGAGCAAAGAGGCAGATAGACATCTCGCCCAGAAGAAGGTGCCAGGACGAAAAGGTGCTCGTCCTTTCCGCCCCTAGTCGCCCGGATTGTGGTGCTGTGTTGAAAGTCTTGGCCAGCCAAAGGCTAATGCAGCAAGTGCTTCTCTCCTGAAGCACTTGGCTGAGTGAGAGCTGCACACACGGTTTGGACACTGTAAAGCAGCAAGAGAAATGATTGTACCTCGAGCTGAGGAAAATCCCTGCCCAGAACCCTGTGCATGCGTGCACTATAGCCTCTGAAGAGCGGGACAGCTCCAAGCCATCGCTGGGCGTCACTTCTGTCCAGAGCACAGAAGACGAAGAACGAAGCAGCCGGGCACCGGGCTCATGCACTCAGTGCACCGAACTGCCTAAGTTCAGCACATAGCTGCTTCACAAGCCCAGTCAGCTGAGAATGCTCCGGCTGCTTCCGAGAGTAAGGCGCAGCCCTTGCACTCCATCACACAAGCTGGCCAGAAACAGTTTCTTACAGCCGCACTGTTGCAGAGTCCACGCAGCTTGAGCGCACGCAGAAGGAGGCGTCCAGAAAGAAGGCGTTCTTCAAGTCCCCCTTCTCTAAGCAGCCTTGAAACTGAGCACAGCACACTGCGCCTAGGCAGCTTCTTTCTCCGAGAGACGTGCCCTCCTCACACCATGCACTCTCGCAGCTCCCTTGCCCACTTGCAGCAGCTGCTGCCAAAGAAAAAGGCTCCAGGAGTAGCAGCCACTGCTGGGCTGAACCTTCCCCTTGCCTCACGTCAAGCACCAGAAACTGTCCTCTGCACTCTGTCTTTCCCTTCTCCACCGCATCTACCACTGGCATCTCTGCATCTCCAAGCACGAAGCTAGCAGAATTGCTTCCAGGGAATAGTGGAAGAGAAATAGGTAGCAGCACAAGTAGCCGCGAGTTGAACTTTCTGCTTCCGACTGCTCAAGTGAATCCGCAAACAAGCGAGTGGCAGGCACGCTTCCTCTTGCAGCCTGGGCCATTCGCACAGCAGCCTGCTGCTCTGCCTTCGTTCTTATGCCCTTCGTAGCAGGTCGCGCTTTCGTTTTGCTGGAGACGAACAGTCGTCTGCTTCTCGCCCAGAGAGCGCGGGGCCGGCAGCGAAAGCCTCCAGGCTGCTGCTTCTGCCCAAACACGCCTGGGCTATACACTTTCTCTCTCGGCGCTGGGTAGCAGCACATTCGCTCTGCCTTGTAGCCTGAATCTTAACGGAAAGCTTCTCGGCTACGTCTGGCACAGAGCACAGGTTGAGGTCAACGAGCTTCCCCAGAGCTTGCCCCCGAGGCGTGGAAACTTGGATTTGCAGCACCTTTCAGGGGTACTCTTCCTTCCTTTACAGCCTGCACAGCGCCGGCAGATGGCGGTGCTCTCTGCAGCCTTCTTCTCGCTTCCAAGTACCACAGGGCACCTTGCAGCCTTACAAAGAGCAAAGAGGCAGATAGACATCTCGCCCAGAAGAAGGTGCCAGGACGTAAAGGTGCTCGTCCTTTCCGCCCCTAGTCGCCCGGATTGTGGTGCTGTGTTGAAAGCCTTGGCCAGCCAAAGGCTAATGCAGCAAGTGCTTCTCTCCTGAAGCACTTGGCTGAGTGAGAGCTGCACACACGGTTTGGACACTGTAAAGCAGCAAGAGAAATGATTGTACCTCGAGCTGAGGAAAATCCCTGCCCAGAACCCTGTGCATGCGTGCACTATAGCCTCTGAAGAGCGGGACAGCTCCAAGCCATCGCTGGGTGTCACTTCTGTCCAGAGCACAGAAGACGAAGAACGAAGCAGCCGGGCACCGGGCTCATGCACTCAGTGCACCGAATTGCCTAAGTTCAGCACAAAGCTGCTTCACAAGCCCAGTCAGCTGAGAATGCTCCGGCTGCTTCCGAGAGTAAGGCGCAGCCCTTGCACTCCATCACACAAGCTGGCCAGAAACAGTTTCTTACAGCCGCACTGTTGCAGAGTCCACGCAGCTTGAGCGCACGCAGAAGGAGGCGTCCAGAAAGAAGGCGTTCTTCAAGTCCCCCTTCTCTAAGCAGCCTTGAAACTGAGCACAGCACACTGCGCCTAGGCAGCTTCTTTCTCCGAGAGACGTGCCCTCCTCACACCATGCACTCTCGCAGCTCCCTTGCCCACTTGCAGCAGCTGCTGCCAAAGAAAAAGGCTCCAGGAGTAGCAGCCACTGCTGGGCTGAACCTTCCCCTTGCCTCACGTCAAGCACCAGAAACTGTCCTCTGCACTCTGTCTTTCCCTTCTCCACCGCATCTACCACTGGCATCTCTGCATCTCCAAGCACGAAGCTAGCAGAATTGCTTCCAGGGAATAGTGGAAGAGAAATAGGTAGCAGCACAAGTAGCCGCGAGTTGAACTTTCTGCTTCCGACTGCTCAAGTGAATCCGCAAACAAGCGAGTGGCAGGCACGCTTCCTCTTGCAGCCTGGGCCATTCGCACAGCAGCCTGCTGCTCTGCCTTCGTTCTTATGCCCTTCGTAGCAGGTCGCGCTTTCGTTTTGCTGGAGACGAACAGTCGTCTGCTTCTCGCCCAGAGAGCGCGGGGCCGGCAGCGAAAGCCTCCAGGCTGCTGCTTCTGCCCAAACACGCCTGGGCTATGCACTTTCTCTCTCGGCGCTGGGTAGCAGCACATTCGCTCTGCCTTGTAGCCTGAATCTTAACGGAAAGCTTCTCGGCTACGTCTGGCCCAGAGCACAGGTTGAGGTCAACGAGCTTCCCCAGAGCTTGCCCCCGAGGCGTGGAAACTTGGATTTGCAGCACCTTTCAGGGGTACTCTTCCTTCCTTTACAGCCTGCACAGCGCCGGCAGACGGCGGTGCTCTCTGCAGCCTTCTTCTCGCTTCCAAGTACCACAGGGCACCTTGCAGCCTTGCAGAGAGCAAAGAGGCAGATAGACATCTCGCCCAGAAGAAGGTGCCAGGACGAAAAGGTGCTCGTCCTTTCCGCCCCTAGTCGCCCGGATTGTGGTGCTGTGTTGAAAGTCTTGGCCAGCCAAAGGCTAATGCAGCAAGTGCTTCTCTCCTGAAGCACTTGGCTGAGTGAGAGCTGCACACACGGTTTGGACACTGTAAAGCAGCAAGAGAAATGATTGTACCTCGAGCTGAGGAAAATCCCTGCCCAGAACCCTGTGCATGCGTGCACTATAGCCTCTGAAGAGCGGGACAGCTCCAAGCCATCGCTGGGCGTCACTTCTGTCCAGAGCACAGAAGACGAAGAACGAAGCAGCCGGGCACCGGGCTCATGCACTCAGTGCACCGAATTGCTTAAGTTCAGCACAAAGCTACTTCACAAGCCCAGTCAGCTGAGAATGCTCCGGCTGCTTCCGAGAGTAAGGCGCAGCCCTTGCACTCCATCACACAAGCTGGCCAGAAACAGTTTCTTACAGCCGCACTGTTGCAGAGTCCACGCAGCTTGAGCGCACGCAGAAGGAGGCGTCCAGAAAGAAGGCGTTCTTCAAGTCCCCCTTCTCTAAGCAGCCTTGAAACTGAGCACAGCACACTGCGCCTAGGCAGCTTCTTTCTCCGAGAGACGTGCCCTCCTCACACCATGCACTCTCGCAGCTCCCTTGCCCACTTGCAGCAGCTGCTGCCAAAGAAAAAGGCTCCAGGAGTAGCAGCCACTGCTGGGCTGAACCTTCCCCTTGCCTCACGTCAAGCACCAGAAACTGTCCTCTGCACTCTGTCTTTCCCTTCTCCACCGCATCTACCACTGGCATCTCTGCATCTCCAAGCACGAAGCTAGCAGAATTGCTTCCAGGGAATAGTGGAAGAGAAATAGGTAGCAGCACAAGTAGCCGCGAGTTGAACTTTCTGCTTCCGACTGCTCAAGTGAATCCGCAAACAAGCGAGTGGCAGGCACGCTTCCTCTTGCAGCCTGGGCCATTCGCACAGCAGCCTGCTGCTCTGCCTTCGTTCTTATGCCCTTCGTAGCAGGTCGCGCTTTCGTTTTGCTGGAGACGAACAGTCGTCTGCTTCTCGCCCAGAGAGCGCGGGGCCGGCAGCGAAAGCCTCCAGGCTGCTGCTTCTGCCCAAACACGCCTGGGCTATACACTTTCTCTCTCGGCGCTGGGTAGCAGCACATTCGCTCTGCCTTGTAGCCTGAATCTTAACGGAAAGCTTCTCGGCTACGTCTGGCACAGAGCACAGGTTGAGGTCAACGAGCTTCCCCAGAGCTTGCCCCCGAGGCGTGGAAACTTGGATTTGCAGCACCTTTCAGGGGTACTCTTCCTTCCTTTACAGCCTGCACAGCGCCGGCAGATGGCGGTGCTCTCTGCAGCCTTCTTCTCGCTTCCAAGTACCACAGGGCACCTTGCAGCCTTGCAGAGAGCAAAGAGGCAGATAGACATCTCGCCCAGAAGAAGGTGCCAGGACGAAAAGGTGCTCGTCCTTTCCGCCCCTAGTCGCCCGGATTGTGGTGCTGTGTTGAAAGTCTTGGCCAGCCAAAGGCTAATGCAGCAAGTGCTTCTCTCCTGAAGCACTTGGCTGAGTGAGAGCTGCACACACGGTTTGGACACTGTAAAGCAGCAAGAGAAATGATTGTACCTCGAGCTGAGGAAAATCCCTGCCCAGAACCCTGTGCATGCGTGCACTATAGCCTCTGAAGAGCGGGACAGCTCCAAGCCATCGCTGGGCGTCACTTCTGTCCAGAGCACAGAAGACGAAGAACGAAGCAGCCGGGCACCGGGCTCATGCACTCAGTGCACCGAACTGCCTAAGTTCAGCACAAAGCTGCTTCACAAGCCCAGTCAGCTGAGAATGCTCCGGCTGCTTCCGAGAGTAAGGCGCAGCCCTTGCACTCCATCACACAAGCTGGCCAGAAACAGTTTCTTACAGCCGCACTGTTGCAGAGTCCACGCAGCTTGAGCGCACGCAGAAGGAGGCGTCCAGAAAGAAGGCGTTCTTCAAGTCCCCCTTCTCTAAGCAGCCTTGAAACTGAGCACAGCACACTGCGCCTAGGCAGCTTCTTTCTCCGAGAGACGTGCCCTCCTCACACCATGCACTCTCGCAGCTCCCTTGCCCACTTGCAGCAGCTGCTGCCAAAGAAAAAGGCTCCAGGAGTAGCAGCCACTGCTGGGCTGAACCTTCCCCTTGCCTCACGTCAAGCACCAGAAACTGTCCTCTGCACTCTGTCTTTCCCTTCTCCACCGCATCTACCACTGGCATCTCTGCATCTCCAAGCACGAAGCTAGCAGAATTGCTTCCAGGGAATAGTGGAAGAGAAATAGGTAGCAGCACAAGTAGCCGCGAGTTGAACTTTCTGCTTCCGACTGCTCAAGTGAATCCGCAAACAAGCGAGTGGCAGGCACGCTTCCTCTTGCAGCCTGGGCCATTCGCACAGCAGCCTGCTGCTCTGCCTTCGTTCTTATGCCCTTCGTAGCAGGTCGCGCTTTCGTTTTGCTGGAGACGAACAGTCGTCTGCTTCTCGCCCAGAGAGCGCGGGGCCGGCAGCGAAAGCCTCCAGGCTGCTGCTTCTGCCCAAACACGCCTGGGCTATGCACTTTCTCTCTCGGCGCTGGGTAGCAGCACATTCGCTCTGCCTTGTAGCCTGAATCTTAACGGAAAGCTTCTCGGCTACGTCTGGCCCAGAGCACAGGTTGAGGTCAACGAGCTTCCCCAGAGCTTGCCCCCGAGGCGTGGAAACTTGGATTTGCAGCACCTTTCAGGGGTACTCTTCCTTCCTTTACAGCCTGCACAGCGCCGGCAGATGGCGGTGCTCTCTGCAGCCTTCTTCTCGCTTCCAAGTACCACAGGGCACCTTGCAGCCTTGCAGAGAGCAAAGAGGCAGATAGACATCTCGCCCAGAAGAAGGTGCCAGGACGAAAAGGTGCTCGTCCTTTCCGCCCCTAGTCGCCCGGATTGTGGTGCTGTGTTGAAAGTCTTGGCCAGCCAAAGGCTAATGCAGCAAGTGCTTCTCTCCTGAAGCACTTGGCTGAGTGAGAGCTGCACACACGGTTTGGACACTGTAAAGCAGCAAGAGAAATGATTGTACCTCGAGCTGAGGAAAATCCCTGCCCAGAACCCTGTGCATGCGTGCACTATAGCCTCTGAAGAGCGGGACAGCTCCAAGCCATCGCTGGGCGTCACTTCTGTCCAGAGCACAGAAGACGAAGAACGAAGCAGCCGGGCACCGGGCTCATGCACTCAGTGCACCGAACTGCCTAAGTTCAGCACAAAGCTGCTTCACAAGCCCAGTCAGCTGAGAATGCTCCGGCTGCTTCCGAGAGTAAGGCGCAGCCCTTGCACTCCATCACACAAGCTGGCCAGAAACAGTTTCTTACAGCCGCACTGTTGCAGAGTCCACGCAGCTTGAGCGCACGCAGAAGGAGGCGTCCAGAAAGAAGGCGTTCTTCAAGTCCCCCTTCTCTAAGCAGCCTTGAAACTGAGCACAGCACACTGCGCCTAGGCAGCTTCTTTCTCCGAGAGACGTGCCCTCCTCACACCATGCACTCTCGCAGCTCCCTTGCCCACTTGCAGCAGCTGCTGCCAAAGAAAAAGGCTCCAGGAGTAGCAGCCACTGCTGGGCTGAACCTTCCCCTTGCCTCACGTCAAGCACCAGAAACTGTCCTCTGCACTCTGTCTTTCCCTTCTCCACCGCATCTACCACTGGCATCTCTGCATCTCCAAGCACGAAGCTAGCAGAATTGCTTCCAGGGAATAGTGGAAGAGAAATAGGTAGCAGCACAAGTAGCCGCGAGTTGAACTTTCTGCTTCCGACTGCTCAAGTGAATCCGCAAACAAGCGAGTGGCAGGCACGCTTCCTCTTGCAGCCTGGGCCATTCGCACAGCAGCCTGCTGCTCTGCCTTCGTTCTTATGCCCTTCGTAGCAGGTCGCGCTTTCGTTTTGCTGGAGACGAACAGTCGTCTGCTTCTCGCCCAGAGAGCGCGGGGCCGGCAGCGAAAGCCTCCAGGCTGCTGCTTCTGCCCAAACACGCCTGGGCTATACACTTTCTCTCTCGGCGCTGGGTAGCAGCACATTCGCTCTGCCTTGTAGCCTGAATCTTAACGGAAAGCTTCTCGGCTACGTCTGGCACAGAGCACAGGTTGAGGTCAACGAGCTTCCCCAGAGCTTGCCCCCGAGGCGTGGAAACTTGGATTTGCAGCACCTTTCAGGGGTACTCTTCCTTCCTTTACAGCCTGCACAGCGCCGGCAGATGGCGGTGCTCTCTGCAGCCTTCTTCTCGCTTCCAAGTACCACAGGGCACCTTGCAGCCTTGCAGAGAGCAAAGAGGCAGATAGACATCTCGCCCAGAAGAAGGTGCCAGGACGTAAAGGTGCTCGTCCTTTCCGCCCCTAGTCGCCCGGATTGTGGTGCTGTGTTGAAAGTCTTGGCCAGCCAAAGGCTAATGCAGCAAGTGCTTCTCTCCTGAAGCACTTGGCTGAGTGAGAGCTGCACACACGGTTTGGACACTGTAAAGCAGCAAGAGAAATGATTGTACCTCGAGCTGAGGAAAATCCCTGCCCAGAACCCTGTGCATGCGTGCACTATAGCCTCTGAAGAGCGGGACAGCTCCAAGCCATCGCTGGGTGTCACTTCTGTCCAGAGCACAGAAGACGAAGAACGAAGCAGCCGGGCACCGGGCTCATGCACTCAGTGCACCGAATTGCCTAAGTTCAGCACAAAGCTGCTTCACAAGCCCAGTCAGCTGAGAATGCTCCGGCTGCTTCCGAGAGTAAGGCGCAGCCCTTGCACTCCATCACACAAGCTGGCCAGAAACAGTTTCTTACAGCCGCACTGTTGCAGAGTCCACGCAGCTTGAGCGCACGCAGAAGGAGGCGTCCAGAAAGAAGGCGTTCTTCAAGTCCCCCTTCTCTAAGCAGCCTTGAAACTGAGCACAGCACACTGCGCCTAGGCAGCTTCTTTCTCCGAGAGACGTGCCCTCCTCACACCATGCACTCTCGCAGCTCCCTTGCCCACTTGCAGCAGCTGCTGCCAAAGAAAAAGGCTCCAGGAGTAGCAGCCACTGCTGGGCTGAACCTTCCCCTTGCCTCACGTCAAGCACCAGAAACTGTCCTCTGCACTCTGTCTTTCCCTTCTCCACCGCATCTACCACTGGCATCTCTGCATCTCCAAGCACGAAGCTAGCAGAATTGCTTCCAGGGAATAGTGGAAGAGAAATAGGTAGCAGCACAAGTAGCCGCGAGTTGAACTTTCTGCTTCCGACTGCTCAAGTGAATCCGCAAACAAGCGAGTGGCAGGCACGCTTCCTCTTGCAGCCTGGGCCATTCGCACAGCAGCCTGCTGCTCTGCCTTCGTTCTTATGCCCTTCGTAGCAGGTCGCGCTTTCGTTTTGCTGGAGACGAACAGTCGTCTGCTTCTCGCCCAGAGAGCGCGGGGCCGGCAGCGAAAGCCTCCAGGCTGCTGCTTCTGCCCAAACACGCCTGGGCTATGCACTTTCTCTCTCGGCGCTGGGTAGCAGCACATTCGCTCTGCCTTGTAGCCTGAATCTTAACGGAAAGCTTCTCGGCTACGTCTGGCACAGAGCACAGGTTGAGGTCAACGAGCTTCCCCAGAGCTTGCCCCCGAGGCGTGGAAACTTGGATTTGCAGCACCTTTCAGGGGTACTCTTCCTTCCTTTACAGCCTGCACAGCGCCGGCAGACGGCGGTGCTCTCTGCAGCCTTCTTCTCGCTTCCAAGTACCACAGGGCACCTTGCAGCCTTGCAGAGAGCAAAGAGGCAGATAGACATCTCGCCCAGAAGAAGGTGCCAGGACGAAAAGGTGCTCGTCCTTTCCGCCCCTAGTCGCCCGGATTGTGGTGCTGTGTTGAAAGTCTTGGCCAGCCAAAGGCTAATGCAGCAAGTGCTTCTCTCCTGAAGCACTTGGCTGAGTGAGAGCTGCACACACGGTTTGGACACTGTAAAGCAGCAAGAGAAATGATTGTACCTCGAGCTGAGGAAAATCCCTGCCCAGAACCCTGTGCATGCGTGCACTATAGCCTCTGAAGAGCGGGACAGCTCCAAGCCATCGCTGGGCGTCACTTCTGTCCAGAGCACAGAAGACGAAGAACGAAGCAGCCGGGCACCGGGCTCATGCACTCAGTGCACCGAACTGCCTAAGTTCAGCACATAGCTGCTTCACAAGCCCAGTCAGCTGAGAATGCTCCGGCTGCTTCCGAGAGGAAGGCGCAGCCCTTGCACTCCATCACACAAGCTGGCCAGAAACAGTTTCTTACAGCCGCACTGTTGCAGAGTCCACGCAGCTTGAGCGCACGCAGAAGGAGGCGTCCAGAAAGAAGGCGTTCTTCAAGTCCCCCTTCTCTAAGCAGCCTTGAAACTGAGCACAGCACACTGCGCCTAGGCAGCTTCTTTCTCCGAGAGACGTGCCCTCCTCACACCATGCACTCTCGCAGCTCCCTTGCCCACTTGCAGCAGCTGCTGCCAAAGAAAAAGGCTCCAGGAGTAGCAGCCACTGCTGGGCTGAACCTTCCCCTTGCCTCACGTCAAGCACCAGAAACTGTCCTCTGCACTCTGTCTTTCCCTTCTCCACCGCATCTACCACTGGCATCTCTGCATCTCCAAGCACGAAGCTAGCAGAATTGCTTCCAGGGAATAGTGGAAGAGAAATAGGTAGCAGCACAAGTAGCCGCGAGTTGAACTTTCTGCTTCCGACTGCTCAAGTGAATCCGCAAACAAGCGAGTGGCAGGCACGCTTCCTCTTGCAGCCTGGGCCATTCGCACAGCAGCCTGCTGCTCTGCCTTCGTTCTTATGCCCTTCGTAGCAGGTCGCGCTTTCGTTTTGCTGGAGACGAACAGTCGTCTGCTTCTCGCCCAGAGAGCGCGGGGCCGGCAGCGAAAGCCTCCAGGCTGCTGCTTCTGCCCAAACACGCCTGGGCTATACACTTTCTCTCTCGGCGCTGGGTAGCAGCACATTCGCTCTGCCTTGTAGCCTGAATCTTAACGGAAAGCTTCTCGGCTACGTCTGGCACAGAGCACAGGTTGAGGTCAACGAGCTTCCCCAGAGCTTGCCCCCGAGGCGTGGAAACTTGGATTTGCAGCACCTTTCAGGGGTACTCTTCCTTCCTTTACAGCCTGCACAGCGCCGGCAGATGGCGGTGCTCTCTGCAGCCTTCTTCTCGCTTCCAAGTACCACAGGGCACCTTGCAGCCTTGCAGAGAGCAAAGAGGCAGATAGACATCTCGCCCAGAAGAAGGTGCCAGGACGTAAAGGTGCTCGTCCTTTCCGCCCCTAGTCGCCCGGATTGTGGTGCTGTGTTGAAAGTCTTGGCCAGCCAAAGGCTAATGCAGCAAGTGCTTCTCTCCTGAAGCACTTGGCTGAGTGAGAGCTGCACACACGGTTTGGACACTGTAAAGCAGCAAGAGAAATGATTGTACCTCGAGCTGAGGAAAATCCCTGCCCAGAACCCTGTGCATGCGTGCACTATAGCCTCTGAAGAGCGGGACAGCTCCAAGCCATCGCTGGGCGTCACTTCTGTCCAGAACACAGAAGACGAAGAACGAAGCAGCCGGGCACCGGGCTCATGCACTCAGTGCACCGAATTGCCTAAGTTCAGCACAAAGCTGCTTCACAAGCCCAGTCAGCTGAGAATGCTCCGGCTGCTTCCGAGAGTAAGGCGCAGCCCTTGCACTCCATCACACAAGCTGGCCAGAAACAGTTTCTTACAGCCGCACTGTTGCAGAGTCCACGCAGCTTGAGCGCACGCAGAAGGAGGCGTCCAGAAAGAAGGCGTTCTTCAAGTCCCCCTTCTCTAAGCAGCCTTGAAACTGAGCACAGCACACTGCGCCTAGGCAGCTTCTTTCTCCGAGAGACGTGCCCTCCTCACACCATGCACTCTCGCAGCTCCCTTGCCCACTTGCAGCAGCTGCTGCCAAAGAAAAAGGCTCCAGGAGTAGCAGCCACTGCTGGGCTGAACCTTCCCCTTGCCTCACGTCAAGCACCAGAAACTGTCCTCTGCACTCTGTCTTTCCCTTCTCCACCGCATCTACCACTGGCATCTCTGCATCTCCAAGCACGAAGCTAGCAGAATTGCTTCCAGGGAATAGTGGAAGAGAAATAGGTAGCAGCACAAGTAGCCGCGAGTTGAACTTTCTGCTTCCGACTGCTCAAGTGAATCCGCAAACAAGCGAGTGGCAGGCACGCTTCCTCTTGCAGCCTGGGCCATTCGCACAGCAGCCTGCTGCTCTGCCTTCGTTCTTATGCCCTTCGTAGCAGGTCGCGCTTTCGTTTTGCTGGAGACGAACAGTCGTCTGCTTCTCGCCCAGAGAGCGTGGGGCCGGCAGCGAAAGCCTCCAGGCTGCTGCTTCTGCCCAAACACGCCTGGGCTATGCACTTTCTCTCTCGGCGCTGGGTAGCAGCACATTCGCTCTGCCTTGTAGCCTGAATCTTAACGGAAAGCTTCTCGGCTACGTCTGGCCCAGAGCACAGGTTGAGGTCAACGAGCTTCCCCAGAGCTTGCCCCCGAGGCGTGGAAACTTGGATTTGCAGCACCTTTCAGGGGAACTCTTCCTTCCTTTACAGCCTGCACAGCGCCGGCAGATGGCGGTGCTCTCTGCAGCCTTCTTCTCGCTTCCAAGTACCACAGGGCACCTTGCAGCCTTGCAGAGAGCAAAGAGGCAGATAGACATCTCGCCCAGAAGAAGGTGCCAGGACGTAAAGGTGCTCGTCCTTTCCGCCCCTAGTCGCCCGGATTGTGGTGCTGTGTTGAAAGTCTTGGCCAGCCAAAGGCTAATGCAGCAAGTGCTTCTCTCCTGAAGCACTTGGCTGAGTGAGAGCTGCACACACGGTTTGGACACTGTAAAGCAGCAAGAGAAATGATTGTACCTCGAGCTGAGGAAAATCCCTGCCCAGAACCCTGTGCATGCGTGCACTATAGCCTCTGAAGAGCGGGACAGCTCCAAGCCATCGCTGGGCGTCACTTCTGTCCAGAGCACAGAAGGCGAAGAACGAAGCAGCCGGGCACCGGGCTCATGCACTCAGTGCACCGAATTGCCTAAGTTCAGCACAAAGCTGCTTCACAAGCCCAGTCAGCTGAGAATGCTCCGGCTGCTTCCGAGAGTAAGGCGCAGCCCTTGCACTCCATCACACAAGCTGGCCAGAAACAGTTTCTTACAGCCGCACTGTTGCAGAGTCCACGCAGCTTGAGCGCACGCAGAAGGAGGCGTCCAGAAAGAAGGCGTTCTTCAAGTCCCCCTTCTCTAAGCAGCCTTGAAACTGAGCACAGCACACTGCGCCTAGGCAGCTTCTTTCTCCGAGAGACGTGCCCTCCTCACACCATGCACTCTCGCAGCTCCCTTGCCCACTTGCAGCAGCTGCTGCCAAAGAAAAAGGCTCCAGGAGTAGCAGCCACTGCTGGGCTGAACCTTCCCCTTGCCTCACGTCAAGCACCAGAAACTGTCCTCTGCACTCTGTCTTTCCCTTCTCCACCGCATCTACCACTGGCATCTCTGCATCTCCAAGCACGAAGCTAGCAGAATTGCTTCCAGGGAATAGTGGAAGAGAAATAGGTAGCAGCACAAGTAGCCGCGAGTTGAACTTTCTGCTTCCGACTGCTCAAGTGAATCCGCAAACAAGCGAGTGGCAGGCACGCTTCCTCTTGCAGCCTGGGCCATTCGCACAGCAGCCTGCTGCTCTGCCTTCGTTCTTATGCCCTTCGTAGCAGGTCGCGCTTTCGTTTTGCTGGAGACGAACAGTCGTCTGCTTCTCGCCCAGAGAGCGCGGGGCCGGCAGCGAAAGCCTCCAGGCTGCTGCTTCTGCCCAAACACGCCTGGGCTATGCACTTTCTCTCTCGGCGCTGGGTAGCAGCACATTCGCTCTGCCTTGTAGCCTGAATCTTAACGGAAAGCTTCTCGGCTACGTCTGGCCCAGAGCACAGGTTGAGGTCAACGAGCTTCCCCAGAGCTTGCCCCCGAGGCGTGGAAACTTGGATTTGCAGCACCTTTCAGGGGAACTCTTCCTTCCTTTACAGCCTGCACAGCGCCGGCAGATGGCGGTGCTCTCTGCAGCCTTCTTCTCGCTTCCAAGTACCACAGGGCACCTTGCAGCCTTGCAGAGAGCAAAGAGGCAGATAGACATCTCGCCCAGAAGAAGGTGCCAGGACGAAAAGGTGCTCGTCCTTTCCGCCCCTAGTCGCCCGGATTGTGGTGCTGTGTTGAAAGTCTTGGCCAGCCAAAGGCTAATGCAGCAAGTGCTTCTCTCCTGAAGCACTTGGCTGAGTGAGAGCTGCACACACGGTTTGGACACTGTAAAGCAGCAAGAGAAATGATTGTACCTCGAGCTGAGGAAAATCCCTGCCCAGAACCCTGTGCATGCGTGCACTATAGCCTCTGAAGAGCGGGACAGCTCCAAGCCATCGCTGGGCGTCACTTCTGTCCAGAGCACAGAAGACGAAGAACGAAGCAGCCGGGCACCGGGCTCATGCACTCAGTGCACCGAATTGCTTAAGTTCAGCACAAAGCTACTTCACAAGCCCAGTCAGCTGAGAATGCTCCGGCTGCTTCCGAGAGGAAGGCGCAGCCCTTGCACTCCATCACACAAGCTGGCCAGAAACAGTTTCTTACAGCCGCACTGTTGCAGAGTCCACGCAGCTTGAGCGCACGCAGAAGGAGGCGTCCAGAAAGAAGGCGTTCTTCAAGTCCCCCTTCTCTAAGCAGCCTTGAAACTGAGCACAGCACACTGCGCCTAGGCAGCTTCTTTCTCCGAGAGACGTGCCCTCCTCACACCATGCACTCTCGCAGCTCCCTTGCCCACTTGCAGCAGCTGCTGCCAAAGAAAAAGGCTCCAGGAGTAGCAGCCACTGCTGGGCTGAACCTTCCCCTTGCCTCACGTCAAGCACCAGAAACTGTCCTCTGCACTCTGTCTTTCCCTTCTCCACCGCATCTACCACTGGCATCTCTGCATCTCCAAGCACGAAGCTAGCAGAATTGCTTCCAGGGAATAGTGGAAGAGAAATAGGTAGCAGCACAAGTAGCCGCGAGTTGAACTTTCTGCTTCCGACTGCTCAAGTGAATCCGCAAACAAGCGAGTGGCAGGCACGCTTCCTCTAGCAGCCTGGGCCATTCGCACAGCAGCCTGCTGCTCTGCCTTCGTTCTTATGCCCTTCGTAGCAGGTCGCGCTTTCGTTTTGCTGGAGACGAACAGTCGTCTGCTTCTCGCCCAGAGAGTGCGGGGCCGGCAGCGAAAGCCTCCAGGCTGCTGCTTCTGCCCAAACACGCCTGGGCTATGCACTTTCTCTCTCGGCGCTGGGTAGCAGCACATTCGCTCTGCCTTGTAGCCTGAATCTTAACGGAAAGCTTCTCGGCTACGTCTGGCCCAGAGCACAGGTTGAGGTCAACGAGCTTCCCCAGAGCTTGCCCCCGAGGCGTGGAAACTTGGATTTGCAGCACCTTTCAGGGGTACTCTTCCTTCCTTTACAGCCTGCACAGCGCCGGCAGATGGCGGTGCTCTCTGCAGCCTTCTTCTCGCTTCCAAGTACCACAGGGCACCTTGCAGCCTTGCAGAGAGCAAAGAGGCAGATAGACATCTCGCCCAGAAGAAGGTGCCAGGACGTAAAGGTGCTCGTCCTTTCCGCCCCTAGTCGCCCGGATTGTGGTGCTGTGTTGAAAGCCTTGGCCAGCCAAAGGCTAATGCAGCAAGTGCTTCTCTCCTGAAGCACTTGGCTGAGTGAGAGCTGCACACACGGTTTGGACACTGTAAAGCAGCAAGAGAAATGATTGTACCTCGAGCTGAGGAAAATCCCTGCCCAGAACCCTGTGCATGCGTGCACTATAGCCTCTGAAGAGCGGGACAGCTCCAAGCCATCGCTGGGTGTCACTTCTGTCCAGAGCACAGAAGACGAAGAACGAAGCAGCCGGGCACCGGGCTCATGCACTCAGTGCACCGAATTGCCTAAGTTCAGCACAAAGCTGCTTCACAAGCCCAGTCAGCTGAGAATGCTCCGGCTGCTTCCGAGAGTAAGGCGCAGCCCTTGCACTCCATCACACAAGCTGGCCAGAAACAGTTTCTTACAGCCGCACTGTTGCAGAGTCCACGCAGCTTGAGCGCACGCAGAAGGAGGCGTCCAGAAAGAAGGCGTTCTTCAAGTCCCCCTTCTCTAAGCAGCCTTGAAACTGAGCACAGCACACTGCGCCTAGGCAGCTTCTTTCTCCGAGAGACGTGCCCTCCTCACACCATGCACTCTCGCAGCTCCCTTGCCCACTTGCAGCAGCTGCTGCCAAAGAAAAAGGCTCCAGGAGTAGCAGCCACTGCTGGGCTGAACCTTCCCCTTGCCTCACGTCAAGCACCAGAAACTGTCCTCTGCACTCTGTCTTTCCCTTCTCCACCGCATCTACCACTGGCATCTCTGCATCTCCAAGCACGAAGCTAGCAGAATTGCTTCCAGGGAATAGTGGAAGAGAAATAGGTAGCAGCACAAGTAGCCGCGAGTTGAACTTTCTGCTTCCGACTGCTCAAGTGAATCCGCAAACAAGCGAGTGGCAGGCACGCTTCCTCTTGCAGCCTGGGCCATTCGCACAGCAGCCTGCTGCTCTGCCTTCGTTCTTATGCCCTTCGTAGCAGGTCGCGCTTTCGTTTTGCTGGAGACGAACAGTCGTCTGCTTCTCGCCCAGAGAGCGCGGGGCCGGCAGCGAAAGCCTCCAGGCTGCTGCTTCTGCCCAAACACGCCTGGGCTATGCACTTTCTCTCTCGGCGCTGGGTAGCAGCACATTCGCTCTGCCTTGTAGCCTGAATCTTAACGGAAAGCTTCTCGGCTACGTCTGGCACAGAGCACAGGTTGAGGTCAACGAGCTTCCCCAGAGCTTGCCCCCGAGGCGTGGAAACTTGGATTTGCAGCACCTTTCAGGGGTACTCTTCCTTCCTTTACAGCCTGCACAGCGCCGGCAGACGGCGGTGCTCTCTGCAGCCTTCTTCTCGCTTCCAAGTACCACAGGGCACCTTGCAGCCTTGCAGAGAGCAAAGAGGCAGATAGACATCTCGCCCAGAAGAAGGTGCCAGGACGAAAAGGTGCTCGTCCTTTCCGCCCCTAGTCGCCCGGATTGTGGTGCTGTGTTGAAAGTCTTGGCCAGCCAAAGGCTAATGCAGCAAGTGCTTCTCTCCTGAAGCACTTGGCTGAGTGAGAGCTGCACACACGGTTTGGACACTGTAAAGCAGCAAGAGAAATGATTGTACCTCGAGCTGAGGAAAATCCCTGCCCAGAACCCTGTGCATGCGTGCACTATAGCCTCTGAAGAGCGGGACAGCTCCAAGCCATCGCTGGGCGTCACTTCTGTCCAGAGCACAGAAGACGAAGAACGAAGCAGCCGGGCACCGGGCTCATGCACTCAGTGCACCGAACTGCCTAAGTTCAGCACATAGCTGCTTCACAAGCCCAGTCAGCTGAGAATGCTCCGGCTGCTTCCGAGAGTAAGGCGCAGCCCTTGCACTCCATCACACAAGCTGGCCAGAAACAGTTTCTTACAGCCGCACTGTTGCAGAGTCCACGCAGCTTGAGCGCACGCAGAAGGAGGCGTCCAGAAAGAAGGCGTTCTTCAAGTCCCCCTTCTCTAAGCAGCCTTGAAACTGAGCACAGCACACTGCGCCTAGGCAGCTTCTTTCTCCGAGAGACGTGCCCTCCTCACACCATGCACTCTCGCAGCTCCCTTGCCCACTTGCAGCAGCTGCTGCCAAAGAAAAAGGCTCCAGGAGTAGCAGCCACTGCTGGGCTGAACCTTCCCCTTGCCTCACGTCAAGCACCAGAAACTGTCCTCTGCACTCTGTCTTTCCCTTCTCCACCGCATCTACCACTGGCATCTCTGCATCTCCAAGCACGAAGCTAGCAGAATTGCTTCCAGGGAATAGTGGAAGAGAAATAGGTAGCAGCACAAGTAGCCGCGAGTTGAACTTTCTGCTTCCGACTGCTCAAGTGAATCCGCAAACAAGCGAGTGGCAGGCACGCTTCCTCTTGCAGCCTGGGCCATTCGCACAGCAGCCTGCTGCTCTGCCTTCGTTCTTATGCCCTTCGTAGCAGGTCGCGCTTTCGTTTTGCTGGAGACGAACAGTCGTCTGCTTCTCGCCCAGAGAGCGCGGGGCCGGCAGCGAAAGCCTCCAGGCTGCTGCTTCTGCCCAAACACGCCTGGGCTATACACTTTCTCTCTCGGCGCTGGGTAGCAGCACATTCGCTCTGCCTTGTAGCCTGAATCTTAACGGAAAGCTTCTCGGCTACGTCTGGCACAGAGCACAGGTTGAGGTCAACGAGCTTCCCCAGAGCTTGCCCCCGAGGCGTGGAAACTTGGATTTGCAGCACCTTTCAGGGGTACTCTTCCTTCCTTTACAGCCTGCACAGCGCCGGCAGATGGCGGTGCTCTCTGCAGCCTTCTTCTCGCTTCCAAGTACCACAGGGCACCTTGCAGCCTTACAAAGAGCAAAGAGGCAGATAGACATCTCGCCCAGAAGAAGGTGCCAGGACGTAAAGGTGCTCGTCCTTTCCGCCCCTAGTCGCCCGGATTGTGGTGCTGTGTTGAAAGCCTTGGCCAGCCAAAGGCTAATGCAGCAAGTGCTTCTCTCCTGAAGCACTTGGCTGAGTGAGAGCTGCACACACGGTTTGGACACTGTAAAGCAGCAAGAGAAATGATTGTACCTCGAGCTGAGGAAAATCCCTGCCCAGAACCCTGTGCATGCGTGCACTATAGCCTCTGAAGAGCGGGACAGCTCCAAGCCATCGCTGGGTGTCACTTCTGTCCAGAGCACAGAAGACGAAGAACGAAGCAGCCGGGCACCGGGCTCATGCACTCAGTGCACCGAATTGCCTAAGTTCAGCACAAAGCTGCTTCACAAGCCCAGTCAGCTGAGAATGCTCCGGCTGCTTCCGAGAGTAAGGCGCAGCCCTTGCACTCCATCACACAAGCTGGCCAGAAACAGTTTCTTACAGCCGCACTGTTGCAGAGTCCACGCAGCTTGAGCGCACGCAGAAGGAGGCGTCCAGAAAGAAGGCGTTCTTCAAGTCCCCCTTCTCTAAGCAGCCTTGAAACTGAGCACAGCACACTGCGCCTAGGCAGCTTCTTTCTCCGAGAGACGTGCCCTCCTCACACCATGCACTCTCGCAGCTCCCTTGCCCACTTGCAGCAGCTGCTGCCAAAGAAAAAGGCTCCAGGAGTAGCAGCCACTGCTGGGCTGAACCTTCCCCTTGCCTCACGTCAAGCACCAGAAACTGTCCTCTGCACTCTGTCTTTCCCTTCTCCACCGCATCTACCACTGGCATCTCTGCATCTCCAAGCACGAAGCTAGCAGAATTGCTTCCAGGGAATAGTGGAAGAGAAATAGGTAGCAGCACAAGTAGCCGCGAGTTGAACTTTCTGCTTCCGACTGCTCAAGTGAATCCGCAAACAAGCGAGTGGCAGGCACGCTTCCTCTTGCAGCCTGGGCCATTCGCACAGCAGCCTGCTGCTCTGCCTTCGTTCTTATGCCCTTCGTAGCAGGTCGCGCTTTCGTTTTGCTGGAGACGAACAGTCGTCTGCTTCTCGCCCAGAGAGCGCGGGGCCGGCAGCGAAAGCCTCCAGGCTGCTGCTTCTGCCCAAACACGCCTGGGCTATGCACTTTCTCTCTCGGCGCTGGGTAGCAGCACATTCGCTCTGCCTTGTAGCCTGAATCTTAACGGAAAGCTTCTCGGCTACGTCTGGCCCAGAGCACAGGTTGAGGTCAACGAGCTTCCCCAGAGCTTGCCCCCGAGGCGTGGAAACTTGGATTTGCAGCACCTTTCAGGGGAACTCTTCCTTCCTTTACAGCCTGCACAGCGCCGGCAGACGGCGGTGCTCTCTGCAGCCTTCTTCTCGCTTCCAAGTACCACAGGGCACCTTGCAGCCTTGCAGAGAGCAAAGAGGCAGATAGACATCTCGCCCAGAAGAAGGTGCCAGGACGAAAAGGTGCTCGTCCTTTCCGCCCCTAGTCGCCCGGATTGTGGTGCTGTGTTGAAAGTCTTGGCCAGCCAAAGGCTAATGCAGCAAGTGCTTCTCTCCTGAAGCACTTGGCTGAGTGAGAGCTGCACACACGGTTTGGACACTGTAAAGCAGCAAGAGAAATGATTGTACCTCGAGCTGAGGAAAATCCCTGCCCAGAACCCTGTGCATGCGTGCACTATAGCCTCTGAAGAGCGGGACAGCTCCAAGCCATCGCTGGGCGTCACTTCTGTCCAGAGCACAGAAGACGAAGAACGAAGCAGCCGGGCACCGGGCTCATGCACTCAGTGCACCGAACTGCCTAAGTTCAGCACATAGCTGCTTCACAAGCCCAGTCAGCTGAGAATGCTCCGGCTGCTTCCGAGAGTAAGGCGCAGCCCTTGCACTCCATCACACAAGCTGGCCAGAAACAGTTTCTTACAGCCGCACTGTTGCAGAGTCCACGCAGCTTGAGCGCACGCAGAAGGAGGCGTCCAGAAAGAAGGCGTTCTTCAAGTCCCCCTTCTCTAAGCAGCCTTGAAACTGAGCACAGCACACTGCGCCTAGGCAGCTTCTTTCTCCGAGAGACGTGCCCTCCTCACACCATGCACTCTCGCAGCTCCCTTGCCCACTTGCAGCAGCTGCTGCCAAAGAAAAAGGCTCCAGGAGTAGCAGCCACTGCTGGGCTGAACCTTCCCCTTGCCTCACGTCAAGCACCAGAAACTGTCCTCTGCACTCTGTCTTTCCCTTCTCCACCGCATCTACCACTGGCATCTCTGCATCTCCAAGCACGAAGCTAGCAGAATTGCTTCCAGGGAATAGTGGAAGAGAAATAGGTAGCAGCACAAGTAGCCGCGAGTTGAACTTTCTGCTTCCGACTGCTCAAGTGAATCCGCAAACAAGCGAGTGGCAGGCACGCTTCCTCTTGCAGCCTGGGCCATTCGCACAGCAGCCTGCTGCTCTGCCTTCGTTCTTATGCCCTTCGTAGCAGGTCGCGCTTTCGTTTTGCTGGAGACGAACAGTCGTCTGCTTCTCGCCCAGAGAGCGCGGGGCCGGCAGCGAAAGCCTCCAGGCTGCTGCTTCTGCCCAAACACGCCTGGGCTATACACTTTCTCTCTCGGCGCTGGGTAGCAGCACATTCGCTCTGCCTTGTAGCCTGAATCTTAACGGAAAGCTTCTCGGCTACGTCTGGCACAGAGCACAGGTTGAGGTCAACGAGCTTCCCCAGAGCTTGCCCCCGAGGCGTGGAAACTTGGATTTGCAGCACCTTTCAGGGGTACTCTTCCTTCCTTTACAGCCTGCACAGCGCCGGCAGATGGCGGTGCTCTCTGCAGCCTTCTTCTCGCTTCCAAGTACCACAGGGCACCTTGCAGCCTTGCAGAGAGCAAAGAGGCAGATAGACATCTCGCCCAGAAGAAGGTGCCAGGACGAAAAGGTGCTCGTCCTTTCCGCCCCTAGTCGCCCGGATTGTGGTGCTGTGTTGAAAGTCTTGGCCAGCCAAAGGCTAATGCAGCAAGTGCTTCTCTCCTGAAGCACTTGGCTGAGTGAGAGCTGCACACACGGTTTGGACACTGTAAAGCAGCAAGAGAAATGATTGTACCTCGAGCTGAGGAAAATCCCTGCCCAGAACCCTGTGCATGCGTGCACTATAGCCTCTGAAGAGCGGGACAGCTCCAAGCCATCGCTGGGCGTCACTTCTGTCCAGAGCACAGAAGACGAAGAACGAAGCAGCCGGGCACCGGGCTCATGCACTCAGTGCACCGAACTGCCTAAGTTCAGCACATAGCTGCTTCACAAGCCCAGTCAGCTGAGAATGCTCCGGCTGCTTCCGAGAGTAAGGCGCAGCCCTTGCACTCCATCACACAAGCTGGCCAGAAACAGTTTCTTACAGCCGCACTGTTGCAGAGTCCACGCAGCTTGAGCGCACGCAGAAGGAGGCGTCCAGAAAGAAGGCGTTCTTCAAGTCCCCCTTCTCTAAGCAGCCTTGAAACTGAGCACAGCACACTGCGCCTAGGCAGCTTCTTTCTCCGAGAGACGTGCCCTCCTCACACCATGCACTCTCGCAGCTCCCTTGCCCACTTGCAGCAGCTGCTGCCAAAGAAAAAGGCTCCAGGAGTAGCAGCCACTGCTGGGCTGAACCTTCCCCTTGCCTCACGTCAAGCACCAGAAACTGTCCTCTGCACTCTGTCTTTCCCTTCTCCACCGCATCTACCACTGGCATCTCTGCATCTCCAAGCACGAAGCTAGCAGAATTGCTTCCAGGGAATAGTGGAAGAGAAATAGGTAGCAGCACAAGTAGCCGCGAGTTGAACTTTCTGCTTCCGACTGCTCAAGTGAATCCGCAAACAAGCGAGTGGCAGGCACGCTTCCTCTTGCAGCCTGGGCCATTCGCACAGCAGCCTGCTGCTCTGCCTTCGTTCTTATGCCCTTCGTAGCAGGTCGCGCTTTCGTTTTGCTGGAGACGAACAGTCGTCTGCTTCTCGCCCAGAGAGCGCGGGGCCGGCAGCGAAAGCCTCCAGGCTGCTGCTTCTGCCCAAACACGCCTGGGCTATACACTTTCTCTCTCGGCGCTGGGTAGCAGCACATTCGCTCTGCCTTGTAGCCTGAATCTTAACGGAAAGCTTCTCGGCTACGTCTGGCACAGAGCACAGGTTGAGGTCAACGAGCTTCCCCAGAGCTTGCCCCCGAGGCATGGAAACTTGGATTTGCAGCACCTTTCAGGGGTACTCTTCCTTCCTTTACAGCCTGCACAGCGCCGGCAGATGGCGGTGCTCTCTGCAGCCTTCTTCTCGCTTCCAAGTACCACAGGGCACCTTGCAGCCTTGCAGAGAGCAAAGAGGCAGATAGACATCTCGCCCAGAAGAAGGTGCCAGGACGTAAAGGTGCTCGTCCTTTCCGCCCCTAGTCGCCCGGATTGTGGTGCTGTGTTGAAAGTCTTGGCCAGCCAAAGGCTAATGCAGCAAGTGCTTCTCTCCTGAAGCACTTGGCTGAGTGAGAGCTGCACACACGGTTTGGACACTGTAAAGCAGCAAGAGAAATGATTGTACCTCGAGCTGAGGAAAATCCCTGCCCAGAACCCTGTGCATGCGTGCACTATAGCCTCTGAAGAGCGGGACAGCTCCAAGCCATCGCTGGGCGTCACTTCTGTCCAGAACACAGAAGACGAAGAACGAAGCAGCCGGGCACCGGGCTCATGCACTCAGTGCACCGAATTGCCTAAGTTCAGCACAAAGCTGCTTCACAAGCCCAGTCAGCTGAGAATGCTCCGGCTGCTTCCGAGAGTAAGGCGCAGCCCTTGCACTCCATCACACAAGCTGGCCAGAAACAGTTTCTTACAGCCGCACTGTTGCAGAGTCCACGCAGCTTGAGCGCACGCAGAAGGAGGCGTCCAGAAAGAAGGCGTTCTTCAAGTCCCCCTTCTCTAAGCAGCCTTGAAACTGAGCACAGCACACTGCGCCTAGGCAGCTTCTTTCTCCGAGAGACGTGCCCTCCTCACACCATGCACTCTCGCAGCTCCCTTGCCCACTTGCAGCAGCTGCTGCCAAAGAAAAAGGCTCCAGGAGTAGCAGCCACTGCTGGGCTGAACCTTCCCCTTGCCTCACGTCAAGCACCAGAAACTGTCCTCTGCACTCTGTCTTTCCCTTCTCCACCGCATCTACCACTGGCATCTCTGCATCTCCAAGCACGAAGCTAGCAGAATTGCTTCCAGGGAATAGTGGAAGAGAAATAGGTAGCAGCACAAGTAGCCGCGAGTTGAACTTTCTGCTTCCGACTGCTCAAGTGAATCCGCAAACAAGCGAGTGGCAGGCACGCTTCCTCTTGCAGCCTGGGCCATTCGCACAGCAGCCTGCTGCTCTGCCTTCGTTCTTATGCCCTTCGTAGCAGGTCGCGCTTTCGTTTTGCTGGAGACGAACAGTCGTCTGCTTCTCGCCCAGAGAGCGTGGGGCCGGCAGCGAAAGCCTCCAGGCTGCTGCTTCTGCCCAAACACGCCTGGGCTATGCACTTTCTCTCTCGGCGCTGGGTAGCAGCACATTCGCTCTGCCTTGTAGCCTGAATCTTAACGGAAAGCTTCTCGGCTACGTCTGGCCCAGAGCACAGGTTGAGGTCAACGAGCTTCCCCAGAGCTTGCCCCCGAGGCGTGGAAACTTGGATTTGCAGCACCTTTCAGGGGAACTCTTCCTTCCTTTACAGCCTGCACAGCGCCGGCAGATGGCGGTGCTCTCTGCAGCCTTCTTCTCGCTTCCAAGTACCACAGGGCACCTTGCAGCCTTGCAGAGAGCAAAGAGGCAGATAGACATCTCGCCCAGAAGAAGGTGCCAGGACGTAAAGGTGCTCGTCCTTTCCGCCCCTAGTCGCCCGGATTGTGGTGCTGTGTTGAAAGTCTTGGCCAGCCAAAGGCTAATGCAGCAAGTGCTTCTCTCCTGAAGCACTTGGCTGAGTGAGAGCTGCACACACGGTTTGGACACTGTAAAGCAGCAAGAGAAATGATTGTACCTCGAGCTGAGGAAAATCCCTGCCCAGAACCCTGTGCATGCGTGCACTATAGCCTCTGAAGAGCGGGACAGCTCCAAGCCATCGCTGGGCGTCACTTCTGTCCAGAGCACAGAAGGCGAAGAACGAAGCAGCCGGGCACCGGGCTCATGCACTCAGTGCACCGAATTGCCTAAGTTCAGCACAAAGCTGCTTCACAAGCCCAGTCAGCTGAGAATGCTCCGGCTGCTTCCGAGAGTAAGGCGCAGCCCTTGCACTCCATCACACAAGCTGGCCAGAAACAGTTTCTTACAGCCGCACTGTTGCAGAGTCCACGCAGCTTGAGCGCACGCAGAAGGAGGCGTCCAGAAAGAAGGCGTTCTTCAAGTCCCCCTTCTCTAAGCAGCCTTGAAACTGAGCACAGCACACTGCGCCTAGGCAGCTTCTTTCTCCGAGAGACGTGCCCTCCTCACACCATGCACTCTCGCAGCTCCCTTGCCCACTTGCAGCAGCTGCTGCCAAAGAAAAAGGCTCCAGGAGTAGCAGCCACTGCTGGGCTGAACCTTCCCCTTGCCTCACGTCAAGCACCAGAAACTGTCCTCTGCACTCTGTCTTTCCCTTCTCCACCGCATCTACCACTGGCATCTCTGCATCTCCAAGCACGAAGCTAGCAGAATTGCTTCCAGGGAATAGTGGAAGAGAAATAGGTAGCAGCACAAGTAGCCGCGAGTTGAACTTTCTGCTTCCGACTGCTCAAGTGAATCCGCAAACAAGCGAGTGGCAGGCACGCTTCCTCTTGCAGCCTGGGCCATTCGCACAGCAGCCTGCTGCTCTGCCTTCGTTCTTATGCCCTTCGTAGCAGGTCGCGCTTTCGTTTTGCTGGAGACGAACAGTCGTCTGCTTCTCGCCCAGAGAGCGCGGGGCCGGCAGCGAAAGCCTCCAGGCTGCTGCTTCTGCCCAAACACGCCTGGGCTATGCACTTTCTCTCTCGGCGCTGGGTAGCAGCACATTCGCTCTGCCTTGTAGCCTGAATCTTAACGGAAAGCTTCTCGGCTACGTCTGGCCCAGAGCACAGGTTGAGGTCAACGAGCTTCCCCAGAGCTTGCCCCCGAGGCGTGGAAACTTGGATTTGCAGCACCTTTCAGGGGAACTCTTCCTTCCTTTACAGCCTGCACAGCGCCGGCAGATGGCGGTGCTCTCTGCAGCCTTCTTCTCGCTTCCAAGTACCACAGGGCACCTTGCAGCCTTGCAGAGAGCAAAGAGGCAGATAGACATCTCGCCCAGAAGAAGGTGCCAGGACGAAAAGGTGCTCGTCCTTTCCGCCCCTAGTCGCCCGGATTGTGGTGCTGTGTTGAAAGTCTTGGCCAGCCAAAGGCTAATGCAGCAAGTGCTTCTCTCCTGAAGCACTTGGCTGAGTGAGAGCTGCACACACGGTTTGGACACTGTAAAGCAGCAAGAGAAATGATTGTACCTCGAGCTGAGGAAAATCCCTGCCCAGAACCCTGTGCATGCGTGCACTATAGCCTCTGAAGAGCGGGACAGCTCCAAGCCATCGCTGGGCGTCACTTCTGTCCAGAGCACAGAAGACGAAGAACGAAGCAGCCGGGCACCGGGCTCATGCACTCAGTGCACCGAATTGCTTAAGTTCAGCACAAAGCTACTTCACAAGCCCAGTCAGCTGAGAATGCTCCGGCTGCTTCCGAGAGGAAGGCGCAGCCCTTGCACTCCATCACACAAGCTGGCCAGAAACAGTTTCTTACAGCCGCACTGTTGCAGAGTCCACGCAGCTTGAGCGCACGCAGAAGGAGGCGTCCAGAAAGAAGGCGTTCTTCAAGTCCCCCTTCTCTAAGCAGCCTTGAAACTGAGCACAGCACACTGCGCCTAGGCAGCTTCTTTCTCCGAGAGACGTGCCCTCCTCACACCATGCACTCTCGCAGCTCCCTTGCCCACTTGCAGCAGCTGCTGCCAAAGAAAAAGGCTCCAGGAGTAGCAGCCACTGCTGGGCTGAACCTTCCCCTTGCCTCACGTCAAGCACCAGAAACTGTCCTCTGCACTCTGTCTTTCCCTTCTCCACCGCATCTACCACTGGCATCTCTGCATCTCCAAGCACGAAGCTAGCAGAATTGCTTCCAGGGAATAGTGGAAGAGAAATAGGTAGCAGCACAAGTAGCCGCGAGTTGCACTTTCTGCTTCCGACTGCTCAAGTGAATCCGCAAACAAGCGAGTGGCAGGCACGCTTCCTCTTGCAGCCTGGGCCATTCGCACAGCAGCCTGCTGCTCTGCCTTCGTTCTTATGCCCTTCGTAGCAGGTCGCGCTTTCGTTTTGCTGGAGACGAACAGTCGTCTGCTTCTCGCCCAGAGAGCGCGGGGCCGGCAGCGAAAGCCTCCAGGCTGCTGCTTCTGCCCAAACACGCCTGGCCTATGCACTTTCTCTCTCGGCGCTGGGTAGCAGCACATTCGCTCTGCCTTGTAGCCTGAATCTTAACGGAAAGCTTCTCGGCTACGTCTGGCCCAGAGCACAGGTTGAGGTCAACGAGCTTCCCCAGAGCTTGCCCCCGAGGCGTGGAAACTTGGATTTGCAGCACCTTTCAGGGGAACTCTTCCTTCCTTTACAGCCTGCACAGCGCCGGCAGATGGCGGTGCTCTCTGCAGCCTTCTTCTCGCTTCCAAGTACCACAGGGCACCTTGCAGCCTTGCAGAGAGCAAAGAGGCAGATAGACATCTCGCCCAGAAGAAGGTGCCAGGACGAAAAGGTGCTCGTCCTTTCCGCCCCTAGTCGCCCGGATTGTGGTGCTGTGTTGAAAGCCTTGGCCAGCCAAAGGCTAATGCAGCAAGTGCTTCTCTCCTGAAGCACTTGGCTGAGTGAGAGCTGCACACACGGTTTGGACACTGTAAAGCAGCAAGAGAAATGATTGTACCTCGAGCTGAGGAAAATCCCTGCCCAGAACCCTGTGCATGCGTGCACTATAGCCTCTGAAGAGCGGGACAGCTCCAAGCCATCGCTGGGCGTCACTTCTGTCCAGAGCACAGAAGGCGAAGAACGAAGCAGCCGGGCACCGGGCTCATGCACTCAGTGCACCGAATTGCCTAAGTTCAGCACAAAGCTGCTTCACAAGCCCAGTCAGCTGAGAATGCTCCGGCTGCTTCCGAGAGTAAGGCGCAGCCCTTGCACTCCATCACACAAGCTGGCCAGAAACAGTTTCTTACAGCCGCACTGTTGCAGAGTCCACGCAGCTTGAGCGCACGCAGAAGGAGGCGTCCAGAAAGAAGGCGTTCTTCAAGTCCCCCTTCTCTAAGCAGCCTTGAAACTGAGCACAGCACACTGCGCCTAGGCAGCTTCTTTCTCCGAGAGACGTGCCCTCCTCACACCATGCACTCTCGCAGCTCCCTTGCCCACTTGCAGCAGCTGCTGCCAAAGAAAAAGGCTCCAGGAGTAGCAGCCACTGCTGGGCTGAACCTTCCCCTTGCCTCACGTCAAGCACCAGAAACTGTCCTCTGCACTCTGTCTTTCCCTTCTCCACCGCATCTACCACTGGCATCTCTGCATCTCCAAGCACGAAGCTAGCAGAATTGCTTCCAGGGAATAGTGGAAGAGAAATAGGTAGCAGCACAAGTAGCCGCGAGTTGAACTTTCTGCTTCCGACTGCTCAAGTGAATCCGCAAACAAGCGAGTGGCAGGCACGCTTCCTCTTGCAGCCTGGGCCATTCGCACAGCAGCCTGCTGCTCTGCCTTCGTTCTTATGCCCTTCGTAGCAGGTCGCGCTTTCGTTTTGCTGGAGACGAACAGTCGTCTGCTTCTCGCCCAGAGAGCGCGGGGCCGGCAGCGAAAGCCTCCAGGCTGCTGCTTCTGCCCAAACACGCCTGGGCTATGCACTTTCTCTCTCGGCGCTGGGTAGCAGCACATTCGCTCTGCCTTGTAGCCTGAATCTTAACGGAAAGCTTCTCGGCTACGTCTGGCCCAGAGCACAGGTTGAGGTCAACGAGCTTCCCCAGAGCTTGCCCCCGAGGCGTGGAAACTTGGATTTGCAGCACCTTTCAGGGGAACTCTTCCTTCCTTTACAGCCTGCACAGCGCCGGCAGATGGCGGTGCTCTCTGCAGCCTTCTTCTCGCTTCCAAGTACCACAGGGCACCTTGCAGCCTTGCAGAGAGCAAAGAGGCAGATAGACATCTCGCCCAGAAGAAGGTGCCAGGACGAAAAGGTGCTCGTCCTTTCCGCCCCTAGTCGCCCGGATTGTGGTGCTGTGTTGAAAGTCTTGGCCAGCCAAAGGCTAATGCAGCAAGTGCTTCTCTCCTGAAGCACTTGGCTGAGTGAGAGCTGCACACACGGTTTGGACACTGTAAAGCAGCAAGAGAAATGATTGTACCTCTAGCTGAGGAAAATCCCTGCCCAGAACCCTGTGCATGCGTGCACTATAGCCTCTGAAGAGCGGGACAGCTCCAAGCCATCGCTGGGCGTCACTTCTGTCCAGAGCACAGAAGGCGAAGAACGAAGCAGCCGGGCACCGGGCTCATGCACTCAGTGCACCGAATTGCCTAAGTTCAGCACAAAGCTGCTTCACAAGCCCAGTCAGCTGAGAATGCTCCGGCTGCTTCCGAGAGGAAGGCGCAGCCCTTGCACTCCATCACACAAGCTGGCCAGAAACAGTTTCTTACAGCCGCACTGTTGCAGAGTCCACGCAGCTTGAGCGCACGCAGAAGGAGGCGTCCAGAAAGAAGGCGTTCTTCAAGTCCCCCTTCTCTAAGCAGCCTTGAAACTGAGCACAGCACACTGCGCCTAGGCAGCTTCTTTCTCCGAGAGACGTGCCCTCCTCACACCATGCACTCTCGCAGCTCCCTTGCCCACTTGCAGCAGCTGCTGCCAAAGAAAAAGGCTCCAGGAGTAGCAGCCACTGCTGGGCTGAACCTTCCCCTTGCCTCACGTCAAGCACCAGAATCTGTCCTCTGCACTCTGTCTTTCCCTTCTCCACCGCATCTACCACTGGCATCTCTGCATCTCCAAGCACGAAGCTAGCAGAATTGCTTCCAGGGAATAGTGGAAGAGAAATAGGTAGCAGCACAAGTAGCCGCGAGTTGAACTTTCTGCTTCCGACTGCTCAAGTGAATCCGCAAACAAGCGAGTGGCAGGCACGCTTCCTCTTGCAGCCTGGGCCATTCGCACAGCAGCCTGCTGCTCTGCCTTCGTTCTTATGCCCTTCGTAGCAGGTCGCGCTTTCGTTTTGCTGGAGACGAACAGTCGTCTGCTTCTCGCCCAGAGAGCGCGGGGCCGGCAGCGAAAGCCTCCAGGCTGCTGCTTCTGCCCAAACACGCCTGGGCTATGCACTTTCTCTCTCGGCGCTGGGTAGCAGCACATTCGCTCTGCCTTGTAGCCTGAATCTTAACGGAAAGCTTCTCGGCTACGTCTGGCACAGAGCACAGGTTGAGGTCAACGAGCTTCCCCAGAGCTTGCCCCCGAGGCGTGGAAACTTGGATTTGCAGCACCTTTCAGGGGAACTCTTCCTTCCTTTACAGCCTGCACAGCGCCGGCAGACGGCGGTGCTCTCTGCAGCCTTCTTCTCGCTTCCAAGTACCACAGGGCACCTTGCAGCCTTGCAGAGAGCAAAGAGGCAGATAGACATCTCGCCCAGAAGAAGGTGCCAGGACGAAAAGGTGCTCGTCCTTTCCGCCCCTAGTCGCCCGGATTGTGGTGCTGTGTTGAAAGTCTTGGCCAGCCAAAGGCTAATGCAGCAAGTGCTTCTCTCCTGAAGCACTTGGCTGAGTGAGAGCTGCACACACGGTTTGGACACTGTAAAGCAGCAAGAGAAATGATTGTACCTCGAGCTGAGGAAAATCCCTGCCCAGAACCCTGTGCATGCGTGCACTATAGCCTCTGAAGAGCGGGACAGCTCCAAGCCATCGCTGGGTGTCACTTCTGTCCAGAGCACAGAAGACGAAGAACGAAGCAGCCGGGCACCGGGCTCATGCACTCAGTGCACCGAATTGCCTAAGTTCAGCACAAAGCTGCTTCACAAGCCCAGTCAGCTGAGAATGCTCCGGCTGCTTCCGAGAGTAAGGCGCAGCCCTTGCACTCCATCACACAAGCTGGCCAGAAACAGTTTCTTACAGCCGCACTGTTGCAGAGTCCACGCAGCTTGAGCGCACGCAGAAGGAGGCGTCCAGAAAGAAGGCGTTCTTCAAGTCCCCCTTCTCTAAGCAGCCTTGAAACTGAGCACAGCACACTGCGCCTAGGCAGCTTCTTTCTCCGAGAGACGTGCCCTCCTCACACCATGCACTCTCGCAGCTCCCTTGCCCACTTGCAGCAGCTGCTGCCAAAGAAAAAGGCTCCAGGAGTAGCAGCCACTGCTGGGCTGAACCTTCCCCTTGCCTCACGTCAAGCACCAGAAACTGTCCTCTGCACTCTGTCTTTCCCTTCTCCACCGCATCTACCACTGGCATCTCTGCATCTCCAAGCACGAAGCTAGCAGAATTGCTTCCAGGGAATAGTGGAAGAGAAATAGGTAGCAGCACAAGTAGCCGCGAGTTGAACTTTCTGCTTCCGACTGCTCAAGTGAATCCGCAAACAAGCGAGTGGCAGGCACGCTTCCTCTTGCAGCCTGGGCCATTCGCACAGCAGCCTGCTGCTCTGCCTTCGTTCTTATGCCCTTCGTAGCAGGTCGCGCTTTCGTTTTGCTGGAGACGAACAGTCGTCTGCTTCTCGCCCAGAGAGCGCGGGGCCGGCAGCGAAAGCCTCCAGGCTGCTGCTTCTGCCCAAACACGCCTGGGCTATACACTTTCTCTCTCGGCGCTGGGTAGCAGCACATTCGCTCTGCCTTGTAGCCTGAATCTTAACGGAAAGCTTCTCGGCTACGTCTGGCCCAGAGCACAGGTTGAGGTCAACGAGCTTCCCCAGAGCTTGCCCCCGAGGCGTGGAAACTTGGATTTGCAGCACCTTTCAGGGGAACTCTTCCTTCCTTTACAGCCTGCACAGCGCCGGCAGATGGCGGTGCTCTCTGCAGCCTTCTTCTCGCTTCCAAGTACCACAGGGCACCTTGCAGCCTTGCAGAGAGCAAAGAGGCAGATAGACATCTCGCCCAGAAGAAGGTGCCAGGACGTAAAGGTGCTCGTCCTTTCCGCCCCTAGTCGCCCGGATTGTGGTGCTGTGTTGAAAGTCTTGGCCAGCCAAAGGCTAATGCAGCAAGTGCTTCTCTCCTGAAGCACTTGGCTGAGTGAGAGCTGCACACACGGTTTGGACACTGTAAAGCAGCAAGAGAAATGATTGTACCTCGAGCTGAGGAAAATCCCTGCCCAGAACCCTGTGCATGCGTGCACTATAGCCTCTGAAGAGCGGGACAGCTCCAAGCCATCGCTGGGCGTCACTTCTGTCCAGAGCACAGAAGGCGAAGAACGAAGCAGCCGGGCACCGGGCTCATGCACTCAGTGCACCGAACTGCCTAAGTTCAGCACAAAGCTGCTTCACAAGCCCAGTCAGCTGAGAATGCTCCGGCTGCTTCCGAGAGTAAGGCGCAGCCCTTGCACTCCATCACACAAGCTGGCCAGAAACAGTTTCTTACAGCCGCACTGTTGCAGAGTCCACGCAGCTTGAGCGCACGCAGAAGGAGGCGTCCAGAAAGAAGGCGTTCTTCAAGTCCCCCTTCTCTAAGCAGCCTTGAAACTGAGCACAGCACACTGCGCCTAGGCAGCTTCTTTCTCCGAGAGACGTGCCCTCCTCACACCATGCACTCTCGCAGCTCCCTTGCCCACTTGCAGCAGCTGCTGCCAAAGAAAAAGGCTCCAGGAGTAGCAGCCACTGCTGGGCTGAACCTTCCCCTTGCCTCACGTCAAGCACCAGAAACTGTCCTCTGCACTCTGTCTTTCCCTTCTCCACCGCATCTACCACTGGCATCTCTGCATCTCCAAGCACGAAGCTAGCAGAATTGCTTCCAGGGAATAGTGGAAGAGAAATAGGTAGCAGCACAAGTAGCCGCGAGTTGAACTTTCTGCTTCCGACTGCTCAAGTGAATCCGCAAACAAGCGAGTGGCAGGCACGCTTCCTCTTGCAGCCTGGGCCATTCGCACAGCAGCCTGCTGCTCTGCCTTCGTTCTTATGCCCTTCGTAGCAGGTCGCGCTTTCGTTTTGCTGGAGACGAACAGTCGTCTGCTTCTCGCCCAGAGAGCGTGGGGCCGGCAGCGAAAGCCTCCAGGCTGCTGCTTCTGCCCAAACACGCCTGGGCTATGCACTTTCTCTCTCGGCGCTGGGTAGCAGCACATTCGCTCTGCCTTGTAGCCTGAATCTTAACGGAAAGCTTCTCGGCTACGTCTGGCCCAGAGCACAGGTTGAGGTCAACGAGCTTCCCCAGAGCTTGCCCCCGAGGCGTGGAAACTTGGATTTGCAGCACCTTTCAGGGGAACTCTTCCTTCCTTTACAGCCTGCACAGCGCCGGCAGATGGCGGTGCTCTCTGCAGCCTTCTTCTCGCTTCCAAGTACCACAGGGCACCTTGCAGCCTTGCAGAGAGCAAAGAGGCAGATAGACATCTCGCCCAGAAGAAGGTGCCAGGACGTAAAGGTGCTCGTCCTTTCCGCCCCTAGTCGCCCGGATTGTGGTGCTGTGTTGAAAGTCTTGGCCAGCCAAAGGCTAATGCAGCAAGTGCTTCTCTCCTGAAGCACTTGGCTGAGTGAGAGCTGCACACACGGTTTGGACACTGTAAAGCAGCAAGAGAAATGATTGTACCTCGAGCTGAGGAAAATCCCTGCCCAGAACCCTGTGCATGCGTGCACTATAGCCTCTGAAGAGCGGGACAGCTCCAAGCCATCGCTGGGCGTCACTTCTGTCCAGAGCACAGAAGGCGAAGAACGAAGCAGCCGGGCACCGGGCTCATGCACTCAGTGCACCGAATTGCCTAAGTTCAGCACAAAGCTGCTTCACAAGCCCAGTCAGCTGAGAATGCTCCGGCTGCTTCCGAGAGTAAGGCGCAGCCCTTGCACTCCATCACACAAGCTGGCCAGAAACAGTTTCTTACAGCCGCACTGTTGCAGAGTCCACGCAGCTTGAGCGCACGCAGAAGGAGGCGTCCAGAAAGAAGGCGTTCTTCAAGTCCCCCTTCTCTAAGCAGCCTTGAAACTGAGCACAGCACACTGCGCCTAGGCAGCTTCTTTCTCCGAGAGACGTGCCCTCCTCACACCATGCACTCTCGCAGCTCCCTTGCCCACTTGCAGCAGCTGCTGCCAAAGAAAAAGGCTCCAGGAGTAGCAGCCACTGCTGGGCTGAACCTTCCCCTTGCCTCACGTCAAGCACCAGAAACTGTCCTCTGCACTCTGTCTTTCCCTTCTCCACCGCATCTACCACTGGCATCTCTGCATCTCCAAGCACGAAGCTAGCAGAATTGCTTCCAGGGAATAGTGGAAGAGAAATAGGTAGCAGCACAAGTAGCCGCGAGTTGAACTTTCTGCTTCCGACTGCTCAAGTGAATCCGCAAACAAGCGAGTGGCAGGCACGCTTCCTCTTGCAGCCTGGGCCATTCGCACAGCAGCCTGCTGCTCTGCCTTCGTTCTTATGCCCTTCGTAGCAGGTCGCGCTTTCGTTTTGCTGGAGACGAACAGTCGTCTGCTTCTCGCCCAGAGAGCGCGGGGCCGGCAGCGAAAGCCTCCAGGCTGCTGCTTCTGCCCAAACACGCCTGGGCTATGCACTTTCTCTCTCGGCGCTGGGTAGCAGCACATTCGCTCTGCCTTGTAGCCTGAATCTTAACGGAAAGCTTCTCGGCTACGTCTGGCCCAGAGCACAGGTTGAGGTCAACGAGCTTCCCCAGAGCTTGCCCCCGAGGCGTGGAAACTTGGATTTGCAGCACCTTTCAGGGGTACTCTTCCTTCCTTTACAGCCTGCACAGCGCCGGCAGATGGCGGTGCTCTCTGCAGCCTTCTTCTCGCTTCCAAGTACCACAGGGCACCTTGCAGCCTTGCAGAGAGCAAAGAGGCAGATAGACATCTCGCCCAGAAGAAGGTGCCAGGACGAAAAGGTGCTCGTCCTTTCCGCCCCTAGTCGCCCGGATTGTGGTGCTGTGTTGAAAGTCTTGGCCAGCCAAAGGCTAATGCAGCAAGTGCTTCTCTCCTGAAGCACTTGGCTGAGTGAGAGCTGCACACACGGTTTGGACACTGTAAAGCAGCAAGAGAAATGATTGTACCTCGAGCTGAGGAAAATCCCTGCCCAGAACCCTGTGCATGCGTGCACTATAGCCTCTGAAGAGCGGGACAGCTCCAAGCCATCGCTGGGCGTCACTTCTGTCCAGAGCACAGAAGACGAAGAACGAAGCAGCCGGGCACCGGGCTCATGCACTCAGTGCACCGAACTGCCTAAGTTCAGCACAAAGCTGCTTCACAAGCCCAGTCAGCTGAGAATGCTCCGGCTGCTTCCGAGAGTAAGGCGCAGCCCTTGCACTCCATCACACAAGCTGGCCAGAAACAGTTTCTTACAGCCGCACTGTTGCAGAGTCCACGCAGCTTGAGCGCACGCAGAAGGAGGCGTCCAGAAAGAAGGCGTTCTTCAAGTCCCCCTTCTCTAAGCAGCCTTGAAACTGAGCACAGCACACTGCGCCTAGGCAGCTTCTTTCTCCGAGAGACGTGCCCTCCTCACACCATGCACTCTCGCAGCTCCCTTGCCCACTTGCAGCAGCTGCTGCCAAAGAAAAAGGCTCCAGGAGTAGCAGCCACTGCTGGGCTGAACCTTCCCCTTGCCTCACGTCAAGCACCAGAAACTGTCCTCTGCACTCTGTCTTTCCCTTCTCCACCGCATCTACCACTGGCATCTCTGCATCTCCAAGCACGAAGCTAGCAGAATTGCTTCCAGGGAATAGTGGAAGAGAAATAGGTAGCAGCACAAGTAGCCGCGAGTTGAACTTTCTGCTTCCGACTGCTCAAGTGAATCCGCAAACAAGCGAGTGGCAGGCACGCTTCCTCTTGCAGCCTGGGCCATTCGCACAGCAGCCTGCTGCTCTGCCTTCGTTCTTATGCCCTTCGTAGCAGGTCGCGCTTTCGTTTTGCTGGAGACGAACAGTCGTCTGCTTCTCGCCCAGAGAGCGCGGGGCCGGCAGCGAAAGCCTCCAGGCTGCTGCTTCTGCCCAAACACGCCTGGGCTATACACTTTCTCTCTCGGCGCTGGGTAGCAGCACATTCGCTCTGCCTTGTAGCCTGAATCTTAACGGAAAGCTTCTCGGCTACGTCTGGCACAGAGCACAGGTTGAGGTCAACGAGCTTCCCCAGAGCTTGCCCCCGAGGCGTGGAAACTTGGATTTGCAGCACCTTTCAGGGGTACTCTTCCTTCCTTTACAGCCTGCACAGCGCCGGCAGATGGCGGTGCTCTCTGCAGCCTTCTTCTCGCTTCCAAGTACCACAGGGCACCTTGCAGCCTTACAAAGAGCAAAGAGGCAGATAGACATCTCGCCCAGAAGAAGGTGCCAGGACGTAAAGGTGCTCGTCCTTTCCGCCCCTAGTCGCCCGGATTGTGGTGCTGTGTTGAAAGCCTTGGCCAGCCAAAGGCTAATGCAGCAAGTGCTTCTCTCCTGAAGCACTTGGCTGAGTGAGAGCTGCACACACGGTTTGGACACTGTAAAGCAGCAAGAGAAATGATTGTACCTCGAGCTGAGGAAAATCCCTGCCCAGAACCCTGTGCATGCGTGCACTATAGCCTCTGAAGAGCGGGACAGCTCCAAGCCATCGCTGGGTGTCACTTCTGTCCAGAGCACAGAAGACGAAGAACGAAGCAGCCGGGCACCGGGCTCATGCACTCAGTGCACCGAATTGCCTAAGTTCAGCACAAAGCTGCTTCACAAGCCCAGTCAGCTGAGAATGCTCCGGCTGCTTCCGAGAGTAAGGCGCAGCCCTTGCACTCCATCACACAAGCTGGCCAGAAACAGTTTCTTACAGCCGCACTGTTGCAGAGTCCACGCAGCTTGAGCGCACGCAGAAGGAGGCGTCCAGAAAGAAGGCGTTCTTCAAGTCCCCCTTCTCTAAGCAGCCTTGAAACTGAGCACAGCACACTGCGCCTAGGCAGCTTCTTTCTCCGAGAGACGTGCCCTCCTCACACCATGCACTCTCGCAGCTCCCTTGCCCACTTGCAGCAGCTGCTGCCAAAGAAAAAGGCTCCAGGAGTAGCAGCCACTGCTGGGCTGAACCTTCCCCTTGCCTCACGTCAAGCACCAGAAACTGTCCTCTGCACTCTGTCTTTCCCTTCTCCACCGCATCTACCACTGGCATCTCTGCATCTCCAAGCACGAAGCTAGCAGAATTGCTTCCAGGGAATAGTGGAAGAGAAATAGGTAGCAGCACAAGTAGCCGCGAGTTGCACTTTCTGCTTCCGACTGCTCAAGTGAATCCGCAAACAAGCGAGTGGCAGGCACGCTTCCTCTTGCAGCCTGGGCCATTCGCACAGCAGCCTGCTGCTCTGCCTTCGTTCTTATGCCCTTCGTAGCAGGTCGCGCTTTCGTTTTGCTGGAGACGAACAGTCGTCTGCTTCTCGCCCAGAGAGCGTGGGGCCGGCAGCGAAAGCCTCCAGGCTGCTGCTTCTGCCCAAACACGCCTGGGCTATGCACTTTCTCTCTCGGCGCTGGGTAGCAGCACATTCGCTCTGCCTTGTAGCCTGAATCTTAACGGAAAGCTTCTCGGCTACGTCTGGCCCAGAGCACAGGTTGAGGTCAACGAGCTTCCCCAGAGCTTGCCCCCGAGGCGTGGAAACTTGGATTTGCAGCACCTTTCAGGGGAACTCTTCCTTCCTTTACAGCCTGCACAGCGCCGGCAGATGGCGGTGCTCTCTGCAGCCTTCTTCTCGCTTCCAAGTACCACAGGGCACCTTGCAGCCTTGCAGAGAGCAAAGAGGCAGATAGACATCTCGCCCAGAAGAAGGTGCCAGGACGTAAAGGTGCTCGTCCTTTCCGCCCCTAGTCGCCCGGATTGTGGTGCTGTGTTGAAAGTCTTGGCCAGCCAAAGGCTAATGCAGCAAGTGCTTCTCTCCTGAAGCACTTGGCTGAGTGAGAGCTGCACACACGGTTTGGACACTGTAAAGCAGCAAGAGAAATGATTGTACCTCGAGCTGAGGAAAATCCCTGCCCAGAACCCTGTGCATGCGTGCACTATAGCCTCTGAAGAGCGGGACAGCTCCAAGCCATCGCTGGGCGTCACTTCTGTCCAGAGCACAGAAGGCGAAGAACGAAGCAGCCGGGCACCGGGCTCATGCACTCAGTGCACCGAATTGCCTAAGTTCAGCACAAAGCTGCTTCACAAGCCCAGTCAGCTGAGAATGCTCCGGCTGCTTCCGAGAGTAAGGCGCAGCCCTTGCACTCCATCACACAAGCTGGCCAGAAACAGTTTCTTACAGCCGCACTGTTGCAGAGTCCACGCAGCTTGAGCGCACGCAGAAGGAGGCGTCCAGAAAGAAGGCGTTCTTCAAGTCCCCCTTCTCTAAGCAGCCTTGAAACTGAGCACAGCACACTGCGCCTAGGCAGCTTCTTTCTCCGAGAGACGTGCCCTCCTCACACCATGCACTCTCGCAGCTCCCTTGCCCACTTGCAGCAGCTGCTGCCAAAGAAAAAGGCTCCAGGAGTAGCAGCCACTGCTGGGCTGAACCTTCCCCTTGCCTCACGTCAAGCACCAGAAACTGTCCTCTGCACTCTGTCTTTCCCTTCTCCACCGCATCTACCACTGGCATCTCTGCATCTCCAAGCACGAAGCTAGCAGAATTGCTTCCAGGGAATAGTGGAAGAGAAATAGGTAGCAGCACAAGTAGCCGCGAGTTGAACTTTCTGCTTCCGACTGCTCAAGTGAATCCGCAAACAAGCGAGTGGCAGGCACGCTTCCTCTTGCAGCCTGGGCCATTCGCACAGCAGCCTGCTGCTCTGCCTTCGTTCTTATGCCCTTCGTAGCAGGTCGCGCTTTCGTTTTGCTGGAGACGAACAGTCGTCTGCTTCTCGCCCAGAGAGCGCGGGGCCGGCAGCGAAAGCCTCCAGGCTGCTGCTTCTGCCCAAACACGCCTGGGCTATGCACTTTCTCTCTCGGCGCTGGGTAGCAGCACATTCGCTCTGCCTTGTAGCCTGAATCTTAACGGAAAGCTTCTCGGCTACGTCTGGCCCAGAGCACAGGTTGAGGTCAACGAGCTTCCCCAGAGCTTGCCCCCGAGGCGTGGAAACTTGGATTTGCAGCACCTTTCAGGGGAACTCTTCCTTCCTTTACAGCCTGCACAGCGCCGGCAGATGGCGGTGCTCTCTGCAGCCTTCTTCTCGCTTCCAAGTACCACAGGGCACCTTGCAGCCTTGCAGAGAGCAAAGAGGCAGATAGACATCTCGCCCAGAAGAAGGTGCCAGGACGAAAAGGTGCTCGTCCTTTCCGCCCCTAGTCGCCCGGATTGTGGTGCTGTGTTGAAAGTCTTGGCCAGCCAAAGGCTAATGCAGCAAGTGCTTCTCTCCTGAAGCACTTGGCTGAGTGAGAGCTGCACACACGGTTTGGACACTGTAAAGCAGCAAGAGAAATGATTGTACCTCGAGCTGAGGAAAATCCCTGCCCAGAACCCTGTGCATGCGTGCACTATAGCCTCTGAAGAGCGGGACAGCTCCAAGCCATCGCTGGGCGTCACTTCTGTCCAGAGCACAGAAGACGAAGAACGAAGCAGCCGGGCACCGGGCTCATGCACTCAGTGCACCGAATTGCTTAAGTTCAGCACAAAGCTACTTCACAAGCCCAGTCAGCTGAGAATGCTCCGGCTGCTTCCGAGAGGAAGGCGCAGCCCTTGCACTCCATCACACAAGCTGGCCAGAAACAGTTTCTTACAGCCGCACTGTTGCAGAGTCCACGCAGCTTGAGCGCACGCAGAAGGAGGCGTCCAGAAAGAAGGCGTTCTTCAAGTCCCCCTTCTCTAAGCAGCCTTGAAACTGAGCACAGCACACTGCGCCTAGGCAGCTTCTTTCTCCGAGAGACGTGCCCTCCTCACACCATGCACTCTCGCAGCTCCCTTGCCCACTTGCAGCAGCTGCTGCCAAAGAAAAAGGCTCCAGGAGTAGCAGCCACTGCTGGGCTGAACCTTCCCCTTGCCTCACGTCAAGCACCAGAAACTGTCCTCTGCACTCTGTCTTTCCCTTCTCCACCGCATCTACCACTGGCATCTCTGCATCTCCAAGCACGAAGCTAGCAGAATTGCTTCCAGGGAATAGTGGAAGAGAAATAGGTAGCAGCACAAGTAGCCGCGAGTTGAACTTTCTGCTTCCGACTGCTCAAGTGAATCCGCAAACAAGCGAGTGGCAGGCACGCTTCCTCTAGCAGCCTGGGCCATTCGCACAGCAGCCTGCTGCTCTGCCTTCGTTCTTATGCCCTTCGTAGCAGGTCGCGCTTTCGTTTTGCTGGAGACGAACAGTCGTCTGCTTCTCGCCCAGAGAGTGCGGGGCCGGCAGCGAAAGCCTCCAGGCTGCTGCTTCTGCCCAAACACGCCTGGGCTATGCACTTTCTCTCTCGGCGCTGGGTAGCAGCACATTCGCTCTGCCTTGTAGCCTGAATCTTAACGGAAAGCTTCTCGGCTACGTCTGGCCCAGAGCACAGGTTGAGGTCAACGAGCTTCCCCAGAGCTTGCCCCCGAGGCGTGGAAACTTGGATTTGCAGCACCTTTCAGGGGTACTCTTCCTTCCTTTACAGCCTGCACAGCGCCGGCAGATGGCGGTGCTCTCTGCAGCCTTCTTCTCGCTTCCAAGTACCACAGGGCACCTTGCAGCCTTGCAGAGAGCAAAGAGGCAGATAGACATCTCGCCCAGAAGAAGGTGCCAGGACGAAAAGGTGCTCGTCCTTTCCGCCCCTAGTCGCCCGGATTGTGGTGCTGTGTTGAAAGTCTTGGCCAGCCAAAGGCTAATGCAGCAAGTGCTTCTCTCCTGAAGCACTTGGCTGAGTGAGAGCTGCACACACGGTTTGGACACTGTAAAGCAGCAAGAGAAATGATTGTACCTCGAGCTGAGGAAAATCCCTGCCCAGAACCCTGTGCATGCGTGCACTATAGCCTCTGAAGAGCGGGACAGCTCCAAGCCATCGCTGGGCGTCACTTCTGTCCAGAGCACAGAAGACGAAGAACGAAGCAGCCGGGCACCGGGCTCATGCACTCAGTGCACCGAACTGCCTAAGTTCAGCACAAAGCTGCTTCACAAGCCCAGTCAGCTGAGAATGCTCCGGCTGCTTCCGAGAGTAAGGCGCAGCCCTTGCACTCCATCACACAAGCTGGCCAGAAACAGTTTCTTACAGCCGCACTGTTGCAGAGTCCACGCAGCTTGAGCGCACGCAGAAGGAGGCGTCCAGAAAGAAGGCGTTCTTCAAGTCCCCCTTCTCTAAGCAGCCTTGAAACTGAGCACAGCACACTGCGCCTAGGCAGCTTCTTTCTCCGAGAGACGTGCCCTCCTCACACCATGCACTCTCGCAGCTCCCTTGCCCACTTGCAGCAGCTGCTGCCAAAGAAAAAGGCTCCAGGAGTAGCAGCCACTGCTGGGCTGAACCTTCCCCTTGCCTCACGTCAAGCACCAGAAACTGTCCTCTGCACTCTGTCTTTCCCTTCTCCACCGCATCTACCACTGGCATCTCTGCATCTCCAAGCACGAAGCTAGCAGAATTGCTTCCAGGGAATAGTGGAAGAGAAATAGGTAGCAGCACAAGTAGCCGCGAGTTGAACTTTCTGCTTCCGACTGCTCAAGTGAATCCGCAAACAAGCGAGTGGCAGGCACGCTTCCTCTTGCAGCCTGGGCCATTCGCACAGCAGCCTGCTGCTCTGCCTTCGTTCTTATGCCCTTCGTAGCAGGTCGCGCTTTCGTTTTGCTGGAGACGAACAGTCGTCTGCTTCTCGCCCAGAGAGCGCGGGGCCGGCAGCGAAAGCCTCCAGGCTGCTGCTTCTGCCCAAACACGCCTGGGCTATACACTTTCTCTCTCGGCGCTGGGTAGCAGCACATTCGCTCTGCCTTGTAGCCTGAATCTTAACGGAAAGCTTCTCGGCTACGTCTGGCACAGAGCACAGGTTGAGGTCAACGAGCTTCCCCAGAGCTTGCCCCCGAGGCGTGGAAACTTGGATTTGCAGCACCTTTCAGGGGTACTCTTCCTTCCTTTACAGCCTGCACAGCGCCGGCAGATGGCGGTGCTCTCTGCAGCCTTCTTCTCGCTTCCAAGTACCACAGGGCACCTTGCAGCCTTACAAAGAGCAAAGAGGCAGATAGACATCTCGCCCAGAAGAAGGTGCCAGGACGTAAAGGTGCTCGTCCTTTCCGCCCCTAGTCGCCCGGATTGTGGTGCTGTGTTGAAAGCCTTGGCCAGCCAAAGGCTAATGCAGCAAGTGCTTCTCTCCTGAAGCACTTGGCTGAGTGAGAGCTGCACACACGGTTTGGACACTGTAAAGCAGCAAGAGAAATGATTGTACCTCGAGCTGAGGAAAATCCCTGCCCAGAACCCTGTGCATGCGTGCACTATAGCCTCTGAAGAGCGGGACAGCTCCAAGCCATCGCTGGGTGTCACTTCTGTCCAGAGCACAGAAGACGAAGAACGAAGCAGCCGGGCACCGGGCTCATGCACTCAGTGCACCGAATTGCCTAAGTTCAGCACAAAGCTGCTTCACAAGCCCAGTCAGCTGAGAATGCTCCGGCTGCTTCCGAGAGTAAGGCGCAGCCCTTGCACTCCATCACACAAGCTGGCCAGAAACAGTTTCTTACAGCCGCACTGTTGCAGAGTCCACGCAGCTTGAGCGCACGCAGAAGGAGGCGTCCAGAAAGAAGGCGTTCTTCAAGTCCCCCTTCTCTAAGCAGCCTTGAAACTGAGCACAGCACACTGCGCCTAGGCAGCTTCTTTCTCCGAGAGACGTGCCCTCCTCACACCATGCACTCTCGCAGCTCCCTTGCCCACTTGCAGCAGCTGCTGCCAAAGAAAAAGGCTCCAGGAGTAGCAGCCACTGCTGGGCTGAACCTTCCCCTTGCCTCACGTCAAGCACCAGAAACTGTCCTCTGCACTCTGTCTTTCCCTTCTCCACCGCATCTACCACTGGCATCTCTGCATCTCCAAGCACGAAGCTAGCAGAATTGCTTCCAGGGAATAGTGGAAGAGAAATAGGTAGCAGCACAAGTAGCCGCGAGTTGAACTTTCTGCTTCCGACTGCTCAAGTGAATCCGCAAACAAGCGAGTGGCAGGCACGCTTCCTCTTGCAGCCTGGGCCATTCGCACAGCAGCCTGCTGCTCTGCCTTCGTTCTTATGCCCTTCGTAGCAGGTCGCGCTTTCGTTTTGCTGGAGACGAACAGTCGTCTGCTTCTCGCCCAGAGAGCGCGGGGCCGGCAGCGAAAGCCTCCAGGCTGCTGCTTCTGCCCAAACACGCCTGGCCTATGCACTTTCTCTCTCGGCGCTGGGTAGCAGCACATTCGCTCTGCCTTGTAGCCTGAATCTTAACGGAAAGCTTCTCGGCTACGTCTGGCACAGAGCACAGGTTGAGGTCAACGAGCTTCCCCAGAGCTTGCCCCCGAGGCGTGGAAACTTGGATTTGCAGCACCTTTCAGGGGTACTCTTCCTTCCTTTACAGCCTGCACAGCGCCGGCAGACGGCGGTGCTCTCTGCAGCCTTCTTCTCGCTTCCAAGTACCACAGGGCACCTTGCAGCCTTGCAGAGAGCAAAGAGGCAGATAGACATCTCGCCCAGAAGAAGGTGCCAGGACGAAAAGGTGCTCGTCCTTTCCGCCCCTAGTCGCCCGGATTGTGGTGCTGTGTTGAAAGTCTTGGCCAGCCAAAGGCTAATGCAGCAAGTGCTTCTCTCCTGAAGCACTTGGCTGAGTGAGAGCTGCACACACGGTTTGGACACTGTAAAGCAGCAAGAGAAATGATTGTACCTCGAGCTGAGGAAAATCCCTGCCCAGAACCCTGTGCATGCGTGCACTATAGCCTCTGAAGAGCGGGACAGCTCCAAGCCATCGCTGGGCGTCACTTCTGTCCAGAGCACAGAAGACGAAGAACGAAGCAGCCGGGCACCGGGCTCATGCACTCAGTGCACCGAACTGCCTAAGTTCAGCACATAGCTGCTTCACAAGCCCAGTCAGCTGAGAATGCTCCGGCTGCTTCCGAGAGTAAGGCGCAGCCCTTGCACTCCATCACACAAGCTGGCCAGAAACAGTTTCTTACAGCCGCACTGTTGCAGAGTCCACGCAGCTTGAGCGCACGCAGAAGGAGGCGTCCAGAAAGAAGGCGTTCTTCAAGTCCCCCTTCTCTAAGCAGCCTTGAAACTGAGCACAGCACACTGCGCCTAGGCAGCTTCTTTCTCCGAGAGACGTGCCCTCCTCACACCATGCACTCTCGCAGCTCCCTTGCCCACTTGCAGCAGCTGCTGCCAAAGAAAAAGGCTCCAGGAGTAGCAGCCACTGCTGGGCTGAACCTTCCCCTTGCCTCACGTCAAGCACCAGAAACTGTCCTCTGCACTCTGTCTTTCCCTTCTCCACCGCATCTACCACTGGCATCTCTGCATCTCCAAGCACGAAGCTAGCAGAATTGCTTCCAGGGAATAGTGGAAGAGAAATAGGTAGCAGCACAAGTAGCCGCGAGTTGAACTTTCTGCTTCCGACTGCTCAAGTGAATCCGCAAACAAGCGAGTGGCAGGCACGCTTCCTCTTGCAGCCTGGGCCATTCGCACAGCAGCCTGCTGCTCTGCCTTCGTTCTTATGCCCTTCGTAGCAGGTCGCGCTTTCGTTTTGCTGGAGACGAACAGTCGTCTGCTTCTCGCCCAGAGAGCGCGGGGCCGGCAGCGAAAGCCTCCAGGCTGCTGCTTCTGCCCAAACACGCCTGGGCTATACACTTTCTCTCTCGGCGCTGGGTAGCAGCACATTCGCTCTGCCTTGTAGCCTGAATCTTAACGGAAAGCTTCTCGGCTACGTCTGGCACAGAGCACAGGTTGAGGTCAACGAGCTTCCCCAGAGCTTGCCCCCGAGGCGTGGAAACTTGGATTTGCAGCACCTTTCAGGGGTACTCTTCCTTCCTTTACAGCCTGCACAGCGCCGGCAGATGGCGGTGCTCTCTGCAGCCTTCTTCTCGCTTCCAAGTACCACAGGGCACCTTGCAGCCTTACAAAGAGCAAAGAGGCAGATAGACATCTCGCCCAGAAGAAGGTGCCAGGACGTAAAGGTGCTCGTCCTTTCCGCCCCTAGTCGCCCGGATTGTGGTGCTGTGTTGAAAGCCTTGGCCAGCCAAAGGCTAATGCAGCAAGTGCTTCTCTCCTGAAGCACTTGGCTGAGTGAGAGCTGCACACACGGTTTGGACACTGTAAAGCAGCAAGAGAAATGATTGTACCTCGAGCTGAGGAAAATCCCTGCCCAGAACCCTGTGCATGCGTGCACTATAGCCTCTGAAGAGCGGGACAGCTCCAAGCCATCGCTGGGTGTCACTTCTGTCCAGAGCACAGAAGACGAAGAACGAAGCAGCCGGGCACCGGGCTCATGCACTCAGTGCACCGAATTGCCTAAGTTCAGCACAAAGCTGCTTCACAAGCCCAGTCAGCTGAGAATGCTCCGGCTGCTTCCGAGAGTAAGGCGCAGCCCTTGCACTCCATCACACAAGCTGGCCAGAAACAGTTTCTTACAGCCGCACTGTTGCAGAGTCCACGCAGCTTGAGCGCACGCAGAAGGAGGCGTCCAGAAAGAAGGCGTTCTTCAAGTCCCCCTTCTCTAAGCAGCCTTGAAACTGAGCACAGCACACTGCGCCTAGGCAGCTTCTTTCTCCGAGAGACGTGCCCTCCTCACACCATGCACTCTCGCAGCTCCCTTGCCCACTTGCAGCAGCTGCTGCCAAAGAAAAAGGCTCCAGGAGTAGCAGCCACTGCTGGGCTGAACCTTCCCCTTGCCTCACGTCAAGCACCAGAAACTGTCCTCTGCACTCTGTCTTTCCCTTCTCCACCGCATCTACCACTGGCATCTCTGCATCTCCAAGCACGAAGCTAGCAGAATTGCTTCCAGGGAATAGTGGAAGAGAAATAGGTAGCAGCACAAGTAGCCGCGAGTTGAACTTTCTGCTTCCGACTGCTCAAGTGAATCCGCAAACAAGCGAGTGGCAGGCACGCTTCCTCTTGCAGCCTGGGCCATTCGCACAGCAGCCTGCTGCTCTGCCTTCGTTCTTATGCCCTTCGTAGCAGGTCGCGCTTTCGTTTTGCTGGAGACGAACAGTCGTCTGCTTCTCGCCCAGAGAGCGCGGGGCCGGCAGCGAAAGCCTCCAGGCTGCTGCTTCTGCCCAAACACGCCTGGGCTATGCACTTTCTCTCTCGGCGCTGGGTAGCAGCACATTCGCTCTGCCTTGTAGCCTGAATCTTAACGGAAAGCTTCTCGGCTACGTCTGGCCCAGAGCACAGGTTGAGGTCAACGAGCTTCCCCAGAGCTTGCCCCCGAGGCGTGGAAACTTGGATTTGCAGCACCTTTCAGGGGAACTCTTCCTTCCTTTACAGCCTGCACAGCGCCGGCAGACGGCGGTGCTCTCTGCAGCCTTCTTCTCGCTTCCAAGTACCACAGGGCACCTTGCAGCCTTGCAGAGAGCAAAGAGGCAGATAGACATCTCGCCCAGAAGAAGGTGCCAGGACGAAAAGGTGCTCGTCCTTTCCGCCCCTAGTCGCCCGGATTGTGGTGCTGTGTTGAAAGTCTTGGCCAGCCAAAGGCTAATGCAGCAAGTGCTTCTCTCCTGAAGCACTTGGCTGAGTGAGAGCTGCACACACGGTTTGGACACTGTAAAGCAGCAAGAGAAATGATTGTACCTCGAGCTGAGGAAAATCCCTGCCCAGAACCCTGTGCATGCGTGCACTATAGCCTCTGAAGAGCGGGACAGCTCCAAGCCATCGCTGGGCGTCACTTCTGTCCAGAGCACAGAAGACGAAGAACGAAGCAGCCGGGCACCGGGCTCATGCACTCAGTGCACCGAACTGCCTAAGTTCAGCACATAGCTGCTTCACAAGCCCAGTCAGCTGAGAATGCTCCGGCTGCTTCCGAGAGTAAGGCGCAGCCCTTGCACTCCATCACACAAGCTGGCCAGAAACAGTTTCTTACAGCCGCACTGTTGCAGAGTCCACGCAGCTTGAGCGCACGCAGAAGGAGGCGTCCAGAAAGAAGGCGTTCTTCAAGTCCCCCTTCTCTAAGCAGCCTTGAAACTGAGCACAGCACACTGCGCCTAGGCAGCTTCTTTCTCCGAGAGACGTGCCCTCCTCACACCATGCACTCTCGCAGCTCCCTTGCCCACTTGCAGCAGCTGCTGCCAAAGAAAAAGGCTCCAGGAGTAGCAGCCACTGCTGGGCTGAACCTTCCCCTTGCCTCACGTCAAGCACCAGAAACTGTCCTCTGCACTCTGTCTTTCCCTTCTCCACCGCATCTACCACTGGCATCTCTGCATCTCCAAGCACGAAGCTAGCAGAATTGCTTCCAGGGAATAGTGGAAGAGAAATAGGTAGCAGCACAAGTAGCCGCGAGTTGAACTTTCTGCTTCCGACTGCTCAAGTGAATCCGCAAACAAGCGAGTGGCAGGCACGCTTCCTCTTGCAGCCTGGGCCATTCGCACAGCAGCCTGCTGCTCTGCCTTCGTTCTTATGCCCTTCGTAGCAGGTCGCGCTTTCGTTTTGCTGGAGACGAACAGTCGTCTGCTTCTCGCCCAGAGAGCGCGGGGCCGGCAGCGAAAGCCTCCAGGCTGCTGCTTCTGCCCAAACACGCCTGGGCTATGCACTTTCTCTCTCGGCGCTGGGTAGCAGCACATTCGCTCTGCCTTGTAGCCTGAATCTTAACGGAAAGCTTCTCGGCTACGTCTGGCACAGAGCACAGGTTGAGGTCAACGAGCTTCCCCAGAGCTTGCCCCCGAGGCGTGGAAACTTGGATTTGCAGCACCTTTCAGGGGTACTCTTCCTTCCTTTACAGCCTGCACAGCGCCGGCAGACGGCGGTGCTCTCTGCAGCCTTCTTCTCGCTTCCAAGTACCACAGGGCACCTTGCAGCCTTGCAGAGAGCAAAGAGGCAGATAGACATCTCGCCCAGAAGAAGGTGCCAGGACGAAAAGGTGCTCGTCCTTTCCGCCCCTAGTCGCCCGGATTGTGGTGCTGTGTTGAAAGTCTTGGCCAGCCAAAGGCTAATGCAGCAAGTGCTTCTCTCCTGAAGCACTTGGCTGAGTGAGAGCTGCACACACGGTTTGGACACTGTAAAGCAGCAAGAGAAATGATTGTACCTCGAGCTGAGGAAAATCCCTGCCCAGAACCCTGTGCATGCGTGCACTATAGCCTCTGAAGAGCGGGACAGCTCCAAGCCATCGCTGGGCGTCACTTCTGTCCAGAGCACAGAAGACGAAGAACGAAGCAGCCGGGCACCGGGCTCATGCACTCAGTGCACCGAACTGCCTAAGTTCAGCACATAGCTGCTTCACAAGCCCAGTCAGCTGAGAATGCTCCGGCTGCTTCCGAGAGTAAGGCGCAGCCCTTGCACTCCATCACACAAGCTGGCCAGAAACAGTTTCTTACAGCCGCACTGTTGCAGAGTCCACGCAGCTTGAGCGCACGCAGAAGGAGGCGTCCAGAAAGAAGGCGTTCTTCAAGTCCCCCTTCTCTAAGCAGCCTTGAAACTGAGCACAGCACACTGCGCCTAGGCAGCTTCTTTCTCCGAGAGACGTGCCCTCCTCACACCATGCACTCTCGCAGCTCCCTTGCCCACTTGCAGCAGCTGCTGCCAAAGAAAAAGGCTCCAGGAGTAGCAGCCACTGCTGGGCTGAACCTTCCCCTTGCCTCACGTCAAGCACCAGAAACTGTCCTCTGCACTCTGTCTTTCCCTTCTCCACCGCATCTACCACTGGCATCTCTGCATCTCCAAGCACGAAGCTAGCAGAATTGCTTCCAGGGAATAGTGGAAGAGAAATAGGTAGCAGCACAAGTAGCCGCGAGTTGAACTTTCTGCTTCCGACTGCTCAAGTGAATCCGCAAACAAGCGAGTGGCAGGCACGCTTCCTCTTGCAGCCTGGGCCATTCGCACAGCAGCCTGCTGCTCTGCCTTCGTTCTTATGCCCTTCGTAGCAGGTCGCGCTTTCGTTTTGCTGGAGACGAACAGTCGTCTGCTTCTCGCCCAGAGAGCGCGGGGCCGGCAGCGAAAGCCTCCAGGCTGCTGCTTCTGCCCAAACACGCCTGGGCTATACACTTTCTCTCTCGGCGCTGGGTAGCAGCACATTCGCTCTGCCTTGTAGCCTGAATCTTAACGGAAAGCTTCTCGGCTACGTCTGGCACAGAGCACAGGTTGAGGTCAACGAGCTTCCCCAGAGCTTGCCCCCGAGGCATGGAAACTTGGATTTGCAGCACCTTTCAGGGGTACTCTTCCTTCCTTTACAGCCTGCACAGCGCCGGCAGATGGCGGTGCTCTCTGCAGCCTTCTTCTCGCTTCCAAGTACCACAGGGCACCTTGCAGCCTTGCAGAGAGCAAAGAGGCAGATAGACATCTCGCCCAGAAGAAGGTGCCAGGACGTAAAGGTGCTCGTCCTTTCCGCCCCTAGTCGCCCGGATTGTGGTGCTGTGTTGAAAGTCTTGGCCAGCCAAAGGCTAATGCAGCAAGTGCTTCTCTCCTGAAGCACTTGGCTGAGTGAGAGCTGCACACACGGTTTGGACACTGTAAAGCAGCAAGAGAAATGATTGTACCTCGAGCTGAGGAAAATCCCTGCCCAGAACCCTGTGCATGCGTGCACTATAGCCTCTGAAGAGCGGGACAGCTCCAAGCCATCGCTGGGCGTCACTTCTGTCCAGAACACAGAAGACGAAGAACGAAGCAGCCGGGCACCGGGCTCATGCACTCAGTGCACCGAATTGCCTAAGTTCAGCACAAAGCTGCTTCACAAGCCCAGTCAGCTGAGAATGCTCCGGCTGCTTCCGAGAGTAAGGCGCAGCCCTTGCACTCCATCACACAAGCTGGCCAGAAACAGTTTCTTACAGCCGCACTGTTGCAGAGTCCACGCAGCTTGAGCGCACGCAGAAGGAGGCGTCCAGAAAGAAGGCGTTCTTCAAGTCCCCCTTCTCTAAGCAGCCTTGAAACTGAGCACAGCACACTGCGCCTAGGCAGCTTCTTTCTCCGAGAGACGTGCCCTCCTCACACCATGCACTCTCGCAGCTCCCTTGCCCACTTGCAGCAGCTGCTGCCAAAGAAAAAGGCTCCAGGAGTAGCAGCCACTGCTGGGCTGAACCTTCCCCTTGCCTCACGTCAAGCACCAGAAACTGTCCTCTGCACTCTGTCTTTCCCTTCTCCACCGCATCTACCACTGGCATCTCTGCATCTCCAAGCACGAAGCTAGCAGAATTGCTTCCAGGGAATAGTGGAAGAGAAATAGGTAGCAGCACAAGTAGCCGCGAGTTGAACTTTCTGCTTCCGACTGCTCAAGTGAATCCGCAAACAAGCGAGTGGCAGGCACGCTTCCTCTTGCAGCCTGGGCCATTCGCACAGCAGCCTGCTGCTCTGCCTTCGTTCTTATGCCCTTCGTAGCAGGTCGCGCTTTCGTTTTGCTGGAGACGAACAGTCGTCTGCTTCTCGCCCAGAGAGCGTGGGGCCGGCAGCGAAAGCCTCCAGGCTGCTGCTTCTGCCCAAACACGCCTGGGCTATGCACTTTCTCTCTCGGCGCTGGGTAGCAGCACATTCGCTCTGCCTTGTAGCCTGAATCTTAACGGAAAGCTTCTCGGCTACGTCTGGCCCAGAGCACAGGTTGAGGTCAACGAGCTTCCCCAGAGCTTGCCCCCGAGGCGTGGAAACTTGGATTTGCAGCACCTTTCAGGGGAACTCTTCCTTCCTTTACAGCCTGCACAGCGCCGGCAGATGGCGGTGCTCTCTGCAGCCTTCTTCTCGCTTCCAAGTACCACAGGGCACCTTGCAGCCTTGCAGAGAGCAAAGAGGCAGATAGACATCTCGCCCAGAAGAAGGTGCCAGGACGTAAAGGTGCTCGTCCTTTCCGCCCCTAGTCGCCCGGATTGTGGTGCTGTGTTGAAAGTCTTGGCCAGCCAAAGGCTAATGCAGCAAGTGCTTCTCTCCTGAAGCACTTGGCTGAGTGAGAGCTGCACACACGGTTTGGACACTGTAAAGCAGCAAGAGAAATGATTGTACCTCGAGCTGAGGAAAATCCCTGCCCAGAACCCTGTGCATGCGTGCACTATAGCCTCTGAAGAGCGGGACAGCTCCAAGCCATCGCTGGGCGTCACTTCTGTCCAGAGCACAGAAGGCGAAGAACGAAGCAGCCGGGCACCGGGCTCATGCACTCAGTGCACCGAATTGCCTAAGTTCAGCACAAAGCTGCTTCACAAGCCCAGTCAGCTGAGAATGCTCCGGCTGCTTCCGAGAGTAAGGCGCAGCCCTTGCACTCCATCACACAAGCTGGCCAGAAACAGTTTCTTACAGCCGCACTGTTGCAGAGTCCACGCAGCTTGAGCGCACGCAGAAGGAGGCGTCCAGAAAGAAGGCGTTCTTCAAGTCCCCCTTCTCTAAGCAGCCTTGAAACTGAGCACAGCACACTGCGCCTAGGCAGCTTCTTTCTCCGAGAGACGTGCCCTCCTCACACCATGCACTCTCGCAGCTCCCTTGCCCACTTGCAGCAGCTGCTGCCAAAGAAAAAGGCTCCAGGAGTAGCAGCCACTGCTGGGCTGAACCTTCCCCTTGCCTCACGTCAAGCACCAGAAACTGTCCTCTGCACTCTGTCTTTCCCTTCTCCACCGCATCTACCACTGGCATCTCTGCATCTCCAAGCACGAAGCTAGCAGAATTGCTTCCAGGGAATAGTGGAAGAGAAATAGGTAGCAGCACAAGTAGCCGCGAGTTGAACTTTCTGCTTCCGACTGCTCAAGTGAATCCGCAAACAAGCGAGTGGCAGGCACGCTTCCTCTTGCAGCCTGGGCCATTCGCACAGCAGCCTGCTGCTCTGCCTTCGTTCTTATGCCCTTCGTAGCAGGTCGCGCTTTCGTTTTGCTGGAGACGAACAGTCGTCTGCTTCTCGCCCAGAGAGCGCGGGGCCGGCAGCGAAAGCCTCCAGGCTGCTGCTTCTGCCCAAACACGCCTGGGCTATGCACTTTCTCTCTCGGCGCTGGGTAGCAGCACATTCGCTCTGCCTTGTAGCCTGAATCTTAACGGAAAGCTTCTCGGCTACGTCTGGCCCAGAGCACAGGTTGAGGTCAACGAGCTTCCCCAGAGCTTGCCCCCGAGGCGTGGAAACTTGGATTTGCAGCACCTTTCAGGGGAACTCTTCCTTCCTTTACAGCCTGCACAGCGCCGGCAGATGGCGGTGCTCTCTGCAGCCTTCTTCTCGCTTCCAAGTACCACAGGGCACCTTGCAGCCTTGCAGAGAGCAAAGAGGCAGATAGACATCTCGCCCAGAAGAAGGTGCCAGGACGAAAAGGTGCTCGTCCTTTCCGCCCCTAGTCGCCCGGATTGTGGTGCTGTGTTGAAAGTCTTGGCCAGCCAAAGGCTAATGCAGCAAGTGCTTCTCTCCTGAAGCACTTGGCTGAGTGAGAGCTGCACACACGGTTTGGACACTGTAAAGCAGCAAGAGAAATGATTGTACCTCGAGCTGAGGAAAATCCCTGCCCAGAACCCTGTGCATGCGTGCACTATAGCCTCTGAAGAGCGGGACAGCTCCAAGCCATCGCTGGGCGTCACTTCTGTCCAGAGCACAGAAGACGAAGAACGAAGCAGCCGGGCACCGGGCTCATGCACTCAGTGCACCGAATTGCTTAAGTTCAGCACAAAGCTACTTCACAAGCCCAGTCAGCTGAGAATGCTCCGGCTGCTTCCGAGAGGAAGGCGCAGCCCTTGCACTCCATCACACAAGCTGGCCAGAAACAGTTTCTTACAGCCGCACTGTTGCAGAGTCCACGCAGCTTGAGCGCACGCAGAAGGAGGCGTCCAGAAAGAAGGCGTTCTTCAAGTCCCCCTTCTCTAAGCAGCCTTGAAACTGAGCACAGCACACTGCGCCTAGGCAGCTTCTTTCTCCGAGAGACGTGCCCTCCTCACACCATGCACTCTCGCAGCTCCCTTGCCCACTTGCAGCAGCTGCTGCCAAAGAAAAAGGCTCCAGGAGTAGCAGCCACTGCTGGGCTGAACCTTCCCCTTGCCTCACGTCAAGCACCAGAAACTGTCCTCTGCACTCTGTCTTTCCCTTCTCCACCGCATCTACCACTGGCATCTCTGCATCTCCAAGCACGAAGCTAGCAGAATTGCTTCCAGGGAATAGTGGAAGAGAAATAGGTAGCAGCACAAGTAGCCGCGAGTTGAACTTTCTGCTTCCGACTGCTCAAGTGAATCCGCAAACAAGCGAGTGGCAGGCACGCTTCCTCTTGCAGCCTGGGCCATTCGCACAGCAGCCTGCTGCTCTGCCTTCGTTCTTATGCCCTTCGTAGCAGGTCGCGCTTTCGTTTTGCTGGAGACGAACAGTCGTCTGCTTCTCGCCCAGAGAGCGCGGGGCCGGCAGCGAAAGCCTCCAGGCTGCTGCTTCTGCCCAAACACGCCTGGGCTATACACTTTCTCTCTCGGCGCTGGGTAGCAGCACATTCGCTCTGCCTTGTAGCCTGAATCTTAACGGAAAGCTTCTCGGCTACGTCTGGCCCAGAGCACAGGTTGAGGTCAACGAGCTTCCCCAGAGCTTGCCCCCGAGGCGTGGAAACTTGGATTTGCAGCACCTTTCAGGGGTACTCTTCCTTCCTTTACAGCCTGCACAGCGCCGGCAGATGGCGGTGCTCTCTGCAGCCTTCTTCTCGCTTCCAAGTACCACAGGGCACCTTGCAGCCTTGCAGAGAGCAAAGAGGCAGATAGACATCTCGCCCAGAAGAAGGTGCCAGGACGTAAAGGTGCTCGTCCTTTCCGCCCCTAGTCGCCCGGATTGTGGTGCTGTGTTGAAAGTCTTGGCCAGCCAAAGGCTAATGCAGCAAGTGCTTCTCTCCTGAAGCACTTGGCTGAGTGAGAGCTGCACACACGGTTTGGACACTGTAAAGCAGCAAGAGAAATGATTGTACCTCGAGCTGAGGAAAATCCCTGCCCAGAACCCTGTGCATGCGTGCACTATAGCCTCTGAAGAGCGGGACAGCTCCAAGCCATCGCTGGGCGTCACTTCTGTCCAGAACACAGAAGACGAAGAACGAAGCAGCCGGGCACCGGGCTCATGCACTCAGTGCACCGAATTGCCTAAGTTCAGCACAAAGCTGCTTCACAAGCCCAGTCAGCTGAGAATGCTCCGGCTGCTTCCGAGAGGAAGGCGCAGCCCTTGCACTCCATCACACAAGCTGGCCAGAAACAGTTTCTTACAGCCGCACTGTTGCAGAGTCCACGCAGCTTGAGCGCACGCAGAAGGAGGCGTCCAGAAAGAAGGCGTTCTTCAAGTCCCCCTTCTCTAAGCAGCCTTGAAACTGAGCACAGCACACTGCGCCTAGGCAGCTTCTTTCTCCGAGAGACGTGCCCTCCTCACACCATGCACTCTCGCAGCTCCCTTGCCCACTTGCAGCAGCTGCTGCCAAAGAAAAAGGCTCCAGGAGTAGCAGCCACTGCTGGGCTGAACCTTCCCCTTGCCTCACGTCAAGCACCAGAAACTGTCCTCTGCACTCTGTCTTTCCCTTCTCCACCGCATCTACCACTGGCATCTCTGCATCTCCAAGCACGAAGCTAGCAGAATTGCTTCCAGGGAATAGTGGAAGAGAAATAGGTAGCAGCACAAGTAGCCGCGAGTTGCACTTTCTGCTTCCGACTGCTCAAGTGAATCCGCAAACAAGCGAGTGGCAGGCACGCTTCCTCTTGCAGCCTGGGCCATTCGCACAGCAGCCTGCTGCTCTGCCTTCGTTCTTATGCCCTTCGTAGCAGGTCGCGCTTTCGTTTTGCTGGAGACGAACAGTCGTCTGCTTCTCGCCCAGAGAGCGCGGGGCCGGCAGCGAAAGCCTCCAGGCTGCTGCTTCTGCCCAAACACGCCTGGCCTATGCACTTTCTCTCTCGGCGCTGGGTAGCAGCACATTCGCTCTGCCTTGTAGCCTGAATCTTAACGGAAAGCTTCTCGGCTACGTCTGGCCCAGAGCACAGGTTGAGGTCAACGAGCTTCCCCAGAGCTTGCCCCCGAGGCGTGGAAACTTGGATTTGCAGCACCTTTCAGGGGAACTCTTCCTTCCTTTACAGCCTGCACAGCGCCGGCAGATGGCGGTGCTCTCTGCAGCCTTCTTCTCGCTTCCAAGTACCACAGGGCACCTTGCAGCCTTGCAGAGAGCAAAGAGGCAGATAGACATCTCGCCCAGAAGAAGGTGCCAGGACGAAAAGGTGCTCGTCCTTTCCGCCCCTAGTCGCCCGGATTGTGGTGCTGTGTTGAAAGCCTTGGCCAGCCAAAGGCTAATGCAGCAAGTGCTTCTCTCCTGAAGCACTTGGCTGAGTGAGAGCTGCACACACGGTTTGGACACTGTAAAGCAGCAAGAGAAATGATTGTACCTCGAGCTGAGGAAAATCCCTGCCCAGAACCCTGTGCATGCGTGCACTATAGCCTCTGAAGAGCGGGACAGCTCCAAGCCATCGCTGGGCGTCACTTCTGTCCAGAGCACAGAAGGCGAAGAACGAAGCAGCCGGGCACCGGGCTCATGCACTCAGTGCACCGAATTGCCTAAGTTCAGCACAAAGCTGCTTCACAAGCCCAGTCAGCTGAGAATGCTCCGGCTGCTTCCGAGAGTAAGGCGCAGCCCTTGCACTCCATCACACAAGCTGGCCAGAAACAGTTTCTTACAGCCGCACTGTTGCAGAGTCCACGCAGCTTGAGCGCACGCAGAAGGAGGCGTCCAGAAAGAAGGCGTTCTTCAAGTCCCCCTTCTCTAAGCAGCCTTGAAACTGAGCACAGCACACTGCGCCTAGGCAGCTTCTTTCTCCGAGAGACGTGCCCTCCTCACACCATGCACTCTCGCAGCTCCCTTGCCCACTTGCAGCAGCTGCTGCCAAAGAAAAAGGCTCCAGGAGTAGCAGCCACTGCTGGGCTGAACCTTCCCCTTGCCTCACGTCAAGCACCAGAAACTGTCCTCTGCACTCTGTCTTTCCCTTCTCCACCGCATCTACCACTGGCATCTCTGCATCTCCAAGCACGAAGCTAGCAGAATTGCTTCCAGGGAATAGTGGAAGAGAAATAGGTAGCAGCACAAGTAGCCGCGAGTTGAACTTTCTGCTTCCGACTGCTCAAGTGAATCCGCAAACAAGCGAGTGGCAGGCACGCTTCCTCTTGCAGCCTGGGCCATTCGCACAGCAGCCTGCTGCTCTGCCTTCGTTCTTATGCCCTTCGTAGCAGGTCGCGCTTTCGTTTTGCTGGAGACGAACAGTCGTCTGCTTCTCGCCCAGAGAGCGCGGGGCCGGCAGCGAAAGCCTCCAGGCTGCTGCTTCTGCCCAAACACGCCTGGGCTATGCACTTTCTCTCTCGGCGCTGGGTAGCAGCACATTCGCTCTGCCTTGTAGCCTGAATCTTAACGGAAAGCTTCTCGGCTACGTCTGGCCCAGAGCACAGGTTGAGGTCAACGAGCTTCCCCAGAGCTTGCCCCCGAGGCGTGGAAACTTGGATTTGCAGCACCTTTCAGGGGAACTCTTCCTTCCTTTACAGCCTGCACAGCGCCGGCAGATGGCGGTGCTCTCTGCAGCCTTCTTCTCGCTTCCAAGTACCACAGGGCACCTTGCAGCCTTGCAGAGAGCAAAGAGGCAGATAGACATCTCGCCCAGAAGAAGGTGCCAGGACGAAAAGGTGCTCGTCCTTTCCGCCCCTAGTCGCCCGGATTGTGGTGCTGTGTTGAAAGTCTTGGCCAGCCAAAGGCTAATGCAGCAAGTGCTTCTCTCCTGAAGCACTTGGCTGAGTGAGAGCTGCACACACGGTTTGGACACTGTAAAGCAGCAAGAGAAATGATTGTACCTCTAGCTGAGGAAAATCCCTGCCCAGAACCCTGTGCATGCGTGCACTATAGCCTCTGAAGAGCGGGACAGCTCCAAGCCATCGCTGGGCGTCACTTCTGTCCAGAGCACAGAAGGCGAAGAACGAAGCAGCCGGGCACCGGGCTCATGCACTCAGTGCACCGAATTGCCTAAGTTCAGCACAAAGCTGCTTCACAAGCCCAGTCAGCTGAGAATGCTCCGGCTGCTTCCGAGAGGAAGGCGCAGCCCTTGCACTCCATCACACAAGCTGGCCAGAAACAGTTTCTTACAGCCGCACTGTTGCAGAGTCCACGCAGCTTGAGCGCACGCAGAAGGAGGCGTCCAGAAAGAAGGCGTTCTTCAAGTCCCCCTTCTCTAAGCAGCCTTGAAACTGAGCACAGCACACTGCGCCTAGGCAGCTTCTTTCTCCGAGAGACGTGCCCTCCTCACACCATGCACTCTCGCAGCTCCCTTGCCCACTTGCAGCAGCTGCTGCCAAAGAAAAAGGCTCCAGGAGTAGCAGCCACTGCTGGGCTGAACCTTCCCCTTGCCTCACGTCAAGCACCAGAATCTGTCCTCTGCACTCTGTCTTTCCCTTCTCCACCGCATCTACCACTGGCATCTCTGCATCTCCAAGCACGAAGCTAGCAGAATTGCTTCCAGGGAATAGTGGAAGAGAAATAGGTAGCAGCACAAGTAGCCGCGAGTTGAACTTTCTGCTTCCGACTGCTCAAGTGAATCCGCAAACAAGCGAGTGGCAGGCACGCTTCCTCTTGCAGCCTGGGCCATTCGCACAGCAGCCTGCTGCTCTGCCTTCGTTCTTATGCCCTTCGTAGCAGGTCGCGCTTTCGTTTTGCTGGAGACGAACAGTCGTCTGCTTCTCGCCCAGAGAGCGCGGGGCCGGCAGCGAAAGCCTCCAGGCTGCTGCTTCTGCCCAAACACGCCTGGGCTATGCACTTTCTCTCTCGGCGCTGGGTAGCAGCACATTCGCTCTGCCTTGTAGCCTGAATCTTAACGGAAAGCTTCTCGGCTACGTCTGGCACAGAGCACAGGTTGAGGTCAACGAGCTTCCCCAGAGCTTGCCCCCGAGGCGTGGAAACTTGGATTTGCAGCACCTTTCAGGGGAACTCTTCCTTCCTTTACAGCCTGCACAGCGCCGGCAGACGGCGGTGCTCTCTGCAGCCTTCTTCTCGCTTCCAAGTACCACAGGGCACCTTGCAGCCTTGCAGAGAGCAAAGAGGCAGATAGACATCTCGCCCAGAAGAAGGTGCCAGGACGAAAAGGTGCTCGTCCTTTCCGCCCCTAGTCGCCCGGATTGTGGTGCTGTGTTGAAAGTCTTGGCCAGCCAAAGGCTAATGCAGCAAGTGCTTCTCTCCTGAAGCACTTGGCTGAGTGAGAGCTGCACACACGGTTTGGACACTGTAAAGCAGCAAGAGAAATGATTGTACCTCGAGCTGAGGAAAATCCCTGCCCAGAACCCTGTGCATGCGTGCACTATAGCCTCTGAAGAGCGGGACAGCTCCAAGCCATCGCTGGGTGTCACTTCTGTCCAGAGCACAGAAGACGAAGAACGAAGCAGCCGGGCACCGGGCTCATGCACTCAGTGCACCGAATTGCCTAAGTTCAGCACAAAGCTGCTTCACAAGCCCAGTCAGCTGAGAATGCTCCGGCTGCTTCCGAGAGTAAGGCGCAGCCCTTGCACTCCATCACACAAGCTGGCCAGAAACAGTTTCTTACAGCCGCACTGTTGCAGAGTCCACGCAGCTTGAGCGCACGCAGAAGGAGGCGTCCAGAAAGAAGGCGTTCTTCAAGTCCCCCTTCTCTAAGCAGCCTTGAAACTGAGCACAGCACACTGCGCCTAGGCAGCTTCTTTCTCCGAGAGACGTGCCCTCCTCACACCATGCACTCTCGCAGCTCCCTTGCCCACTTGCAGCAGCTGCTGCCAAAGAAAAAGGCTCCAGGAGTAGCAGCCACTGCTGGGCTGAACCTTCCCCTTGCCTCACGTCAAGCACCAGAAACTGTCCTCTGCACTCTGTCTTTCCCTTCTCCACCGCATCTACCACTGGCATCTCTGCATCTCCAAGCACGAAGCTAGCAGAATTGCTTCCAGGGAATAGTGGAAGAGAAATAGGTAGCAGCACAAGTAGCCGCGAGTTGAACTTTCTGCTTCCGACTGCTCAAGTGAATCCGCAAACAAGCGAGTGGCAGGCACGCTTCCTCTTGCAGCCTGGGCCATTCGCACAGCAGCCTGCTGCTCTGCCTTCGTTCTTATGCCCTTCGTAGCAGGTCGCGCTTTCGTTTTGCTGGAGACGAACAGTCGTCTGCTTCTCGCCCAGAGAGCGCGGGGCCGGCAGCGAAAGCCTCCAGGCTGCTGCTTCTGCCCAAACACGCCTGGGCTATACACTTTCTCTCTCGGCGCTGGGTAGCAGCACATTCGCTCTGCCTTGTAGCCTGAATCTTAACGGAAAGCTTCTCGGCTACGTCTGGCCCAGAGCACAGGTTGAGGTCAACGAGCTTCCCCAGAGCTTGCCCCCGAGGCGTGGAAACTTGGATTTGCAGCACCTTTCAGGGGAACTCTTCCTTCCTTTACAGCCTGCACAGCGCCGGCAGATGGCGGTGCTCTCTGCAGCCTTCTTCTCGCTTCCAAGTACCACAGGGCACCTTGCAGCCTTGCAGAGAGCAAAGAGGCAGATAGACATCTCGCCCAGAAGAAGGTGCCAGGACGTAAAGGTGCTCGTCCTTTCCGCCCCTAGTCGCCCGGATTGTGGTGCTGTGTTGAAAGTCTTGGCCAGCCAAAGGCTAATGCAGCAAGTGCTTCTCTCCTGAAGCACTTGGCTGAGTGAGAGCTGCACACACGGTTTGGACACTGTAAAGCAGCAAGAGAAATGATTGTACCTCGAGCTGAGGAAAATCCCTGCCCAGAACCCTGTGCATGCGTGCACTATAGCCTCTGAAGAGCGGGACAGCTCCAAGCCATCGCTGGGCGTCACTTCTGTCCAGAGCACAGAAGGCGAAGAACGAAGCAGCCGGGCACCGGGCTCATGCACTCAGTGCACCGAACTGCCTAAGTTCAGCACAAAGCTGCTTCACAAGCCCAGTCAGCTGAGAATGCTCCGGCTGCTTCCGAGAGTAAGGCGCAGCCCTTGCACTCCATCACACAAGCTGGCCAGAAACAGTTTCTTACAGCCGCACTGTTGCAGAGTCCACGCAGCTTGAGCGCACGCAGAAGGAGGCGTCCAGAAAGAAGGCGTTCTTCAAGTCCCCCTTCTCTAAGCAGCCTTGAAACTGAGCACAGCACACTGCGCCTAGGCAGCTTCTTTCTCCGAGAGACGTGCCCTCCTCACACCATGCACTCTCGCAGCTCCCTTGCCCACTTGCAGCAGCTGCTGCCAAAGAAAAAGGCTCCAGGAGTAGCAGCCACTGCTGGGCTGAACCTTCCCCTTGCCTCACGTCAAGCACCAGAATCTGTCCTCTGCACTCTGTCTTTCCCTTCTCCACCGCATCTACCACTGGCATCTCTGCATCTCCAAGCACGAAGCTAGCAGAATTGCTTCCAGGGAATAGTGGAAGAGAAATAGGTAGCAGCACAAGTAGCCGCGAGTTGAACTTTCTGCTTCCGACTGCTCAAGTGAATCCGCAAACAAGCGAGTGGCAGGCACGCTTCCTCTTGCAGCCTGGGCCATTCGCACAGCAGCCTGCTGCTCTGCCTTCGTTCTTATGCCCTTCGTAGCAGGTCGCGCTTTCGTTTTGCTGGAGACGAACAGTCGTCTGCTTCTCGCCCAGAGAGTGCGGGGCCGGCAGCGAAAGCCTCCAGGCTGCTGCTTCTGCCCAAACACGCCTGGGCTATGCACTTTCTCTCTCGGCGCTGGGTAGCAGCACATTCGCTCTGCCTTGTAGCCTGAATCTTAACGGAAAGCTTCTCGGCTACGTCTGGCACAGAGCACAGGTTGAGGTCAACGAGCTTCCCCAGAGCTTGCCCCCGAGGCGTGGAAACTTGGATTTGCAGCACCTTTCAGGGGAACTCTTCCTTCCTTTACAGCCTGCACAGCGCCGGCAGACGGCGGTGCTCTCTGCAGCCTTCTTCTCGCTTCCAAGTACCACAGGGCACCTTGCAGCCTTGCAGAGAGCAAAGAGGCAGATAGACATCTCGCCCAGAAGAAGGTGCCAGGACGAAAAGGTGCTCGTCCTTTCCGCCCCTAGTCGCCCGGATTGTGGTGCTGTGTTGAAAGTCTTGGCCAGCCAAAGGCTAATGCAGCAAGTGCTTCTCTCCTGAAGCACTTGGCTGAGTGAGAGCTGCACACACGGTTTGGACACTGTAAAGCAGCAAGAGAAATGATTGTACCTCGAGCTGAGGAAAATCCCTGCCCAGAACCCTGTGCATGCGTGCACTATAGCCTCTGAAGAGCGGGACAGCTCCAAGCCATCGCTGGGCGTCACTTCTGTCCAGAGCACAGAAGGCGAAGAACGAAGCAGCCGGGCACCGGGCTCATGCACTCAGTGCACCGAATTGCCTAAGTTCAGCACAAAGCTGCTTCACAAGCCCAGTCAGCTGAGAATGCTCCGGCTGCTTCCGAGAGTAAGGCGCAGCCCTTGCACTCCATCACACAAGCTGGCCAGAAACAGTTTCTTACAGCCGCACTGTTGCAGAGTCCACGCAGCTTGAGCGCACGCAGAAGGAGGCGTCCAGAAAGAAGGCGTTCTTCAAGTCCCCCTTCTCTAAGCAGCCTTGAAACTGAGCACAGCACACTGCGCCTAGGCAGCTTCTTTCTCCGAGAGACGTGCCCTCCTCACACCATGCACTCTCGCAGCTCCCTTGCCCACTTGCAGCAGCTGCTGCCAAAGAAAAAGGCTCCAGGAGTAGCAGCCACTGCTGGGCTGAACCTTCCCCTTGCCTCACGTCAAGCACCAGAAACTGTCCTCTGCACTCTGTCTTTCCCTTCTCCACCGCATCTACCACTGGCATCTCTGCATCTCCAAGCACGAAGCTAGCAGAATTGCTTCCAGGGAATAGTGGAAGAGAAATAGGTAGCAGCACAAGTAGCCGCGAGTTGAACTTTCTGCTTCCGACTGCTCAAGTGAATCCGCAAACAAGCGAGTGGCAGGCACGCTTCCTCTTGCAGCCTGGGCCATTCGCACAGCAGCCTGCTGCTCTGCCTTCGTTCTTATGCCCTTCGTAGCAGGTCGCGCTTTCGTTTTGCTGGAGACGAACAGTCGTCTGCTTCTCGCCCAGAGAGCGCGGGGCCGGCAGCGAAAGCCTCCAGGCTGCTGCTTCTGCCCAAACACGCCTGGGCTATGCACTTTCTCTCTCGGCGCTGGGTAGCAGCACATTCGCTCTGCCTTGTAGCCTGAATCTTAACGGAAAGCTTCTCGGCTACGTCTGGCCCAGAGCACAGGTTGAGGTCAACGAGCTTCCCCAGAGCTTGCCCCCGAGGCGTGGAAACTTGGATTTGCAGCACCTTTCAGGGGAACTCTTCCTTCCTTTACAGCCTGCACAGCGCCGGCAGATGGCGGTGCTCTCTGCAGCCTTCTTCTCGCTTCCAAGTACCACAGGGCACCTTGCAGCCTTGCAGAGAGCAAAGAGGCAGATAGACATCTCGCCCAGAAGAAGGTGCCAGGACGAAAAGGTGCTCGTCCTTTCCGCCCCTAGTCGCCCGGATTGTGGTGCTGTGTTGAAAGTCTTGGCCAGCCAAAGGCTAATGCAGCAAGTGCTTCTCTCCTGAAGCACTTGGCTGAGTGAGAGCTGCACACACGGTTTGGACACTGTAAAGCAGCAAGAGAAATGATTGTACCTCGAGCTGAGGAAAATCCCTGCCCAGAACCCTGTGCATGCGTGCACTATAGCCTCTGAAGAGCGGGACAGCTCCAAGCCATCGCTGGGCGTCACTTCTGTCCAGAGCACAGAAGGCGAAGAACGAAGCAGCCGGGCACCGGGCTCATGCACTCAGTGCACCGAATTGCCTAAGTTCAGCACAAAGCTGCTTCACAAGCCCAGTCAGCTGAGAATGCTCCGGCTGCTTCCGAGAGTAAGGCGCAGCCCTTGCACTCCATCACACAAGCTGGCCAGAAACAGTTTCTTACAGCCGCACTGTTGCAGAGTCCACGCAGCTTGAGCGCACGCAGAAGGAGGCGTCCAGAAAGAAGGCGTTCTTCAAGTCCCCCTTCTCTAAGCAGCCTTGAAACTGAGCACAGCACACTGCGCCTAGGCAGCTTCTTTCTCCGAGAGACGTGCCCTCCTCACACCATGCACTCTCGCAGCTCCCTTGCCCACTTGCAGCAGCTGCTGCCAAAGAAAAAGGCTCCAGGAGTAGCAGCCACTGCTGGGCTGAACCTTCCCCTTGCCTCACGTCAAGCACCAGAAACTGTCCTCTGCACTCTGTCTTTCCCTTCTCCACCGCATCTACCACTGGCATCTCTGCATCTCCAAGCACGAAGCTAGCAGAATTGCTTCCAGGGAATAGTGGAAGAGAAATAGGTAGCAGCACAAGTAGCCGCGAGTTGAACTTTCTGCTTCCGACTGCTCAAGTGAATCCGCAAACAAGCGAGTGGCAGGCACGCTTCCTCTTGCAGCCTGGGCCATTCGCACAGCAGCCTGCTGCTCTGCCTTCGTTCTTATGCCCTTCGTAGCAGGTCGCGCTTTCGTTTTGCTGGAGACGAACAGTCGTCTGCTTCTCGCCCAGAGAGCGTGGGGCCGGCAGCGAAAGCCTCCAGGCTGCTGCTTCTGCCCAAACACGCCTGGGCTATGCACTTTCTCTCTCGGCGCTGGGTAGCAGCACATTCGCTCTGCCTTGTAGCCTGAATCTTAACGGAAAGCTTCTCGGCTACGTCTGGCCCAGAGCACAGGTTGAGGTCAACGAGCTTCCCCAGAGCTTGCCCCCGAGGCGTGGAAACTTGGATTTGCAGCACCTTTCAGGGGAACTCTTCCTTCCTTTACAGCCTGCACAGCGCCGGCAGATGGCGGTGCTCTCTGCAGCCTTCTTCTCGCTTCCAAGTACCACAGGGCACCTTGCAGCCTTGCAGAGAGCAAAGAGGCAGATAGACATCTCGCCCAGAAGAAGGTGCCAGGACGAAAAGGTGCTCGTCCTTTCCGCCCCTAGTCGCCCGGATTGTGGTGCTGTGTTGAAAGCCTTGGCCAGCCAAAGGCTAATGCAGCAAGTGCTTCTCTCCTGAAGCACTTGGCTGAGTGAGAGCTGCACACACGGTTTGGACACTGTAAAGCAGCAAGAGAAATGATTGTACCTCGAGCTGAGGAAAATCCCTGCCCAGAACCCTGTGCATGCGTGCACTATAGCCTCTGAAGAGCGGGACAGCTCCAAGCCATCGCTGGGCGTCACTTCTGTCCAGAGCACAGAAGGCGAAGAACGAAGCAGCCGGGCACCGGGCTCATGCACTCAGTGCACCGAATTGCCTAAGTTCAGCACAAAGCTGCTTCACAAGCCCAGTCAGCTGAGAATGCTCCGGCTGCTTCCGAGAGTAAGGCGCAGCCCTTGCACTCCATCACACAAGCTGGCCAGAAACAGTTTCTTACAGCCGCACTGTTGCAGAGTCCACGCAGCTTGAGCGCACGCAGAAGGAGGCGTCCAGAAAGAAGGCGTTCTTCAAGTCCCCCTTCTCTAAGCAGCCTTGAAACTGAGCACAGCACACTGCGCCTAGGCAGCTTCTTTCTCCGAGAGACGTGCCCTCCTCACACCATGCACTCTCGCAGCTCCCTTGCCCACTTGCAGCAGCTGCTGCCAAAGAAAAAGGCTCCAGGAGTAGCAGCCACTGCTGGGCTGAACCTTCCCCTTGCCTCACGTCAAGCACCAGAAACTGTCCTCTGCACTCTGTCTTTCCCTTCTCCACCGCATCTACCACTGGCATCTCTGCATCTCCAAGCACGAAGCTAGCAGAATTGCTTCCAGGGAATAGTGGAAGAGAAATAGGTAGCAGCACAAGTAGCCGCGAGTTGAACTTTCTGCTTCCGACTGCTCAAGTGAATCCGCAAACAAGCGAGTGGCAGGCACGCTTCCTCTTGCAGCCTGGGCCATTCGCACAGCAGCCTGCTGCTCTGCCTTCGTTCTTATGCCCTTCGTAGCAGGTCGCGCTTTCGTTTTGCTGGAGACGAACAGTCGTCTGCTTCTCGCCCAGAGAGCGCGGGGCCGGCAGCGAAAGCCTCCAGGCTGCTGCTTCTGCCCAAACACGCCTGGGCTATACACTTTCTCTCTCGGCGCTGGGTAGCAGCACATTCGCTCTGCCTTGTAGCCTGAATCTTAACGGAAAGCTTCTCGGCTACGTCTGGCCCAGAGCACAGGTTGAGGTCAACGAGCTTCCCCAGAGCTTGCCCCCGAGGCGTGGAAACTTGGATTTGCAGCACCTTTCAGGGGAACTCTTCCTTCCTTTACAGCCTGCACAGCGCCGGCAGATGGCGGTGCTCTCTGCAGCCTTCTTCTCGCTTCCAAGTACCACAGGGCACCTTGCAGCCTTGCAGAGAGCAAAGAGGCAGATAGACATCTCGCCCAGAAGAAGGTGCCAGGACGTAAAGGTGCTCGTCCTTTCCGCCCCTAGTCGCCCGGATTGTGGTGCTGTGTTGAAAGTCTTGGCCAGCCAAAGGCTAATGCAGCAAGTGCTTCTCTCCTGAAGCACTTGGCTGAGTGAGAGCTGCACACACGGTTTGGACACTGTAAAGCAGCAAGAGAAATGATTGTACCTCGAGCTGAGGAAAATCCCTGCCCAGAACCCTGTGCATGCGTGCACTATAGCCTCTGAAGAGCGGGACAGCTCCAAGCCATCGCTGGGCGTCACTTCTGTCCAGAGCACAGAAGGCGAAGAACGAAGCAGCCGGGCACCGGGCTCATGCACTCAGTGCACCGAATTGCCTAAGTTCAGCACAAAGCTGCTTCACAAGCCCAGTCAGCTGAGAATGCTCCGGCTGCTTCCGAGAGTAAGGCGCAGCCCTTGCACTCCATCACACAAGCTGGCCAGAAACAGTTTCTTACAGCCGCACTGTTGCAGAGTCCACGCAGCTTGAGCGCACGCAGAAGGAGGCGTCCAGAAAGAAGGCGTTCTTCAAGTCCCCCTTCTCTAAGCAGCCTTGAAACTGAGCACAGCACACTGCGCCTAGGCAGCTTCTTTCTCCGAGAGACGTGCCCTCCTCACACCATGCACTCTCGCAGCTCCCTTGCCCACTTGCAGCAGCTGCTGCCAAAGAAAAAGGCTCCAGGAGTAGCAGCCACTGCTGGGCTGAACCTTCCCCTTGCCTCACGTCAAGCACCAGAATCTGTCCTCTGCACTCTGTCTTTCCCTTCTCCACCGCATCTACCACTGGCATCTCTGCATCTCCAAGCACGAAGCTAGCAGAATTGCTTCCAGGGAATAGTGGAAGAGAAATAGGTAGCAGCACAAGTAGCCGCGAGTTGCACTTTCTGCTTCCGACTGCTCAAGTGAATCCGCAAACAAGCGAGTGGCAGGCACGCTTCCTCTTGCAGCCTGGGCCATTCGCACAGCAGCCTGCTGCTCTGCCTTCGTTCTTATGCCCTTCGTAGCAGGTCGCGCTTTCGTTTTGCTGGAGACGAACAGTCGTCTGCTTCTCGCCCAGAGAGCGCGGGGCCGGCAGCGAAAGCCTCCAGGCTGCTGCTTCTGCCCAAACACGCCTGGGCTATGCACTTTCTCTCTCGGCGCTGGGTAGCAGCACATTCGCTCTGCCTTGTAGCCTGAATCTTAACGGAAAGCTTCTCGGCTACGTCTGGCCCAGAGCACAGGTTGAGGTCAACGAGCTTCCCCAGAGCTTGCCCCCGAGGCGTGGAAACTTGGATTTGCAGCACCTTTCAGGGGAACTCTTCCTTCCTTTACAGCCTGCACAGCGCCGGCAGATGGCGGTGCTCTCTGCAGCCTTCTTCTCGCTTCCAAGTACCACAGGGCACCTTGCAGCCTTGCAGAGAGCAAAGAGGCAGATAGACATCTCGCCCAGAAGAAGGTGCCAGGACGAAAAGGTGCTCGTCCTTTCCGCCCCTAGTCGCCCGGATTGTGGTGCTGTGTTGAAAGTCTTGGCCAGCCAAAGGCTAATGCAGCAAGTGCTTCTCTCCTGAAGCACTTGGCTGAGTGAGAGCTGCACACACGGTTTGGACACTGTAAAGCAGCAAGAGAAATGATTGTACCTCGAGCTGAGGAAAATCCCTGCCCAGAACCCTGTGCATGCGTGCACTATAGCCTCTGAAGAGCGGGACAGCTCCAAGCCATCGCTGGGCGTCACTTCTGTCCAGAGCACAGAAGGCGAAGAACGAAGCAGCCGGGCACCGGGCTCATGCACTCAGTGCACCGAATTGCCTAAGTTCAGCACAAAGCTGCTTCACAAGCCCAGTCAGCTGAGAATGCTCCGGCTGCTTCCGAGAGTAAGGCGCAGCCCTTGCACTCCATCACACAAGCTGGCCAGAAACAGTTTCTTACAGCCGCACTGTTGCAGAGTCCACGCAGCTTGAGCGCACGCAGAAGGAGGCGTCCAGAAAGAAGGCGTTCTTCAAGTCCCCCTTCTCTAAGCAGCCTTGAAACTGAGCACAGCACACTGCGCCTAGGCAGCTTCTTTCTCCGAGAGACGTGCCCTCCTCACACCATGCACTCTCGCAGCTCCCTTGCCCACTTGCAGCAGCTGCTGCCAAAGAAAAAGGCTCCAGGAGTAGCAGCCACTGCTGGGCTGAACCTTCCCCTTGCCTCACGTCAAGCACCAGAATCTGTCCTCTGCACTCTGTCTTTCCCTTCTCCACCGCATCTACCACTGGCATCTCTGCATCTCCAAGCACGAAGCTAGCAGAATTGCTTCCAGGGAATAGTGGAAGAGAAATAGGTAGCAGCACAAGTAGCCGCGAGTTGCACTTTCTGCTTCCGACTGCTCAAGTGAATCCGCAAACAAGCGAGTGGCAGGCACGCTTCCTCTTGCAGCCTGGGCCATTCGCACAGCAGCCTGCTGCTCTGCCTTCGTTCTTATGCCCTTCGTAGCAGGTCGCGCTTTCGTTTTGCTGGAGACGAACAGTCGTCTGCTTCTCGCCCAGAGAGCGCGGGGCCGGCAGCGAAAGCCTCCAGGCTGCTGCTTCTGCCCAAACACGCCTGGGCTATGCACTTTCTCTCTCGGCGCTGGGTAGCAGCACATTCGCTCTGCCTTGTAGCCTGAATCTTAACGGAAAGCTTCTCGGCTACGTCTGGCCCAGAGCACAGGTTGAGGTCAACGAGCTTCCCCAGAGCTTGCCCCCGAGGCGTGGAAACTTGGATTTGCAGCACCTTTCAGGGGAACTCTTCCTTCCTTTACAGCCTGCACAGCGCCGGCAGATGGCGGTGCTCTCTGCAGCCTTCTTCTCGCTTCCAAGTACCACAGGGCACCTTGCAGCCTTGCAGAGAGCAAAGAGGCAGATAGACATCTCGCCCAGAAGAAGGTGCCAGGACGAAAAGGTGCTCGTCCTTTCCGCCCCTAGTCGCCCGGATTGTGGTGCTGTGTTGAAAGTCTTGGCCAGCCAAAGGCTAATGCAGCAAGTGCTTCTCTCCTGAAGCACTTGGCTGAGTGAGAGCTGCACACACGGTTTGGACACTGTAAAGCAGCAAGAGAAATGATTGTACCTCGAGCTGAGGAAAATCCCTGCCCAGAACCCTGTGCATGCGTGCACTATAGCCTCTGAAGAGCGGGACAGCTCCAAGCCATCGCTGGGCGTCACTTCTGTCCAGAGCACAGAAGGCGAAGAACGAAGCAGCCGGGCACCGGGCTCATGCACTCAGTGCACCGAATTGCCTAAGTTCAGCACAAAGCTGCTTCACAAGCCCAGTCAGCTGAGAATGCTCCGGCTGCTTCCGAGAGTAAGGCGCAGCCCTTGCACTCCATCACACAAGCTGGCCAGAAACAGTTTCTTACAGCCGCACTGTTGCAGAGTCCACGCAGCTTGAGCGCACGCAGAAGGAGGCGTCCAGAAAGAAGGCGTTCTTCAAGTCCCCCTTCTCTAAGCAGCCTTGAAACTGAGCACAGCACACTGCGCCTAGGCAGCTTCTTTCTCCGAGAGACGTGCCCTCCTCACACCATGCACTCTCGCAGCTCCCTTGCCCACTTGCAGCAGCTGCTGCCAAAGAAAAAGGCTCCAGGAGTAGCAGCCACTGCTGGGCTGAACCTTCCCCTTGCCTCACGTCAAGCACCAGAAACTGTCCTCTGCACTCTGTCTTTCCCTTCTCCACCGCATCTACCACTGGCATCTCTGCATCTCCAAGCACGAAGCTAGCAGAATTGCTTCCAGGGAATAGTGGAAGAGAAATAGGTAGCAGCACAAGTAGCCGCGAGTTGAACTTTCTACTTCCGACTGCTCAAGTGAATCCGCAAACAAGCGAGTGGCAGGCACGCTTCCTCTTGCAGCCTGGGCCATTCGCACAGCAGCCTGCTGCTCTGCCTTCGTTCTTATGCCCTTCGTAGCAGGTCGCGCTTTCGTTTTGCTGGAGACGAACAGTCGTCTGCTTCTCGCCCAGAGAGCGTGGGGCCGGCAGCGAAAGCCTCCAGGCTGCTGCTTCTGCCCAAACACGCCTGGGCTATGCACTTTCTCTCTCGGCGCTGGGTAGCAGCACATTCGCTCTGCCTTGTAGCCTGAATCTTAACGGAAAGCTTCTCGGCTACGTCTGGCCCAGAGCACAGGTTGAGGTCAACGAGCTTCCCCAGAGCTTGCCCCCGAGGCGTGGAAACTTGGATTTGCAGCACCTTTCAGGGGAACTCTTCCTTCCTTTACAGCCTGCACAGCACCGGCAGATGGCGGTGCTCTCTGCAGCCTTCTTCTCGCTTCCAAGTACCACAGGGCACCTTGCAGCCTTGCAGAGAGCAAAGAGGCAGATAGACATCTCGCCCAGAAGAAGGTGCCAGGACGAAAAGGTGCTCGTCCTTTCCGCCCCTAGTCGCCCGGATTGTGGTGCTGTGTTGAAAGCCTTGGCCAGCCAAAGGCTAATGCAGCAAGTGCTTCTCTCCTGAAGCACTTGGCTGAGTGAGAGCTGCACACACGGTTTGGACACTGTAAAGCAGCAAGAGAAATGATTGTACCTCGAGCTGAGGAAAATCCCTGCCCAGAACCCTGTGCATGCGTGCACTATAGCCTCTGAAGAGCGGGACAGCTCCAAGCCATCGCTGGGCGTCACTTCTGTCCAGAGCACAGAAGACGAAGAACGAAGCAGCCGGGCACCGGGCTCATGCACTCAGTGCACCGAATTGCCTAAGTTCAGCACAAAGCTGCTTCACAAGCCCAGTCAGCTGAGAATGCTCCGGCTGCTTCCGAGAGTAAGGCGCAGCCCTTGCACTCCATCACACAAGCTGGCCAGAAACAGTTTCTTACAGCCGCACTGTTGCAGAGTCCACGCAGCTTGAGCGCACGCAGAAGGAGGCGTCCAGAAAGAAGGCGTTCTTCAAGTCCCCCTTCTCTAAGCAGCCTTGAAACTGAGCACAGCACACTGCGCCTAGGCAGCTTCTTTCTCCGAGAGACGTGCCCTCCTCACACCATGCACTCTCGCAGCTCCCTTGCCCACTTGCAGCAGCTGCTGCCAAAGAAAAAGGCTCCAGGAGTAGCAGCCACTGCTGGGCTGAACCTTCCCCTTGCCTCACGTCAAGCACCAGAAACTGTCCTCTGCACTCTGTCTTTCCCTTCTCCACCGCATCTACCACTGGCATCTCTGCATCTCCAAGCACGAAGCTAGCAGAATTGCTTCCAGGGAATAGTGGAAGAGAAATAGGTAGCAGCACAAGTAGCCGCGAGTTGAACTTTCTGCTTCCGACTGCTCAAGTGAATCCGCAAACAAGCGAGTGGCAGGCACGCTTCCTCTTGCAGCCTGGGCCATTCGCACAGCAGCCTGCTGCTCTGCCTTCGTTCTTATGCCCTTCGTAGCAGGTCGCGCTTTCGTTTTGCTGGAGACGAACAGTCGTCTGCTTCTCGCCCAGAGAGCGTGGGGCCGGCAGCGAAAGCCTCCAGGCTGCTGCTTCTGCCCAAACACGCCTGGGCTATGCACTTTCTCTCTCGGCGCTGGGTAGCAGCACATTCGCTCTGCCTTGTAGCCTGAATCTTAACGGAAAGCTTCTCGGCTACGTCTGGCCCAGAGCACAGGTTGAGGTCAACGAGCTTCCCCAGAGCTTGCCCCCGAGGCGTGGAAACTTGGATTTGCAGCACCTTTCAGGGGAACTCTTCCTTCCTTTACAGCCTGCACAGCGCCGGCAGATGGCGGTGCTCTCTGCAGCCTTCTTCTCGCTTCCAAGTACCACAGGGCACCTTGCAGCCTTGCAGAGAGCAAAGAGGCAGATAGACATCTCGCCCAGAAGAAGGTGCCAGGACGAAAAGGTGCTCGTCCTTTCCGCCCCTAGTCGCCCGGATTGTGGTGCTGTGTTGAAAGTCTTGGCCAGCCAAAGGCTAATGCAGCAAGTGCTTCTCTCCTGAAGCACTTGGCTGAGTGAGAGCTGCACACACGGTTTGGACACTGTAAAGCAGCAAGAGAAATGATTGTACCTCGAGCTGAGGAAAATCCCTGCCCAGAACCCTGTGCATGCGTGCACTATAGCCTCTGAAGAGCGGGACAGCTCCAAGCCATCGCTGGGCGTCACTTCTGTCCAGAGCACAGAAGACGAAGAACGAAGCAGCCGGGCACCGGGCTCATGCACTCAGTGCACCGAATTGCCTAAGTTCAGCACAAAGCTGCTTCACAAGCCCAGTCAGCTGAGAATGCTCCGGCTGCTTCCGAGAGTAAGGCGCAGCCCTTGCACTCCATCACACAAGCTGGCCAGAAACAGTTTCTTACAGCCGCACTGTTGCAGAGTCCACGCAGCTTGAGCGCACGCAGAAGGAGGCGTCCAGAAAGAAGGCGTTCTTCAAGTCCCCCTTCTCTAAGCAGCCTTGAAACTGAGCACAGCACACTGCGCCTAGGCAGCTTCTTTCTCCGAGAGACGTGCCCTCCTCACACCATGCACTCTCGCAGCTCCCTTGCCCACTTGCAGCAGCTGCTGCCAAAGAAAAAGGCTCCAGGAGTAGCAGCCACTGCTGGGCTGAACCTTCCCCTTGCCTCACGTCAAGCACCAGAATCTGTCCTCTGCACTCTGTCTTTCCCTTCTCCACCGCATCTACCACTGGCATCTCTGCATCTCCAAGCACGAAGCTAGCAGAATTGCTTCCAGGGAATAGTGGAAGAGAAATAGGTAGCAGCACAAGTAGCCGCGAGTTGAACTTTCTGCTTCCGACTGCTCAAGTGAATCCGCAAACAAGCGAGTGGCAGGCACGCTTCCTCTTGCAGCCTGGGCCATTCGCACAGCAGCCTGCTGCTCTGCCTTCGTTCTTATGCCCTTCGTAGCAGGTCGCGCTTTCGTTTTGCTGGAGACGAACAGTCGTCTGCTTCTCGCCCAGAGAGCGCGGGGCCGGCAGCGAAAGCCTCCAGGCTGCTGCTTCTGCCCAAACACGCCTGGGCTATGCACTTTCTCTCTCGGCGCTGGGTAGCAGCACATTCGCTCTGCCTTGTAGCCTGAATCTTAACGGAAAGCTTCTCGGCTACGTCTGGCACAGAGCACAGGTTGAGGTCAACGAGCTTCCCCAGAGCTTGCCCCCGAGGCGTGGAAACTTGGATTTGCAGCACCTTTCAGGGGAACTCTTCCTTCCTTTACAGCCTGCACAGCGCCGGCAGATGGCGGTGCTCTCTGCAGCCTTCTTCTCGCTTCCAAGTACCACAGGGCACCTTGCAGCCTTGCAGAGAGGCAAAGAGGCAGATAGACATCTCGCCCAGAAGAAGGTGCCAGGACGAAAAGGTGCTCGTCCTTTCCGCCCCTAGTCGCCCGGATTGTGGTGCTGTGTTGAAAGCCTTGGCCAGCCAAAGGCTAATGCAGCAAGTGCTTCTCTCCTGAAGCACTTGGCTGAGTGAGAGCTGCACACACGGTTTGGACACTGTAAAGCAGCAAGAGAAATGATTGTACCTCGAGCTGAGGAAAATCCCTGCCCAGAACCCTGTGCATGCGTGCACTATAGCCTCTGAAGAGCGGGACAGCTCCAAGCCATCGCTGGGCGTCACTTCTGTCCAGAGCACAGAAGACGAAGAACGAAGCAGCCGGGCACCGGGCTCATGCACTCAGTGCACCGAATTGCCTAAGTTCAGCACAAAGCTGCTTCACAAGCCCAGTCAGCTGAGAATGCTCCGGCTGCTTCCGAGAGTAAGGCGCAGCCCTTGCACTCCATCACACAAGCTGGCCAGAAACAGTTTCTTACAGCCGCACTGTTGCAGAGTCCACGCAGCTTGAGCGCACGCAGAAGGAGGCGTCCAGAAAGAAGGCGTTCTTCAAGTCCCCCTTCTCTAAGCAGCCTTGAAACTGAGCACAGCACACTGCGCCTAGGCAGCTTCTTTCTCCGAGAGACGTGCCCTCCTCACACCATGCACTCTCGCAGCTCCCTTGCCCACTTGCAGCAGCTGCTGCCAAAGAAAAAGGCTCCAGGAGTAGCAGCCACTGCTGGGCTGAACCTTCCCCTTGCCTCACGTCAAGCACCAGAATCTGTCCTCTGCACTCTGTCTTTCCCTTCTCCACCGCATCTACCACTGGCATCTCTGCATCTCCAAGCACGAAGCTAGCAGAATTGCTTCCAGGGAATAGTGGAAGAGAAATAGGTAGCAGCACAAGTAGCCGCGAGTTGAACTTTCTGCTTCCGACTGCTCAAGTGAATCCGCAAACAAGCGAGTGGCAGGCACGCTTCCTCTTGCAGCCTGGGCCATTCGCACAGCAGCCTGCTGCTCTGCCTTCGTTCTTATGCCCTTCGTAGCAGGTCGCGCTTTCGTTTTGCTGGAGACGAACAGTCGTCTGCTTCTCGCCCAGAGAGCGCGGGGCCGGCAGCGAAAGCCTCCAGGCTGCTGCTTCTGCCCAAACACGCCTGGGCTATACACTTTCTCTCTCGGCGCTGGGTAGCAGCACATTCGCTCTGCCTTGTAGCCTGAATCTTAACGGAAAGCTTCTCGGCTACGTCTGGCCCAGAGCACAGGTTGAGGTCAACGAGCTTCCCCAGAGCTTGCCCCCGAGGCGTGGAAACTTGGATTTGCAGCACCTTTCAGGGGAACTCTTCCTTCCTTTACAGCCTGCACAGCGCCGGCAGATGGCGGTGCTCTCTGCAGCCTTCTTCTCGCTTCCAAGTACCACAGGGCACCTTGCAGCCTTGCAGAGAGCAAAGAGGCAGATAGACATCTCGCCCAGAAGAAGGTGCCAGGACGTAAAGGTGCTCGTCCTTTCCGCCCCTAGTCGCCCGGATTGTGGTGCTGTGTTGAAAGTCTTGGCCAGCCAAAGGCTAATGCAGCAAGTGCTTCTCTCCTGAAGCACTTGGCTGAGTGAGAGCTGCACACACGGTTTGGACACTGTAAAGCAGCAAGAGAAATGATTGTACCTCGAGCTGAGGAAAATCCCTGCCCAGAACCCTGTGCATGCGTGCACTATAGCCTCTGAAGAGCGGGACAGCTCCAAGCCATCGCTGGGCGTCACTTCTGTCCAGAGCACAGAAGGCGAAGAACGAAGCAGCCGGGCACCGGGCTCATGCACTCAGTGCACCGAATTGCCTAAGTTCAGCACAAAGCTGCTTCACAAGCCCAGTCAGCTGAGAATGCTCCGGCTGCTTCCGAGAGTAAGGCGCAGCCCTTGCACTCCATCACACAAGCTGGCCAGAAACAGTTTCTTACAGCCGCACTGTTGCAGAGTCCACGCAGCTTGAGCGCACGCAGAAGGAGGCGTCCAGAAAGAAGGCGTTCTTCAAGTCCCCCTTCTCTAAGCAGCCTTGAAACTGAGCACAGCACACTGCGCCTAGGCAGCTTCTTTCTCCGAGAGACGTGCCCTCCTCACACCATGCACTCTCGCAGCTCCCTTGCCCACTTGCAGCAGCTGCTGCCAAAGAAAAAGGCTCCAGGAGTAGCAGCCACTGCTGGGCTGAACCTTCCCCTTGCCTCACGTCAAGCACCAGAATCTGTCCTCTGCACTCTGCCTTTCCCTTCTCCACCGCATCTACCACTGGCATCTCTGCATCTCCAAGCACGAAGCTAGCAGAATTGCTTCCAGGGAATAGTGGAAGAGAAATAGGTAGCAGCACAAGTAGCCGCGAGTTGAACTTTCTGCTTCCGACTGCTCAAGTGAATCCGCAAACAAGCGAGTGGCAGGCACGCTTCCTCTTGCAGCCTGGGCCATTCGCACAGCAGCCTGCTGCTCTGCCTTCGTTCTTATGCCCTTCGTAGCAGGTCGCGCTTTCGTTTTGCTGGAGACGAACAGTCGTCTGCTTCTCGCCCAGAGAGTGCGGGGCCGGCAGCGAAAGCCTCCAGGCTGCTGCTTCTGCCCAAACACGCCTGGGCTATGCACTTTCTCTCTCGGCGCTGGGTAGCAGCACATTCGCTCTGCCTTGTAGCCTGAATCTTAACGGAAAGCTTCTCGGCTACGTCTGGCCCAGAGCACAGGTTGAGGTCAACGAGCTTCCCCAGAGCTTGCCCCCGAGGCGTGGAAACTTGGATTTGCAGCACCTTTCAGGGGTACTCTTCCTTCCTTTACAGCCTGCACAGCGCCGGCAGATGGCGGTGCTCTCTGCAGCCTTCTTCTCGCTTCCAAGTACCACAGGGCACCTTGCAGCCTTGCAGAGAGCAAAGAGGCAGATAGACATCTCGCCCAGAAGAAGGTGCCAGGACGAAAAGGTGCTCGTCCTTTCCGCCCCTAGTCGCCCGGATTGTGGTGCTGTGTTGAAAGTCTTGGCCAGCCAAAGGCTAATGCAGCAAGTGCTTCTCTCCTGAAGCACTTGGCTGAGTGAGAGCTGCACACACGGTTTGGACACTGTAAAGCAGCAAGAGAAATGATTGTACCTCGAGCTGAGGAAAATCCCTGCCCAGAACCCTGTGCATGCGTGCACTATAGCCTCTGAAGAGCGGGACAGCTCCAAGCCATCGCTGGGCGTCACTTCTGTCCAGAGCACAGAAGACGAAGAACGAAGCAGCCGGGCACCGGGCTCATGCACTCAGTGCACCGAACTGCCTAAGTTCAGCACAAAGCTGCTTCACAAGCCCAGTCAGCTGAGAATGCTCCGGCTGCTTCCGAGAGTAAGGCGCAGCCCTTGCACTCCATCACACAAGCTGGCCAGAAACAGTTTCTTACAGCCGCACTGTTGCAGAGTCCACGCAGCTTGAGCGCACGCAGAAGGAGGCGTCCAGAAAGAAGGCGTTCTTCAAGTCCCCCTTCTCTAAGCAGCCTTGAAACTGAGCACAGCACACTGCGCCTAGGCAGCTTCTTTCTCCGAGAGACGTGCCCTCCTCACACCATGCACTCTCGCAGCTCCCTTGCCCACTTGCAGCAGCTGCTGCCAAAGAAAAAGGCTCCAGGAGTAGCAGCCACTGCTGGGCTGAACCTTCCCCTTGCCTCACGTCAAGCACCAGAAACTGTCCTCTGCACTCTGTCTTTCCCTTCTCCACCGCATCTACCACTGGCATCTCTGCATCTCCAAGCACGAAGCTAGCAGAATTGCTTCCAGGGAATAGTGGAAGAGAAATAGGTAGCAGCACAAGTAGCCGCGAGTTGAACTTTCTGCTTCCGACTGCTCAAGTGAATCCGCAAACAAGCGAGTGGCAGGCACGCTTCCTCTTGCAGCCTGGGCCATTCGCACAGCAGCCTGCTGCTCTGCCTTCGTTCTTATGCCCTTCGTAGCAGGTCGCGCTTTCGTTTTGCTGGAGACGAACAGTCGTCTGCTTCTCGCCCAGAGAGCGCGGGGCCGGCAGCGAAAGCCTCCAGGCTGCTGCTTCTGCCCAAACACGCCTGGGCTATACACTTTCTCTCTCGGCGCTGGGTAGCAGCACATTCGCTCTGCCTTGTAGCCTGAATCTTAACGGAAAGCTTCTCGGCTACGTCTGGCCCAGAGCACAGGTTGAGGTCAACGAGCTTCCCCAGAGCTTGCCCCCGAGGCGTGGAAACTTGGATTTGCAGCACCTTTCAGGGGTACTCTTCCTTCCTTTACAGCCTGCACAGCGCCGGCAGATGGCGGTGCTCTCTGCAGCCTTCTTCTCGCTTCCAAGTACCACAGGGCACCTTGCAGCCTTACAAAGAGCAAAGAGGCAGATAGACATCTCGCCCAGAAGAAGGTGCCAGGACGTAAAGGTGCTCGTCCTTTCCGCCCCTAGTCGCCCGGATTGTGGTGCTGTGTTGAAAGCCTTGGCCAGCCAAAGGCTAATGCAGCAAGTGCTTCTCTCCTGAAGCACTTGGCTGAGTGAGAGCTGCACACACGGTTTGGACACTGTAAAGCAGCAAGAGAAATGATTGTACCTCGAGCTGAGGAAAATCCCTGCCCAGAACCCTGTGCATGCGTGCACTATAGCCTCTGAAGAGCGGGACAGCTCCAAGCCATCGCTGGGTGTCACTTCTGTCCAGAGCACAGAAGACGAAGAACGAAGCAGCCGGGCACCGGGCTCATGCACTCAGTGCACCGAATTGCCTAAGTTCAGCACAAAGCTGCTTCACAAGCCCAGTCAGCTGAGAATGCTCCGGCTGCTTCCGAGAGTAAGGCGCAGCCCTTGCACTCCATCACACAAGCTGGCCAGAAACAGTTTCTTACAGCCGCACTGTTGCAGAGTCCACGCAGCTTGAGCGCACGCAGAAGGAGGCGTCCAGAAAGAAGGCGTTCTTCAAGTCCCCCTTCTCTAAGCAGCCTTGAAACTGAGCACAGCACACTGCGCCTAGGCAGCTTCTTTCTCCGAGAGACGTGCCCTCCTCACACCATGCACTCTCGCAGCTCCCTTGCCCACTTGCAGCAGCTGCTGCCAAAGAAAAAGGCTCCAGGAGTAGCAGCCACTGCTGGGCTGAACCTTCCCCTTGCCTCACGTCAAGCACCAGAAACTGTCCTCTGCACTCTGTCTTTCCCTTCTCCACCGCATCTACCACTGGCATCTCTGCATCTCCAAGCACGAAGCTAGCAGAATTGCTTCCAGGGAATAGTGGAAGAGAAATAGGTAGCAGCACAAGTAGCCGCGAGTTGAACTTTCTGCTTCCGACTGCTCAAGTGAATCCGCAAACAAGCGAGTGGCAGGCACGCTTCCTCTTGCAGCCTGGGCCATTCGCACAGCAGCCTGCTGCTCTGCCTTCGTTCTTATGCCCTTCGTAGCAGGTCGCGCTTTCGTTTTGCTGGAGACGAACAGTCGTCTGCTTCTCGCCCAGAGAGCGCGGGGCCGGCAGCGAAAGCCTCCAGGCTGCTGCTTCTGCCCAAACACGCCTGGGCTATGCACTTTCTCTCTCGGCGCTGGGTAGCAGCACATTCGCTCTGCCTTGTAGCCTGAATCTTAACGGAAAGCTTCTCGGCTACGTCTGGCACAGAGCACAGGTTGAGGTCAACGAGCTTCCCCAGAGCTTGCCCCCGAGGCGTGGAAACTTGGATTTGCAGCACCTTTCAGGGGTACTCTTCCTTCCTTTACAGCCTGCACAGCGCCGGCAGACGGCGGTGCTCTCTGCAGCCTTCTTCTCGCTTCCAAGTACCACAGGGCACCTTGCAGCCTTGCAGAGAGCAAAGAGGCAGATAGACATCTCGCCCAGAAGAAGGTGCCAGGACGAAAAGGTGCTCGTCCTTTCCGCCCCTAGTCGCCCGGATTGTGGTGCTGTGTTGAAAGTCTTGGCCAGCCAAAGGCTAATGCAGCAAGTGCTTCTCTCCTGAAGCACTTGGCTGAGTGAGAGCTGCACACACGGTTTGGACACTGTAAAGCAGCAAGAGAAATGATTGTACCTCGAGCTGAGGAAAATCCCTGCCCAGAACCCTGTGCATGCGTGCACTATAGCCTCTGAAGAGCGGGACAGCTCCAAGCCATCGCTGGGCGTCACTTCTGTCCAGAGCACAGAAGACGAAGAACGAAGCAGCCGGGCACCGGGCTCATGCACTCAGTGCACCGAACTGCCTAAGTTCAGCACATAGCTGCTTCACAAGCCCAGTCAGCTGAGAATGCTCCGGCTGCTTCCGAGAGTAAGGCGCAGCCCTTGCACTCCATCACACAAGCTGGCCAGAAACAGTTTCTTACAGCCGCACTGTTGCAGAGTCCACGCAGCTTGAGCGCACGCAGAAGGAGGCGTCCAGAAAGAAGGCGTTCTTCAAGTCCCCCTTCTCTAAGCAGCCTTGAAACTGAGCACAGCACACTGCGCCTAGGCAGCTTCTTTCTCCGAGAGACGTGCCCTCCTCACACCATGCACTCTCGCAGCTCCCTTGCCCACTTGCAGCAGCTGCTGCCAAAGAAAAAGGCTCCAGGAGTAGCAGCCACTGCTGGGCTGAACCTTCCCCTTGCCTCACGTCAAGCACCAGAAACTGTCCTCTGCACTCTGTCTTTCCCTTCTCCACCGCATCTACCACTGGCATCTCTGCATCTCCAAGCACGAAGCTAGCAGAATTGCTTCCAGGGAATAGTGGAAGAGAAATAGGTAGCAGCACAAGTAGCCGCGAGTTGAACTTTCTGCTTCCGACTGCTCAAGTGAATCCGCAAACAAGCGAGTGGCAGGCACGCTTCCTCTTGCAGCCTGGGCCATTCGCACAGCAGCCTGCTGCTCTGCCTTCGTTCTTATGCCCTTCGTAGCAGGTCGCGCTTTCGTTTTGCTGGAGACGAACAGTCGTCTGCTTCTCGCCCAGAGAGCGCGGGGCCGGCAGCGAAAGCCTCCAGGCTGCTGCTTCTGCCCAAACACGCCTGGGCTATACACTTTCTCTCTCGGCGCTGGGTAGCAGCACATTCGCTCTGCCTTGTAGCCTGAATCTTAACGGAAAGCTTCTCGGCTACGTCTGGCCCAGAGCACAGGTTGAGGTCAACGAGCTTCCCCAGAGCTTGCCCCCGAGGCGTGGAAACTTGGATTTGCAGCACCTTTCAGGGGAACTCTTCCTTCCTTTACAGCCTGCACAGCGCCGGCAGATGGCGGTGCTCTCTGCAGCCTTCTTCTCGCTTCCAAGTACCACAGGGCACCTTGCAGCCTTGCAGAGAGCAAAGAGGCAGATAGACACCTCGCCCAGAAGAAGGTGCCAGGACGAAAAGGTGCTCGTCCTTTCCGCCCCTAGTCGCCCGGATTGTGGTGCTGTGTTGAAAGTCTTGGCCAGCCAAAGGCTAATGCAGCAAGTGCTTCTCTCCTGAAGCACTTGGCTGAGTGAGAGCTGCACACACGGTTTGGACACTGTAAAGCAGCAAGAGAAATGATTGTACCTCGAGCTGAGGAAAATCCCTGCCCAGAACCCTGTGCATGCGTGCACTATAGCCTCTGAAGAGCGGGACAGCTCCAAGCCATCGCTGGGCGTCACTTCTGTCCAGAGCACAGAAGACGAAGAACGAAGCAGCCGGGCACCGGGCTCATGCACTCAGTGCACCGAATTGCTTAAGTTCAGCACAAAGCTACTTCACAAGCCCAGTCAGCTGAGAATGCTCCGGCTGCTTCCGAGAGTAAGGCGCAGCCCTTGCACTCCATCACACAAGCTGGCCAGAAACAGTTTCTTACAGCCGCACTGTTGCAGAGTCCACGCAGCTTGAGCGCACGCAGAAGGAGGCGTCCAGAAAGAAGGCGTTCTTCAAGTCCCCCTTCTCTAAGCAGCCTTGAAACTGAGCACAGCACACTGCGCCTAGGCAGCTTCTTTCTCCGAGAGACGTGCCCTCCTCACACCATGCACTCTCGCAGCTCCCTTGCCCACTTGCAGCAGCTGCTGCCAAAGAAAAAGGCTCCAGGAGTAGCAGCCACTGCTGGGCTGAACCTTCCCCTTGCCTCACGTCAAGCACCAGAAACTGTCCTCTGCACTCTGTCTTTCCCTTCTCCACCGCATCTACCACTGGCATCTCTGCATCTCCAAGCACGAAGCTAGCAGAATTGCTTCCAGGGAATAGTGGAAGAGAAATAGGTAGCAGCACAAGTAGCCGCGAGTTGAACTTTCTGCTTCCGACTGCTCAAGTGAATCCGCAAACAAGCGAGTGGCAGGCACGCTTCCTCTTGCAGCCTGGGCCATTCGCACAGCAGCCTGCTGCTCTGCCTTCGTTCTTATGCCCTTCGTAGCAGGTCGCGCTTTCGTTTTGCTGGAGACGAACAGTCGTCTGCTTCTCGCCCAGAGAGCGCGGGGCCGGCAGCGAAAGCCTCCAGGCTGCTGCTTCTGCCCAAACACGCCTGGGCTATGCACTTTCTCTCTCGGCGCTGGGTAGCAGCACATTCGCTCTGCCTTGTAGCCTGAATCTTAACGGAAAGCTTCTCGGCTACGTCTGGCCCAGAGCACAGGTTGAGGTCAACGAGCTTCCCCAGAGCTTGCCCCCGAGGCGTGGAAACTTGGATTTGCAGCACCTTTCAGGGGAACTCTTCCTTCCTTTACAGCCTGCACAGCGCCGGCAGATGGCGGTGCTCTCTGCAGCCTTCTTCTCGCTTCCAAGTACCACAGGGCACCTTGCAGCCTTGCAGAGAGCAAAGAGGCAGATAGACATCTCGCCCAGAAGAAGGTGCCAGGACGTAAAGGTGCTCGTCCTTTCCGCCCCTAGTCGCCCGGATTGTGGTGCTGTGTTGAAAGTCTTGGCCAGCCAAAGGCTAATGCAGCAAGTGCTTCTCTCCTGAAGCACTTGGCTGAGTGAGAGCTGCACACACGGTTTGGACACTGTAAAGCAGCAAGAGAAATGATTGTACCTCGAGCTGAGGAAAATCCCTGCCCAGAACCCTGTGCATGCGTGCACTATAGCCTCTGAAGAGCGGGACAGCTCCAAGCCATCGCTGGGCGTCACTTCTGTCCAGAGCACAGAAGACGAAGAACGAAGCAGCCGGGCACCGGGCTCATGCACTCAGTGCACCGAACTGCCTAAGTTCAGCACAAAGCTGCTTCACAAGCCCAGTCAGCTGAGAATGCTCCGGCTGCTTCCGAGAGTAAGGCGCAGCCCTTGCACTCCATCACACAAGCTGGCCAGAAACAGTTTCTTACAGCCGCACTGTTGCAGAGTCCACGCAGCTTGAGCGCACGCAGAAGGAGGCGTCCAGAAAGAAGGCGTTCTTCAAGTCCCCCTTCTCTAAGCAGCCTTGAAACTGAGCACAGCACACTGCGCCTAGGCAGCTTCTTTCTCCGAGAGACGTGCCCTCCTCACACCATGCACTCTCGCAGCTCCCTTGCCCACTTGCAGCAGCTGCTGCCAAAGAAAAAGGCTCCAGGAGTAGCAGCCACTGCTGGGCTGAACCTTCCCCTTGCCTCACGTCAAGCACCAGAAACTGTCCTCTGCACTCTGTCTTTCCCTTCTCCACCGCATCTACCACTGGCATCTCTGCATCTCCAAGCACGAAGCTAGCAGAATTGCTTCCAGGGAATAGTGGAAGAGAAATAGGTAGCAGCACAAGTAGCCGCGAGTTGAACTTTCTGCTTCCGACTGCTCAAGTGAATCCGCAAACAAGCGAGTGGCAGGCACGCTTCCTCTTGCAGCCTGGGCCATTCGCACAGCAGCCTGCTGCTCTGCCTTCGTTCTTATGCCCTTCGTAGCAGGTCGCGCTTTCGTTTTGCTGGAGACGAACAGTCGTCTGCTTCTCGCCCAGAGAGCGCGGGGCCGGCAGCGAAAGCCTCCAGGCTGCTGCTTCTGCCCAAACACGCCTGGGCTATACACTTTCTCTCTCGGCGCTGGGTAGCAGCACATTCGCTCTGCCTTGTAGCCTGAATCTTAACGGAAAGCTTCTCGGCTACGTCTGGCACAGAGCACAGGTTGAGGTCAACGAGCTTCCCCAGAGCTTGCCCCCGAGGCGTGGAAACTTGGATTTGCAGCACCTTTCAGGGGTACTCTTCCTTCCTTTACAGCCTGCACAGCGCCGGCAGATGGCGGTGCTCTCTGCAGCCTTCTTCTCGCTTCCAAGTACCACAGGGCACCTTGCAGCCTTACAAAGAGCAAAGAGGCAGATAGACATCTCGCCCAGAAGAAGGTGCCAGGACGTAAAGGTGCTCGTCCTTTCCGCCCCTAGTCGCCCGGATTGTGGTGCTGTGTTGAAAGCCTTGGCCAGCCAAAGGCTAATGCAGCAAGTGCTTCTCTCCTGAAGCACTTGGCTGAGTGAGAGCTGCACACACGGTTTGGACACTGTAAAGCAGCAAGAGAAATGATTGTACCTCGAGCTGAGGAAAATCCCTGCCCAGAACCCTGTGCATGCGTGCACTATAGCCTCTGAAGAGCGGGACAGCTCCAAGCCATCGCTGGGTGTCACTTCTGTCCAGAGCACAGAAGACGAAGAACGAAGCAGCCGGGCACCGGGCTCATGCACTCAGTGCACCGAATTGCCTAAGTTCAGCACAAAGCTGCTTCACAAGCCCAGTCAGCTGAGAATGCTCCGGCTGCTTCCGAGAGTAAGGCGCAGCCCTTGCACTCCATCACACAAGCTGGCCAGAAACAGTTTCTTACAGCCGCACTGTTGCAGAGTCCACGCAGCTTGAGCGCACGCAGAAGGAGGCGTCCAGAAAGAAGGCGTTCTTCAAGTCCCCCTTCTCTAAGCAGCCTTGAAACTGAGCACAGCACACTGCGCCTAGGCAGCTTCTTTCTCCGAGAGACGTGCCCTCCTCACACCATGCACTCTCGCAGCTCCCTTGCCCACTTGCAGCAGCTGCTGCCAAAGAAAAAGGCTCCAGGAGTAGCAGCCACTGCTGGGCTGAACCTTCCCCTTGCCTCACGTCAAGCACCAGAAACTGTCCTCTGCACTCTGTCTTTCCCTTCTCCACCGCATCTACCACTGGCATCTCTGCATCTCCAAGCACGAAGCTAGCAGAATTGCTTCCAGGGAATAGTGGAAGAGAAATAGGTAGCAGCACAAGTAGCCGCGAGTTGAACTTTCTGCTTCCGACTGCTCAAGTGAATCCGCAAACAAGCGAGTGGCAGGCACGCTTCCTCTTGCAGCCTGGGCCATTCGCACAGCAGCCTGCTGCTCTGCCTTCGTTCTTATGCCCTTCGTAGCAGGTCGCGCTTTCGTTTTGCTGGAGACGAACAGTCGTCTGCTTCTCGCCCAGAGAGCGCGGGGCCGGCAGCGAAAGCCTCCAGGCTGCTGCTTCTGCCCAAACACGCCTGGGCTATACACTTTCTCTCTCGGCGCTGGGTAGCAGCACATTCGCTCTGCCTTGTAGCCTGAATCTTAACGGAAAGCTTCTCGGCTACGTCTGGCCCAGAGCACAGGTTGAGGTCAACGAGCTTCCCCAGAGCTTGCCCCCGAGGCGTGGAAACTTGGATTTGCAGCACCTTTCAGGGGAACTCTTCCTTCCTTTACAGCCTGCACAGCGCCGGCAGATGGCGGTGCTCTCTGCAGCCTTCTTCTCGCTTCCAAGTACCACAGGGCACCTTGCAGCCTTGCAGAGAGCAAAGAGGCAGATAGACATCTCGCCCAGAAGAAGGTGCCAGGACGAAAAGGTGCTCGTCCTTTCCGCCCCTAGTCGCCCGGATTGTGGTGCTGTGTTGAAAGTCTTGGCCAGCCAAAGGCTAATGCAGCAAGTGCTTCTCTCCTGAAGCACTTGGCTGAGTGAGAGCTGCACACACGGTTTGGACACTGTAAAGCAGCAAGAGAAATGATTGTACCTCGAGCTGAGGAAAATCCCTGCCCAGAACCCTGTGCATGCGTGCACTATAGCCTCTGAAGAGCGGGACAGCTCCAAGCCATCGCTGGGCGTCACTTCTGTCCAGAGCACAGAAGGCGAAGAACGAAGCAGCCGGGCACCGGGCTCATGCACTCAGTGCACCGAATTGCCTAAGTTCAGCACAAAGCTGCTTCACAAGCCCAGTCAGCTGAGAATGCTCCGGCTGCTTCCGAGAGGAAGGCGCAGCCCTTGCACTCCATCACACAAGCTGGCCAGAAACAGTTTCTTACAGCCGCACTGTTGCAGAGTCCACGCAGCTTGAGCGCACGCAGAAGGAGGCGTCCAGAAAGAAGGCGTTCTTCAAGTCCCCCTTCTCTAAGCAGCCTTGAAACTGAGCACAGCACACTGCGCCTAGGCAGCTTCTTTCTCCGAGAGACGTGCCCTCCTCACACCATGCACTCTCGCAGCTCCCTTGCCCACTTGCAGCAGCTGCTGCCAAAGAAAAAGGCTCCAGGAGTAGCAGCCACTGCTGGGCTGAACCTTCCCCTTGCCTCACGTCAAGCACCAGAAACTGTCCTCTGCACTCTGTCTTTCCCTTCTCCACCGCATCTACCACTGGCATCTCTGCATCTCCAAGCACGAAGCTAGCAGAATTGCTTCCAGGGAATAGTGGAAGAGAAATAGGTAGCAGCACAAGTAGCCGCGAGTTGAACTTTCTGCTTCCGACTGCTCAAGTGAATCCGCAAACAAGCGAGTGGCAGGCACGCTTCCTCTTGCAGCCTGGGCCATTCGCACAGCAGCCTGCTGCTCTGCCTTCGTTCTTATGCCCTTCGTAGCAGGTCGCGCTTTCGTTTTGCTGGAGACGAACAGTCGTCTGCTTCTCGCCCAGAGAGCGCGGGGCCGGCAGCGAAAGCCTCCAGGCTGCTGCTTCTGCCCAAACACGCCTGGGCTATGCACTTTCTCTCTCGGCGCTGGGTAGCAGCACATTCGCTCTGCCTTGTAGCCTGAATCTTAACGGAAAGCTTCTCGGCTACGTCTGGCCCAGAGCACAGGTTGAGGTCAACGAGCTTCCCCAGAGCTTGCCCCCGAGGCGTGGAAACTTGGATTTGCAGCACCTTTCAGGGGAACTCTTCCTTCCTTTACAGCCTGCACAGCGCCGGCAGATGGCGGTGCTCTCTGCAGCCTTCTTCTCGCTTCCAAGTACCACAGGGCACCTTGCAGCCTTGCAGAGAGCAAAGAGGCAGATAGACATCTCGCCCAGAAGAAGGTGCCAGGACGAAAAGGTGCTCGTCCTTTCCGCCCCTAGTCGCCCGGATTGTGGTGCTGTGTTGAAAGTCTTGGCCAGCCAAAGGCTAATGCAGCAAGTGCTTCTCTCCTGAAGCACTTGGCTGAGTGAGAGCTGCACACACGGTTTGGACACTGTAAAGCAGCAAGAGAAATGATTGTACCTCGAGCTGAGGAAAATCCCTGCCCAGAACCCTGTGCATGCGTGCACTATAGCCTCTGAAGAGCGGGACAGCTCCAAGCCATCGCTGGGCGTCACTTCTGTCCAGAGCACAGAAGACGAAGAACGAAGCAGCCGGGCACCGGGCTCATGCACTCAGTGCACCGAATTGCTTAAGTTCAGCACAAAGCTACTTCACAAGCCCAGTCAGCTGAGAATGCTCCGGCTGCTTCCGAGAGGAAGGCGCAGCCCTTGCACTCCATCACACAAGCTGGCCAGAAACAGTTTCTTACAGCCGCACTGTTGCAGAGTCCACGCAGCTTGAGCGCACGCAGAAGGAGGCGTCCAGAAAGAAGGCGTTCTTCAAGTCCCCCTTCTCTAAGCAGCCTTGAAACTGAGCACAGCACACTGCGCCTAGGCAGCTTCTTTCTCCGAGAGACGTGCCCTCCTCACACCATGCACTCTCGCAGCTCCCTTGCCCACTTGCAGCAGCTGCTGCCAAAGAAAAAGGCTCCAGGAGTAGCAGCCACTGCTGGGCTGAACCTTCCCCTTGCCTCACGTCAAGCACCAGAAACTGTCCTCTGCACTCTGTCTTTCCCTTCTCCACCGCATCTACCACTGGCATCTCTGCATCTCCAAGCACGAAGCTAGCAGAATTGCTTCCAGGGAATAGTGGAAGAGAAATAGGTAGCAGCACAAGTAGCCGCGAGTTGAACTTTCTGCTTCCGACTGCTCAAGTGAATCCGCAAACAAGCGAGTGGCAGGCACGCTTCCTCTTGCAGCCTGGGCCATTCGCACAGCAGCCTGCTGCTCTGCCTTCGTTCTTATGCCCTTCGTAGCAGGTCGCGCTTTCGTTTTGCTGGAGACGAACAGTCGTCTGCTTCTCGCCCAGAGAGCGCGGGGCCGGCAGCGAAAGCCTCCAGGCTGCTGCTTCTGCCCAAACACGCCTGGGCTATACACTTTCTCTCTCGGCGCTGGGTAGCAGCACATTCGCTCTGCCTTGTAGCCTGAATCTTAACGGAAAGCTTCTCGGCTACGTCTGGCCCAGAGCACAGGTTGAGGTCAACGAGCTTCCCCAGAGCTTGCCCCCGAGGCGTGGAAACTTGGATTTGCAGCACCTTTCAGGGGTACTCTTCCTTCCTTTACAGCCTGCACAGCGCCGGCAGATGGCGGTGCTCTCTGCAGCCTTCTTCTCGCTTCCAAGTACCACAGGGCACCTTGCAGCCTTGCAGAGAGCAAAGAGGCAGATAGACATCTCGCCCAGAAGAAGGTGCCAGGACGTAAAGGTGCTCGTCCTTTCCGCCCCTAGTCGCCCGGATTGTGGTGCTGTGTTGAAAGTCTTGGCCAGCCAAAGGCTAATGCAGCAAGTGCTTCTCTCCTGAAGCACTTGGCTGAGTGAGAGCTGCACACACGGTTTGGACACTGTAAAGCAGCAAGAGAAATGATTGTACCTCGAGCTGAGGAAAATCCCTGCCCAGAACCCTGTGCATGCGTGCACTATAGCCTCTGAAGAGCGGGACAGCTCCAAGCCATCGCTGGGCGTCACTTCTGTCCAGAGCACAGAAGGCGAAGAACGAAGCAGCCGGGCACCGGGCTCATGCACTCAGTGCACCGAATTGCCTAAGTTCAGCACAAAGCTGCTTCACAAGCCCAGTCAGCTGAGAATGCTCCGGCTGCTTCCGAGAGTAAGGCGCAGCCCTTGCACTCCATCACACAAGCTGGCCAGAAACAGTTTCTTACAGCCGCACTGTTGCAGAGTCCACGCAGCTTGAGCGCACGCAGAAGGAGGCGTCCAGAAAGAAGGCGTTCTTCAAGTCCCCCTTCTCTAAGCAGCCTTGAAACTGAGCACAGCACACTGCGCCTAGGCAGCTTCTTTCTCCGAGAGACGTGCCCTCCTCACACCATGCACTCTCGCAGCTCCCTTGCCCACTTGCAGCAGCTGCTGCCAAAGAAAAAGGCTCCAGGAGTAGCAGCCACTGCTGGGCTGAACCTTCCCCTTGCCTCACGTCAAGCACCAGAATCTGTCCTCTGCACTCTGTCTTTCCCTTCTCCACCGCATCTACCACTGGCATCTCTGCATCTCCAAGCACGAAGCTAGCAGAATTGCTTCCAGGGAATAGTGGAAGAGAAATAGGTAGCAGCACAAGTAGCCGCGAGTTGAACTTTCTGCTTCCGACTGCTCAAGTGAATCCGCAAACAAGCGAGTGGCAGGCACGCTTCCTCTTGCAGCCTGGGCCATTCGCACAGCAGCCTGCTGCTCTGCCTTCGTTCTTATGCCCTTCGTAGCAGGTCGCGCTTTCGTTTTGCTGGAGACGAACAGTCGTCTGCTTCTCGCCCAGAGAGCGCGGGGCCGGCAGCGAAAGCCTCCAGGCTGCTGCTTCTGCCCAAACACGCCTGGGCTATACACTTTCTCTCTCGGCGCTGGGTAGCAGCACATTCGCTCTGCCTTGTAGCCTGAATCTTAACGGAAAGCTTCTCGGCTACGTCTGGCCCAGAGCACAGGTTGAGGTCAACGAGCTTCCCCAGAGCTTGCCCCCGAGGCGTGGAAACTTGGATTTGCAGCACCTTTCAGGGGAACTCTTCCTTCCTTTACAGCCTGCACAGCGCCGGCAGATGGCGGTGCTCTCTGCAGCCTTCTTCTCGCTTCCAAGTACCACAGGGCACCTTGCAGCCTTGCAGAGAGCAAAGAGGCAGATAGACATCTCGCCCAGAAGAAGGTGCCAGGACGTAAAGGTGCTCGTCCTTTCCGCCCCTAGTCGCCCGGATTGTGGTGCTGTGTTGAAAGTCTTGGCCAGCCAAAGGCTAATGCAGCAAGTGCTTCTCTCCTGAAGCACTTGGCTGAGTGAGAGCTGCACACACGGTTTGGACACTGTAAAGCAGCAAGAGAAATGATTGTACCTCGAGCTGAGGAAAATCCCTGCCCAGAACCCTGTGCATGCGTGCACTATAGCCTCTGAAGAGCGGGACAGCTCCAAGCCATCGCTGGGCGTCACTTCTGTCCAGAGCACAGAAGGCGAAGAACGAAGCAGCCGGGCACCGGGCTCATGCACTCAGTGCACCGAATTGCCTAAGTTCAGCACAAAGCTGCTTCACAAGCCCAGTCAGCTGAGAATGCTCCGGCTGCTTCCGAGAGTAAGGCGCAGCCCTTGCACTCCATCACACAAGCTGGCCAGAAACAGTTTCTTACAGCCGCACTGTTGCAGAGTCCACGCAGCTTGAGCGCACGCAGAAGGAGGCGTCCAGAAAGAAGGCGTTCTTCAAGTCCCCCTTCTCTAAGCAGCCTTGAAACTGAGCACAGCACACTGCGCCTAGGCAGCTTCTTTCTCCGAGAGACGTGCCCTCCTCACACCATGCACTCTCGCAGCTCCCTTGCCCACTTGCAGCAGCTGCTGCCAAAGAAAAAGGCTCCAGGAGTAGCAGCCACTGCTGGGCTGAACCTTCCCCTTGCCTCACGTCAAGCACCAGAATCTGTCCTCTGCACTCTGTCTTTCCCTTCTCCACCGCATCTACCACTGGCATCTCTGCATCTCCAAGCACGAAGCTAGCAGAATTGCTTCCAGGGAATAGTGGAAGAGAAATAGGTAGCAGCACAAGTAGCCGCGAGTTGAACTTTCTGCTTCCGACTGCTCAAGTGAATCCGCAAACAAGCGAGTGGCAGGCACGCTTCCTCTTGCAGCCTGGGCCATTCGCACAGCAGCCTGCTGCTCTGCCTTCGTTCTTATGCCCTTCGTAGCAGGTCGCGCTTTCGTTTTGCTGGAGACGAACAGTCGTCTGCTTCTCGCCCAGAGAGTGCGGGGCCGGCAGCGAAAGCCTCCAGGCTGCTGCTTCTGCCCAAACACGCCTGGGCTATGCACTTTCTCTCTCGGCGCTGGGTAGCAGCACATTCGCTCTGCCTTGTAGCCTGAATCTTAACGGAAAGCTTCTCGGCTACGTCTGGCACAGAGCACAGGTTGAGGTCAACGAGCTTCCCCAGAGCTTGCCCCCGAGGCGTGGAAACTTGGATTTGCAGCACCTTTCAGGGGAACTCTTCCTTCCTTTACAGCCTGCACAGCGCCGGCAGACGGCGGTGCTCTCTGCAGCCTTCTTCTCGCTTCCAAGTACCACAGGGCACCTTGCAGCCTTGCAGAGAGCAAAGAGGCAGATAGACATCTCGCCCAGAAGAAGGTGCCAGGACGAAAAGGTGCTCGTCCTTTCCGCCCCTAGTCGCCCGGATTGTGGTGCTGTGTTGAAAGTCTTGGCCAGCCAAAGGCTAATGCAGCAAGTGCTTCTCTCCTGAAGCACTTGGCTGAGTGAGAGCTGCACACACGGTTTGGACACTGTAAAGCAGCAAGAGAAATGATTGTACCTCTAGCTGAGGAAAATCCCTGCCCAGAACCCTGTGCATGCGTGCACTATAGCCTCTGAAGAGCGGGACAGCTCCAAGCCATCGCTGGGCGTCACTTCTGTCCAGAGCACAGAAGGCGAAGAACGAAGCAGCCGGGCACCGGGCTCATGCACTCAGTGCACCGAATTGCCTAAGTTCAGCACAAAGCTGCTTCACAAGCCCAGTCAGCTGAGAATGCTCCGGCTGCTTCCGAGAGTAAGGCGCAGCCCTTGCACTCCATCACACAAGCTGGCCAGAAACAGTTTCTTACAGCCGCACTGTTGCAGAGTCCACGCAGCTTGAGCGCACGCAGAAGGAGGCGTCCAGAAAGAAGGCGTTCTTCAAGTCCCCCTTCTCTAAGCAGCCTTGAAACTGAGCACAGCACACTGCGCCTAGGCAGCTTCTTTCTCCGAGAGACGTGCCCTCCTCACACCATGCACTCTCGCAGCTCCCTTGCCCACTTGCAGCAGCTGCTGCCAAAGAAAAAGGCTCCAGGAGTAGCAGCCACTGCTGGGCTGAACCTTCCCCTTGCCTCACGTCAAGCACCAGAAACTGTCCTCTGCACTCTGTCTTTCCCTTCTCCACCGCATCTACCACTGGCATCTCTGCATCTCCAAGCACGAAGCTAGCAGAATTGCTTCCAGGGAATAGTGGAAGAGAAATAGGTAGCAGCACAAGTAGCCGCGAGTTGCACTTTCTGCTTCCGACTGCTCAAGTGAATCCGCAAACAAGCGAGTGGCAGGCACGCTTCCTCTTGCAGCCTGGGCCATTCGCACAGCAGCCTGCTGCTCTGCCTTCGTTCTTATGCCCTTCGTAGCAGGTCGCGCTTTCGTTTTGCTGGAGACGAACAGTCGTCTGCTTCTCGCCCAGAGAGTGCGGGGCCGGCAGCGAAAGCCTCCAGGCTGCTGCTTCTGCCCAAACACGCCTGGGCTATGCACTTTCTCTCTCGGCGCTGGGTAGCAGCACATTCGCTCTGCCTTGTAGCCTGAATCTTAACGGAAAGCTTCTCGGCTACGTCTGGCCCAGAGCACAGGTTGAGGTCAACGAGCTTCCCCAGAGCTTGCCCCCGAGGCGTGGAAACTTGGATTTGCAGCACCTTTCAGGGGAACTCTTCCTTCCTTTACAGCCTGCACAGCACCGGCAGATGGCGGTGCTCTCTGCAGCCTTCTTCTCGCTTCCAAGTACCACAGGGCACCTTGCAGCCTTGCAGAGAGCAAAGAGGCAGATAGACATCTCGCCCAGAAGAAGGTGCCAGGACGAAAAGGTGCTCGTCCTTTCCGCCCCTAGTCGCCCGGATTGTGGTGCTGTGTTGAAAGCCTTGGCCAGCCAAAGGCTAATGCAGCAAGTGCTTCTCTCCTGAAGCACTTGGCTGAGTGAGAGCTGCACACACGGTTTGGACACTGTAAAGCAGCAAGAGAAATGATTGTACCTCGAGCTGAGGAAAATCCCTGCCCAGAACCCTGTGCATGCGTGCACTATAGCCTCTGAAGAGCGGGACAGCTCCAAGCCATCGCTGGGCGTCACTTCTGTCCAGAGCACAGAAGGCGAAGAACGAAGCAGCCGGGCACCGGGCTCATGCACTCAGTGCACCGAATTGCCTAAGTTCAGCACAAAGCTGCTTCACAAGCCCAGTCAGCTGAGAATGCTCCGGCTGCTTCCGAGAGTAAGGCGCAGCCCTTGCACTCCATCACACAAGCTGGCCAGAAACAGTTTCTTACAGCCGCACTGTTGCAGAGTCCACGCAGCTTGAGCGCACGCAGAAGGAGGCGTCCAGAAAGAAGGCGTTCTTCAAGTCCCCCTTCTCTAAGCAGCCTTGAAACTGAGCACAGCACACTGCGCCTAGGCAGCTTCTTTCTCCGAGAGACGTGCCCTCCTCACACCATGCACTCTCGCAGCTCCCTTGCCCACTTGCAGCAGCTGCTGCCAAAGAAAAAGGCTCCAGGAGTAGCAGCCACTGCTGGGCTGAACCTTCCCCTTGCCTCACGTCAAGCACCAGAAACTGTCCTCTGCACTCTGTCTTTCCCTTCTCCACCGCATCTACCACTGGCATCTCTGCATCTCCAAGCACGAAGCTAGCAGAATTGCTTCCAGGGAATAGTGGAAGAGAAATAGGTAGCAGCACAAGTAGCCGCGAGTTGAACTTTCTGCTTCCGACTGCTCAAGTGAATCCGCAAACAAGCGAGTGGCAGGCACGCTTCCTCTTGCAGCCTGGGCCATTCGCACAGCAGCCTGCTGCTCTGCCTTCGTTCTTATGCCCTTCGTAGCAGGTCGCGCTTTCGTTTTGCTGGAGACGAACAGTCGTCTGCTTCTCGCCCAGAGAGCGTGGGGCCGGCAGCGAAAGCCTCCAGGCTGCTGCTTCTGCCCAAACACGCCTGGGCTATGCACTTTCTCTCTCGGCGCTGGGTAGCAGCACATTCGCTCTGCCTTGTAGCCTGAATCTTAACGGAAAGCTTCTCGGCTACGTCTGGCCCAGAGCACAGGTTGAGGTCAACGAGCTTCCCCAGAGCTTGCCCCCGAGGCGTGGAAACTTGGATTTGCAGCACCTTTCAGGGGAACTCTTCCTTCCTTTACAGCCTGCACAGCGCCGGCAGATGGCGGTGCTCTCTGCAGCCTTCTTCTCGCTTCCAAGTACCACAGGGCACCTTGCAGCCTTGCAGAGAGCAAAGAGGCAGATAGACATCTCGCCCAGAAGAAGGTGCCAGGACGAAAAGGTGCTCGTCCTTTCCGCCCCTAGTCGCCCGGATTGTGGTGCTGTGTTGAAAGCCTTGGCCAGCCAAAGGCTAATGCAGCAAGTGCTTCTCTCCTGAAGCACTTGGCTGAGTGAGAGCTGCACACACGGTTTGGACACTGTAAAGCAGCAAGAGAAATGATTGTACCTCGAGCTGAGGAAAATCCCTGCCCAGAACCCTGTGCATGCGTGCACTATAGCCTCTGAAGAGCGGGACAGCTCCAAGCCATCGCTGGGCGTCACTTCTGTCCAGAGCACAGAAGGCGAAGAACGAAGCAGCCGGGCACCGGGCTCATGCACTCAGTGCACCGAATTGCCTAAGTTCAGCACAAAGCTGCTTCACAAGCCCAGTCAGCTGAGAATGCTCCGGCTGCTTCCGAGAGTAAGGCGCAGCCCTTGCACTCCATCACACAAGCTGGCCAGAAACAGTTTCTTACAGCCGCACTGTTGCAGAGTCCACGCAGCTTGAGCGCACGCAGAAGGAGGCGTCCAGAAAGAAGGCGTTCTTCAAGTCCCCCTTCTCTAAGCAGCCTTGAAACTGAGCACAGCACACTGCGCCTAGGCAGCTTCTTTCTCCGAGAGACGTGCCCTCCTCACACCATGCACTCTCGCAGCTCCCTTGCCCACTTGCAGCAGCTGCTGCCAAAGAAAAAGGCTCCAGGAGTAGCAGCCACTGCTGGGCTGAACCTTCCCCTTGCCTCACGTCAAGCACCAGAAACTGTCCTCTGCACTCTGTCTTTCCCTTCTCCACCGCATCTACCACTGGCATCTCTGCATCTCCAAGCACGAAGCTAGCAGAATTGCTTCCAGGGAATAGTGGAAGAGAAATAGGTAGCAGCACAAGTAGCCGCGAGTTGAACTTTCTGCTTCCGACTGCTCAAGTGAATCCGCAAACAAGCGAGTGGCAGGCACGCTTCCTCTTGCAGCCTGGGCCATTCGCACAGCAGCCTGCTGCTCTGCCTTCGTTCTTATGCCCTTCGTAGCAGGTCGCGCTTTCGTTTTGCTGGAGACGAACAGTCGTCTGCTTCTCGCCCAGAGAGCGCGGGGCCGGCAGCGAAAGCCTCCAGGCTGCTGCTTCTGCCCAAACACGCCTGGGCTATACACTTTCTCTCTCGGCGCTGGGTAGCAGCACATTCGCTCTGCCTTGTAGCCTGAATCTTAACGGAAAGCTTCTCGGCTACGTCTGGCCCAGAGCACAGGTTGAGGTCAACGAGCTTCCCCAGAGCTTGCCCCCGAGGCGTGGAAACTTGGATTTGCAGCACCTTTCAGGGGAACTCTTCCTTCCTTTACAGCCTGCACAGCGCCGGCAGATGGCGGTGCTCTCTGCAGCCTTCTTCTCGCTTCCAAGTACCACAGGGCACCTTGCAGCCTTGCAGAGAGCAAAGAGGCAGATAGACATCTCGCCCAGAAGAAGGTGCCAGGACGTAAAGGTGCTCGTCCTTTCCGCCCCTAGTCGCCCGGATTGTGGTGCTGTGTTGAAAGTCTTGGCCAGCCAAAGGCTAATGCAGCAAGTGCTTCTCTCCTGAAGCACTTGGCTGAGTGAGAGCTGCACACACGGTTTGGACACTGTAAAGCAGCAAGAGAAATGATTGTACCTCGAGCTGAGGAAAATCCCTGCCCAGAACCCTGTGCATGCGTGCACTATAGCCTCTGAAGAGCGGGACAGCTCCAAGCCATCGCTGGGCGTCACTTCTGTCCAGAGCACAGAAGGCGAAGAACGAAGCAGCCGGGCACCGGGCTCATGCACTCAGTGCACCGAATTGCCTAAGTTCAGCACAAAGCTGCTTCACAAGCCCAGTCAGCTGAGAATGCTCCGGCTGCTTCCGAGAGTAAGGCGCAGCCCTTGCACTCCATCACACAAGCTGGCCAGAAACAGTTTCTTACAGCCGCACTGTTGCAGAGTCCACGCAGCTTGAGCGCACGCAGAAGGAGGCGTCCAGAAAGAAGGCGTTCTTCAAGTCCCCCTTCTCTAAGCAGCCTTGAAACTGAGCACAGCACACTGCGCCTAGGCAGCTTCTTTCTCCGAGAGACGTGCCCTCCTCACACCATGCACTCTCGCAGCTCCCTTGCCCACTTGCAGCAGCTGCTGCCAAAGAAAAAGGCTCCAGGAGTAGCAGCCACTGCTGGGCTGAACCTTCCCCTTGCCTCACGTCAAGCACCAGAAACTGTCCTCTGCACTCTGTCTTTCCCTTCTCCACCGCATCTACCACTGGCATCTCTGCATCTCCAAGCACGAAGCTAGCAGAATTGCTTCCAGGGAATAGTGGAAGAGAAATAGGTAGCAGCACAAGTAGCCGCGAGTTGAACTTTCTGCTTCCGACTGCTCAAGTGAATCCGCAAACAAGCGAGTGGCAGGCACGCTTCCTCTTGCAGCCTGGGCCATTCGCACAGCAGCCTGCTGCTCTGCCTTCGTTCTTATGCCCTTCGTAGCAGGTCGCGCTTTCGTTTTGCTGGAGACGAACAGTCGTCTGCTTCTCGCCCAGAGAGCGCGGGGCCGGCAGCGAAAGCCTCCAGGCTGCTGCTTCTGCCCAAACACGCCTGGGCTATACACTTTCTCTCTCGGCGCTGGGTAGCAGCACATTCGCTCTGCCTTGTAGCCTGAATCTTAACGGAAAGCTTCTCGGCTACGTCTGGCCCAGAGCACAGGTTGAGGTCAACGAGCTTCCCCAGAGCTTGCCCCCGAGGCGTGGAAACTTGGATTTGCAGCACCTTTCAGGGGAACTCTTCCTTCCTTTACAGCCTGCACAGCGCCGGCAGATGGCGGTGCTCTCTGCAGCCTTCTTCTCGCTTCCAAGTACCACAGGGCACCTTGCAGCCTTGCAGAGAGCAAAGAGGCAGATAGACATCTCGCCCAGAAGAAGGTGCCAGGACGAAAAGGTGCTCGTCCTTTCCGCCCCTAGTCGCCCGGATTGTGGTGCTGTGTTGAAAGTCTTGGCCAGCCAAAGGCTAATGCAGCAAGTGCTTCTCTCCTGAAGCACTTGGCTGAGTGAGAGCTGCACACACGGTTTGGACACTGTAAAGCAGCAAGAGAAATGATTGTACCTCGAGCTGAGGAAAATCCCTGCCCAGAACCCTGTGCATGCGTGCACTATAGCCTCTGAAGAGCGGGACAGCTCCAAGCCATCGCTGGGCGTCACTTCTGTCCAGAGCACAGAAGACGAAGAACGAAGCAGCCGGGCACCGGGCTCATGCACTCAGTGCACCGAATTGCCTAAGTTCAGCACAAAGCTGCTTCACAAGCCCAGTCAGCTGAGAATGCTCCGGCTGCTTCCGAGAGTAAGGCGCAGCCCTTGCACTCCATCACACAAGCTGGCCAGAAACAGTTTCTTACAGCCGCACTGTTGCAGAGTCCACGCAGCTTGAGCGCACGCAGAAGGAGGCGTCCAGAAAGAAGGCGTTCTTCAAGTCCCCCTTCTCTAAGCAGCCTTGAAACTGAGCACAGCACACTGCGCCTAGGCAGCTTCTTTCTCCGAGAGACGTGCCCTCCTCACACCATGCACTCTCGCAGCTCCCTTGCCCACTTGCAGCAGCTGCTGCCAAAGAAAAAGGCTCCAGGAGTAGCAGCCACTGCTGGGCTGAACCTTCCCCTTGCCTCACGTCAAGCACCAGAAACTGTCCTCTGCACTCTGTCTTTCCCTTCTCCACCGCATCTACCACTGGCATCTCTGCATCTCCAAGCACGAAGCTAGCAGAATTGCTTCCAGGGAATAGTGGAAGAGAAATAGGTAGCAGCACAAGTAGCCGCGAGTTGAACTTTCTGCTTCCGACTGCTCAAGTGAATCCGCAAACAAGCGAGTGGCAGGCACGCTTCCTCTTGCAGCCTGGGCCATTCGCACAGCAGCCTGCTGCTCTGCCTTCGTTCTTATGCCCTTCGTAGCAGGTCGCGCTTTCGTTTTGCTGGAGACGAACAGTCGTCTGCTTCTCGCCCAGAGAGCGTGGGGCCGGCAGCGAAAGCCTCCAGGCTGCTGCTTCTGCCCAAACACGCCTGGGCTATGCACTTTCTCTCTCGGCGCTGGGTAGCAGCACATTCGCTCTGCCTTGTAGCCTGAATCTTAACGGAAAGCTTCTCGGCTACGTCTGGCCCAGAGCACAGGTTGAGGTCAACGAGCTTCCCCAGAGCTTGCCCCCGAGGCGTGGAAACTTGGATTTGCAGCACCTTTCAGGGGAACTCTTCCTTCCTTTACAGCCTGCACAGCACCGGCAGATGGCGGTGCTCTCTGCAGCCTTCTTCTCGCTTCCAAGTACCACAGGGCACCTTGCAGCCTTGCAGAGAGCAAAGAGGCAGATAGACATCTCGCCCAGAAGAAGGTGCCAGGACGAAAAGGTGCTCGTCCTTTCCGCCCCTAGTCGCCCGGATTGTGGTGCTGTGTTGAAAGCCTTGGCCAGCCAAAGGCTAATGCAGCAAGTGCTTCTCTCCTGAAGCACTTGGCTGAGTGAGAGCTGCACACACGGTTTGGACACTGTAAAGCAGCAAGAGAAATGATTGTACCTCGAGCTGAGGAAAATCCCTGCCCAGAACCCTGTGCATGCGTGCACTATAGCCTCTGAAGAGCGGGACAGCTCCAAGCCATCGCTGGGCGTCACTTCTGTCCAGAGCACAGAAGACGAAGAACGAAGCAGCCGGGCACCGGGCTCATGCACTCAGTGCACCGAATTGCCTAAGTTCAGCACAAAGCTGCTTCACAAGCCCAGTCAGCTGAGAATGCTCCGGCTGCTTCCGAGAGTAAGGCGCAGCCCTTGCACTCCATCACACAAGCTGGCCAGAAACAGTTTCTTACAGCCGCACTGTTGCAGAGTCCACGCAGCTTGAGCGCACGCAGAAGGAGGCGTCCAGAAAGAAGGCGTTCTTCAAGTCCCCCTTCTCTAAGCAGCCTTGAAACTGAGCACAGCACACTGCGCCTAGGCAGCTTCTTTCTCCGAGAGACGTGCCCTCCTCACACCATGCACTCTCGCAGCTCCCTTGCCCACTTGCAGCAGCTGCTGCCAAAGAAAAAGGCTCCAGGAGTAGCAGCCACTGCTGGGCTGAACCTTCCCCTTGCCTCACGTCAAGCACCAGAAACTGTCCTCTGCACTCTGTCTTTCCCTTCTCCACCGCATCTACCACTGGCATCTCTGCATCTCCAAGCACGAAGCTAGCAGAATTGCTTCCAGGGAATAGTGGAAGAGAAATAGGTAGCAGCACAAGTAGCCGCGAGTTGAACTTTCTGCTTCCGACTGCTCAAGTGAATCCGCAAACAAGCGAGTGGCAGGCACGCTTCCTCTTGCAGCCTGGGCCATTCGCACAGCAGCCTGCTGCTCTGCCTTCGTTCTTATGCCCTTCGTAGCAGGTCGCGCTTTCGTTTTGCTGGAGACGAACAGTCGTCTGCTTCTCGCCCAGAGAGCGTGGGGCCGGCAGCGAAAGCCTCCAGGCTGCTGCTTCTGCCCAAACACGCCTGGGCTATGCACTTTCTCTCTCGGCGCTGGGTAGCAGCACATTCGCTCTGCCTTGTAGCCTGAATCTTAACGGAAAGCTTCTCGGCTACGTCTGGCCCAGAGCACAGGTTGAGGTCAACGAGCTTCCCCAGAGCTTGCCCCCGAGGCGTGGAAACTTGGATTTGCAGCACCTTTCAGGGGAACTCTTCCTTCCTTTACAGCCTGCACAGCGCCGGCAGATGGCGGTGCTCTCTGCAGCCTTCTTCTCGCTTCCAAGTACCACAGGGCACCTTGCAGCCTTGCAGAGAGCAAAGAGGCAGATAGACATCTCGCCCAGAAGAAGGTGCCAGGACGAAAAGGTGCTCGTCCTTTCCGCCCCTAGTCGCCCGGATTGTGGTGCTGTGTTGAAAGCCTTGGCCAGCCAAAGGCTAATGCAGCAAGTGCTTCTCTCCTGAAGCACTTGGCTGAGTGAGAGCTGCACACACGGTTTGGACACTGTAAAGCAGCAAGAGAAATGATTGTACCTCGAGCTGAGGAAAATCCCTGCCCAGAACCCTGTGCATGCGTGCACTATAGCCTCTGAAGAGCGGGACAGCTCCAAGCCATCGCTGGGCGTCACTTCTGTCCAGAGCACAGAAGACGAAGAACGAAGCAGCCGGGCACCGGGCTCATGCACTCAGTGCACCGAATTGCCTAAGTTCAGCACAAAGCTGCTTCACAAGCCCAGTCAGCTGAGAATGCTCCGGCTGCTTCCGAGAGTAAGGCGCAGCCCTTGCACTCCATCACACAAGCTGGCCAGAAACAGTTTCTTACAGCCGCACTGTTGCAGAGTCCACGCAGCTTGAGCGCACGCAGAAGGAGGCGTCCAGAAAGAAGGCGTTCTTCAAGTCCCCCTTCTCTAAGCAGCCTTGAAACTGAGCACAGCACACTGCGCCTAGGCAGCTTCTTTCTCCGAGAGACGTGCCCTCCTCACACCATGCACTCTCGCAGCTCCCTTGCCCACTTGCAGCAGCTGCTGCCAAAGAAAAAGGCTCCAGGAGTAGCAGCCACTGCTGGGCTGAACCTTCCCCTTGCCTCACGTCAAGCACCAGAAACTGTCCTCTGCACTCTGTCTTTCCCTTCTCCACCGCATCTACCACTGGCATCTCTGCATCTCCAAGCACGAAGCTAGCAGAATTGCTTCCAGGGAATAGTGGAAGAGAAATAGGTAGCAGCACAAGTAGCCGCGAGTTGAACTTTCTGCTTCCGACTGCTCAAGTGAATCCGCAAACAAGCGAGTGGCAGGCACGCTTCCTCTTGCAGCCTGGGCCATTCGCACAGCAGCCTGCTGCTCTGCCTTCGTTCTTATGCCCTTCGTAGCAGGTCGCGCTTTCGTTTTGCTGGAGACGAACAGTCGTCTGCTTCTCGCCCAGAGAGTGCGGGGCCGGCAGCGAAAGCCTCCAGGCTGCTGCTTCTGCCCAAACACGCCTGGGCTATGCACTTTCTCTCTCGGCGCTGGGTAGCAGCACATTCGCTCTGCCTTGTAGCCTGAATCTTAACGGAAAGCTTCTCGGCTACGTCTGGCCCAGAGCACAGGTTGAGGTCAACGAGCTTCCCCAGAGCTTGCCCCCGAGGCGTGGAAACTTGGATTTGCAGCACCTTTCAGGGGAACTCTTCCTTCCTTTACAGCCTGCACAGCGCCGGCAGACGGCGGTGCTCTCTGCAGCCTTCTTCTCGCTTCCAAGTACCACAGGGCACCTTGCAGCCTTGCAGAGAGCAAAGAGGCAGATAGACATCTCGCCCAGAAGAAGGTGCCAGGACGAAAAGGTGCTCGTCCTTTCCGCCCCTAGTCGCCCGGATTGTGGTGCTGTGTTGAAAGCCTTGGCCAGCCAAAGGCTAATGCAGCAAGTGCTTCTCTCCTGAAGCACTTGGCTGAGTGAGAGCTGCACACACGGTTTGGACACTGTAAAGCAGCAAGAGAAATGATTGTACCTCGAGCTGAGGAAAATCCCTGCCCAGAACCCTGTGCATGCGTGCACTATAGCCTCTGAAGAGCGGGACAGCTCCAAGCCATCGCTGGGCGTCACTTCTGTCCAGAGCACAGAAGACGAAGAACGAAGCAGCCGGGCACCGGGCTCATGCACTCAGTGCACCGAATTGCCTAAGTTCAGCACAAAGCTGCTTCACAAGCCCAGTCAGCTGAGAATGCTCCGGCTGCTTCCGAGAGTAAGGCGCAGCCCTTGCACTCCATCACACAAGCTGGCCAGAAACAGTTTCTTACAGCCGCACTGTTGCAGAGTCCACGCAGCTTGAGCGCACGCAGAAGGAGGCGTCCAGAAAGAAGGCGTTCTTCAAGTCCCCCTTCTCTAAGCAGCCTTGAAACTGAGCACAGCACACTGCGCCTAGGCAGCTTCTTTCTCCGAGAGACGTGCCCTCCTCACACCATGCACTCTCGCAGCTCCCTTGCCCACTTGCAGCAGCTGCTGCCAAAGAAAAAGGCTCCAGGAGTAGCAGCCACTGCTGGGCTGAACCTTCCCCTTGCCTCACGTCAAGCACCAGAAACTGTCCTCTGCACTCTGTCTTTCCCTTCTCCACCGCATCTACCACTGGCATCTCTGCATCTCCAAGCACGAAGCTAGCAGAATTGCTTCCAGGGAATAGTGGAAGAGAAATAGGTAGCAGCACAAGTAGCCGCGAGTTGCACTTTCTGCTTCCGACTGCTCAAGTGAATCCGCAAACAAGCGAGTGGCAGGCACGCTTCCTCTTGCAGCCTGGGCCATTCGCACAGCAGCCTGCTGCTCTGCCTTCGTTCTTATGCCCTTCGTAGCAGGTCGCGCTTTCGTTTTGCTGGAGACGAACAGTCGTCTGCTTCTCGCCCAGAGAGCGCGGGGCCGGCAGCGAAAGCCTCCAGGCTGCTGCTTCTGCCCAAACACGCCTGGCCTATGCACTTTCTCTCTCGGCGCTGGGTAGCAGCACATTCGCTCTGCCTTGTAGCCTGAATCTTAACGGAAAGCTTCTCGGCTACGTCTGGCCCAGAGCACAGGTTGAGGTCAACGAGCTTCCCCAGAGCTTGCCCCCGAGGCGTGGAAACTTGGATTTGCAGCACCTTTCAGGGGAACTCTTCCTTCCTTTACAGCCTGCACAGCACCGGCAGATGGCGGTGCTCTCTGCAGCCTTCTTCTCGCTTCCAAGTACCACAGGGCACCTTGCAGCCTTGCAGAGAGCAAAGAGGCAGATAGACATCTCGCCCAGAAGAAGGTGCCAGGACGAAAAGGTGCTCGTCCTTTCCGCCCCTAGTCGCCCGGATTGTGGTGCTGTGTTGAAAGCCTTGGCCAGCCAAAGGCTAATGCAGCAAGTGCTTCTCTCCTGAAGCACTTGGCTGAGTGAGAGCTGCACACACGGTTTGGACACTGTAAAGCAGCAAGAGAAATGATTGTACCTCGAGCTGAGGAAAATCCCTGCCCAGAACCCTGTGCATGCGTGCACTATAGCCTCTGAAGAGCGGGACAGCTCCAAGCCATCGCTGGGCGTCACTTCTGTCCAGAGCACAGAAGGCGAAGAACGAAGCAGCCGGGCACCGGGCTCATGCACTCAGTGCACCGAATTGCCTAAGTTCAGCACAAAGCTGCTTCACAAGCCCAGTCAGCTGAGAATGCTCCGGCTGCTTCCGAGAGTAAGGCGCAGCCCTTGCACTCCATCACACAAGCTGGCCAGAAACAGTTTCTTACAGCCGCACTGTTGCAGAGTCCACGCAGCTTGAGCGCACGCAGAAGGAGGCGTCCAGAAAGAAGGCGTTCTTCAAGTCCCCCTTCTCTAAGCAGCCTTGAAACTGAGCACAGCACACTGCGCCTAGGCAGCTTCTTTCTCCGAGAGACGTGCCCTCCTCACACCATGCACTCTCGCAGCTCCCTTGCCCACTTGCAGCAGCTGCTGCCAAAGAAAAAGGCTCCAGGAGTAGCAGCCACTGCTGGGCTGAACCTTCCCCTTGCCTCACGTCAAGCACCAGAAACTGTCCTCTGCACTCTGTCTTTCCCTTCTCCACCGCATCTACCACTGGCATCTCTGCATCTCCAAGCACGAAGCTAGCAGAATTGCTTCCAGGGAATAGTGGAAGAGAAATAGGTAGCAGCACAAGTAGCCGCGAGTTGAACTTTCTGCTTCCGACTGCTCAAGTGAATCCGCAAACAAGCGAGTGGCAGGCACGCTTCCTCTTGCAGCCTGGGCCATTCGCACAGCAGCCTGCTGCTCTGCCTTCGTTCTTATGCCCTTCGTAGCAGGTCGCGCTTTCGTTTTGCTGGAGACGAACAGTCGTCTGCTTCTCGCCCAGAGAGCGCGGGGCCGGCAGCGAAAGCCTCCAGGCTGCTGCTTCTGCCCAAACACGCCTGGGCTATGCACTTTCTCTCTCGGCGCTGGGTAGCAGCACATTCGCTCTGCCTTGTAGCCTGAATCTTAACGGAAAGCTTCTCGGCTACGTCTGGCACAGAGCACAGGTTGAGGTCAACGAGCTTCCCCAGAGCTTGCCCCCGAGGCGTGGAAACTTGGATTTGCAGCACCTTTCAGGGGAACTCTTCCTTCCTTTACAGCCTGCACAGCGCCGGCAGACGGCGGTGCTCTCTGCAGCCTTCTTCTCGCTTCCAAGTACCACAGGGCACCTTGCAGCCTTGCAGAGAGCAAAGAGGCAGATAGACATCTCGCCCAGAAGAAGGTGCCAGGACGAAAAGGTGCTCGTCCTTTCCGCCCCTAGTCGCCCGGATTGTGGTGCTGTGTTGAAAGTCTTGGCCAGCCAAAGGCTAATGCAGCAAGTGCTTCTCTCCTGAAGCACTTGGCTGAGTGAGAGCTGCACACACGGTTTGGACACTGTAAAGCAGCAAGAGAAATGATTGTACCTCGAGCTGAGGAAAATCCCTGCCCAGAACCCTGTGCATGCGTGCACTATAGCCTCTGAAGAGCGGGACAGCTCCAAGCCATCGCTGGGCGTCACTTCTGTCCAGAGCACAGAAGGCGAAGAACGAAGCAGCCGGGCACCGGGCTCATGCACTCAGTGCACCGAATTGCCTAAGTTCAGCACAAAGCTGCTTCACAAGCCCAGTCAGCTGAGAATGCTCCGGCTGCTTCCGAGAGGAAGGCGCAGCCCTTGCACTCCATCACACAAGCTGGCCAGAAACAGTTTCTTACAGCCGCACTGTTGCAGAGTCCACGCAGCTTGAGCGCACGCAGAAGGAGGCGTCCAGAAAGAAGGCGTTCTTCAAGTCCCCCTTCTCTAAGCAGCCTTGAAACTGAGCACAGCACACTGCGCCTAGGCAGCTTCTTTCTCCGAGAGACGTGCCCTCCTCACACCATGCACTCTCGCAGCTCCCTTGCCCACTTGCAGCAGCTGCTGCCAAAGAAAAAGGCTCCAGGAGTAGCAGCCACTGCTGGGCTGAACCTTCCCCTTGCCTCACGTCAAGCACCAGAAACTGTCCTCTGCACTCTGTCTTTCCCTTCTCCACCGCATCTACCACTGGCATCTCTGCATCTCCAAGCACGAAGCTAGCAGAATTGCTTCCAGGGAATAGTGGAAGAGAAATAGGTAGCAGCACAAGTAGCCGCGAGTTGCACTTTCTGCTTCCGACTGCTCAAGTGAATCCGCAAACAAGCGAGTGGCAGGCACGCTTCCTCTTGCAGCCTGGGCCATTCGCACAGCAGCCTGCTGCTCTGCCTTCGTTCTTATGCCCTTCGTAGCAGGTCGCGCTTTCGTTTTGCTGGAGACGAACAGTCGTCTGCTTCTCGCCCAGAGAGCGCGGGGCCGGCAGCGAAAGCCTCCAGGCTGCTGCTTCTGCCCAAACACGCCTGGCCTATGCACTTTCTCTCTCGGCGCTGGGTAGCAGCACATTCGCTCTGCCTTGTAGCCTGAATCTTAACGGAAAGCTTCTCGGCTACGTCTGGCCCAGAGCACAGGTTGAGGTCAACGAGCTTCCCCAGAGCTTGCCCCCGAGGCGTGGAAACTTGGATTTGCAGCACCTTTCAGGGGAACTCTTCCTTCCTTTACAGCCTGCACAGCGCCGGCAGATGGCGGTGCTCTCTGCAGCCTTCTTCTCGCTTCCAAGTACCACAGGGCACCTTGCAGCCTTGCAGAGAGCAAAGAGGCAGATAGACATCTCGCCCAGAAGAAGGTGCCAGGACGAAAAGGTGCTCGTCCTTTCCGCCCCTAGTCGCCCGGATTGTGGTGCTGTGTTGAAAGTCTTGGCCAGCCAAAGGCTAATGCAGCAAGTGCTTCTCTCCTGAAGCACTTGGCTGAGTGAGAGCTGCACACACGGTTTGGACACTGTAAAGCAGCAAGAGAAATGATTGTACCTCTAGCTGAGGAAAATCCCTGCCCAGAACCCTGTGCATGCGTGCACTATAGCCTCTGAAGAGCGGGACAGCTCCAAGCCATCGCTGGGCGTCACTTCTGTCCAGAGCACAGAAGGCGAAGAACGAAGCAGCCGGGCACCGGGCTCATGCACTCAGTGCACCGAATTGCCTAAGTTCAGCACAAAGCTGCTTCACAAGCCCAGTCAGCTGAGAATGCTCCGGCTGCTTCCGAGAGTAAGGCGCAGCCCTTGCACTCCATCACACAAGCTGGCCAGAAACAGTTTCTTACAGCCGCACTGTTGCAGAGTCCACGCAGCTTGAGCGCACGCAGAAGGAGGCGTCCAGAAAGAAGGCGTTCTTCAAGTCCCCCTTCTCTAAGCAGCCTTGAAACTGAGCACAGCACACTGCGCCTAGGCAGCTTCTTTCTCCGAGAGACGTGCCCTCCTCACACCATGCACTCTCGCAGCTCCCTTGCCCACTTGCAGCAGCTGCTGCCAAAGAAAAAGGCTCCAGGAGTAGCAGCCACTGCTGGGCTGAACCTTCCCCTTGCCTCACGTCAAGCACCAGAAACTGTCCTCTGCACTCTGTCTTTCCCTTCTCCACCGCATCTACCACTGGCATCTCTGCATCTCCAAGCACGAAGCTAGCAGAATTGCTTCCAGGGAATAGTGGAAGAGAAATAGGTAGCAGCACAAGTAGCCGCGAGTTGCACTTTCTGCTTCCGACTGCTCAAGTGAATCCGCAAACAAGCGAGTGGCAGGCACGCTTCCTCTTGCAGCCTGGGCCATTCGCACAGCAGCCTGCTGCTCTGCCTTCGTTCTTATGCCCTTCGTAGCAGGTCGCGCTTTCGTTTTGCTGGAGACGAACAGTCGTCTGCTTCTCGCCCAGAGAGCGCGGGGCCGGCAGCGAAAGCCTCCAGGCTGCTGCTTCTGCCCAAACACGCCTGGCCTATGCACTTTCTCTCTCGGCGCTGGGTAGCAGCACATTCGCTCTGCCTTGTAGCCTGAATCTTAACGGAAAGCTTCTCGGCTACGTCTGGCCCAGAGCACAGGTTGAGGTCAACGAGCTTCCCCAGAGCTTGCCCCCGAGGCGTGGAAACTTGGATTTGCAGCACCTTTCAGGGGAACTCTTCCTTCCTTTACAGCCTGCACAGCGCCGGCAGATGGCGGTGCTCTCTGCAGCCTTCTTCTCGCTTCCAAGTACCACAGGGCACCTTGCAGCCTTGCAGAGAGCAAAGAGGCAGATAGACATCTCGCCCAGAAGAAGGTGCCAGGACGAAAAGGTGCTCGTCCTTTCCGCCCCTAGTCGCCCGGATTGTGGTGCTGTGTTGAAAGTCTTGGCCAGCCAAAGGCTAATGCAGCAAGTGCTTCTCTCCTGAAGCACTTGGCTGAGTGAGAGCTGCACACACGGTTTGGACACTGTAAAGCAGCAAGAGAAATGATTGTACCTCGAGCTGAGGAAAATCCCTGCCCAGAACCCTGTGCATGCGTGCACTATAGCCTCTGAAGAGCGGGACAGCTCCAAGCCATCGCTGGGCGTCACTTCTGTCCAGAGCACAGAAGGCGAAGAACGAAGCAGCCGGGCACCGGGCTCATGCACTCAGTGCACCGAACTGCCTAAGTTCAGCACAAAGCTGCTTCACAAGCCCAGTCAGCTGAGAATGCTCCGGCTGCTTCCGAGAGGAAGGCGCAGCCCTTGCACTCCATCACACAAGCTGGCCAGAAACAGTTTCTTACAGCCGCACTGTTGCAGAGTCCACGCAGCTTGAGCGCACGCAGAAGGAGGCGTCCAGAAAGAAGGCGTTCTTCAAGTCCCCCTTCTCTAAGCAGCCTTGAAACTGAGCACAGCACACTGCGCCTAGGCAGCTTCTTTCTCCGAGAGACGTGCCCTCCTCACACCATGCACTCTCGCAGCTCCCTTGCCCACTTGCAGCAGCTGCTGCCAAAGAAAAAGGCTCCAGGAGTAGCAGCCACTGCTGGGCTGAACCTTCCCCTTGCCTCACGTCAAGCACCAGAAACTGTCCTCTGCACTCTGTCTTTCCCTTCTCCACCGCATCTACCACTGGCATCTCTGCATCTCCAAGCACGAAGCTAGCAGAATTGCTTCCAGGGAATAGTGGAAGAGAAATAGGTAGCAGCACAAGTAGCCGCGAGTTGAACTTTCTGCTTCCGACTGCTCAAGTGAATCCGCAAACAAGCGAGTGGCAGGCACGCTTCCTCTTGCAGCCTGGGCCATTCGCACAGCAGCCTGCTGCTCTGCCTTCGTTCTTATGCCCTTCGTAGCAGGTCGCGCTTTCGTTTTGCTGGAGACGAACAGTCGTCTGCTTCTCGCCCAGAGAGCGTGGGGCCGGCAGCGAAAGCCTCCAGGCTGCTGCTTCTGCCCAAACACGCCTGGGCTATGCACTTTCTCTCTCGGCGCTGGGTAGCAGCACATTCGCTCTGCCTTGTAGCCTGAATCTTAACGGAAAGCTTCTCGGCTACGTCTGGCACAGAGCACAGGTTGAGGTCAACGAGCTTCCCCAGAGCTTGCCCCCGAGGCGTGGAAACTTGGATTTGCAGCACCTTTCAGGAGAACTCTTCCTTCCTTTACAGCCTGCACAGCGCCGGCAGATGGCGGTGCTCTCTGCAGCCTTCTTCTCGCTTCCAAGTACCACAGGGCACCTTGCAGCCTTGCAGAGAGCAAAGAGGCAGATAGACATCTCGCCCAGAAGAAGGTGCCAGGACGAAAAGGTGCTCGTCCTTTCCGCCCCTAGTCGCCCGGATTGTGGTGCTGTGTTGAAAGCCTTGGCCAGCCAAAGGCTAATGCAGCAAGTGCTTCTCTCCTGAAGCACTTGGCTGAGTGAGAGCTGCACACACGGTTTGGACACTGTAAAGCAGCAAGAGAAATGATTGTACCTCGAGCTGAGGAAAATCCCTGCCCAGAACCCTGTGCATGCGTGCACTATAGCCTCTGAAGAGCGGGACAGCTCCAAGCCATCGCTGGGCGTCACTTCTGTCCAGAACACAGAAGACGAAGAACGAAGCAGCCGGGCACCGGGCTCATGCACTCAGTGCACCGAATTGCCTAAGTTCAGCACAAAGCTGCTTCACAAGCCCAGTCAGCTGAGAATGCTCCGGCTGCTTCCGAGAGTAAGGCGCAGCCCTTGCACTCCATCACACAAGCTGGCCAGAAACAGTTTCTTACAGCCGCACTGTTGCAGAGTCCACGCAGCTTGAGCGCACGCAGAAGGAGGCGTCCAGAAAGAAGGCGTTCTTCAAGTCCCCCTTCTCTAAGCAGCCTTGAAACTGAGCACAGCACACTGCGCCTAGGCAGCTTCTTTCTCCGAGAGACGTGCCCTCCTCACACCATGCACTCTCGCAGCTCCCTTGCCCACTTGCAGCAGCTGCTGCCAAAGAAAAAGGCTCCAGGAGTAGCAGCCACTGCTGGGCTGAACCTTCCCCTTGCCTCACGTCAAGCACCAGAAACTGTCCTCTGCACTCTGTCTTTCCCTTCTCCACCGCATCTACCACTGGCATCTCTGCATCTCCAAGCACGAAGCTAGCAGAATTGCTTCCAGGGAATAGTGGAAGAGAAATAGGTAGCAGCACAAGTAGCCGCGAGTTGCACTTTCTGCTTCCGACTGCTCAAGTGAATCCGCAAACAAGCGAGTGGCAGGCACGCTTCCTCTTGCAGCCTGGGCCATTCGCACAGCAGCCTGCTGCTCTGCCTTCGTTCTTATGCCCTTCGTAGCAGGTCGCGCTTTCGTTTTGCTGGAGACGAACAGTCGTCTGCTTCTCGCCCAGAGAGCGCGGGGCCGGCAGCGAAAGCCTCCAGGCTGCTGCTTCTGCCCAAACACGCCTGGCCTATGCACTTTCTCTCTCGGCGCTGGGTAGCAGCACATTCGCTCTGCCTTGTAGCCTGAATCTTAACGGAAAGCTTCTCGGCTACGTCTGGCCCAGAGCACAGGTTGAGGTCAACGAGCTTCCCCAGAGCTTGCCCCCGAGGCGTGGAAACTTGGATTTGCAGCACCTTTCAGGGGTACTCTTCCTTCCTTTACAGCCTGCACAGCGCCGGCAGATGGCGGTGCTCTCTGCAGCCTTCTTCTCGCTTCCAAGTACCACAGGGCACCTTGCAGCCTTGCAGAGAGCAAAGAGGCGGATAGACATCTCGCCCAGAAGAAGGTGCCAGGACGAAAAGGTGCTCGTCCTTTCCGCCCCTAGTCGCCCGGATTGTGGTGCTGTGTTGAAAGCCTTGGCCAGCCAAAGGCTAATGCAGCAAGTGCTTCTCTCCTGAAGCACTTGGCTGAGTGAGAGCTGCACACACGGTTTGGACACTGTAAAGCAGCAAGAGAAATGATTGTACCTCGAGCTGAGGAAAATCCCTGCCCAGAACCCTGTGCATGCGTGCACTATAGCCTCTGAAGAGCGGGACAGCTCCAAGCCATCGCTGGGCGTCACTTCTGTCCAGAGCACAGAAGACGAAGAACGAAGCAGCCGGGCACCGGGCTCATGCACTCAGTGCACCGAATTGCCTAAGTTCAGCACAAAGCTGCTTCACAAGCCCAGTCAGCTGAGAATGCTCCGGCTGCTTCCGAGAGTAAGGCGCAGCCCTTGCACTCCATCACACAAGCTGGCCAGAAACAGTTTCTTACAGCCGCACTGTTGCAGAGTCCACGCAGCTTGAGCGCACGCAGAAGGAGGCGTCCAGAAAGAAGGCGTTCTTCAAGTCCCCCTTCTCTAAGCAGCCTTGAAACTGAGCACAGCACACTGCGCCTAGGCAGCTTCTTTCTCCGAGAGACGTGCCCTCCTCACACCATGCACTCTCGCAGCTCCCTTGCCCACTTGCAGCAGCTGCTGCCAAAGAAAAAGGCTCCAGGAGTAGCAGCCACTGCTGGGCTGAACCTTCCCCTTGCCTCACGTCAAGCACCAGAAACTGTCCTCTGCACTCTGTCTTTCCCTTCTCCACCGCATCTACCACTGGCATCTCTGCATCTCCAAGCACGAAGCTAGCAGAATTGCTTCCAGGGAATAGTGGAAGAGAAATAGGTAGCAGCACAAGTAGCCGCGAGTTGCACTTTCTGCTTCCGACTGCTCAAGTGAATCCGCAAACAAGCGAGTGGCAGGCACGCTTCCTCTTGCAGCCTGGGCCATTCGCACAGCAGCCTGCTGCTCTGCCTTCGTTCTTATGCCCTTCGTAGCAGGTCGCGCTTTCGTTTTGCTGGAGACGAACAGTCGTCTGCTTCTCGCCCAGAGAGCGCGGGGCCGGCAGCGAAAGCCTCCAGGCTGCTGCTTCTGCCCAAACACGCCTGGCCTATGCACTTTCTCTCTCGGCGCTGGGTAGCAGCACATTCGCTCTGCCTTGTAGCCTGAATCTTAACGGAAAGCTTCTCGGCTACGTCTGGCCCAGAGCACAGGTTGAGGTCAACGAGCTTCCCCAGAGCTTGCCCCCGAGGCGTGGAAACTTGGATTTGCAGCACCTTTCAGGGGTACTCTTCCTTCCTTTACAGCCTGCACAGCGCCGGCAGATGGCGGTGCTCTCTGCAGCCTTCTTCTCGCTTCCAAGTACCACAGGGCACCTTGCAGCCTTGCAGAGAGCAAAGAGGCGGATAGACATCTCGCCCAGAAGAAGGTGCCAGGACGAAAAGGTGCTCGTCCTTTCCGCCCCTAGTCGCCCGGATTGTGGTGCTGTGTTGAAAGCCTTGGCCAGCCAAAGGCTAATGCAGCAAGTGCTTCTCTCCTGAAGCACTTGGCTGAGTGAGAGCTGCACACACGGTTTGGACACTGTAAAGCAGCAAGAGAAATGATTGTACCTCGAGCTGAGGAAAATCCCTGCCCAGAACCCTGTGCATGCGTGCACTATAGCCTCTGAAGAGCGGGACAGCTCCAAGCCATCGCTGGGCGTCACTTCTGTCCAGAGCACAGAAGACGAAGAACGAAGCAGCCGGGCACCGGGCTCATGCACTCAGTGCACCGAATTGCCTAAGTTCAGCACAAAGCTGCTTCACAAGCCCAGTCAGCTGAGAATGCTCCGGCTGCTTCCGAGAGTAAGGCGCAGCCCTTGCACTCCATCACACAAGCTGGCCAGAAACAGTTTCTTACAGCCGCACTGTTGCAGAGTCCACGCAGCTTGAGCGCACGCAGAAGGAGGCGTCCAGAAAGAAGGCGTTCTTCAAGTCCCCCTTCTCTAAGCAGCCTTGAAACTGAGCACAGCACACTGCGCCTAGGCAGCTTCTTTCTCCGAGAGACGTGCCCTCCTCACACCATGCACTCTCGCAGCTCCCTTGCCCACTTGCAGCAGCTGCTGCCAAAGAAAAAGGCTCCAGGAGTAGCAGCCACTGCTGGGCTGAACCTTCCCCTTGCCTCACGTCAAGCACCAGAAACTGTCCTCTGCACTCTGTCTTTCCCTTCTCCACCGCATCTACCACTGGCATCTCTGCATCTCCAAGCACGAAGCTAGCAGAATTGCTTCCAGGGAATAGTGGAAGAGAAATAGGTAGCAGCACAAGTAGCCGCGAGTTGCACTTTCTGCTTCCGACTGCTCAAGTGAATCCGCAAACAAGCGAGTGGCAGGCACGCTTCCTCTTGCAGCCTGGGCCATTCGCACAGCAGCCTGCTGCTCTGCCTTCGTTCTTATGCCCTTCGTAGCAGGTCGCGCTTTCGTTTTGCTGGAGACGAACAGTCGTCTGCTTCTCGCCCAGAGAGCGCGGGGCCGGCAGCGAAAGCCTCCAGGCTGCTGCTTCTGCCCAAACACGCCTGGCCTATGCACTTTCTCTCTCGGCGCTGGGTAGCAGCACATTCGCTCTGCCTTGTAGCCTGAATCTTAACGGAAAGCTTCTCGGCTACGTCTGGCACAGAGCACAGGTTGAGGTCAACGAGCTTCCCCAGAGCTTGCCCCCGAGGCGTGGAAACTTGGATTTGCAGCACCTTTCAGGGGAACTCTTCCTTCCTTTACAGCCTGCACAGCGCCGGCAGATGGCGGTGCTCTCTGCAGCCTTCTTCTCGCTTCCAAGTACCACAGGGCACCTTGCAGCCTTGCAGAGAGCAAAGAGGCAGATAGACATCTCGCCCAGAAGAAGGTGCCAGGACGAAAAGGTGCTCGTCCTTTCCGCCCCTAGTCGCCCGGATTGTGGTGCTGTGTTGAAAGCCTTGGCCAGCCAAAGGCTAATGCAGCAAGTGCTTCTCTCCTGAAGCACTTGGCTGAGTGAGAGCTGCACACACGGTTTGGACACTGTAAAGCAGCAAGAGAAATGATTGTACCTCGAGCTGAGGAAAATCCCTGCCCAGAACCCTGTGCATGCGTGCACTATAGCCTCTGAAGAGCGGGACAGCTCCAAGCCATCGCTGGGCGTCACTTCTGTCCAGAGCACAGAAGACGAAGAACGAAGCAGCCGGGCACCGGGCTCATGCACTCAGTGCACCGAATTGCCTAAGTTCAGCACAAAGCTGCTTCACAAGCCCAGTCAGCTGAGAATGCTCCGGCTGCTTCCGAGAGTAAGGCGCAGCCCTTGCACTCCATCACACAAGCTGGCCAGAAACAGTTTCTTACAGCCGCACTGTTGCAGAGTCCACGCAGCTTGAGCGCACGCAGAAGGAGGCGTCCAGAAAGAAGGCGTTCTTCAAGTCCCCCTTCTCTAAGCAGCCTTGAAACTGAGCACAGCACACTGCGCCTAGGCAGCTTCTTTCTCCGAGAGACGTGCCCTCCTCACACCATGCACTCTCGCAGCTCCCTTGCCCACTTGCAGCAGCTGCTGCCAAAGAAAAAGGCTCCAGGAGTAGCAGCCACTGCTGGGCTGAACCTTCCCCTTGCCTCACGTCAAGCACCAGAAACTGTCCTCTGCACTCTGTCTTTCCCTTCTCCACCGCATCTACCACTGGCATCTCTGCATCTCCAAGCACGAAGCTAGCAGAATTGCTTCCAGGGAATAGTGGAAGAGAAATAGGTAGCAGCACAAGTAGCCGCGAGTTGCACTTTCTGCTTCCGACTGCTCAAGTGAATCCGCAAACAAGCGAGTGGCAGGCACGCTTCCTCTTGCAGCCTGGGCCATTCGCACAGCAGCCTGCTGCTCTGCCTTCGTTCTTATGCCCTTCGTAGCAGGTCGCGCTTTCGTTTTGCTGGAGACGAACAGTCGTCTGCTTCTCGCCCAGAGAGCGTGGGGCCGGCAGCGAAAGCCTCCAGGCTGCTGCTTCTGCCCAAACACGCCTGGGCTATGCACTTTCTCTCTCGGCGCTGGGTAGCAGCACATTCGCTCTGCCTTGTAGCCTGAATCTTAACGGAAAGCTTCTCGGCTACGTCTGGCCCAGAGCACAGGTTGAGGTCAACGAGCTTCCCCAGAGCTTGCCCCCGAGGCGTGGAAACTTGGATTTGCAGCACCTTTCAGGGGAACTCTTCCTTCCTTTACAGCCTGCACAGCACCGGCAGATGGCGGTGCTCTCTGCAGCCTTCTTCTCGCTTCCAAGTACCACAGGGCACCTTGCAGCCTTGCAGAGAGCAAAGAGGCAGATAGACATCTCGCCCAGAAGAAGGTGCCAGGACGAAAAGGTGCTCGTCCTTTCCGCCCCTAGTCGCCCGGATTGTGGTGCTGTGTTGAAAGCCTTGGCCAGCCAAAGGCTAATGCAGCAAGTGCTTCTCTCCTGAAGCACTTGGCTGAGTGAGAGCTGCACACACGGTTTGGACACTGTAAAGCAGCAAGAGAAATGATTGTACCTCGAGCTGAGGAAAATCCCTGCCCAGAACCCTGTGCATGCGTGCACTATAGCCTCTGAAGAGCGGGACAGCTCCAAGCCATCGCTGGGCGTCACTTCTGTCCAGAGCACAGAAGACGAAGAACGAAGCAGCCGGGCACCGGGCTCATGCACTCAGTGCACCGAATTGCCTAAGTTCAGCACAAAGCTGCTTCACAAGCCCAGTCAGCTGAGAATGCTCCGGCTGCTTCCGAGAGTAAGGCGCAGCCCTTGCACTCCATCACACAAGCTGGCCAGAAACAGTTTCTTACAGCCGCACTGTTGCAGAGTCCACGCAGCTTGAGCGCACGCAGAAGGAGGCGTCCAGAAAGAAGGCGTTCTTCAAGTCCCCCTTCTCTAAGCAGCCTTGAAACTGAGCACAGCACACTGCGCCTAGGCAGCTTCTTTCTCCGAGAGACGTGCCCTCCTCACACCATGCACTCTCGCAGCTCCCTTGCCCACTTGCAGCAGCTGCTGCCAAAGAAAAAGGCTCCAGGAGTAGCAGCCACTGCTGGGCTGAACCTTCCCCTTGCCTCACGTCAAGCACCAGAAACTGTCCTCTGCACTCTGTCTTTCCCTTCTCCACCGCATCTACCACTGGCATCTCTGCATCTCCAAGCACGAAGCTAGCAGAATTGCTTCCAGGGAATAGTGGAAGAGAAATAGGTAGCAGCACAAGTAGCCGCGAGTTGAACTTTCTGCTTCCGACTGCTCAAGTGAATCCGCAAACAAGCGAGTGGCAGGCACGCTTCCTCTTGCAGCCTGGGCCATTCGCACAGCAGCCTGCTGCTCTGCCTTCGTTCTTATGCCCTTCGTGGCAGGTCGCGCTTTCGTTTTGCTGGAGACGAACAGTCGTCTGCTTCTCGCCCAGAGAGCGCGGGGCCGGCAGCGAAAGCCTCCAGGCTGCTGCTTCTGCCCAAACACGCCTGGGCTATGCACTTTCTCTCTCGGCGCTGGGTAGCAGCACATTCGCTCTGCCTTGTAGCCTGAATCTTAACGGAAAGCTTCTCGGCTACGTCTGGCACAGAGCACAGGTTGAGGTCAACGAGCTTCCCCAGAGCTTGCCCCCGAGGCGTGGAAACTTGGATTTGCAGCACCTTTCAGGGGAACTCTTCCTTCCTTTACAGCCTGCACAGCGCCGGCAGACGGCGGTGCTCTCTGCAGCCTTCTTCTCGCTTCCAAGTACCACAGGGCACCTTGCAGCCTTGCAGAGAGCAAAGAGGCAGATAGACATCTCGCCCAGAAGAAGGTGCCAGGACGAAAAGGTGCTCGTCCTTTCCGCCCCTAGTCGCCCGGATTGTGGTGCTGTGTTGAAAGTCTTGGCCAGCCAAAGGCTAATGCAGCAAGTGCTTCTCTCCTGAAGCACTTGGCTGAGTGAGAGCTGCACACACGGTTTGGACACTGTAAAGCAGCAAGAGAAATGATTGTACCTCGAGCTGAGGAAAATCCCTGCCCAGAACCCTGTGCATGCGTGCACTATAGCCTCTGAAGAGCGGGACAGCTCCAAGCCATCGCTGGGCGTCACTTCTGTCCAGAGCACAGAAGGCGAAGAACGAAGCAGCCGGGCACCGGGCTCATGCACTCAGTGCACCGAATTGCCTAAGTTCAGCACAAAGCTGCTTCACAAGCCCAGTCAGCTGAGAATGCTCCGGCTGCTTCCGAGAGTAAGGCGCAGCCCTTGCACTCCATCACACAAGCTGGCCAGAAACAGTTTCTTACAGCCGCACTGTTGCAGAGTCCACGCAGCTTGAGCGCACGCAGAAGGAGGCGTCCAGAAAGAAGGCGTTCTTCAAGTCCCCCTTCTCTAAGCAGCCTTGAAACTGAGCACAGCACACTGCGCCTAGGCAGCTTCTTTCTCCGAGAGACGTGCCCTCCTCACACCATGCACTCTCGCAGCTCCCTTGCCCACTTGCAGCAGCTGCTGCCAAAGAAAAAGGCTCCAGGAGTAGCAGCCACTGCTGGGCTGAACCTTCCCCTTGCCTCACGTCAAGCACCAGAAACTGTCCTCTGCACTCTGTCTTTCCCTTCTCCACCGCATCTACCACTGGCATCTCTGCATCTCCAAGCACGAAGCTAGCAGAATTGCTTCCAGGGAATAGTGGAAGAGAAATAGGTAGCAGCACAAGTAGCCGCGAGTTGCACTTTCTGCTTCCGACTGCTCAAGTGAATCCGCAAACAAGCGAGTGGCAGGCACGCTTCCTCTTGCAGCCTGGGCCATTCGCACAGCAGCCTGCTGCTCTGCCTTCGTTCTTATGCCCTTCGTAGCAGGTCGCGCTTTCGTTTTGCTGGAGACGAACAGTCGTCTGCTTCTCGCCCAGAGAGTGCGGGGCCGGCAGCGAAAGCCTCCAGGCTGCTGCTTCTGCCCAAACACGCCTGGGCTATGCACTTTCTCTCTCGGCGCTGGGTAGCAGCACATTCGCTCTGCCTTGTAGCCTGAATCTTAACGGAAAGCTTCTCGGCTACGTCTGGCACAGAGCACAGGTTGAGGTCAACGAGCTTCCCCAGAGCTTGCCCCCGAGGCGTGGAAACTTGGATTTGCAGCACCTTTCAGGGGAACTCTTCCTTCCTTTACAGCCTGCACAGCGCCGGCAGACGGCGGTGCTCTCTGCAGCCTTCTTCTCGCTTCCAAGTACCACAGGGCACCTTGCAGCCTTGCAGAGAGCAAAGAGGCAGATAGACATCTCGCCCAGAAGAAGGTGCCAGGACGAAAAGGTGCTCGTCCTTTCCGCCCCTAGTCGCCCGGATTGTGGTGCTGTGTTGAAAGTCTTGGCCAGCCAAAGGCTAATGCAGCAAGTGCTTCTCTCCTGAAGCACTTGGCTGAGTGAGAGCTGCACACACGGTTTGGACACTGTAAAGCAGCAAGAGAAATGATTGTACCTCGAGCTGAGGAAAATCCCTGCCCAGAACCCTGTGCATGCGTGCACTATAGCCTCTGAAGAGCGGGACAGCTCCAAGCCATCGCTGGGCGTCACTTCTGTCCAGAGCACAGAAGGCGAAGAACGAAGCAGCCGGGCACCGGGCTCATGCACTCAGTGCACCGAATTGCCTAAGTTCAGCACAAAGCTGCTTCACAAGCCCAGTCAGCTGAGAATGCTCCGGCTGCTTCCGAGAGGAAGGCGCAGCCCTTGCACTCCATCACACAAGCTGGCCAGAAACAGTTTCTTACAGCCGCACTGTTGCAGAGTCCACGCAGCTTGAGCGCACGCAGAAGGAGGCGTCCAGAAAGAAGGCGTTCTTCAAGTCCCCCTTCTCTAAGCAGCCTTGAAACTGAGCACAGCACACTGCGCCTAGGCAGCTTCTTTCTCCGAGAGACGTGCCCTCCTCACACCATGCACTCTCGCAGCTCCCTTGCCCACTTGCAGCAGCTGCTGCCAAAGAAAAAGGCTCCAGGAGTAGCAGCCACTGCTGGGCTGAACCTTCCCCTTGCCTCACGTCAAGCACCAGAAACTGTCCTCTGCACTCTGTCTTTCCCTTCTCCACCGCATCTACCACTGGCATCTCTGCATCTCCAAGCACGAAGCTAGCAGAATTGCTTCCAGGGAATAGTGGAAGAGAAATAGGTAGCAGCACAAGTAGCCGCGAGTTGAACTTTCTGCTTCCGACTGCTCAAGTGAATCCGCAAACAAGCGAGTGGCAGGCACGCTTCCTCTTGCAGCCTGGGCCATTCGCACAGCAGCCTGCTGCTCTGCCTTCGTTCTTATGCCCTTCGTAGCAGGTCGCGCTTTCGTTTTGCTGGAGACGAACAGTCGTCTGCTTCTCGCCCAGAGAGCGCGGGGCCGGCAGCGAAAGCCTCCAGGCTGCTGCTTCTGCCCAAACACGCCTGGGCTATACACTTTCTCTCTCGGCGCTGGGTAGCAGCACATTCGCTCTGCCTTGTAGCCTGAATCTTAACGGAAAGCTTCTCGGCTACGTCTGGCCCAGAGCACAGGTTGAGGTCAACGAGCTTCCCCAGAGCTTGCCCCCGAGGCGTGGAAACTTGGATTTGCAGCACCTTTCAGGGGAACTCTTCCTTCCTTTACAGCCTGCACAGCGCCGGCAGATGGCGGTGCTCTCTGCAGCCTTCTTCTCGCTTCCAAGTACCACAGGGCACCTTGCAGCCTTGCAGAGAGCAAAGAGGCAGATAGACATCTCGCCCAGAAGAAGGTGCCAGGACGAAAAGGTGCTCGTCCTTTCCGCCCCTAGTCGCCCGGATTGTGGTGCTGTGTTGAAAGTCTTGGCCAGCCAAAGGCTAATGCAGCAAGTGCTTCTCTCCTGAAGCACTTGGCTGAGTGAGAGCTGCACACACGGTTTGGACACTGTAAAGCAGCAAGAGAAATGATTGTACCTCGAGCTGAGGAAAATCCCTGCCCAGAACCCTGTGCATGCGTGCACTATAGCCTCTGAAGAGCGGGACAGCTCCAAGCCATCGCTGGGCGTCACTTCTGTCCAGAGCACAGAAGACGAAGAACGAAGCAGCCGGGCACCGGGCTCATGCACTCAGTGCACCGAATTGCCTAAGTTCAGCACAAAGCTGCTTCACAAGCCCAGTCAGCTGAGAATGCTCCGGCTGCTTCCGAGAGGAAGGCGCAGCCCTTGCACTCCATCACACAAGCTGGCCAGAAACAGTTTCTTACAGCCGCACTGTTGCAGAGTCCACGCAGCTTGAGCGCACGCAGAAGGAGGCGTCCAGAAAGAAGGCGTTCTTCAAGTCCCCCTTCTCTAAGCAGCCTTGAAACTGAGCACAGCACACTGCGCCTAGGCAGCTTCTTTCTCCGAGAGACGTGCCCTCCTCACACCATGCACTCTCGCAGCTCCCTTGCCCACTTGCAGCAGCTGCTGCCAAAGAAAAAGGCTCCAGGAGTAGCAGCCACTGCTGGGCTGAACCTTCCCCTTGCCTCACGTCAAGCACCAGAAACTGTCCTCTGCACTCTGTCTTTCCCTTCTCCACCGCATCTACCACTGGCATCTCTGCATCTCCAAGCACGAAGCTAGCAGAATTGCTTCCAGGGAATAGTGGAAGAGAAATAGGTAGCAGCACAAGTAGCCGCGAGTTGAACTTTCTGCTTCCGACTGCTCAAGTGAATCCGCAAACAAGCGAGTGGCAGGCACGCTTCCTCTTGCAGCCTGGGCCATTCGCACAGCAGCCTGCTGCTCTGCCTTCGTTCTTATGCCCTTCGTAGCAGGTCGCGCTTTCGTTTTGCTGGAGACGAACAGTCGTCTGCTTCTCGCCCAGAGAGCGTGGGGCCGGCAGCGAAAGCCTCCAGGCTGCTGCTTCTGCCCAAACACGCCTGGGCTATGCACTTTCTCTCTCGGCGCTGGGTAGCAGCACATTCGCTCTGCCTTGTAGCCTGAATCTTAACGGAAAGCTTCTCGGCTACGTCTGGCCCAGAGCACAGGTTGAGGTCAACGAGCTTCCCCAGAGCTTGCCCCCGAGGCGTGGAAACTTGGATTTGCAGCACCTTTCAGGGGAACTCTTCCTTCCTTTACAGCCTGCACAGCACCGGCAGATGGCGGTGCTCTCTGCAGCCTTCTTCTCGCTTCCAAGTACCACAGGGCACCTTGCAGCCTTGCAGAGAGCAAAGAGGCAGATAGACATCTCGCCCAGAAGAAGGTGCCAGGACGAAAAGGTGCTCGTCCTTTCCGCCCCTAGTCGCCCGGATTGTGGTGCTGTGTTGAAAGCCTTGGCCAGCCAAAGGCTAATGCAGCAAGTGCTTCTCTCCTGAAGCACTTGGCTGAGTGAGAGCTGCACACACGGTTTGGACACTGTAAAGCAGCAAGAGAAATGATTGTACCTCGAGCTGAGGAAAATCCCTGCCCAGAACCCTGTGCATGCGTGCACTATAGCCTCTGAAGAGCGGGACAGCTCCAAGCCATCGCTGGGCGTCACTTCTGTCCAGAGCACAGAAGACGAAGAACGAAGCAGCCGGGCACCGGGCTCATGCACTCAGTGCACCGAATTGCCTAAGTTCAGCACAAAGCTGCTTCACAAGCCCAGTCAGCTGAGAATGCTCCGGCTGCTTCCGAGAGGAAGGCGCAGCCCTTGCACTCCATCACACAAGCTGGCCAGAAACAGTTTCTTACAGCCGCACTGTTGCAGAGTCCACGCAGCTTGAGCGCACGCAGAAGGAGGCGTCCAGAAAGAAGGCGTTCTTCAAGTCCCCCTTCTCTAAGCAGCCTTGAAACTGAGCACAGCACACTGCGCCTAGGCAGCTTCTTTCTCCGAGAGACGTGCCCTCCTCACACCATGCACTCTCGCAGCTCCCTTGCCCACTTGCAGCAGCTGCTGCCAAAGAAAAAGGCTCCAGGAGTAGCAGCCACTGCTGGGCTGAACCTTCCCCTTGCCTCACGTCAAGCACCAGAAACTGTCCTCTGCACTCTGTCTTTCCCTTCTCCACCGCATCTACCACTGGCATCTCTGCATCTCCAAGCACGAAGCTAGCAGAATTGCTTCCAGGGAATAGTGGAAGAGAAATAGGTAGCAGCACAAGTAGCCGCGAGTTGAACTTTCTGCTTCCGACTGCTCAAGTGAATCCGCAAACAAGCGAGTGGCAGGCACGCTTCCTCTTGCAGCCTGGGCCATTCGCACAGCAGCCTGCTGCTCTGCCTTCGTTCTTATGCCCTTCGTAGCAGGTCGCGCTTTCGTTTTGCTGGAGACGAACAGTCGTCTGCTTCTCGCCCAGAGAGTGCGGGGCCGGCAGCGAAAGCCTCCAGGCTGCTGCTTCTGCCCAAACACGCCTGGGCTATGCACTTTCTCTCTCGGCGCTGGGTAGCAGCACATTCGCTCTGCCTTGTAGCCTGAATCTTAACGGAAAGCTTCTCGGCTACGTCTGGCCCAGAGCACAGGTTGAGGTCAACGAGCTTCCCCAGAGCTTGCCCCCGAGGCGTGGAAACTTGGATTTGCAGCACCTTTCAGGGGAACTCTTCCTTCCTTTACAGCCTGCACAGCGCCGGCAGACGGCGGTGCTCTCTGCAGCCTTCTTCTCGCTTCCAAGTACCACAGGGCACCTTGCAGCCTTGCAGAGAGCAAAGAGGCAGATAGACATCTCGCCCAGAAGAAGGTGCCAGGACGAAAAGGTGCTCGTCCTTTCCGCCCCTAGTCGCCCGGATTGTGGTGCTGTGTTGAAAGTCTTGGCCAGCCAAAGGCTAATGCAGCAAGTGCTTCTCTCCTGAAGCACTTGGCTGAGTGAGAGCTGCACACACGGTTTGGACACTGTAAAGCAGCAAGAGAAATGATTGTACCTCGAGCTGAGGAAAATCCCTGCCCAGAACCCTGTGCATGCGTGCACTATAGCCTCTGAAGAGCGGGACAGCTCCAAGCCATCGCTGGGCGTCACTTCTGTCCAGAGCACAGAAGGCGAAGAACGAAGCAGCCGGGCACCGGGCTCATGCACTCAGTGCACCGAATTGCCTAAGTTCAGCACAAAGCTGCTTCACAAGCCCAGTCAGCTGAGAATGCTCCGGCTGCTTCCGAGAGTAAGGCGCAGCCCTTGCACTCCATCACACAAGCTGGCCAGAAACAGTTTCTTACAGCCGCACTGTTGCAGAGTCCACGCAGCTTGAGCGCACGCAGAAGGAGGCGTCCAGAAAGAAGGCGTTCTTCAAGTCCCCCTTCTCTAAGCAGCCTTGAAACTGAGCACAGCACACTGCGCCTAGGCAGCTTCTTTCTCCGAGAGACGTGCCCTCCTCACACCATGCACTCTCGCAGCTCCCTTGCCCACTTGCAGCAGCTGCTGCCAAAGAAAAAGGCTCCAGGAGTAGCAGCCACTGCTGGGCTGAACCTTCCCCTTGCCTCACGTCAAGCACCAGAAACTGTCCTCTGCACTCTGTCTTTCCCTTCTCCACCGCATCTACCACTGGCATCTCTGCATCTCCAAGCACGAAGCTAGCAGAATTGCTTCCAGGGAATAGTGGAAGAGAAATAGGTAGCAGCACAAGTAGCCGCGAGTTGAACTTTCTGCTTCCGACTGCTCAAGTGAATCCGCAAACAAGCGAGTGGCAGGCACGCTTCCTCTTGCAGCCTGGGCCATTCGCACAGCAGCCTGCTGCTCTGCCTTCGTTCTTATGCCCTTCGTAGCAGGTCGCGCTTTCGTTTTGCTGGAGACGAACAGTCGTCTGCTTCTCGCCCAGAGAGTGCGGGGCCGGCAGCGAAAGCCTCCAGGCTGCTGCTTCTGCCCAAACACGCCTGGGCTATGCACTTTCTCTCTCGGCGCTGGGTAGCAGCACATTCGCTCTGCCTTGTAGCCTGAATCTTAACGGAAAGCTTCTCGGCTACGTCTGGCACAGAGCACAGGTTGAGGTCAACGAGCTTCCCCAGAGCTTGCCCCCGAGGCGTGGAAACTTGGATTTGCAGCACCTTTCAGGGGAACTCTTCCTTCCTTTACAGCCTGCACAGCGCCGGCAGACGGCGGTGCTCTCTGCAGCCTTCTTCTCCCTTCCAAGTACCACAGGGCACCTTGCAGCCTTGCAGAGAGCAAAGAGGCAGATAGACATCTCGCCCAGAAGAAGGTGCCAGGACGAAAAGGTGCTCGTCCTTTCCGCCCCTAGTCGCCCGGATTGTGGTGCTGTGTTGAAAGTCTTGGCCAGCCAAAGGCTAATGCAGCAAGTGCTTCTCTCCTGAAGCACTTGGCTGAGTGAGAGCTGCACACACGGTTTGGACACTGTAAAGCAGCAAGAGAAATGATTGTACCTCGAGCTGAGGAAAATCCCTGCCCAGAACCCTGTGCATGCGTGCACTATAGCCTCTGAAGAGCGGGACAGCTCCAAGCCATCGCTGGGCGTCACTTCTGTCCAGAGCACAGAAGACGAAGAACGAAGCAGCCGGGCACCGGGCTCATGCACTCAGTGCACCGAATTGCCTAAGTTCAGCACAAAGCTGCTTCACAAGCCCAGTCAGCTGAGAATGCTCCGGCTGCTTCCGAGAGTAAGGCGCAGCCCTTGCACTCCATCACACAAGCTGGCCAGAAACAGTTTCTTACAGCCGCACTGTTGCAGAGTCCACGCAGCTTGAGCGCACGCAGAAGGAGGCGTCCAGAAAGAAGGCGTTCTTCAAGTCCCCCTTCTCTAAGCAGCCTTGAAACTGAGCACAGCACACTGCGCCTAGGCAGCTTCTTTCTCCGAGAGACGTGCCCTCCTCACACCATGCACTCTCGCAGCTCCCTTGCCCACTTGCAGCAGCTGCTGCCAAAGAAAAAGGCTCCAGGAGTAGCAGCCACTGCTGGGCTGAACCTTCCCCTTGCCTCACGTCAAGCACCAGAAACTGTCCTCTGCACTCTGTCTTTCCCTTCTCCACCGCATCTACCACTGGCATCTCTGCATCTCCAAGCACGAAGCTAGCAGAATTGCTTCCAGGGAATAGTGGAAGAGAAATAGGTAGCAGCACAAGTAGCCGCGAGTTGAACTTTCTGCTTCCGACTGCTCAAGTGAATCCGCAAACAAGCGAGTGGCAGGCACGCTTCCTCTTGCAGCCTGGGCCATTCGCACAGCAGCCTGCTGCTCTGCCTTCGTTCTTATGCCCTTCGTAGCAGGTCGCGCTTTCGTTTTGCTGGAGACGAACAGTCGTCTGCTTCTCGCCCAGAGAGTGCGGGGCCGGCAGCGAAAGCCTCCAGGCTGCTGCTTCTGCCCAAACACGCCTGGGCTATGCACTTTCTCTCTCGGCGCTGGGTAGCAGCACATTCGCTCTGCCTTGTAGCCTGAATCTTAACGGAAAGCTTCTCGGCTACGTCTGGCCCAGAGCACAGGTTGAGGTCAACGAGCTTCCCCAGAGCTTGCCCCCGAGGCGTGGAAACTTGGATTTGCAGCACCTTTCAGGGGAACTCTTCCTTCCTTTACAGCCTGCACAGCGCCGGCAGACGGCGGTGCTCTCTGCAGCCTTCTTCTCGCTTCCAAGTACCACAGGGCACCTTGCAGCCTTGCAGAGAGCAAAGAGGCAGATAGACATCTCGCCCAGAAGAAGGTGCCAGGACGAAAAGGTGCTCGTCCTTTCCGCCCCTAGTCGCCCGGATTGTGGTGCTGTGTTGAAAGTCTTGGCCAGCCAAAGGCTAATGCAGCAAGTGCTTCTCTCCTGAAGCACTTGGCTGAGTGAGAGCTGCACACACGGTTTGGACACTGTAAAGCAGCAAGAGAAATGATTGTACCTCGAGCTGAGGAAAATCCCTGCCCAGAACCCTGTGCATGCGTGCACTATAGCCTCTGAAGAGCGGGACAGCTCCAAGCCATCGCTGGGCGTCACTTCTGTCCAGAGCACAGAAGGCGAAGAACGAAGCAGCCGGGCACCGGGCTCATGCACTCAGTGCACCGAATTGCCTAAGTTCAGCACAAAGCTGCTTCACAAGCCCAGTCAGCTGAGAATGCTCCGGCTGCTTCCGAGAGTAAGGCGCAGCCCTTGCACTCCATCACACAAGCTGGCCAGAAACAGTTTCTTACAGCCGCACTGTTGCAGAGTCCACGCAGCTTGAGCGCACGCAGAAGGAGGCGTCCAGAAAGAAGGCGTTCTTCAAGTCCCCCTTCTCTAAGCAGCCTTGAAACTGAGCACAGCACACTGCGCCTAGGCAGCTTCTTTCTCCGAGAGACGTGCCCTCCTCACACCATGCACTCTCGCAGCTCCCTTGCCCACTTGCAGCAGCTGCTGCCAAAGAAAAAGGCTCCAGGAGTAGCAGCCACTGCTGGGCTGAACCTTCCCCTTGCCTCACGTCAAGCACCAGAAACTGTCCTCTGCACTCTGTCTTTCCCTTCTCCACCGCATCTACCACTGGCATCTCTGCATCTCCAAGCACGAAGCTAGCAGAATTGCTTCCAGGGAATAGTGGAAGAGAAATAGGTAGCAGCACAAGTAGCCGCGAGTTGAACTTTCTGCTTCCGACTGCTCAAGTGAATCCGCAAACAAGCGAGTGGCAGGCACGCTTCCTCTTGCAGCCTGGGCCATTCGCACAGCAGCCTGCTGCTCTGCCTTCGTTCTTATGCCCTTCGTAGCAGGTCGCGCTTTCGTTTTGCTGGAGACGAACAGTCGTCTGCTTCTCGCCCAGAGAGCGCGGGGCCGGCAGCGAAAGCCTCCAGGCTGCTGCTTCTGCCCAAACACGCCTGGGCTATACACTTTCTCTCTCGGCGCTGGGTAGCAGCACATTCGCTCTGCCTTGTAGCCTGAATCTTAACGGAAAGCTTCTCGGCTACGTCTGGCCCAGAGCACAGGTTGAGGTCAACGAGCTTCCCCAGAGCTTGCCCCCGAGGCGTGGAAACTTGGATTTGCAGCACCTTTCAGGGGAACTCTTCCTTCCTTTACAGCCTGCACAGCGCCGGCAGATGGCGGTGCTCTCTGCAGCCTTCTTCTCGCTTCCAAGTACCACAGGGCACCTTGCAGCCTTGCAGAGAGCAAAGAGGCAGATAGACATCTCGCCCAGAAGAAGGTGCCAGGACGAAAAGGTGCTCGTCCTTTCCGCCCCTAGTCGCCCGGATTGTGGTGCTGTGTTGAAAGTCTTGGCCAGCCAAAGGCTAATGCAGCAAGTGCTTCTCTCCTGAAGCACTTGGCTGAGTGAGAGCTGCACACACGGTTTGGACACTGTAAAGCAGCAAGAGAAATGATTGTACCTCGAGCTGAGGAAAATCCCTGCCCAGAACCCTGTGCATGCGTGCACTATAGCCTCTGAAGAGCGGGACAGCTCCAAGCCATCGCTGGGCGTCACTTCTGTCCAGAGCACAGAAGACGAAGAACGAAGCAGCCGGGCACCGGGCTCATGCACTCAGTGCACCGAATTGCCTAAGTTCAGCACAAAGCTGCTTCACAAGCCCAGTCAGCTGAGAATGCTCCGGCTGCTTCCGAGAGGAAGGCGCAGCCCTTGCACTCCATCACACAAGCTGGCCAGAAACAGTTTCTTACAGCCGCACTGTTGCAGAGTCCACGCAGCTTGAGCGCACGCAGAAGGAGGCGTCCAGAAAGAAGGCGTTCTTCAAGTCCCCCTTCTCTAAGCAGCCTTGAAACTGAGCACAGCACACTGCGCCTAGGCAGCTTCTTTCTCCGAGAGACGTGCCCTCCTCACACCATGCACTCTCGCAGCTCCCTTGCCCACTTGCAGCAGCTGCTGCCAAAGAAAAAGGCTCCAGGAGTAGCAGCCACTGCTGGGCTGAACCTTCCCCTTGCCTCACGTCAAGCACCAGAAACTGTCCTCTGCACTCTGTCTTTCCCTTCTCCACCGCATCTACCACTGGCATCTCTGCATCTCCAAGCACGAAGCTAGCAGAATTGCTTCCAGGGAATAGTGGAAGAGAAATAGGTAGCAGCACAAGTAGCCGCGAGTTGAACTTTCTGCTTCCGACTGCTCAAGTGAATCCGCAAACAAGCGAGTGGCAGGCACGCTTCCTCTTGCAGCCTGGGCCATTCGCACAGCAGCCTGCTGCTCTGCCTTCGTTCTTATGCCCTTCGTAGCAGGTCGCGCTTTCGTTTTGCTGGAGACGAACAGTCGTCTGCTTCTCGCCCAGAGAGTGCGGGGCCGGCAGCGAAAGCCTCCAGGCTGCTGCTTCTGCCCAAACACGCCTGGGCTATGCACTTTCTCTCTCGGCGCTGGGTAGCAGCACATTCGCTCTGCCTTGTAGCCTGAATCTTAACGGAAAGCTTCTCGGCTACGTCTGGCCCAGAGCACAGGTTGAGGTCAACGAGCTTCCCCAGAGCTTGCCCCCGAGGCGTGGAAACTTGGATTTGCAGCACCTTTCAGGGGAACTCTTCCTTCCTTTACAGCCTGCACAGCGCCGGCAGACGGCGGTGCTCTCTGCAGCCTTCTTCTCGCTTCCAAGTACCACAGGGCACCTTGCAGCCTTGCAGAGAGCAAAGAGGCAGATAGACATCTCGCCCAGAAGAAGGTGCCAGGACGAAAAGGTGCTCGTCCTTTCCGCCCCTAGTCGCCCGGATTGTGGTGCTGTGTTGAAAGTCTTGGCCAGCCAAAGGCTAATGCAGCAAGTGCTTCTCTCCTGAAGCACTTGGCTGAGTGAGAGCTGCACACACGGTTTGGACACTGTAAAGCAGCAAGAGAAATGATTGTACCTCGAGCTGAGGAAAATCCCTGCCCAGAACCCTGTGCATGCGTGCACTATAGCCTCTGAAGAGCGGGACAGCTCCAAGCCATCGCTGGGCGTCACTTCTGTCCAGAGCACAGAAGGCGAAGAACGAAGCAGCCGGGCACCGGGCTCATGCACTCAGTGCACCGAATTGCCTAAGTTCAGCACAAAGCTGCTTCACAAGCCCAGTCAGCTGAGAATGCTCCGGCTGCTTCCGAGAGTAAGGCGCAGCCCTTGCACTCCATCACACAAGCTGGCCAGAAACAGTTTCTTACAGCCGCACTGTTGCAGAGTCCACGCAGCTTGAGCGCACGCAGAAGGAGGCGTCCAGAAAGAAGGCGTTCTTCAAGTCCCCCTTCTCTAAGCAGCCTTGAAACTGAGCACAGCACACTGCGCCTAGGCAGCTTCTTTCTCCGAGAGACGTGCCCTCCTCACACCATGCACTCTCGCAGCTCCCTTGCCCACTTGCAGCAGCTGCTGCCAAAGAAAAAGGCTCCAGGAGTAGCAGCCACTGCTGGGCTGAACCTTCCCCTTGCCTCACGTCAAGCACCAGAAACTGTCCTCTGCACTCTGTCTTTCCCTTCTCCACCGCATCTACCACTGGCATCTCTGCATCTCCAAGCACGAAGCTAGCAGAATTGCTTCCAGGGAATAGTGGAAGAGAAATAGGTAGCAGCACAAGTAGCCGCGAGTTGAACTTTCTGCTTCCGACTGCTCAAGTGAATCCGCAAACAAGCGAGTGGCAGGCACGCTTCCTCTTGCAGCCTGGGCCATTCGCACAGCAGCCTGCTGCTCTGCCTTCGTTCTTATGCCCTTCGTAGCAGGTCGCGCTTTCGTTTTGCTGGAGACGAACAGTCGTCTGCTTCTCGCCCAGAGAGCGCGGGGCCGGCAGCGAAAGCCTCCAGGCTGCTGCTTCTGCCCAAACACGCCTGGGCTATACACTTTCTCTCTCGGCGCTGGGTAGCAGCACATTCGCTCTGCCTTGTAGCCTGAATCTTAACGGAAAGCTTCTCGGCTACGTCTGGCCCAGAGCACAGGTTGAGGTCAACGAGCTTCCCCAGAGCTTGCCCCCGAGGCGTGGAAACTTGGATTTGCAGCACCTTTCAGGGGAACTCTTCCTTCCTTTACAGCCTGCACAGCGCCGGCAGATGGCGGTGCTCTCTGCAGCCTTCTTCTCGCTTCCAAGTACCACAGGGCACCTTGCAGCCTTGCAGAGAGCAAAGAGGCAGATAGACATCTCGCCCAGAAGAAGGTGCCAGGACGAAAAGGTGCTCGTCCTTTCCGCCCCTAGTCGCCCGGATTGTGGTGCTGTGTTGAAAGTCTTGGCCAGCCAAAGGCTAATGCAGCAAGTGCTTCTCTCCTGAAGCACTTGGCTGAGTGAGAGCTGCACACACGGTTTGGACACTGTAAAGCAGCAAGAGAAATGATTGTACCTCGAGCTGAGGAAAATCCCTGCCCAGAACCCTGTGCATGCGTGCACTATAGCCTCTGAAGAGCGGGACAGCTCCAAGCCATCGCTGGGCGTCACTTCTGTCCAGAGCACAGAAGACGAAGAACGAAGCAGCCGGGCACCGGGCTCATGCACTCAGTGCACCGAATTGCCTAAGTTCAGCACAAAGCTGCTTCACAAGCCCAGTCAGCTGAGAATGCTCCGGCTGCTTCCGAGAGGAAGGCGCAGCCCTTGCACTCCATCACACAAGCTGGCCAGAAACAGTTTCTTACAGCCGCACTGTTGCAGAGTCCACGCAGCTTGAGCGCACGCAGAAGGAGGCGTCCAGAAAGAAGGCGTTCTTCAAGTCCCCCTTCTCTAAGCAGCCTTGAAACTGAGCACAGCACACTGCGCCTAGGCAGCTTCTTTCTCCGAGAGACGTGCCCTCCTCACACCATGCACTCTCGCAGCTCCCTTGCCCACTTGCAGCAGCTGCTGCCAAAGAAAAAGGCTCCAGGAGTAGCAGCCACTGCTGGGCTGAACCTTCCCCTTGCCTCACGTCAAGCACCAGAAACTGTCCTCTGCACTCTGTCTTTCCCTTCTCCACCGCATCTACCACTGGCATCTCTGCATCTCCAAGCACGAAGCTAGCAGAATTGCTTCCAGGGAATAGTGGAAGAGAAATAGGTAGCAGCACAAGTAGCCGCGAGTTGAACTTTCTGCTTCCGACTGCTCAAGTGAATCCGCAAACAAGCGAGTGGCAGGCACGCTTCCTCTTGCAGCCTGGGCCATTCGCACAGCAGCCTGCTGCTCTGCCTTCGTTCTTATGCCCTTCGTAGCAGGTCGCGCTTTCGTTTTGCTGGAGACGAACAGTCGTCTGCTTCTCGCCCAGAGAGCGCGGGGCCGGCAGCGAAAGCCTCCAGGCTGCTGCTTCTGCCCAAACACGCCTGGGCTATACACTTTCTCTCTCGGCGCTGGGTAGCAGCACATTCGCTCTGCCTTGTAGCCTGAATCTTAACGGAAAGCTTCTCGGCTACGTCTGGCCCAGAGCACAGGTTGAGGTCAACGAGCTTCCCCAGAGCTTGCCCCCGAGGCGTGGAAACTTGGATTTGCAGCACCTTTCAGGGGAACTCTTCCTTCCTTTACAGCCTGCACAGCGCCGGCAGATGGCGGTGCTCTCTGCAGCCTTCTTCTCGCTTCCAAGTACCACAGGGCACCTTGCAGCCTTGCAGAGAGCAAAGAGGCAGATAGACATCTCGCCCAGAAGAAGGTGCCAGGACGAAAAGGTGCTCGTCCTTTCCGCCCCTAGTCGCCCGGATTGTGGTGCTGTGTTGAAAGTCTTGGCCAGCCAAAGGCTAATGCAGCAAGTGCTTCTCTCCTGAAGCACTTGGCTGAGTGAGAGCTGCACACACGGTTTGGACACTGTAAAGCAGCAAGAGAAATGATTGTACCTCGAGCTGAGGAAAATCCCTGCCCAGAACCCTGTGCATGCGTGCACTATAGCCTCTGAAGAGCGGGACAGCTCCAAGCCATCGCTGGGCGTCACTTCTGTCCAGAGCACAGAAGACGAAGAACGAAGCAGCCGGGCACCGGGCTCATGCACTCAGTGCACCGAATTGCCTAAGTTCAGCACAAAGCTGCTTCACAAGCCCAGTCAGCTGAGAATGCTCCGGCTGCTTCCGAGAGGAAGGCGCAGCCCTTGCACTCCATCACACAAGCTGGCCAGAAACAGTTTCTTACAGCCGCACTGTTGCAGAGTCCACGCAGCTTGAGCGCACGCAGAAGGAGGCGTCCAGAAAGAAGGCGTTCTTCAAGTCCCCCTTCTCTAAGCAGCCTTGAAACTGAGCACAGCACACTGCGCCTAGGCAGCTTCTTTCTCCGAGAGACGTGCCCTCCTCACACCATGCACTCTCGCAGCTCCCTTGCCCACTTGCAGCAGCTGCTGCCAAAGAAAAAGGCTCCAGGAGTAGCAGCCACTGCTGGGCTGAACCTTCCCCTTGCCTCACGTCAAGCACCAGAAACTGTCCTCTGCACTCTGTCTTTCCCTTCTCCACCGCATCTACCACTGGCATCTCTGCATCTCCAAGCACGAAGCTAGCAGAATTGCTTCCAGGGAATAGTGGAAGAGAAATAGGTAGCAGCACAAGTAGCCGCGAGTTGAACTTTCTGCTTCCGACTGCTCAAGTGAATCCGCAAACAAGCGAGTGGCAGGCACGCTTCCTCTTGCAGCCTGGGCCATTCGCACAGCAGCCTGCTGCTCTGCCTTCGTTCTTATGCCCTTCGTAGCAGGTCGCGCTTTCGTTTTGCTGGAGACGAACAGTCGTCTGCTTCTCGCCCAGAGAGTGCGGGGCCGGCAGCGAAAGCCTCCAGGCTGCTGCTTCTGCCCAAACACGCCTGGGCTATGCACTTTCTCTCTCGGCGCTGGGTAGCAGCACATTCGCTCTGCCTTGTAGCCTGAATCTTAACGGAAAGCTTCTCGGCTACGTCTGGCACAGAGCACAGGTTGAGGTCAACGAGCTTCCCCAGAGCTTGCCCCCGAGGCGTGGAAACTTGGATTTGCAGCACCTTTCAGGGGAACTCTTCCTTCCTTTACAGCCTGCACAGCGCCGGCAGACGGCGGTGCTCTCTGCAGCCTTCTTCTCCCTTCCAAGTACCACAGGGCACCTTGCAGCCTTGCAGAGAGCAAAGAGGCAGATAGACATCTCGCCCAGAAGAAGGTGCCAGGACGAAAAGGTGCTCGTCCTTTCCGCCCCTAGTCGCCCGGATTGTGGTGCTGTGTTGAAAGTCTTGGCCAGCCAAAGGCTAATGCAGCAAGTGCTTCTCTCCTGAAGCACTTGGCTGAGTGAGAGCTGCACACACGGTTTGGACACTGTAAAGCAGCAAGAGAAATGATTGTACCTCGAGCTGAGGAAAATCCCTGCCCAGAACCCTGTGCATGCGTGCACTATAGCCTCTGAAGAGCGGGACAGCTCCAAGCCATCGCTGGGCGTCACTTCTGTCCAGAGCACAGAAGGCGAAGAACGAAGCAGCCGGGCACCGGGCTCATGCACTCAGTGCACCGAATTGCCTAAGTTCAGCACAAAGCTGCTTCACAAGCCCAGTCAGCTGAGAATGCTCCGGCTGCTTCCGAGAGTAAGGCGCAGCCCTTGCACTCCATCACACAAGCTGGCCAGAAACAGTTTCTTACAGCCGCACTGTTGCAGAGTCCACGCAGCTTGAGCGCACGCAGAAGGAGGCGTCCAGAAAGAAGGCGTTCTTCAAGTCCCCCTTCTCTAAGCAGCCTTGAAACTGAGCACAGCACACTGCGCCTAGGCAGCTTCTTTCTCCGAGAGACGTGCCCTCCTCACACCATGCACTCTCGCAGCTCCCTTGCCCACTTGCAGCAGCTGCTGCCAAAGAAAAAGGCTCCAGGAGTAGCAGCCACTGCTGGGCTGAACCTTCCCCTTGCCTCACGTCAAGCACCAGAAACTGTCCTCTGCACTCTGTCTTTCCCTTCTCCACCGCATCTACCACTGGCATCTCTGCATCTCCAAGCACGAAGCTAGCAGAATTGCTTCCAGGGAATAGTGGAAGAGAAATAGGTAGCAGCACAAGTAGCCGCGAGTTGAACTTTCTGCTTCCGACTGCTCAAGTGAATCCGCAAACAAGCGAGTGGCAGGCACGCTTCCTCTTGCAGCCTGGGCCATTCGCACAGCAGCCTGCTGCTCTGCCTTCGTTCTTATGCCCTTCGTAGCAGGTCGCGCTTTCGTTTTGCTGGAGACGAACAGTCGTCTGCTTCTCGCCCAGAGAGTGCGGGGCCGGCAGCGAAAGCCTCCAGGCTGCTGCTTCTGCCCAAACACGCCTGGGCTATACACTTTCTCTCTCGGCGCTGGGTAGCAGCACATTCGCTCTGCCTTGTAGCCTGAATCTTAACGGAAAGCTTCTCGGCTACGTCTGGCCCAGAGCACAGGTTGAGGTCAACGAGCTTCCCCAGAGCTTGCCCCCGAGGCGTGGAAACTTGGATTTGCAGCACCTTTCAGGGGAACTCTTCCTTCCTTTACAGCCTGCACAGCGCCGGCAGATGGCGGTGCTCTCTGCAGCCTTCTTCTCGCTTCCAAGTACCACAGGGCACCTTGCAGCCTTGCAGAGAGCAAAGAGGCAGATAGACATCTCGCCCAGAAGAAGGTGCCAGGACGAAAAGGTGCTCGTCCTTTCCGCCCCTAGTCGCCCGGATTGTGGTGCTGTGTTGAAAGTCTTGGCCAGCCAAAGGCTAATGCAGCAAGTGCTTCTCTCCTGAAGCACTTGGCTGAGTGAGAGCTGCACACACGGTTTGGACACTGTAAAGCAGCAAGAGAAATGATTGTACCTCGAGCTGAGGAAAATCCCTGCCCAGAACCCTGTGCATGCGTGCACTATAGCCTCTGAAGAGCGGGACAGCTCCAAGCCATCGCTGGGCGTCACTTCTGTCCAGAGCACAGAAGACGAAGAACGAAGCAGCCGGGCACCGGGCTCATGCACTCAGTGCACCGAATTGCCTAAGTTCAGCACAAAGCTGCTTCACAAGCCCAGTCAGCTGAGAATGCTCCGGCTGCTTCCGAGAGGAAGGCGCAGCCCTTGCACTCCATCACACAAGCTGGCCAGAAACAGTTTCTTACAGCCGCACTGTTGCAGAGTCCACGCAGCTTGAGCGCACGCAGAAGGAGGCGTCCAGAAAGAAGGCGTTCTTCAAGTCCCCCTTCTCTAAGCAGCCTTGAAACTGAGCACAGCACACTGCGCCTAGGCAGCTTCTTTCTCCGAGAGACGTGCCCTCCTCACACCATGCACTCTCGCAGCTCCCTTGCCCACTTGCAGCAGCTGCTGCCAAAGAAAAAGGCTCCAGGAGTAGCAGCCACTGCTGGGCTGAACCTTCCCCTTGCCTCACGTCAAGCACCAGAAACTGTCCTCTGCACTCTGTCTTTCCCTTCTCCACCGCATCTACCACTGGCATCTCTGCATCTCCAAGCACGAAGCTAGCAGAATTGCTTCCAGGGAATAGTGGAAGAGAAATAGGTAGCAGCACAAGTAGCCGCGAGTTGAACTTTCTGCTTCCGACTGCTCAAGTGAATCCGCAAACAAGCGAGTGGCAGGCACGCTTCCTCTTGCAGCCTGGGCCATTCGCACAGCAGCCTGCTGCTCTGCCTTCGTTCTTATGCCCTTCGTAGCAGGTCGCGCTTTCGTTTTGCTGGAGACGAACAGTCGTCTGCTTCTCGCCCAGAGAGCGCGGGGCCGGCAGCGAAAGCCTCCAGGCTGCTGCTTCTGCCCAAACACGCCTGGGCTATACACTTTCTCTCTCGGCGCTGGGTAGCAGCACATTCGCTCTGCCTTGTAGCCTGAATCTTAACGGAAAGCTTCTCGGCTACGTCTGGCCCAGAGCACAGGTTGAGGTCAACGAGCTTCCCCAGAGCTTGCCCCCGAGGCGTGGAAACTTGGATTTGCAGCACCTTTCAGGGGAACTCTTCCTTCCTTTACAGCCTGCACAGCGCCGGCAGATGGCGGTGCTCTCTGCAGCCTTCTTCTCGCTTCCAAGTACCACAGGGCACCTTGCAGCCTTGCAGAGAGCAAAGAGGCAGATAGACATCTCGCCCAGAAGAAGGTGCCAGGACGAAAAGGTGCTCGTCCTTTCCGCCCCTAGTCGCCCGGATTGTGGTGCTGTGTTGAAAGTCTTGGCCAGCCAAAGGCTAATGCAGCAAGTGCTTCTCTCCTGAAGCACTTGGCTGAGTGAGAGCTGCACACACGGTTTGGACACTGTAAAGCAGCAAGAGAAATGATTGTACCTCGAGCTGAGGAAAATCCCTGCCCAGAACCCTGTGCATGCGTGCACTATAGCCTCTGAAGAGCGGGACAGCTCCAAGCCATCGCTGGGCGTCACTTCTGTCCAGAGCACAGAAGGCGAAGAACGAAGCAGCCGGGCACCGGGCTCATGCACTCAGTGCACCGAATTGCCTAAGTTCAGCACAAAGCTGCTTCACAAGCCCAGTCAGCTGAGAATGCTCCGGCTGCTTCCGAGAGTAAGGCGCAGCCCTTGCACTCCATCACACAAGCTGGCCAGAAACAGTTTCTTACAGCCGCACTGTTGCAGAGTCCACGCAGCTTGAGCGCACGCAGAAGGAGGCGTCCAGAAAGAAGGCGTTCTTCAAGTCCCCCTTCTCTAAGCAGCCTTGAAACTGAGCACAGCACACTGCGCCTAGGCAGCTTCTTTCTCCGAGAGACGTGCCCTCCTCACACCATGCACTCTCGCAGCTCCCTTGCCCACTTGCAGCAGCTGCTGCCAAAGAAAAAGGCTCCAGGAGTAGCAGCCACTGCTGGGCTGAACCTTCCCCTTGCCTCACGTCAAGCACCAGAAACTGTCCTCTGCACTCTGTCTTTCCCTTCTCCACCGCATCTACCACTGGCATCTCTGCATCTCCAAGCACGAAGCTAGCAGAATTGCTTCCAGGGAATAGTGGAAGAGAAATAGGTAGCAGCACAAGTAGCCGCGAGTTGAACTTTCTGCTTCCGACTGCTCAAGTGAATCCGCAAACAAGCGAGTGGCAGGCACGCTTCCTCTTGCAGCCTGGGCCATTCGCACAGCAGCCTGCTGCTCTGCCTTCGTTCTTATGCCCTTCGTAGCAGGTCGCGCTTTCGTTTTGCTGGAGACGAACAGTCGTCTGCTTCTCGCCCAGAGAGCGTGGGGCCGGCAGCGAAAGCCTCCAGGCTGCTGCTTCTGCCCAAACACGCCTGGGCTATGCACTTTCTCTCTCGGCGCTGGGTAGCAGCACATTCGCTCTGCCTTGTAGCCTGAATCTTAACGGAAAGCTTCTCGGCTACGTCTGGCCCAGAGCACAGGTTGAGGTCAACGAGCTTCCCCAGAGCTTGCCCCCGAGGCGTGGAAACTTGGATTTGCAGCACCTTTCAGGGGAACTCTTCCTTCCTTTACAGCCTGCACAGCACCGGCAGATGGCGGTGCTCTCTGCAGCCTTCTTCTCGCTTCCAAGTACCACAGGGCACCTTGCAGCCTTGCAGAGAGCAAAGAGGCAGATAGACATCTCGCCCAGAAGAAGGTGCCAGGACGAAAAGGTGCTCGTCCTTTCCGCCCCTAGTCGCCCGGATTGTGGTGCTGTGTTGAAAGTCTTGGCCAGCCAAAGGCTAATGCAGCAAGTGCTTCTCTCCTGAAGCACTTGGCTGAGTGAGAGCTGCACACACGGTTTGGACACTGTAAAGCAGCAAGAGAAATGATTGTACCTCGAGCTGAGGAAAATCCCTGCCCAGAACCCTGTGCATGCGTGCACTATAGCCTCTGAAGAGCGGGACAGCTCCAAGCCATCGCTGGGCGTCACTTCTGTCCAGAGCACAGAAGACGAAGAACGAAGCAGCCGGGCACCGGGCTCATGCACTCAGTGCACCGAATTGCCTAAGTTCAGCACAAAGCTGCTTCACAAGCCCAGTCAGCTGAGAATGCTCCGGCTGCTTCCGAGAGTAAGGCGCAGCCCTTGCACTCCATCACACAAGCTGGCCAGAAACAGTTTCTTACAGCCGCACTGTTGCAGAGTCCACGCAGCTTGAGCGCACGCAGAAGGAGGCGTCCAGAAAGAAGGCGTTCTTCAAGTCCCCCTTCTCTAAGCAGCCTTGAAACTGAGCACAGCACACTGCGCCTAGGCAGCTTCTTTCTCCGAGAGACGTGCCCTCCTCACACCATGCACTCTCGCAGCTCCCTTGCCCACTTGCAGCAGCTGCTGCCAAAGAAAAAGGCTCCAGGAGTAGCAGCCACTGCTGGGCTGAACCTTCCCCTTGCCTCACGTCAAGCACCAGAAACTGTCCTCTGCACTCTGTCTTTCCCTTCTCCACCGCATCTACCACTGGCATCTCTGCATCTCCAAGCACGAAGCTAGCAGAATTGCTTCCAGGGAATAGTGGAAGAGAAATAGGTAGCAGCACAAGTAGCCGCGAGTTGAACTTTCTGCTTCCGACTGCTCAAGTGAATCCGCAAACAAGCGAGTGGCAGGCACGCTTCCTCTTGCAGCCTGGGCCATTCGCACAGCAGCCTGCTGCTCTGCCTTCGTTCTTATGCCCTTCGTAGCAGGTCGCGCTTTCGTTTTGCTGGAGACGAACAGTCGTCTGCTTCTCGCCCAGAGAGTGCGGGGCCGGCAGCGAAAGCCTCCAGGCTGCTGCTTCTGCCCAAACACGCCTGGGCTATGCACTTTCTCTCTCGGCGCTGGGTAGCAGCACATTCGCTCTGCCTTGTAGCCTGAATCTTAACGGAAAGCTTCTCGGCTACGTCTGGCCCAGAGCACAGGTTGAGGTCAACGAGCTTCCCCAGAGCTTGCCCCCGAGGCGTGGAAACTTGGATTTGCAGCACCTTTCAGGGGAACTCTTCCTTCCTTTACAGCCTGCACAGCGCCGGCAGACGGCGGTGCTCTCTGCAGCCTTCTTCTCGCTTCCAAGTACCACAGGGCACCTTGCAGCCTTGCAGAGAGCAAAGAGGCAGATAGGCATCTCGCCCAGAAGAAGGTGCCAGGACGAAAAGGTGCTCGTCCTTTCCGCCCCTAGTCGCCCGGATTGTGGTGCTGTGTTGAAAGTCTTGGCCAGCCAAAGGCTAATGCAGCAAGTGCTTCTCTCCTGAAGCACTTGGCTGAGTGAGAGCTGCACACACGGTTTGGACACTGTAAAGCAGCAAGAGAAATGATTGTACCTCGAGCTGAGGAAAATCCCTGCCCAGAACCCTGTGCATGCGTGCACTATAGCCTCTGAAGAGCGGGACAGCTCCAAGCCATCGCTGGGCGTCACTTCTGTCCAGAGCACAGAAGGCGAAGAACGAAGCAGCCGGGCACCGGGCTCATGCACTCAGTGCACCGAATTGCCTAAGTTCAGCACAAAGCTGCTTCACAAGCCCAGTCAGCTGAGAATGCTCCGGCTGCTTCCGAGAGTAAGGCGCAGCCCTTGCACTCCATCACACAAGCTGGCCAGAAACAGTTTCTTACAGCCGCACTGTTGCAGAGTCCACGCAGCTTGAGCGCACGCAGAAGGAGGCGTCCAGAAAGAAGGCGTTCTTCAAGTCCCCCTTCTCTAAGCAGCCTTGAAACTGAGCACAGCACACTGCGCCTAGGCAGCTTCTTTCTCCGAGAGACGTGCCCTCCTCACACCATGCACTCTCGCAGCTCCCTTGCCCACTTGCAGCAGCTGCTGCCAAAGAAAAAGGCTCCAGGAGTAGCAGCCACTGCTGGGCTGAACCTTCCCCTTGCCTCACGTCAAGCACCAGAAACTGTCCTCTGCACTCTGTCTTTCCCTTCTCCACCGCATCTACCACTGGCATCTCTGCATCTCCAAGCACGAAGCTAGCAGAATTGCTTCCAGGGAATAGTGGAAGAGAAATAGGTAGCAGCACAAGTAGCCGCGAGTTGAACTTTCTGCTTCCGACTGCTCAAGTGAATCCGCAAACAAGCGAGTGGCAGGCACGCTTCCTCTTGCAGCCTGGGCCATTCGCACAGCAGCCTGCTGCTCTGCCTTCGTTCTTATGCCCTTCGTAGCAGGTCGCGCTTTCGTTTTGCTGGAGACGAACAGTCGTCTGCTTCTCGCCCAGAGAGCGCGGGGCCGGCAGCGAAAGCCTCCAGGCTGCTGCTTCTGCCCAAACACGCCTGGGCTATGCACTTTCTCTCTCGGCGCTGGGTAGCAGCACATTCGCTCTGCCTTGTAGCCTGAATCTTAACGGAAAGCTTCTCGGCTACGTCTGGCCCAGAGCACAGGTTGAGGTCAACGAGCTTCCCCAGAGCTTGCCCCCGAGGCGTGGAAACTTGGATTTGCAGCACCTTTCAGGGGAACTCTTCCTTCCTTTACAGCCTGCACAGCGCCGGCAGATGGCGGTGCTCTCTGCAGCCTTCTTCTCGCTTCCAAGTACCACAGGGCACCTTGCAGCCTTGCAGAGAGCAAAGAGGCAGATAGACATCTCGCCCAGAAGAAGGTGCCAGGACGAAAAGGTGCTCGTCCTTTCCGCCCCTAGTCGCCCGGATTGTGGTGCTGTGTTGAAAGCCTTGGCCAGCCAAAGGCTAATGCAGCAAGTGCTTCTCTCCTGAAGCACTTGGCTGAGTGAGAGCTGCACACACGGTTTGGACACTGTAAAGCAGCAAGAGAAATGATTGTACCTCGAGCTGAGGAAAATCCCTGCCCAGAACCCTGTGCATGCGTGCACTATAGCCTCTGAAGAGCGGGACAGCTCCAAGCCATCGCTGGGCGTCACTTCTGTCCAGAGCACAGAAGACGAAGAACGAAGCAGCCGGGCACCGGGCTCATGCACTCAGTGCACCGAATTGCCTAAGTTCAGCACAAAGCTGCTTCACAAGCCCAGTCAGCTGAGAATGCTCCGGCTGCTTCCGAGAGTAAGGCGCAGCCCTTGCACTCCATCACACAAGCTGGCCAGAAACAGTTTCTTACAGCCGCACTGTTGCAGAGTCCATGCAGCTTGAGCGCACGCAGAAGGAGGCGTCCAGAAAGAAGGCGTTCTTCAAGTCCCCCTTCTCTAAGCAGCCTTGAAACTGAGCACAGCACACTGCGCCTAGGCAGCTTCTTTCTCCGAGAGACGTGCCCTCCTCACACCATGCACTCTCGCAGCTCCCTTGCCCACTTGCAGCAGCTGCTGCCAAAGAAAAAGGCTCCAGGAGTAGCAGCCACTGCTGGGCTGAACCTTCCCCTTGCCTCACGTCAAGCACCAGAAACTGTCCTCTGCACTCTGTCTTTCCCTTCTCCACCGCATCTACCACTGGCATCTCTGCATCTCCAAGCACGAAGCTAGCAGAATTGCTTCCAGGGAATAGTGGAAGAGAAATAGGTAGCAGCACAAGTAGCCGCGAGTTGCACTTTCTGCTTCCGACTGCTCAAGTGAATCCGCAAACAAGCGAGTGGCAGGCACGCTTCCTCTTGCAGCCTGGGCCATTCGCACAGCAGCCTGCTGCTCTGCCTTCGTTCTTATGCCCTTCGTAGCAGGTCGCGCTTTCGTTTTGCTGGAGACGAACAGTCGTCTGCTTCTCGCCCAGAGAGCGTGGGGCCGGCAGCGAAAGCCTCCAGGCTGCTGCTTCTGCCCAAACACGCCTGGGCTATGCACTTTCTCTCTCGGCGCTGGGTAGCAGCACATTCGCTCTGCCTTGTAGCCTGAATCTTAACGGAAAGCTTCTCGGCTACGTCTGGCACAGAGCACAGGTTGAGGTCAACGAGCTTCCCCAGAGCTTGCCCCCGAGGCGTGGAAACTTGGATTTGCAGCACCTTTCAGGGGAACTCTTCCTTCCTTTACAGCCTGCACAGCGCCGGCAGATGGCGGTGCTCTCTGCAGCCTTCTTCTCGCTTCCAAGTACCACAGGGCACCTTGCAGCCTTGCAGAGAGCAAAGAGGCAGATAGACATCTCGCTCAGAAGAAGGTGCCAGGACGAAAAGGTGCTCGTCCTTTCCGCCCCTAGTCGCCCGGATTGTGGTGCTGTGTTGAAAGCCTTGGCCAGCCAAAGGCTAATGCAGCAAGTGCTTCTCTCCTGAAGCACTTGGCTGAGTGAGAGCTGCACACACGGTTTGGACACTGTAAAGCAGCAAGAGAAATGATTGTACCTCGAGCTGAGGAAAATCCCTGCCCAGAACCCTGTGCATGCGTGCACTATAGCCTCTGAAGAGCGGGACAGCTCCAAGCCATCGCTGGGCGTCACTTCTGTCCAGAACACAGAAGACGAAGAACGAAGCAGCCGGGCACCGGGCTCATGCACTCAGTGCACCGAATTGCCTAAGTTCAGCACAAAGCTGCTTCACAAGCCCAGTCAGCTGAGAATGCTCCGGCTGCTTCCGAGAGTAAGGCGCAGCCCTTGCACTCCATCACACAAGCTGGCCAGAAACAGTTTCTTACAGCCGCACTGTTGCAGAGTCCACGCAGCTTGAGCGCACGCAGAAGGAGGCGTCCAGAAAGAAGGCGTTCTTCAAGTCCCCCTTCTCTAAGCAGCCTTGAAACTGAGCACAGCACACTGCGCCTAGGCAGCTTCTTTCTCCGAGAGACGTGCCCTCCTCACACCATGCACTCTCGCAGCTCCCTTGCCCACTTGCAGCAGCTGCTGCCAAAGAAAAAGGCTCCAGGAGTAGCAGCCACTGCTGGGCTGAACCTTCCCCTTGCCTCACGTCAAGCACCAGAAACTGTCCTCTGCACTCTGTCTTTCCCTTCTCCACCGCATCTACCACTGGCATCTCTGCATCTCCAAGCACGAAGCTAGCAGAATTGCTTCCAGGGAATAGTGGAAGAGAAATAGGTAGCAACACAAGTAGCCGCGAGTTGAACTTTCTGCTTCCGACTGCTCAAGTGAATCCGCAAACAAGCGAGTGGCAGGCACGCTTCCTCTTGCAGCCTGGGCCATTCGCACAGCAGCCTGCTGCTCTGCCTTCGTTCTTATGCCCTTCGTAGCAGGTCGCGCTTTCGTTTTGCTGGAGACGAACAGTCGTCTGCTTCTCGCCCAGAGAGCGCGGGGCCGGCAGCGAAAGCCTCCAGGCTGCTGCTTCTGCCCAAACACGCCTGGGCTATGCACTTTCTCTCTCGGCGCTGGGTAGCAGCACATTCGCTCTGCCTTGTAGCCTGAATCTTAACGGAAAGCTTCTCGGCTACGTCTGGCCCAGAGCACAGGTTGAGGTCAACGAGCTTCCCCAGAGCTTGCCCCCGAGGCGTGGAAACTTGGATTTGCAGCACCTTTCAGGGGAACTCTTCCTTCCTTTACAGCCTGCACAGCACCGGCAGATGGCGGTGCTCTCTGCAGCCTTCTTCTCGCTTCCAAGTACCACAGGGCACCTTGCAGCCTTGCAGAGAGCAAAGAGGCAGATAGACATCTCGCCCAGAAGAAGGTGCCAGGACGAAAAGGTGCTCGTCCTTTCCGCCCCTAGTCGCCCGGATTGTGGTGCTGTGTTGAAAGTCTTGGCCAGCCAAAGGCTAATGCAGCAAGTGCTTCTCTCCTGAAGCACTTGGCTGAGTGAGAGCTGCACACACGGTTTGGACACTGTAAAGCAGCAAGAGAAATGATTGTACCTCGAGCTGAGGAAAATCCCTGCCCAGAACCCTGTGCATGCGTGCACTATAGCCTCTGAAGAGCGGGACAGCTCCAAGCCATCGCTGGGCGTCACTTCTGTCCAGAGCACAGAAGACGAAGAACGAAGCAGCCGGGCACCGGGCTCATGCACTCAGTGCACCGAATTGCCTAAGTTCAGCACAAAGCTGCTTCACAAGCCCAGTCAGCTGAGAATGCTCCGGCTGCTTCCGAGAGGAAGGCGCAGCCCTTGCACTCCATCACACAAGCTGGCCAGAAACAGTTTCTTACAGCCGCACTGTTGCAGAGTCCACGCAGCTTGAGCGCACGCAGAAGGAGGCGTCCAGAAAGAAGGCGTTCTTCAAGTCCCCCTTCTCTAAGCAGCCTTGAAACTGAGCACAGCACACTGCGCCTAGGCAGCTTCTTTCTCCGAGAGACGTGCCCTCCTCACACCATGCACTCTCGCAGCTCCCTTGCCCACTTGCAGCAGCTGCTGCCAAAGAAAAAGGCTCCAGGAGTAGCAGCCACTGCTGGGCTGAACCTTCCCCTTGCCTCACGTCAAGCACCAGAAACTGTCCTCTGCACTCTGTCTTTCCCTTCTCCACCGCATCTACCACTGGCATCTCTGCATCTCCAAGCACGAAGCTAGCAGAATTGCTTCCAGGGAATAGTGGAAGAGAAATAGGTAGCAGCACAAGTAGCCGCGAGTTGAACTTTCTGCTTCCGACTGCTCAAGTGAATCCGCAAACAAGCGAGTGGCAGGCACGCTTCCTCTTGCAGCCTGGGCCATTCGCACAGCAGCCTGCTGCTCTGCCTTCGTTCTTATGCCCTTCGTAGCAGGTCGCGCTTTCGTTTTGCTGGAGACGAACAGTCGTCTGCTTCTCGCCCAGAGAGTGCGGGGCCGGCAGCGAAAGCCTCCAGGCTGCTGCTTCTGCCCAAACACGCCTGGGCTATGCACTTTCTCTCTCGGCGCTGGGTAGCAGCACATTCGCTCTGCCTTGTAGCCTGAATCTTAACGGAAAGCTTCTCGGCTACGTCTGGCACAGAGCACAGGTTGAGGTCAACGAGCTTCCCCAGAGCTTGCCCCCGAGGCGTGGAAACTTGGATTTGCAGCACCTTTCAGGGGAACTCTTCCTTCCTTTACAGCCTGCACAGCGCCGGCAGACGGCGGTGCTCTCTGCAGCCTTCTTCTCGCTTCCAAGTACCACAGGGCACCTTGCAGCCTTGCAGAGAGCAAAGAGGCAGATAGACATCTCGCCCAGAAGAAGGTGCCAGGACGAAAAGGTGCTCGTCCTTTCCGCCCCTAGTCGCCCGGATTGTGGTGCTGTGTTGAAAGTCTTGGCCAGCCAAAGGCTAATGCAGCAAGTGCTTCTCTCCTGAAGCACTTGGCTGAGTGAGAGCTGCACACACGGTTTGGACACTGTAAAGCAGCAAGAGAAATGATTGTACCTCGAGCTGAGGAAAATCCCTGCCCAGAACCCTGTGCATGCGTGCACTATAGCCTCTGAAGAGCGGGACAGCTCCAAGCCATCGCTGGGCGTCACTTCTGTCCAGAGCACAGAAGGCGAAGAACGAAGCAGCCGGGCACCGGGCTCATGCACTCAGTGCACCGAATTGCCTAAGTTCAGCACAAAGCTGCTTCACAAGCCCAGTCAGCTGAGAATGCTCCGGCTGCTTCCGAGAGTAAGGCGCAGCCCTTGCACTCCATCACACAAGCTGGCCAGAAACAGTTTCTTACAGCCGCACTGTTGCAGAGTCCACGCAGCTTGAGCGCACGCAGAAGGAGGCGTCCAGAAAGAAGGCGTTCTTCAAGTCCCCCTTCTCTAAGCAGCCTTGAAACTGAGCACAGCACACTGCGCCTAGGCAGCTTCTTTCTCCGAGAGACGTGCCCTCCTCACACCATGCACTCTCGCAGCTCCCTTGCCCACTTGCAGCAGCTGCTGCCAAAGAAAAAGGCTCCAGGAGTAGCAGCCACTGCTGGGCTGAACCTTCCCCTTGCCTCACGTCAAGCACCAGAAACTGTCCTCTGCACTCTGTCTTTCCCTTCTCCACCGCATCTACCACTGGCATCTCTGCATCTCCAAGCACGAAGCTAGCAGAATTGCTTCCAGGGAATAGTGGAAGAGAAATAGGTAGCAGCACAAGTAGCCGCGAGTTGAACTTTCTGCTTCCGACTGCTCAAGTGAATCCGCAAACAAGCGAGTGGCAGGCACGCTTCCTCTTGCAGCCTGGGCCATTCGCACAGCAGCCTGCTGCTCTGCCTTCGTTCTTATGCCCTTCGTAGCAGGTCGCGCTTTCGTTTTGCTGGAGACGAACAGTCGTCTGCTTCTCGCCCAGAGAGCGCGGGGCCGGCAGCGAAAGCCTCCAGGCTGCTGCTTCTGCCCAAACACGCCTGGGCTATGCACTTTCTCTCTCGGCGCTGGGTAGCAGCACATTCGCTCTGCCTTGTAGCCTGAATCTTAACGGAAAGCTTCTCGGCTACGTCTGGCCCAGAGCACAGGTTGAGGTCAACGAGCTTCCCCAGAGCTTGCCCCCGAGGCGTGGAAACTTGGATTTGCAGCACCTTTCAGGGGAACTCTTCCTTCCTTTACAGCCTGCACAGCACCGGCAGATGGCGGTGCTCTCTGCAGCCTTCTTCTCGCTTCCAAGTACCACAGGGCACCTTGCAGCCTTGCAGAGAGCAAAGAGGCAGATAGACATCTCGCCCAGAAGAAGGTGCCAGGACGAAAAGGTGCTCGTCCTTTCCGCCCCTAGTCGCCCGGATTGTGGTGCTGTGTTGAAAGTCTTGGCCAGCCAAAGGCTAATGCAGCAAGTGCTTCTCTCCTGAAGCACTTGGCTGAGTGAGAGCTGCACACACGGTTTGGACACTGTAAAGCAGCAAGAGAAATGATTGTACCTCGAGCTGAGGAAAATCCCTGCCCAGAACCCTGTGCATGCGTGCACTATAGCCTCTGAAGAGCGGGACAGCTCCAAGCCATCGCTGGGCGTCACTTCTGTCCAGAGCACAGAAGACGAAGAACGAAGCAGCCGGGCACCGGGCTCATGCACTCAGTGCACCGAATTGCCTAAGTTCAGCACAAAGCTGCTTCACAAGCCCAGTCAGCTGAGAATGCTCCGGCTGCTTCCGAGAGTAAGGCGCAGCCCTTGCACTCCATCACACAAGCTGGCCAGAAACAGTTTCTTACAGCCGCACTGTTGCAGAGTCCACGCAGCTTGAGCGCACGCAGAAGGAGGCGTCCAGAAAGAAGGCGTTCTTCAAGTCCCCCTTCTCTAAGCAGCCTTGAAACTGAGCACAGCACACTGCGCCTAGGCAGCTTCTTTCTCCGAGAGACGTGCCCTCCTCACACCATGCACTCTCGCAGCTCCCTTGCCCACTTGCAGCAGCTGCTGCCAAAGAAAAAGGCTCCAGGAGTAGCAGCCACTGCTGGGCTGAACCTTCCCCTTGCCTCACGTCAAGCACCAGAAACTGTCCTCTGCACTCTGTCTTTCCCTTCTCCACCGCATCTACCACTGGCATCTCTGCATCTCCAAGCACGAAGCTAGCAGAATTGCTTCCAGGGAATAGTGGAAGAGAAATAGGTAGCAGCACAAGTAGCCGCGAGTTGAACTTTCTGCTTCCGACTGCTCAAGTGAATCCGCAAACAAGCGAGTGGCAGGCACGCTTCCTCTTGCAGCCTGGGCCATTCGCACAGCAGCCTGCTGCTCTGCCTTCGTTCTTATGCCCTTCGTAGCAGGTCGCGCTTTCGTTTTGCTGGAGACGAACAGTCGTCTGCTTCTCGCCCAGAGAGTGCGGGGCCGGCAGCGAAAGCCTCCAGGCTGCTGCTTCTGCCCAAACACGCCTGGGCTATGCACTTTCTCTCTCGGCGCTGGGTAGCAGCACATTCGCTCTGCCTTGTAGCCTGAATCTTAACGGAAAGCTTCTCGGCTACGTCTGGCACAGAGCACAGGTTGAGGTCAACGAGCTTCCCCAGAGCTTGCCCCCGAGGCGTGGAAACTTGGATTTGCAGCACCTTTCAGGGGAACTCTTCCTTCCTTTACAGCCTGCACAGCGCCGGCAGACGGCGGTGCTCTCTGCAGCCTTCTTCTCGCTTCCAAGTACCACAGGGCACCTTGCAGCCTTGCAGAGAGCAAAGAGGCAGATAGACATCTCGCCCAGAAGAAGGTGCCAGGACGAAAAGGTGCTCGTCCTTTCCGCCCCTAGTCGCCCGGATTGTGGTGCTGTGTTGAAAGTCTTGGCCAGCCAAAGGCTAATGCAGCAAGTGCTTCTCTCCTGAAGCACTTGGCTGAGTGAGAGCTGCACACACGGTTTGGACACTGTAAAGCAGCAAGAGAAATGATTGTACCTCGAGCTGAGGAAAATCCCTGCCCAGAACCCTGTGCATGCGTGCACTATAGCCTCTGAAGAGCGGGACAGCTCCAAGCCATCGCTGGGCGTCACTTCTGTCCAGAGCACAGAAGGCGAAGAACGAAGCAGCCGGGCACCGGGCTCATGCACTCAGTGCACCGAATTGCCTAAGTTCAGCACAAAGCTGCTTCACAAGCCCAGTCAGCTGAGAATGCTCCGGCTGCTTCCGAGAGTAAGGCGCAGCCCTTGCACTCCATCACACAAGCTGGCCAGAAACAGTTTCTTACAGCCGCACTGTTGCAGAGTCCACGCAGCTTGAGCGCACGCAGAAGGAGGCGTCCAGAAAGAAGGCGTTCTTCAAGTCCCCCTTCTCTAAGCAGCCTTGAAACTGAGCACAGCACACTGCGCCTAGGCAGCTTCTTTCTCCGAGAGACGTGCCCTCCTCACACCATGCACTCTCGCAGCTCCCTTGCCCACTTGCAGCAGCTGCTGCCAAAGAAAAAGGCTCCAGGAGTAGCAGCCACTGCTGGGCTGAACCTTCCCCTTGCCTCACGTCAAGCACCAGAAACTGTCCTCTGCACTCTGTCTTTCCCTTCTCCACCGCATCTACCACTGGCATCTCTGCATCTCCAAGCACGAAGCTAGCAGAATTGCTTCCAGGGAATAGTGGAAGAGAAATAGGTAGCAGCACAAGTAGCCGCGAGTTGAACTTTCTGCTTCCGACTGCTCAAGTGAATCCGCAAACAAGCGAGTGGCAGGCACGCTTCCTCTTGCAGCCTGGGCCATTCGCACAGCAGCCTGCTGCTCTGCCTTCGTTCTTATGCCCTTCGTAGCAGGTCGCGCTTTCGTTTTGCTGGAGACGAACAGTCGTCTGCTTCTCGCCCAGAGAGCGCGGGGCCGGCAGCGAAAGCCTCCAGGCTGCTGCTTCTGCCCAAACACGCCTGGGCTATGCACTTTCTCTCTCGGCGCTGGGTAGCAGCACATTCGCTCTGCCTTGTAGCCTGAATCTTAACGGAAAGCTTCTCGGCTACGTCTGGCCCAGAGCACAGGTTGAGGTCAACGAGCTTCCCCAGAGCTTGCCCCCGAGGCGTGGAAACTTGGATTTGCAGCACCTTTCAGGGGAACTCTTCCTTCCTTTACAGCCTGCACAGCGCCGGCAGATGGCGGTGCTCTCTGCAGCCTTCTTCTCGCTTCCAAGTACCACAGGGCACCTTGCAGCCTTGCAGAGAGCAAAGAGGCAGATAGACATCTCGCCCAGAAGAAGGTGCCAGGACGAAAAGGTGCTCGTCCTTTCCGCCCCTAGTCGCCCGGATTGTGGTGCTGTGTTGAAAGCCTTGGCCAGCCAAAGGCTAATGCAGCAAGTGCTTCTCTCCTGAAGCACTTGGCTGAGTGAGAGCTGCACACACGGTTTGGACACTGTAAAGCAGCAAGAGAAATGATTGTACCTCGAGCTGAGGAAAATCCCTGCCCAGAACCCTGTGCATGCGTGCACTATAGCCTCTGAAGAGCGGGACAGCTCCAAGCCATCGCTGGGCGTCACTTCTGTCCAGAGCACAGAAGACGAAGAACGAAGCAGCCGGGCACCGGGCTCATGCACTCAGTGCACCGAATTGCCTAAGTTCAGCACAAAGCTGCTTCACAAGCCCAGTCAGCTGAGAATGCTCCGGCTGCTTCCGAGAGGAAGGCGCAGCCCTTGCACTCCATCACACAAGCTGGCCAGAAACAGTTTCTTACAGCCGCACTGTTGCAGAGTCCACGCAGCTTGAGCGCACGCAGAAGGAGGCGTCCAGAAAGAAGGCGTTCTTCAAGTCCCCCTTCTCTAAGCAGCCTTGAAACTGAGCACAGCACACTGCGCCTAGGCAGCTTCTTTCTCCGAGAGACGTGCCCTCCTCACACCATGCACTCTCGCAGCTCCCTTGCCCACTTGCAGCAGCTGCTGCCAAAGAAAAAGGCTCCAGGAGTAGCAGCCACTGCTGGGCTGAACCTTCCCCTTGCCTCACGTCAAGCACCAGAAACTGTCCTCTGCACTCTGTCTTTCCCTTCTCCACCGCATCTACCACTGGCATCTCTGCATCTCCAAGCACGAAGCTAGCAGAATTGCTTCCAGGGAATAGTGGAAGAGAAATAGGTAGCAGCACAAGTAGCCGCGAGTTGCACTTTCTGCTTCCGACTGCTCAAGTGAATCCGCAAACAAGCGAGTGGCAGGCACGCTTCCTCTTGCAGCCTGGGCCATTCGCACAGCAGCCTGCTGCTCTGCCTTCGTTCTTATGCCCTTCGTAGCAGGTCGCGCTTTCGTTTTGCTGGAGACGAACAGTCGTCTGCTTCTCGCCCAGAGAGCGTGGGGCCGGCAGCGAAAGCCTCCAGGCTGCTGCTTCTGCCCAAACACGCCTGGGCTATGCACTTTCTCTCTCGGCGCTGGGTAGCAGCACATTCGCTCTGCCTTGTAGCCTGAATCTTAACGGAAAGCTTCTCGGCTACGTCTGGCACAGAGCACAGGTTGAGGTCAACGAGCTTCCCCAGAGCTTGCCCCCGAGGCGTGGAAACTTGGATTTGCAGCACCTTTCAGGGGAACTCTTCCTTCCTTTACAGCCTGCACAGCGCCGGCAGATGGCGGTGCTCTCTGCAGCCTTCTTCTCGCTTCCAAGTACCACAGGGCACCTTGCAGCCTTGCAGAGAGCAAAGAGGCAGATAGACATCTCGCCCAGAAGAAGGTGCCAGGACGAAAAGGTGCTCGTCCTTTCCGCCCCTAGTCGCCCGGATTGTGGTGCTGTGTTGAAAGCCTTGGCCAGCCAAAGGCTAATGCAGCAAGTGCTTCTCTCCTGAAGCACTTGGCTGAGTGAGAGCTGCACACACGGTTTGGACACTGTAAAGCAGCAAGAGAAATGATTGTACCTCGAGCTGAGGAAAATCCCTGCCCAGAACCCTGTGCATGCGTGCACTATAGCCTCTGAAGAGCGGGACAGCTCCAAGCCATCGCTGGGCGTCACTTCTGTCCAGAACACAGAAGACGAAGAACGAAGCAGCCGGGCACCGGGCTCATGCACTCAGTGCACCGAATTGCCTAAGTTCAGCACAAAGCTGCTTCACAAGCCCAGTCAGCTGAGAATGCTCCGGCTGCTTCCGAGAGTAAGGCGCAGCCCTTGCACTCCATCACACAAGCTGGCCAGAAACAGTTTCTTACAGCCGCACTGTTGCAGAGTCCACGCAGCTTGAGCGCACGCAGAAGGAGGCGTCCAGAAAGAAGGCGTTCTTCAAGTCCCCCTTCTCTAAGCAGCCTTGAAACTGAGCACAGCACACTGCGCCTAGGCAGCTTCTTTCTCCGAGAGACGTGCCCTCCTCACACCATGCACTCTCGCAGCTCCCTTGCCCACTTGCAGCAGCTGCTGCCAAAGAAAAAGGCTCCAGGAGTAGCAGCCACTGCTGGGCTGAACCTTCCCCTTGCCTCACGTCAAGCACCAGAAACTGTCCTCTGCACTCTGTCTTTCCCTTCTCCACCGCATCTACCACTGGCATCTCTGCATCTCCAAGCACGAAGCTAGCAGAATTGCTTCCAGGGAATAGTGGAAGAGAAATAGGTAGCAACACAAGTAGCCGCGAGTTGAACTTTCTGTTTCCGACTGCTCAAGTGAATCCGCAAACAAGCGAGTGGCAGGCACGCTTCCTCTTGCAGCCTGGGCCATTCGCACAGCAGCCTGCTGCTCTGCCTTCGTTCTTATGCCCTTCGTAGCAGGTCGCGCTTTCGTTTTGCTGGAGACGAACAGTCGTCTGCTTCTCGCCCAGAGAGCGCGGGGCCGGCAGCGAAAGCCTCCAGGCTGCTGCTTCTGCCCAAACACGCCTGGGCTATACACTTTCTCTCTCGGCGCTGGGTAGCAGCACATTCGCTCTGCCTTGTAGCCTGAATCTTAACGGAAAGCTTCTCGGCTACGTCTGGCCCAGAGCACAGGTTGAGGTCAACGAGCTTCCCCAGAGCTTGCCCCCGAGGCGTGGAAACTTGGATTTGCAGCACCTTTCAGGGGAACTCTTCCTTCCTTTACAGCCTGCACAGCGCCGGCAGATGGCGGTGCTCTCTGCAGCCTTCTTCTCGCTTCCAAGTACCACAGGGCACCTTGCAGCCTTGCAGAGAGCAAAGAGGCAGATAGACATCTCGCCCAGAAGAAGGTGCCAGGACGTAAAGGTGCTCGTCCTTTCCGCCCCTAGTCGCCCGGATTGTGGTGCTGTGTTGAAAGTCTTGGCCAGCCAAAGGCTAATGCAGCAAGTGCTTCTCTCCTGAAGCACTTGGCTGAGTGAGAGCTGCACACACGGTTTGGACACTGTAAAGCAGCAAGAGAAATGATTGTACCTCGAGCTGAGGAAAATCCCTGCCCAGAACCCTGTGCATGCGTGCACTATAGCCTCTGAAGAGCGGGACAGCTCCAAGCCATCGCTGGGCGTCACTTCTGTCCAGAGCACAGAAGACGAAGAACGAAGCAGCCGGGCACCGGGCTCATGCACTCAGTGCACCGAATTGCCTAAGTTCAGCACAAAGCTGCTTCACAAGCCCAGTCAGCTGAGAATGCTCCGGCTGCTTCCGAGAGTAAGGCGCAGCCCTTGCACTCCATCACACAAGCTGGCCAGAAACAGTTTCTTACAGCCGCACTGTTGCAGAGTCCACGCAGCTTGAGCGCACGCAGAAGGAGGCGTCCAGAAAGAAGGCGTTCTTCAAGTCCCCCTTCTCTAAGCAGCCTTGAAACTGAGCACAGCACACTGCGCCTAGGCAGCTTCTTTCTCCGAGAGACGTGCCCTCCTCACACCATGCACTCTCGCAGCTCCCTTGCCCACTTGCAGCAGCTGCTGCCAAAGAAAAAGGCTCCAGGAGTAGCAGCCACTGCTGGGCTGAACCTTCCCCTTGCCTCACGTCAAGCACCAGAAACTGTCCTCTGCACTCTGTCTTTCCCTTCTCCACCGCATCTACCACTGGCATCTCTGCATCTCCAAGCACGAAGCTAGCAGAATTGCTTCCAGGGAATAGTGGAAGAGAAATAGGTAGCAGCACAAGTAGCCGCGAGTTGAACTTTCTGCTTCCGACTGCTCAAGTGAATCCGCAAACAAGCGAGTGGCAGGCACGCTTCCTCTTGCAGCCTGGGCCATTCGCACAGCAGCCTGCTGCTCTGCCTTCGTTCTTATGCCCTTCGTAGCAGGTCGCGCTTTCGTTTTGCTGGAGACGAACAGTCGTCTGCTTCTCGCCCAGAGAGTGCGGGGCCGGCAGCGAAAGCCTCCAGGCTGCTGCTTCTGCCCAAACACGCCTGGGCTATGCACTTTCTCTCTCGGCGCTGGGTAGCAGCACATTCGCTCTGCCTTGTAGCCTGAATCTTAACGGAAAGCTTCTCGGCTACGTCTGGCCCAGAGCACAGGTTGAGGTCAACGAGCTTCCCCAGAGCTTGCCCCCGAGGCGTGGAAACTTGGATTTGCAGCACCTTTCAGGGGAACTCTTCCTTCCTTTACAGCCTGCACAGCGCCGGCAGACGGCGGTGCTCTCTGCAGCCTTCTTCTCGCTTCCAAGTACCACAGGGCACCTTGCAGCCTTGCAGAGAGCAAAGAGGCAGATAGGCATCTCGCCCAGAAGAAGGTGCCAGGACGAAAAGGTGCTCGTCCTTTCCGCCCCTAGTCGCCCGGATTGTGGTGCTGTGTTGAAAGTCTTGGCCAGCCAAAGGCTAATGCAGCAAGTGCTTCTCTCCTGAAGCACTTGGCTGAGTGAGAGCTGCACACACGGTTTGGACACTGTAAAGCAGCAAGAGAAATGATTGTACCTCGAGCTGAGGAAAATCCCTGCCCAGAACCCTGTGCATGCGTGCACTATAGCCTCTGAAGAGCGGGACAGCTCCAAGCCATCGCTGGGCGTCACTTCTGTCCAGAGCACAGAAGGCGAAGAACGAAGCAGCCGGGCACCGGGCTCATGCACTCAGTGCACCGAATTGCCTAAGTTCAGCACAAAGCTGCTTCACAAGCCCAGTCAGCTGAGAATGCTCCGGCTGCTTCCGAGAGTAAGGCGCAGCCCTTGCACTCCATCACACAAGCTGGCCAGAAACAGTTTCTTACAGCCGCACTGTTGCAGAGTCCACGCAGCTTGAGCGCACGCAGAAGGAGGCGTCCAGAAAGAAGGCGTTCTTCAAGTCCCCCTTCTCTAAGCAGCCTTGAAACTGAGCACAGCACACTGCGCCTAGGCAGCTTCTTTCTCCGAGAGACGTGCCCTCCTCACACCATGCACTCTCGCAGCTCCCTTGCCCACTTGCAGCAGCTGCTGCCAAAGAAAAAGGCTCCAGGAGTAGCAGCCACTGCTGGGCTGAACCTTCCCCTTGCCTCACGTCAAGCACCAGAAACTGTCCTCTGCACTCTGTCTTTCCCTTCTCCACCGCATCTACCACTGGCATCTCTGCATCTCCAAGCACGAAGCTAGCAGAATTGCTTCCAGGGAATAGTGGAAGAGAAATAGGTAGCAGCACAAGTAGCCGCGAGTTGCACTTTCTGCTTCCGACTGCTCAAGTGAATCCGCAAACAAGCGAGTGGCAGGCACGCTTCCTCTTGCAGCCTGGGCCATTCGCACAGCAGCCTGCTGCTCTGCCTTCGTTCTTATGCCCTTCGTAGCAGGTCGCGCTTTCGTTTTGCTGGAGACGAACAGTCGTCTGCTTCTCGCCCAGAGAGCGTGGGGCCGGCAGCGAAAGCCTCCAGGCTGCTGCTTCTGCCCAAACACGCCTGGGCTATGCACTTTCTCTCTCGGCGCTGGGTAGCAGCACATTCGCTCTGCCTTGTAGCCTGAATCTTAACGGAAAGCTTCTCGGCTACGTCTGGCACAGAGCACAGGTTGAGGTCAACGAGCTTCCCCAGAGCTTGCCCCCGAGGCGTGGAAACTTGGATTTGCAGCACCTTTCAGGGGAACTCTTCCTTCCTTTACAGCCTGCACAGCGCCGGCAGATGGCGGTGCTCTCTGCAGCCTTCTTCTCGCTTCCAAGTACCACAGGGCACCTTGCAGCCTTGCAGAGAGCAAAGAGGCAGATAGACATCTCGCTCAGAAGAAGGTGCCAGGACGAAAAGGTGCTCGTCCTTTCCGCCCCTAGTCGCCCGGATTGTGGTGCTGTGTTGAAAGCCTTGGCCAGCCAAAGGCTAATGCAGCAAGTGCTTCTCTCCTGAAGCACTTGGCTGAGTGAGAGCTGCACACACGGTTTGGACACTGTAAAGCAGCAAGAGAAATGATTGTACCTCGAGCTGAGGAAAATCCCTGCCCAGAACCCTGTGCATGCGTGCACTATAGCCTCTGAAGAGCGGGACAGCTCCAAGCCATCGCTGGGCGTCACTTCTGTCCAGAACACAGAAGACGAAGAACGAAGCAGCCGGGCACCGGGCTCATGCACTCAGTGCACCGAATTGCCTAAGTTCAGCACAAAGCTGCTTCACAAGCCCAGTCAGCTGAGAATGCTCCGGCTGCTTCCGAGAGTAAGGCGCAGCCCTTGCACTCCATCACACAAGCTGGCCAGAAACAGTTTCTTACAGCCGCACTGTTGCAGAGTCCACGCAGCTTGAGCGCACGCAGAAGGAGGCGTCCAGAAAGAAGGCGTTCTTCAAGTCCCCCTTCTCTAAGCAGCCTTGAAACTGAGCACAGCACACTGCGCCTAGGCAGCTTCTTTCTCCGAGAGACGTGCCCTCCTCACACCATGCACTCTCGCAGCTCCCTTGCCCACTTGCAGCAGCTGCTGCCAAAGAAAAAGGCTCCAGGAGTAGCAGCCACTGCTGGGCTGAACCTTCCCCTTGCCTCACGTCAAGCACCAGAAACTGTCCTCTGCACTCTGTCTTTCCCTTCTCCACCGCATCTACCACTGGCATCTCTGCATCTCCAAGCACGAAGCTAGCAGAATTGCTTCCAGGGAATAGTGGAAGAGAAATAGGTAGCAACACAAGTAGCCGCGAGTTGAACTTTCTGCTTCCGACTGCTCAAGTGAATCCGCAAACAAGCGAGTGGCAGGCACGCTTCCTCTTGCAGCCTGGGCCATTCGCACAGCAGCCTGCTGCTCTGCCTTCGTTCTTATGCCCTTCGTAGCAGGTCGCGCTTTCGTTTTGCTGGAGACGAACAGTCGTCTGCTTCTCGCCCAGAGAGCGCGGGGCCGGCAGCGAAAGCCTCCAGGCTGCTGCTTCTGCCCAAACACGCCTGGGCTATACACTTTCTCTCTCGGCGCTGGGTAGCAGCACATTCGCTCTGCCTTGTAGCCTGAATCTTAACGGAAAGCTTCTCGGCTACGTCTGGCACAGAGCACAGGTTGAGGTCAACGAGCTTCCCCAGAGCTTGCCCCCGAGGCGTGGAAACTTGGATTTGCAGCACCTTTCAGGGGAACTCTTCCTTCCTTTACAGCCTGCACAGCGCCGGCAGATGGCGGTGCTCTCTGCAGCCTTCTTCTCGCTTCCAAGTACCACAGGGCACCTTGCAGCCTTGCAGAGAGCAAAGAGGCAGATAGACATCTCGCCCAGAAGAAGGTGCCAGGACGAAAAGGTGCTCGTCCTTTCCGCCCCTAGTCGCCCGGATTGTGGTGCTGTGTTGAAAGCCTTGGCCAGCCAAAGGCTAATGCAGCAAGTGCTTCTCTCCTGAAGCACTTGGCTGAGTGAGAGCTGCACACACGGTTTGGACACTGTAAAGCAGCAAGAGAAATGATTGTACCTCGAGCTGAGGAAAATCCCTGCCCAGAACCCTGTGCATGCGTGCACTATAGCCTCTGAAGAGCGGGACAGCTCCAAGCCATCGCTGGGCGTCACTTCTGTCCAGAGCACAGAAGACGAAGAACGAAGCAGCCGGGCACCGGGCTCATGCACTCAGTGCACCGAATTGCCTAAGTTCAGCACAAAGCTGCTTCACAAGCCCAGTCAGCTGAGAATGCTCCGGCTGCTTCCGAGAGGAAGGCGCAGCCCTTGCACTCCATCACACAAGCTGGCCAGAAACAGTTTCTTACAGCCGCACTGTTGCAGAGTCCACGCAGCTTGAGCGCACGCAGAAGGAGGCGTCCAGAAAGAAGGCGTTCTTCAAGTCCCCCTTCTCTAAGCAGCCTTGAAACTGAGCACAGCACACTGCGCCTAGGCAGCTTCTTTCTCCGAGAGACGTGCCCTCCTCACACCATGCACTCTCGCAGCTCCCTTGCCCACTTGCAGCAGCTGCTGCCAAAGAAAAAGGCTCCAGGAGTAGCAGCCACTGCTGGGCTGAACCTTCCCCTTGCCTCACGTCAAGCACCAGAAACTGTCCTCTGCACTCTGTCTTTCCCTTCTCCACCGCATCTACCACTGGCATCTCTGCATCTCCAAGCACGAAGCTAGCAGAATTGCTTCCAGGGAATAGTGGAAGAGAAATAGGTAGCAGCACAAGTAGCCGCGAGTTGAACTTTCTGCTTCCGACTGCTCAAGTGAATCCGCAAACAAGCGAGTGGCAGGCACGCTTCCTCTTGCAGCCTGGGCCATTCGCACAGCAGCCTGCTGCTCTGCCTTCGTTCTTATGCCCTTCGTAGCAGGTCGCGCTTTCGTTTTGCTGGAGACGAACAGTCGTCTGCTTCTCGCCCAGAGAGCGTGGGGCCGGCAGCGAAAGCCTCCAGGCTGCTGCTTCTGCCCAAACACGCCTGGGCTATGCACTTTCTCTCTCGGCGCTGGGTAGCAGCACATTCGCTCTGCCTTGTAGCCTGAATCTTAACGGAAAGCTTCTCGGCTACGTCTGGCACAGAGCACAGGTTGAGGTCAACGAGCTTCCCCAGAGCTTGCCCCCGAGGCGTGGAAACTTGGATTTGCAGCACCTTTCAGGGGAACTCTTCCTTCCTTTACAGCCTGCACAGCGCCGGCAGACGGCGGTGCTCTCTGCAGCCTTCTTCTCGCTTCCAAGTACCACAGGGCACCTTGCAGCCTTGCAGAGAGCAAAGAGGCAGATAGACATCTCGCCCAGAAGAAGGTGCCAGGACGAAAAGGTGCTCGTCCTTTCCGCCCCTAGTCGCCCGGATTGTGGTGCTGTGTTGAAAGTCTTGGCCAGCCAAAGGCTAATGCAGCAAGTGCTTCTCTCCTGAAGCACTTGGCTGAGTGAGAGCTGCACACACGGTTTGGACACTGTAAAGCAGCAAGAGAAATGATTGTACCTCGAGCTGAGGAAAATCCCTGCCCAGAACCCTGTGCATGCGTGCACTATAGCCTCTGAAGAGCGGGACAGCTCCAAGCCATCGCTGGGCGTCACTTCTGTCCAGAGCACAGAAGGCGAAGAACGAAGCAGCCGGGCACCGGGCTCATGCACTCAGTGCACCGAATTGCCTAAGTTCAGCACAAAGCTGCTTCACAAGCCCAGTCAGCTGAGAATGCTCCGGCTGCTTCCGAGAGTAAGGCGCAGCCCTTGCACTCCATCACACAAGCTGGCCAGAAACAGTTTCTTACAGCCGCACTGTTGCAGAGTCCACGCAGCTTGAGCGCACGCAGAAGGAGGCGTCCAGAAAGAAGGCGTTCTTCAAGTCCCCCTTCTCTAAGCAGCCTTGAAACTGAGCACAGCACACTGCGCCTAGGCAGCTTCTTTCTCCGAGAGACGTGCCCTCCTCACACCATGCACTCTCGCAGCTCCCTTGCCCACTTGCAGCAGCTGCTGCCAAAGAAAAAGGCTCCAGGAGTAGCAGCCACTGCTGGGCTGAACCTTCCCCTTGCCTCACGTCAAGCACCAGAAACTGTCCTCTGCACTCTGTCTTTCCCTTCTCCACCGCATCTACCACTGGCATCTCTGCATCTCCAAGCACGAAGCTAGCAGAATTGCTTCCAGGGAATAGTGGAAGAGAAATAGGTAGCAGCACAAGTAGCCGCGAGTTGAACTTTCTGCTTCCGACTGCTCAAGTGAATCCGCAAACAAGCGAGTGGCAGGCACGCTTCCTCTTGCAGCCTGGGCCATTCGCACAGCAGCCTGCTGCTCTGCCTTCGTTCTTATGCCCTTCGTAGCAGGTCGCGCTTTCGTTTTGCTGGAGACGAACAGTCGTCTGCTTCTCGCCCAGAGAGCGCGGGGCCGGCAGCGAAAGCCTCCAGGCTGCTGCTTCTGCCCAAACACGCCTGGGCTATACACTTTCTCTCTCGGCGCTGGGTAGCAGCACATTCGCTCTGCCTTGTAGCCTGAATCTTAACGGAAAGCTTCTCGGCTACGTCTGGCCCAGAGCACAGGTTGAGGTCAACGAGCTTCCCCAGAGCTTGCCCCCGAGGCGTGGAAACTTGGATTTGCAGCACCTTTCAGGGGAACTCTTCCTTCCTTTACAGCCTGCACAGCGCCGGCAGATGGCGGTGCTCTCTGCAGCCTTCTTCTCGCTTCCAAGTACCACAGGGCACCTTGCAGCCTTGCAGAGAGCAAAGAGGCAGATAGACATCTCGCCCAGAAGAAGGTGCCAGGACGAAAAGGTGCTCGTCCTTTCCGCCCCTAGTCGCCCGGATTGTGGTGCTGTGTTGAAAGCCTTGGCCAGCCAAAGGCTAATGCAGCAAGTGCTTCTCTCCTGAAGCACTTGGCTGAGTGAGAGCTGCACACACGGTTTGGACACTGTAAAGCAGCAAGAGAAATGATTGTACCTCGAGCTGAGGAAAATCCCTGCCCAGAACCCTGTGCATGCGTGCACTATAGCCTCTGAAGAGCGGGACAGCTCCAAGCCATCGCTGGGCGTCACTTCTGTCCAGAGCACAGAAGACGAAGAACGAAGCAGCCGGGCACCGGGCTCATGCACTCAGTGCACCGAATTGCCTAAGTTCAGCACAAAGCTGCTTCACAAGCCCAGTCAGCTGAGAATGCTCCGGCTGCTTCCGAGAGTAAGGCGCAGCCCTTGCACTCCATCACACAAGCTGGCCAGAAACAGTTTCTTACAGCCGCACTGTTGCAGAGTCCACGCAGCTTGAGCGCACGCAGAAGGAGGCGTCCAGAAAGAAGGCGTTCTTCAAGTCCCCCTTCTCTAAGCAGCCTTGAAACTGAGCACAGCACACTGCGCCTAGGCAGCTTCTTTCTCCGAGAGACGTGCCCTCCTCACACCATGCACTCTCGCAGCTCCCTTGCCCACTTGCAGCAGCTGCTGCCAAAGAAAAAGGCTCCAGGAGTAGCAGCCACTGCTGGGCTGAACCTTCCCCTTGCCTCACGTCAAGCACCAGAAACTGTCCTCTGCACTCTGTCTTTCCCTTCTCCACCGCATCTACCACTGGCATCTCTGCATCTCCAAGCACGAAGCTAGCAGAATTGCTTCCAGGGAATAGTGGAAGAGAAATAGGTAGCAGCACAAGTAGCCGCGAGTTGAACTTTCTGCTTCCGACTGCTCAAGTGAATCCGCAAACAAGCGAGTGGCAGGCACGCTTCCTCTTGCAGCCTGGGCCATTCGCACAGCAGCCTGCTGCTCTGCCTTCGTTCTTATGCCCTTCGTAGCAGGTCGCGCTTTCGTTTTGCTGGAGACGAACAGTCGTCTGCTTCTCGCCCAGAGAGCGTGGGGCCGGCAGCGAAAGCCTCCAGGCTGCTGCTTCTGCCCAAACACGCCTGGGCTATGCACTTTCTCTCTCGGCGCTGGGTAGCAGCACATTCGCTCTGCCTTGTAGCCTGAATCTTAACGGAAAGCTTCTCGGCTACGTCTGGCCCAGAGCACAGGTTGAGGTCAACGAGCTTCCCCAGAGCTTGCCCCCGAGGCGTGGAAACTTGGATTTGCAGCACCTTTCAGGGGAACTCTTCCTTCCTTTACAGCCTGCACAGCGCCGGCAGATGGCGGTGCTCTCTGCAGCCTTCTTCTCGCTTCCAAGTACCACAGGGCACCTTGCAGCCTTGCAGAGAGCAAAGAGGCAGATAGACATCTCGCCCAGAAGAAGGTGCCAGGACGAAAAGGTGCTCGTCCTTTCCGCCCCTAGTCGCCCGGATTGTGGTGCTGTGTTGAAAGCCTTGGCCAGCCAAAGGCTAATGCAGCAAGTGCTTCTCTCCTGAAGCACTTGGCTGAGTGAGAGCTGCACACACGGTTTGGACACTGTAAAGCAGCAAGAGAAATGATTGTACCTCGAGCTGAGGAAAATCCCTGCCCAGAACCCTGTGCATGCGTGCACTATAGCCTCTGAAGAGCGGGACAGCTCCAAGCCATCGCTGGGCGTCACTTCTGTCCAGAGCACAGAAGACGAAGAACGAAGCAGCCGGGCACCGGGCTCATGCACTCAGTGCACCGAATTGCCTAAGTTCAGCACAAAGCTGCTTCACAAGCCCAGTCAGCTGAGAATGCTCCGGCTGCTTCCGAGAGTAAGGCGCAGCCCTTGCACTCCATCACACAAGCTGGCCAGAAACAGTTTCTTACAGCCGCACTGTTGCAGAGTCCACGCAGCTTGAGCGCACGCAGAAGGAGGCGTCCAGAAAGAAGGCGTTCTTCAAGTCCCCCTTCTCTAAGCAGCCTTGAAACTGAGCACAGCACACTGCGCCTAGGCAGCTTCTTTCTCCGAGAGACGTGCCCTCCTCACACCATGCACTCTCGCAGCTCCCTTGCCCACTTGCAGCAGCTGCTGCCAAAGAAAAAGGCTCCAGGAGTAGCAGCCACTGCTGGGCTGAACCTTCCCCTTGCCTCACGTCAAGCACCAGAAACTGTCCTCTGCACTCTGTCTTTCCCTTCTCCACCGCATCTACCACTGGCATCTCTGCATCTCCAAGCACGAAGCTAGCAGAATTGCTTCCAGGGAATAGTGGAAGAGAAATAGGTAGCAGCACAAGTAGCCGCGAGTTGAACTTTCTGCTTCCGACTGCTCAAGTGAATCCGCAAACAAGCGAGTGGCAGGCACGCTTCCTCTTGCAGCCTGGGCCATTCGCACAGCAGCCTGCTGCTCTGCCTTCGTTCTTATGCCCTTCGTAGCAGGTCGCGCTTTCGTTTTGCTGGAGACGAACAGTCGTCTGCTTCTCGCCCAGAGAGCGCGGGGCCGGCAGCGAAAGCCTCCAGGCTGCTGCTTCTGCCCAAACACGCCTGGGCTATGCACTTTCTCTCTCGGCGCTGGGTAGCAGCACATTCGCTCTGCCTTGTAGCCTGAATCTTAACGGAAAGCTTCTCGGCTACGTCTGGCCCAGAGCACAGGTTGAGGTCAACGAGCTTCCCCAGAGCTTGCCCCCGAGGCGTGGAAACTTGGATTTGCAGCACCTTTCAGGGGAACTCTTCCTTCCTTTACAGCCTGCACAGCACCGGCAGATGGCGGTGCTCTCTGCAGCCTTCTTCTCGCTTCCAAGTACCACAGGGCACCTTGCAGCCTTGCAGAGAGCAAAGAGGCAGATAGACATCTCGCCCAGAAGAAGGTGCCAGGACGAAAAGGTGCTCGTCCTTTCCGCCCCTAGTCGCCCGGATTGTGGTGCTGTGTTGAAAGTCTTGGCCAGCCAAAGGCTAATGCAGCAAGTGCTTCTCTCCTGAAGCACTTGGCTGAGTGAGAGCTGCACACACGGTTTGGACACTGTAAAGCAGCAAGAGAAATGATTGTACCTCGAGCTGAGGAAAATCCCTGCCCAGAACCCTGTGCATGCGTGCACTATAGCCTCTGAAGAGCGGGACAGCTCCAAGCCATCGCTGGGCGTCACTTCTGTCCAGAGCACAGAAGACGAAGAACGAAGCAGCCGGGCACCGGGCTCATGCACTCAGTGCACCGAATTGCCTAAGTTCAGCACAAAGCTGCTTCACAAGCCCAGTCAGCTGAGAATGCTCCGGCTGCTTCCGAGAGTAAGGCGCAGCCCTTGCACTCCATCACACAAGCTGGCCAGAAACAGTTTCTTACAGCCGCACTGTTGCAGAGTCCACGCAGCTTGAGCGCACGCAGAAGGAGGCGTCCAGAAAGAAGGCGTTCTTCAAGTCCCCCTTCTCTAAGCAGCCTTGAAACTGAGCACAGCACACTGCGCCTAGGCAGCTTCTTTCTCCGAGAGACGTGCCCTCCTCACACCATGCACTCTCGCAGCTCCCTTGCCCACTTGCAGCAGCTGCTGCCAAAGAAAAAGGCTCCAGGAGTAGCAGCCACTGCTGGGCTGAACCTTCCCCTTGCCTCACGTCAAGCACCAGAAACTGTCCTCTGCACTCTGTCTTTCCCTTCTCCACCGCATCTACCACTGGCATCTCTGCATCTCCAAGCACGAAGCTAGCAGAATTGCTTCCAGGGAATAGTGGAAGAGAAATAGGTAGCAGCACAAGTAGCCGCGAGTTGAACTTTCTGCTTCCGACTGCTCAAGTGAATCCGCAAACAAGCGAGTGGCAGGCACGCTTCCTCTTGCAGCCTGGGCCATTCGCACAGCAGCCTGCTGCTCTGCCTTCGTTCTTATGCCCTTCGTAGCAGGTCGCGCTTTCGTTTTGCTGGAGACGAACAGTCGTCTGCTTCTCGCCCAGAGAGTGCGGGGCCGGCAGCGAAAGCCTCCAGGCTGCTGCTTCTGCCCAAACACGCCTGGGCTATGCACTTTCTCTCTCGGCGCTGGGTAGCAGCACATTCGCTCTGCCTTGTAGCCTGAATCTTAACGGAAAGCTTCTCGGCTACGTCTGGCACAGAGCACAGGTTGAGGTCAACGAGCTTCCCCAGAGCTTGCCCCCGAGGCGTGGAAACTTGGATTTGCAGCACCTTTCAGGGGAACTCTTCCTTCCTTTACAGCCTGCACAGCGCCGGCAGACGGCGGTGCTCTCTGCAGCCTTCTTCTCGCTTCCAAGTACCACAGGGCACCTTGCAGCCTTGCAGAGAGCAAAGAGGCAGATAGACATCTCGCCCAGAAGAAGGTGCCAGGACGAAAAGGTGCTCGTCCTTTCCGCCCCTAGTCGCCCGGATTGTGGTGCTGTGTTGAAAGTCTTGGCCAGCCAAAGGCTAATGCAGCAAGTGCTTCTCTCCTGAAGCACTTGGCTGAGTGAGAGCTGCACACACGGTTTGGACACTGTAAAGCAGCAAGAGAAATGATTGTACCTCGAGCTGAGGAAAATCCCTGCCCAGAACCCTGTGCATGCGTGCACTATAGCCTCTGAAGAGCGGGACAGCTCCAAGCCATCGCTGGGCGTCACTTCTGTCCAGAGCACAGAAGGCGAAGAACGAAGCAGCCGGGCACCGGGCTCATGCACTCAGTGCACCGAATTGCCTAAGTTCAGCACAAAGCTGCTTCACAAGCCCAGTCAGCTGAGAATGCTCCGGCTGCTTCCGAGAGTAAGGCGCAGCCCTTGCACTCCATCACACAAGCTGGCCAGAAACAGTTTCTTACAGCCGCACTGTTGCAGAGTCCACGCAGCTTGAGCGCACGCAGAAGGAGGCGTCCAGAAAGAAGGCGTTCTTCAAGTCCCCCTTCTCTAAGCAGCCTTGAAACTGAGCACAGCACACTGCGCCTAGGCAGCTTCTTTCTCCGAGAGACGTGCCCTCCTCACACCATGCACTCTCGCAGCTCCCTTGCCCACTTGCAGCAGCTGCTGCCAAAGAAAAAGGCTCCAGGAGTAGCAGCCACTGCTGGGCTGAACCTTCCCCTTGCCTCACGTCAAGCACCAGAAACTGTCCTCTGCACTCTGTCTTTCCCTTCTCCACCGCATCTACCACTGGCATCTCTGCATCTCCAAGCACGAAGCTAGCAGAATTGCTTCCAGGGAATAGTGGAAGAGAAATAGGTAGCAGCACAAGTAGCCGCGAGTTGAACTTTCTGCTTCCGACTGCTCAAGTGAATCCGCAAACAAGCGAGTGGCAGGCACGCTTCCTCTTGCAGCCTGGGCCATTCGCACAGCAGCCTGCTGCTCTGCCTTCGTTCTTATGCCCTTCGTAGCAGGTCGCGCTTTCGTTTTGCTGGAGACGAACAGTCGTCTGCTTCTCGCCCAGAGAGCGTGGGGCCGGCAGCGAAAGCCTCCAGGCTGCTGCTTCTGCCCAAACACGCCTGGGCTATACACTTTCTCTCTCGGCGCTGGGTAGCAGCACATTCGCTCTGCCTTGTAGCCTGAATCTTAACGGAAAGCTTCTCGGCTACGTCTGGCCCAGAGCACAGGTTGAGGTCAACGAGCTTCCCCAGAGCTTGCCCCCGAGGCGTGGAAACTTGGATTTGCAGCACCTTTCAGGGGAACTCTTCCTTCCTTTACAGCCTGCACAGCACCGGCAGATGGCGGTGCTCTCTGCAGCCTTCTTCTCGCTTCCAAGTACCACAGGGCACCTTGCAGCCTTGCAGAGAGCAAAGAGGCAGATAGACATCTCGCCCAGAAGAAGGTGCCAGGACGAAAAGGTGCTCGTCCTTTCCGCCCCTAGTCGCCCGGATTGTGGTGCTGTGTTGAAAGCCTTGGCCAGCCAAAGGCTAATGCAGCAAGTGCTTCTCTCCTGAAGCACTTGGCTGAGTGAGAGCTGCACACACGGTTTGGACACTGTAAAGCAGCAAGAGAAATGATTGTACCTCGAGCTGAGGAAAATCCCTGCCCAGAACCCTGTGCATGCGTGCACTATAGCCTCTGAAGAGCGGGACAGCTCCAAGCCATCGCTGGGCGTCACTTCTGTCCAGAGCACAGAAGACGAAGAACGAAGCAGCCGGGCACCGGGCTCATGCACTCAGTGCACCGAATTGCCTAAGTTCAGCACAAAGCTGCTTCACAAGCCCAGTCAGCTGAGAATGCTCCGGCTGCTTCCGAGAGTAAGGCGCAGCCCTTGCACTCCATCACACAAGCTGGCCAGAAACAGTTTCTTACAGCCGCACTGTTGCAGAGTCCACGCAGCTTGAGCGCACGCAGAAGGAGGCGTCCAGAAAGAAGGCGTTCTTCAAGTCCCCCTTCTCTAAGCAGCCTTGAAACTGAGCACAGCACACTGCGCCTAGGCAGCTTCTTTCTCCGAGAGACGTGCCCTCCTCACACCATGCACTCTCGCAGCTCCCTTGCCCACTTGCAGCAGCTGCTGCCAAAGAAAAAGGCTCCAGGAGTAGCAGCCACTGCTGGGCTGAACCTTCCCCTTGCCTCACGTCAAGCACCAGAAACTGTCCTCTGCACTCTGTCTTTCCCTTCTCCACCGCATCTACCACTGGCATCTCTGCATCTCCAAGCACGAAGCTAGCAGAATTGCTTCCAGGGAATAGTGGAAGAGAAATAGGTAGCAGCACAAGTAGCCGCGAGTTGAACTTTCTGCTTCCGACTGCTCAAGTGAATCCGCAAACAAGCGAGTGGCAGGCACGCTTCCTCTTGCAGCCTGGGCCATTCGCACAGCAGCCTGCTGCTCTGCCTTCGTTCTTATGCCCTTCGTAGCAGGTCGCGCTTTCGTTTTGCTGGAGACGAACAGTCGTCTGCTTCTCGCCCAGAGAGTGCGGGGCCGGCAGCGAAAGCCTCCAGGCTGCTGCTTCTGCCCAAACACGCCTGGGCTATGCACTTTCTCTCTCGGCGCTGGGTAGCAGCACATTCGCTCTGCCTTGTAGCCTGAATCTTAACGGAAAGCTTCTCGGCTACGTCTGGCCCAGAGCACAGGTTGAGGTCAACGAGCTTCCCCAGAGCTTGCCCCCGAGGCGTGGAAACTTGGATTTGCAGCACCTTTCAGGGGAACTCTTCCTTCCTTTACAGCCTGCACAGCGCCGGCAGACGGCGGTGCTCTCTGCAGCCTTCTTCTCGCTTCCAAGTACCACAGGGCACCTTGCAGCCTTGCAGAGAGCAAAGAGGCAGATAGACATCTCGCCCAGAAGAAGGTGCCAGGACGAAAAGGTGCTCGTCCTTTCCGCCCCTAGTCGCCCGGATTGTGGTGCTGTGTTGAAAGTCTTGGCCAGCCAAAGGCTAATGCAGCAAGTGCTTCTCTCCTGAAGCACTTGGCTGAGTGAGAGCTGCACACACGGTTTGGACACTGTAAAGCAGCAAGAGAAATGATTGTACCTCGAGCTGAGGAAAATCCCTGCCCAGAACCCTGTGCATGCGTGCACTATAGCCTCTGAAGAGCGGGACAGCTCCAAGCCATCGCTGGGCGTCACTTCTGTCCAGAGCACAGAAGGCGAAGAACGAAGCAGCCGGGCACCGGGCTCATGCACTCAGTGCACCGAATTGCCTAAGTTCAGCACAAAGCTGCTTCACAAGCCCAGTCAGCTGAGAATGCTCCGGCTGCTTCCGAGAGTAAGGCGCAGCCCTTGCACTCCATCACACAAGCTGGCCAGAAACAGTTTCTTACAGCCGCACTGTTGCAGAGTCCACGCAGCTTGAGCGCACGCAGAAGGAGGCGTCCAGAAAGAAGGCGTTCTTCAAGTCCCCCTTCTCTAAGCAGCCTTGAAACTGAGCACAGCACACTGCGCCTAGGCAGCTTCTTTCTCCGAGAGACGTGCCCTCCTCACACCATGCACTCTCGCAGCTCCCTTGCCCACTTGCAGCAGCTGCTGCCAAAGAAAAAGGCTCCAGGAGTAGCAGCCACTGCTGGGCTGAACCTTCCCCTTGCCTCACGTCAAGCACCAGAAACTGTCCTCTGCACTCTGTCTTTCCCTTCTCCACCGCATCTACCACTGGCATCTCTGCATCTCCAAGCACGAAGCTAGCAGAATTGCTTCCAGGGAATAGTGGAAGAGAAATAGGTAGCAGCACAAGTAGCCGCGAGTTGAACTTTCTGCTTCCGACTGCTCAAGTGAATCCGCAAACAAGCGAGTGGCAGGCACGCTTCCTCTTGCAGCCTGGGCCATTCGCACAGCAGCCTGCTGCTCTGCCTTCGTTCTTATGCCCTTCGTAGCAGGTCGCGCTTTCGTTTTGCTGGAGACGAACAGTCGTCTGCTTCTCGCCCAGAGAGCGCGGGGCCGGCAGCGAAAGCCTCCAGGCTGCTGCTTCTGCCCAAACATGCCTGGGCTATGCACTTTCTCTCTCGGCGCTGGGTAGCAGCACATTCGCTCTGCCTTGTAGCCTGAATCTTAACGGAAAGCTTCTCGGCTACGTCTGGCCCAGAGCACAGGTTGAGGTCAACGAGCTTCCCCAGAGCTTGCCCCCGAGGCGTGGAAACTTGGATTTGCAGCACCTTTCAGGGGAACTCTTCCTTCCTTTACAGCCTGCACAGCGCCGGCAGATGGCGGTGCTCTCTGCAGCCTTCTTCTCGCTTCCAAGTACCACAGGGCACCTTGCAGCCTTGCAGAGAGCAAAGAGGCAGATAGACATCTCGCCCAGAAGAAGGTGCCAGGACGAAAAGGTGCTCGTCCTTTCCGCCCCTAGTCGCCCGGATTGTGGTGCTGTGTTGAAAGCCTTGGCCAGCCAAAGGCTAATGCAGCAAGTGCTTCTCTCCTGAAGCACTTGGCTGAGTGAGAGCTGCACACACGGTTTGGACACTGTAAAGCAGCAAGAGAAATGATTGTACCTCGAGCTGAGGAAAATCCCTGCCCAGAACCCTGTGCATGCGTGCACTATAGCCTCTGAAGAGCGGGACAGCTCCAAGCCATCGCTGGGCGTCACTTCTGTCCAGAGCACAGAAGACGAAGAACGAAGCAGCCGGGCACCGGGCTCATGCACTCAGTGCACCGAATTGCCTAAGTTCAGCACAAAGCTGCTTCACAAGCCCAGTCAGCTGAGAATGCTCCGGCTGCTTCCGAGAGTAAGGCGCAGCCCTTGCACTCCATCACACAAGCTGGCCAGAAACAGTTTCTTACAGCCGCACTGTTGCAGAGTCCACGCAGCTTGAGCGCACGCAGAAGGAGGCGTCCAGAAAGAAGGCGTTCTTCAAGTCCCCCTTCTCTAAGCAGCCTTGAAACTGAGCACAGCACACTGCGCCTAGGCAGCTTCTTTCTCCGAGAGACGTGCCCTCCTCACACCATGCACTCTCGCAGCTCCCTTGCCCACTTGCAGCAGCTGCTGCCAAAGAAAAAGGCTCCAGGAGTAGCAGCCACTGCTGGGCTGAACCTTCCCCTTGCCTCACGTCAAGCACCAGAAACTGTCCTCTGCACTCTGTCTTTCCCTTCTCCACCGCATCTACCACTGGCATCTCTGCATCTCCAAGCACGAAGCTAGCAGAATTGCTTCCAGGGAATAGTGGAAGAGAAATAGGTAGCAGCACAAGTAGCCGCGAGTTGAACTTTCTGCTTCCGACTGCTCAAGTGAATCCGCAAACAAGCGAGTGGCAGGCACGCTTCCTCTTGCAGCCTGGGCCATTCGCACAGCAGCCTGCTGCTCTGCCTTCGTTCTTATGCCCTTCGTAGCAGGTCGCGCTTTCGTTTTGCTGGAGACGAACAGTCGTCTGCTTCTCGCCCAGAGAGCGCGGGGCCGGCAGCGAAAGCCTCCAGGCTGCTGCTTCTGCCCAAACACGCCTGGGCTATGCACTTTCTCTCTCGGCGCTGGGTAGCAGCACATTCGCTCTGCCTTGTAGCCTGAATCTTAACGGAAAGCTTCTCGGCTACGTCTGGCACAGAGCACAGGTTGAGGTCAACGAGCTTCCCCAGAGCTTGCCCCCGAGGCGTGGAAACTTGGATTTGCAGCACCTTTCAGGGGAACTCTTCCTTCCTTTACAGCCTGCACAGCGCCGGCAGACGGCGGTGCTCTCTGCAGCCTTCTTCTCGCTTCCAAGTACCACAGGGCACCTTGCAGCCTTGCAGAGAGCAAAGAGGCAGATAGACATCTCGCCCAGAAGAAGGTGCCAGGACGAAAAGGTGCTCGTCCTTTCCGCCCCTAGTCGCCCGGATTGTGGTGCTGTGTTGAAAGTCTTGGCCAGCCAAAGGCTAATGCAGCAAGTGCTTCTCTCCTGAAGCACTTGGCTGAGTGAGAGCTGCACACACGGTTTGGACACTGTAAAGCAGCAAGAGAAATGATTGTACCTCGAGCTGAGGAAAATCCCTGCCCAGAACCCTGTGCATGCGTGCACTATAGCCTCTGAAGAGCGGGACAGCTCCAAGCCATCGCTGGGCGTCACTTCTGTCCAGAGCACAGAAGGCGAAGAACGAAGCAGCCGGGCACCGGGCTCATGCACTCAGTGCACCGAATTGCCTAAGTTCAGCACAAAGCTGCTTCACAAGCCCAGTCAGCTGAGAATGCTCCGGCTGCTTCCGAGAGTAAGGCGCAGCCCTTGCACTCCATCACACAAGCTGGCCAGAAACAGTTTCTTACAGCCGCACTGTTGCAGAGTCCACGCAGCTTGAGCGCACGCAGAAGGAGGCGTCCAGAAAGAAGGCGTTCTTCAAGTCCCCCTTCTCTAAGCAGCCTTGAAACTGAGCACAGCACACTGCGCCTAGGCAGCTTCTTTCTCCGAGAGACGTGCCCTCCTCACACCATGCACTCTCGCAGCTCCCTTGCCCACTTGCAGCAGCTGCTGCCAAAGAAAAAGGCTCCAGGAGTAGCAGCCACTGCTGGGCTGAACCTTCCCCTTGCCTCACGTCAAGCACCAGAAACTGTCCTCTGCACTCTGTCTTTCCCTTCTCCACCGCATCTACCACTGGCATCTCTGCATCTCCAAGCACGAAGCTAGCAGAATTGCTTCCAGGGAATAGTGGAAGAGAAATAGGTAGCAGCACAAGTAGCCGCGAGTTGAACTTTCTGCTTCCGACTGCTCAAGTGAATCCGCAAACAAGCGAGTGGCAGGCACGCTTCCTCTTGCAGCCTGGGCCATTCGCACAGCAGCCTGCTGCTCTGCCTTCGTTCTTATGCCCTTCGTAGCAGGTCGCGCTTTCGTTTTGCTGGAGACGAACAGTCGTCTGCTTCTCGCCCAGAGAGCGTGGGGCCGGCAGCGAAAGCCTCCAGGCTGCTGCTTCTGCCCAAACACGCCTGGGCTATGCACTTTCTCTCTCGGCGCTGGGTAGCAGCACATTCGCTCTGCCTTGTAGCCTGAATCTTAACGGAAAGCTTCTCGGCTACGTCTGGCCCAGAGCACAGGTTGAGGTCAACGAGCTTCCCCAGAGCTTGCCCCCGAGGCGTGGAAACTTGGATTTGCAGCACCTTTCAGGGGAACTCTTCCTTCCTTTACAGCCTGCACAGCACCGGCAGATGGCGGTGCTCTCTGCAGCCTTCTTCTCGCTTCCAAGTACCACAGGGCACCTTGCAGCCTTGCAGAGAGCAAAGAGGCAGATAGACATCTCGCCCAGAAGAAGGTGCCAGGACGAAAAGGTGCTCGTCCTTTCCGCCCCTAGTCGCCCGGATTGTGGTGCTGTGTTGAAAGTCTTGGCCAGCCAAAGGCTAATGCAGCAAGTGCTTCTCTCCTGAAGCACTTGGCTGAGTGAGAGCTGCACACACGGTTTGGACACTGTAAAGCAGCAAGAGAAATGATTGTACCTCGAGCTGAGGAAAATCCCTGCCCAGAACCCTGTGCATGCGTGCACTATAGCCTCTGAAGAGCGGGACAGCTCCAAGCCATCGCTGGGCGTCACTTCTGTCCAGAGCACAGAAGACGAAGAACGAAGCAGCCGGGCACCGGGCTCATGCACTCAGTGCACCGAATTGCCTAAGTTCAGCACAAAGCTGCTTCACAAGCCCAGTCAGCTGAGAATGCTCCGGCTGCTTCCGAGAGTAAGGCGCAGCCCTTGCACTCCATCACACAAGCTGGCCAGAAACAGTTTCTTACAGCCGCACTGTTGCAGAGTCCACGCAGCTTGAGCGCACGCAGAAGGAGGCGTCCAGAAAGAAGGCGTTCTTCAAGTCCCCCTTCTCTAAGCAGCCTTGAAACTGAGCACAGCACACTGCGCCTAGGCAGCTTCTTTCTCCGAGAGACGTGCCCTCCTCACACCATGCACTCTCGCAGCTCCCTTGCCCACTTGCAGCAGCTGCTGCCAAAGAAAAAGGCTCCAGGAGTAGCAGCCACTGCTGGGCTGAACCTTCCCCTTGCCTCACGTCAAGCACCAGAAACTGTCCTCTGCACTCTGTCTTTCCCTTCTCCACCGCATCTACCACTGGCATCTCTGCATCTCCAAGCACGAAGCTAGCAGAATTGCTTCCAGGGAATAGTGGAAGAGAAATAGGTAGCAGCACAAGTAGCCGCGAGTTGAACTTTCTGCTTCCGACTGCTCAAGTGAATCCGCAAACAAGCGAGTGGCAGGCACGCTTCCTCTTGCAGCCTGGGCCATTCGCACAGCAGCCTGCTGCTCTGCCTTCGTTCTTATGCCCTTCGTAGCAGGTCGCGCTTTCGTTTTGCTGGAGACGAACAGTCGTCTGCTTCTCGCCCAGAGAGTGCGGGGCCGGCAGCGAAAGCCTCCAGGCTGCTGCTTCTGCCCAAACACGCCTGGGCTATGCACTTTCTCTCTCGGCGCTGGGTAGCAGCACATTCGCTCTGCCTTGTAGCCTGAATCTTAACGGAAAGCTTCTCGGCTACGTCTGGCACAGAGCACAGGTTGAGGTCAACGAGCTTCCCCAGAGCTTGCCCCCGAGGCGTGGAAACTTGGATTTGCAGCACCTTTCAGGGGAACTCTTCCTTCCTTTACAGCCTGCACAGCGCCGGCAGACGGCGGTGCTCTCTGCAGCCTTCTTCTCGCTTCCAAGTACCACAGGGCACCTTGCAGCCTTGCAGAGAGCAAAGAGGCAGATAGACATCTCGCCCAGAAGAAGGTGCCAGGACGAAAAGGTGCTCGTCCTTTCCGCCCCTAGTCGCCCGGATTGTGGTGCTGTGTTGAAAGTCTTGGCCAGCCAAAGGCTAATGCAGCAAGTGCTTCTCTCCTGAAGCACTTGGCTGAGTGAGAGCTGCACACACGGTTTGGACACTGTAAAGCAGCAAGAGAAATGATTGTACCTCGAGCTGAGGAAAATCCCTGCCCAGAACCCTGTGCATGCGTGCACTATAGCCTCTGAAGAGCGGGACAGCTCCAAGCCATCGCTGGGCGTCACTTCTGTCCAGAGCACAGAAGGCGAAGAACGAAGCAGCCGGGCACCGGGCTCATGCACTCAGTGCACCGAATTGCCTAAGTTCAGCACAAAGCTGCTTCACAAGCCCAGTCAGCTGAGAATGCTCCGGCTGCTTCCGAGAGGAAGGCGCAGCCCTTGCACTCCATCACACAAGCTGGCCAGAAACAGTTTCTTACAGCCGCACTGTTGCAGAGTCCACGCAGCTTGAGCGCACGCAGAAGGAGGCGTCCAGAAAGAAGGCGTTCTTCAAGTCCCCCTTCTCTAAGCAGCCTTGAAACTGAGCACAGCACACTGCGCCTAGGCAGCTTCTTTCTCCGAGAGACGTGCCCTCCTCACACCATGCACTCTCGCAGCTCCCTTGCCCACTTGCAGCAGCTGCTGCCAAAGAAAAAGGCTCCAGGAGTAGCAGCCACTGCTGGGCTGAACCTTCCCCTTGCCTCACGTCAAGCACCAGAAACTGTCCTCTGCACTCTGTCTTTCCCTTCTCCACCGCATCTACCACTGGCATCTCTGCATCTCCAAGCACGAAGCTAGCAGAATTGCTTCCAGGGAATAGTGGAAGAGAAATAGGTAGCAGCACAAGTAGCCGCGAGTTGAACTTTCTGCTTCCGACTGCTCAAGTGAATCCGCAAACAAGCGAGTGGCAGGCACGCTTCCTCTTGCAGCCTGGGCCATTCGCACAGCAGCCTGCTGCTCTGCCTTCGTTCTTATGCCCTTCGTAGCAGGTCGCGCTTTCGTTTTGCTGGAGACGAACAGTCGTCTGCTTCTCGCCCAGAGAGCGCGGGGCCGGCAGCGAAAGCCTCCAGGCTGCTGCTTCTGCCCAAACATGCCTGGGCTATGCACTTTCTCTCTCGGCGCTGGGTAGCAGCACATTCGCTCTGCCTTGTAGCCTGAATCTTAACGGAAAGCTTCTCGGCTACGTCTGGCCCAGAGCACAGGTTGAGGTCAACGAGCTTCCCCAGAGCTTGCCCCCGAGGCGTGGAAACTTGGATTTGCAGCACCTTTCAGGGGAACTCTTCCTTCCTTTACAGCCTGCACAGCGCCGGCAGATGGCGGTGCTCTCTGCAGCCTTCTTCTCGCTTCCAAGTACCACAGGGCACCTTGCAGCCTTGCAGAGAGCAAAGAGGCAGATAGACATCTCGCCCAGAAGAAGGTGCCAGGACGAAAAGGTGCTCGTCCTTTCCGCCCCTAGTCGCCCGGATTGTGGTGCTGTGTTGAAAGCCTTGGCCAGCCAAAGGCTAATGCAGCAAGTGCTTCTCTCCTGAAGCACTTGGCTGAGTGAGAGCTGCACACACGGTTTGGACACTGTAAAGCAGCAAGAGAAATGATTGTACCTCGAGCTGAGGAAAATCCCTGCCCAGAACCCTGTGCATGCGTGCACTATAGCCTCTGAAGAGCGGGACAGCTCCAAGCCATCGCTGGGCGTCACTTCTGTCCAGAGCACAGAAGGCGAAGAACGAAGCAGCCGGGCACCGGGCTCATGCACTCAGTGCACCGAATTGCCTAAGTTCAGCACAAAGCTGCTTCACAAGCCCAGTCAGCTGAGAATGCTCCGGCTGCTTCCGAGAGTAAGGCGCAGCCCTTGCACTCCATCACACAAGCTGGCCAGAAACAGTTTCTTACAGCCGCACTGTTGCAGAGTCCACGCAGCTTGAGCGCACGCAGAAGGAGGCGTCCAGAAAGAAGGCGTTCTTCAAGTCCCCCTTCTCTAAGCAGCCTTGAAACTGAGCACAGCACACTGCGCCTAGGCAGCTTCTTTCTCCGAGAGACGTGCCCTCCTCACACCATGCACTCTCGCAGCTCCCTTGCCCACTTGCAGCAGCTGCTGCCAAAGAAAAAGGCTCCAGGAGTAGCAGCCACTGCTGGGCTGAACCTTCCCCTTGCCTCACGTCAAGCACCAGAAACTGTCCTCTGCACTCTGTCTTTCCCTTCTCCACCGCATCTACCACTGGCATCTCTGCATCTCCAAGCACGAAGCTAGCAGAATTGCTTCCAGGGAATAGTGGAAGAGAAATAGGTAGCAGCACAAGTAGCCGCGAGTTGAACTTTCTGCTTCCGACTGCTCAAGTGAATCCGCAAACAAGCGAGTGGCAGGCACGCTTCCTCTTGCAGCCTGGGCCATTCGCACAGCAGCCTGCTGCTCTGCCTTCGTTCTTATGCCCTTCGTAGCAGGTCGCGCTTTCGTTTTGCTGGAGACGAACAGTCGTCTGCTTCTCGCCCAGAGAGCGCGGGGCCGGCAGCGAAAGCCTCCAGGCTGCTGCTTCTGCCCAAACATGCCTGGGCTATGCACTTTCTCTCTCGGCGCTGGGTAGCAGCACATTCGCTCTGCCTTGTAGCCTGAATCTTAACGGAAAGCTTCTCGGCTACGTCTGGCCCAGAGCACAGGTTGAGGTCAACGAGCTTCCCCAGAGCTTGCCCCCGAGGCGTGGAAACTTGGATTTGCAGCACCTTTCAGGGGAACTCTTCCTTCCTTTACAGCCTGCACAGCGCCGGCAGATGGCGGTGCTCTCTGCAGCCTTCTTCTCGCTTCCAAGTACCACAGGGCACCTTGCAGCCTTGCAGAGAGCAAAGAGGCAGATAGACATCTCGCCCAGAAGAAGGTGCCAGGACGAAAAGGTGCTCGTCCTTTCCGCCCCTAGTCGCCCGGATTGTGGTGCTGTGTTGAAAGCCTTGGCCAGCCAAAGGCTAATGCAGCAAGTGCTTCTCTCCTGAAGCACTTGGCTGAGTGAGAGCTGCACACACGGTTTGGACACTGTAAAGCAGCAAGAGAAATGATTGTACCTCGAGCTGAGGAAAATCCCTGCCCAGAACCCTGTGCATGCGTGCACTATAGCCTCTGAAGAGCGGGACAGCTCCAAGCCATCGCTGGGCGTCACTTCTGTCCAGAGCACAGAAGACGAAGAACGAAGCAGCCGGGCACCGGGCTCATGCACTCAGTGCACCGAATTGCCTAAGTTCAGCACAAAGCTGCTTCACAAGCCCAGTCAGCTGAGAATGCTCCGGCTGCTTCCGAGAGTAAGGCGCAGCCCTTGCACTCCATCACACAAGCTGGCCAGAAACAGTTTCTTACAGCCGCACTGTTGCAGAGTCCACGCAGCTTGAGCGCACGCAGAAGGAGGCGTCCAGAAAGAAGGCGTTCTTCAAGTCCCCCTTCTCTAAGCAGCCTTGAAACTGAGCACAGCACACTGCGCCTAGGCAGCTTCTTTCTCCGAGAGACGTGCCCTCCTCACACCATGCACTCTCGCAGCTCCCTTGCCCACTTGCAGCAGCTGCTGCCAAAGAAAAAGGCTCCAGGAGTAGCAGCCACTGCTGGGCTGAACCTTCCCCTTGCCTCACGTCAAGCACCAGAAACTGTCCTCTGCACTCTGTCTTTCCCTTCTCCACCGCATCTACCACTGGCATCTCTGCATCTCCAAGCACGAAGCTAGCAGAATTGCTTCCAGGGAATAGTGGAAGAGAAATAGGTAGCAGCACAAGTAGCCGCGAGTTGAACTTTCTGCTTCCGACTGCTCAAGTGAATCCGCAAACAAGCGAGTGGCAGGCACGCTTCCTCTTGCAGCCTGGGCCATTCGCACAGCAGCCTGCTGCTCTGCCTTCGTTCTTATGCCCTTCGTAGCAGGTCGCGCTTTCGTTTTGCTGGAGACGAACAGTCGTCTGCTTCTCGCCCAGAGAGCGCGGGGCCGGCAGCGAAAGCCTCCAGGCTGCTGCTTCTGCCCAAACACGCCTGGGCTATGCACTTTCTCTCTCGGCGCTGGGTAGCAGCACATTCGCTCTGCCTTGTAGCCTGAATCTTAACGGAAAGCTTCTCGGCTACGTCTGGCACAGAGCACAGGTTGAGGTCAACGAGCTTCCCCAGAGCTTGCCCCCGAGGCGTGGAAACTTGGATTTGCAGCACCTTTCAGGGGAACTCTTCCTTCCTTTACAGCCTGCACAGCGCCGGCAGACGGCGGTGCTCTCTGCAGCCTTCTTCTCGCTTCCAAGTACCACAGGGCACCTTGCAGCCTTGCAGAGAGCAAAGAGGCAGATAGACATCTCGCCCAGAAGAAGGTGCCAGGACGAAAAGGTGCTCGTCCTTTCCGCCCCTAGTCGCCCGGATTGTGGTGCTGTGTTGAAAGTCTTGGCCAGCCAAAGGCTAATGCAGCAAGTGCTTCTCTCCTGAAGCACTTGGCTGAGTGAGAGCTGCACACACGGTTTGGACACTGTAAAGCAGCAAGAGAAATGATTGTACCTCGAGCTGAGGAAAATCCCTGCCCAGAACCCTGTGCATGCGTGCACTATAGCCTCTGAAGAGCGGGACAGCTCCAAGCCATCGCTGGGCGTCACTTCTGTCCAGAGCACAGAAGGCGAAGAACGAAGCAGCCGGGCACCGGGCTCATGCACTCAGTGCACCGAATTGCCTAAGTTCAGCACAAAGCTGCTTCACAAGCCCAGTCAGCTGAGAATGCTCCGGCTGCTTCCGAGAGTAAGGCGCAGCCCTTGCACTCCATCACACAAGCTGGCCAGAAACAGTTTCTTACAGCCGCACTGTTGCAGAGTCCACGCAGCTTGAGCGCACGCAGAAGGAGGCGTCCAGAAAGAAGGCGTTCTTCAAGTCCCCCTTCTCTAAGCAGCCTTGAAACTGAGCACAGCACACTGCGCCTAGGCAGCTTCTTTCTCCGAGAGACGTGCCCTCCTCACACCATGCACTCTCGCAGCTCCCTTGCCCACTTGCAGCAGCTGCTGCCAAAGAAAAAGGCTCCAGGAGTAGCAGCCACTGCTGGGCTGAACCTTCCCCTTGCCTCACGTCAAGCACCAGAAACTGTCCTCTGCACTCTGTCTTTCCCTTCTCCACCGCATCTACCACTGGCATCTCTGCATCTCCAAGCACGAAGCTAGCAGAATTGCTTCCAGGGAATAGTGGAAGAGAAATAGGTAGCAGCACAAGTAGCCGCGAGTTGAACTTTCTGCTTCCGACTGCTCAAGTGAATCCGCAAACAAGCGAGTGGCAGGCACGCTTCCTCTTGCAGCCTGGGCCATTCGCACAGCAGCCTGCTGCTCTGCCTTCGTTCTTATGCCCTTCGTAGCAGGTCGCGCTTTCGTTTTGCTGGAGACGAACAGTCGTCTGCTTCTCGCCCAGAGAGCGTGGGGCCGGCAGCGAAAGCCTCCAGGCTGCTGCTTCTGCCCAAACACGCCTGGGCTATGCACTTTCTCTCTCGGCGCTGGGTAGCAGCACATTCGCTCTGCCTTGTAGCCTGAATCTTAACGGAAAGCTTCTCGGCTACGTCTGGCCCAGAGCACAGGTTGAGGTCAACGAGCTTCCCCAGAGCTTGCCCCCGAGGCGTGGAAACTTGGATTTGCAGCACCTTTCAGGGGAACTCTTCCTTCCTTTACAGCCTGCACAGCACCGGCAGATGGCGGTGCTCTCTGCAGCCTTCTTCTCGCTTCCAAGTACCACAGGGCACCTTGCAGCCTTGCAGAGAGCAAAGAGGCAGATAGACATCTCGCCCAGAAGAAGGTGCCAGGACGAAAAGGTGCTCGTCCTTTCCGCCCCTAGTCGCCCGGATTGTGGTGCTGTGTTGAAAGTCTTGGCCAGCCAAAGGCTAATGCAGCAAGTGCTTCTCTCCTGAAGCACTTGGCTGAGTGAGAGCTGCACACACGGTTTGGACACTGTAAAGCAGCAAGAGAAATGATTGTACCTCGAGCTGAGGAAAATCCCTGCCCAGAACCCTGTGCATGCGTGCACTATAGCCTCTGAAGAGCGGGACAGCTCCAAGCCATCGCTGGGCGTCACTTCTGTCCAGAGCACAGAAGACGAAGAACGAAGCAGCCGGGCACCGGGCTCATGCACTCAGTGCACCGAATTGCCTAAGTTCAGCACAAAGCTGCTTCACAAGCCCAGTCAGCTGAGAATGCTCCGGCTGCTTCCGAGAGTAAGGCGCAGCCCTTGCACTCCATCACACAAGCTGGCCAGAAACAGTTTCTTACAGCCGCACTGTTGCAGAGTCCACGCAGCTTGAGCGCACGCAGAAGGAGGCGTCCAGAAAGAAGGCGTTCTTCAAGTCCCCCTTCTCTAAGCAGCCTTGAAACTGAGCACAGCACACTGCGCCTAGGCAGCTTCTTTCTCCGAGAGACGTGCCCTCCTCACACCATGCACTCTCGCAGCTCCCTTGCCCACTTGCAGCAGCTGCTGCCAAAGAAAAAGGCTCCAGGAGTAGCAGCCACTGCTGGGCTGAACCTTCCCCTTGCCTCACGTCAAGCACCAGAAACTGTCCTCTGCACTCTGTCTTTCCCTTCTCCACCGCATCTACCACTGGCATCTCTGCATCTCCAAGCACGAAGCTAGCAGAATTGCTTCCAGGGAATAGTGGAAGAGAAATAGGTAGCAGCACAAGTAGCCGCGAGTTGAACTTTCTGCTTCCGACTGCTCAAGTGAATCCGCAAACAAGCGAGTGGCAGGCACGCTTCCTCTTGCAGCCTGGGCCATTCGCACAGCAGCCTGCTGCTCTGCCTTCGTTCTTATGCCCTTCGTAGCAGGTCGCGCTTTCGTTTTGCTGGAGACGAACAGTCGTCTGCTTCTCGCCCAGAGAGTGCGGGGCCGGCAGCGAAAGCCTCCAGGCTGCTGCTTCTGCCCAAACACGCCTGGGCTATGCACTTTCTCTCTCGGCGCTGGGTAGCAGCACATTCGCTCTGCCTTGTAGCCTGAATCTTAACGGAAAGCTTCTCGGCTACGTCTGGCACAGAGCACAGGTTGAGGTCAACGAGCTTCCCCAGAGCTTGCCCCCGAGGCGTGGAAACTTGGATTTGCAGCACCTTTCAGGGGAACTCTTCCTTCCTTTACAGCCTGCACAGCGCCGGCAGACGGCGGTGCTCTCTGCAGCCTTCTTCTCGCTTCCAAGTACCACAGGGCACCTTGCAGCCTTGCAGAGAGCAAAGAGGCAGATAGACATCTCGCCCAGAAGAAGGTGCCAGGACGAAAAGGTGCTCGTCCTTTCCGCCCCTAGTCGCCCGGATTGTGGTGCTGTGTTGAAAGTCTTGGCCAGCCAAAGGCTAATGCAGCAAGTGCTTCTCTCCTGAAGCACTTGGCTGAGTGAGAGCTGCACACACGGTTTGGACACTGTAAAGCAGCAAGAGAAATGATTGTACCTCGAGCTGAGGAAAATCCCTGCCCAGAACCCTGTGCATGCGTGCACTATAGCCTCTGAAGAGCGGGACAGCTCCAAGCCATCGCTGGGCGTCACTTCTGTCCAGAGCACAGAAGGCGAAGAACGAAGCAGCCGGGCACCGGGCTCATGCACTCAGTGCACCGAATTGCCTAAGTTCAGCACAAAGCTGCTTCACAAGCCCAGTCAGCTGAGAATGCTCCGGCTGCTTCCGAGAGTAAGGCGCAGCCCTTGCACTCCATCACACAAGCTGGCCAGAAACAGTTTCTTACAGCCGCACTGTTGCAGAGTCCACGCAGCTTGAGCGCACGCAGAAGGAGGCGTCCAGAAAGAAGGCGTTCTTCAAGTCCCCCTTCTCTAAGCAGCCTTGAAACTGAGCACAGCACACTGCGCCTAGGCAGCTTCTTTCTCCGAGAGACGTGCCCTCCTCACACCATGCACTCTCGCAGCTCCCTTGCCCACTTGCAGCAGCTGCTGCCAAAGAAAAAGGCTCCAGGAGTAGCAGCCACTGCTGGGCTGAACCTTCCCCTTGCCTCACGTCAAGCACCAGAAACTGTCCTCTGCACTCTGTCTTTCCCTTCTCCACCGCATCTACCACTGGCATCTCTGCATCTCCAAGCACGAAGCTAGCAGAATTGCTTCCAGGGAATAGTGGAAGAGAAATAGGTAGCAGCACAAGTAGCCGCGAGTTGAACTTTCTGCTTCCGACTGCTCAAGTGAATCCGCAAACAAGCGAGTGGCAGGCACGCTTCCTCTTGCAGCCTGGGCCATTCGCACAGCAGCCTGCTGCTCTGCCTTCGTTCTTATGCCCTTCGTAGCAGGTCGCGCTTTCGTTTTGCTGGAGACGAACAGTCGTCTGCTTCTCGCCCAGAGAGCGTGGGGCCGGCAGCGAAAGCCTCCAGGCTGCTGCTTCTGCCCAAACACGCCTGGGCTATGCACTTTCTCTCTCGGCGCTGGGTAGCAGCACATTCGCTCTGCCTTGTAGCCTGAATCTTAACGGAAAGCTTCTCGGCTACGTCTGGCCCAGAGCACAGGTTGAGGTCAACGAGCTTCCCCAGAGCTTGCCCCCGAGGCGTGGAAACTTGGATTTGCAGCACCTTTCAGGGGAACTCTTCCTTCCTTTACAGCCTGCACAGCACCGGCAGATGGCGGTGCTCTCTGCAGCCTTCTTCTCGCTTCCAAGTACCACAGGGCACCTTGCAGCCTTGCAGAGAGCAAAGAGGCAGATAGACATCTCGCCCAGAAGAAGGTGCCAGGACGAAAAGGTGCTCGTCCTTTCCGCCCCTAGTCGCCCGGATTGTGGTGCTGTGTTGAAAGCCTTGGCCAGCCAAAGGCTAATGCAGCAAGTGCTTCTCTCCTGAAGCACTTGGCTGAGTGAGAGCTGCACACACGGTTTGGACACTGTAAAGCAGCAAGAGAAATGATTGTACCTCGAGCTGAGGAAAATCCCTGCCCAGAACCCTGTGCATGCGTGCACTATAGCCTCTGAAGAGCGGGACAGCTCCAAGCCATCGCTGGGCGTCACTTCTGTCCAGAGCACAGAAGACGAAGAACGAAGCAGCCGGGCACCGGGCTCATGCACTCAGTGCACCGAATTGCCTAAGTTCAGCACAAAGCTGCTTCACAAGCCCAGTCAGCTGAGAATGCTCCGGCTGCTTCCGAGAGTAAGGCGCAGCCCTTGCACTCCATCACACAAGCTGGCCAGAAACAGTTTCTTACAGCCGCACTGTTGCAGAGTCCACGCAGCTTGAGCGCACGCAGAAGGAGGCGTCCAGAAAGAAGGCGTTCTTCAAGTCCCCCTTCTCTAAGCAGCCTTGAAACTGAGCACAGCACACTGCGCCTAGGCAGCTTCTTTCTCCGAGAGACGTGCCCTCCTCACACCATGCACTCTCGCAGCTCCCTTGCCCACTTGCAGCAGCTGCTGCCAAAGAAAAAGGCTCCAGGAGTAGCAGCCACTGCTGGGCTGAACCTTCCCCTTGCCTCACGTCAAGCACCAGAAACTGTCCTCTGCACTCTGTCTTTCCCTTCTCCACCGCATCTACCACTGGCATCTCTGCATCTCCAAGCACGAAGCTAGCAGAATTGCTTCCAGGGAATAGTGGAAGAGAAATAGGTAGCAGCACAAGTAGCCGCGAGTTGAACTTTCTGCTTCCGACTGCTCAAGTGAATCCGCAAACAAGCGAGTGGCAGGCACGCTTCCTCTTGCAGCCTGGGCCATTCGCACAGCAGCCTGCTGCTCTGCCTTCGTTCTTATGCCCTTCGTAGCAGGTCGCGCTTTCGTTTTGCTGGAGACGAACAGTCGTCTGCTTCTCGCCCAGAGAGTGCGGGGCCGGCAGCGAAAGCCTCCAGGCTGCTGCTTCTGCCCAAACACGCCTGGGCTATGCACTTTCTCTCTCGGCGCTGGGTAGCAGCACATTCGCTCTGCCTTGTAGCCTGAATCTTAACGGAAAGCTTCTCGGCTACGTCTGGCACAGAGCACAGGTTGAGGTCAACGAGCTTCCCCAGAGCTTGCCCCCGAGGCGTGGAAACTTGGATTTGCAGCACCTTTCAGGGGAACTCTTCCTTCCTTTACAGCCTGCACAGCGCCGGCAGACGGCGGTGCTCTCTGCAGCCTTCTTCTCGCTTCCAAGTACCACAGGGCACCTTGCAGCCTTGCAGAGAGCAAAGAGGCAGATAGACATCTCGCCCAGAAGAAGGTGCCAGGACGAAAAGGTGCTCGTCCTTTCCGCCCCTAGTCGCCCGGATTGTGGTGCTGTGTTGAAAGTCTTGGCCAGCCAAAGGCTAATGCAGCAAGTGCTTCTCTCCTGAAGCACTTGGCTGAGTGAGAGCTGCACACACGGTTTGGACACTGTAAAGCAGCAAGAGAAATGATTGTACCTCGAGCTGAGGAAAATCCCTGCCCAGAACCCTGTGCATGCGTGCACTATAGCCTCTGAAGAGCGGGACAGCTCCAAGCCATCGCTGGGCGTCACTTCTGTCCAGAGCACAGAAGACGAAGAACGAAGCAGCCGGGCACCGGGCTCATGCACTCAGTGCACCGAATTGCCTAAGTTCAGCACAAAGCTGCTTCACAAGCCCAGTCAGCTGAGAATGCTCCGGCTGCTTCCGAGAGTAAGGCGCAGCCCTTGCACTCCATCACACAAGCTGGCCAGAAACAGTTTCTTACAGCCGCACTGTTGCAGAGTCCACGCAGCTTGAGCGCACGCAGAAGGAGGCGTCCAGAAAGAAGGCGTTCTTCAAGTCCCCCTTCTCTAAGCAGCCTTGAAACTGAGCACAGCACACTGCGCCTAGGCAGCTTCTTTCTCCGAGAGACGTGCCCTCCTCACACCATGCACTCTCGCAGCTCCCTTGCCCACTTGCAGCAGCTGCTGCCAAAGAAAAAGGCTCCAGGAGTAGCAGCCACTGCTGGGCTGAACCTTCCCCTTGCCTCACGTCAAGCACCAGAAACTGTCCTCTGCACTCTGTCTTTCCCTTCTCCACCGCATCTACCACTGGCATCTCTGCATCTCCAAGCACGAAGCTAGCAGAATTGCTTCCAGGGAATAGTGGAAGAGAAATAGGTAGCAGCACAAGTAGCCGCGAGTTGAACTTTCTGCTTCCGACTGCTCAAGTGAATCCGCAAACAAGCGAGTGGCAGGCACGCTTCCTCTTGCAGCCTGGGCCATTCGCACAGCAGCCTGCTGCTCTGCCTTCGTTCTTATGCCCTTCGTAGCAGGTCGCGCTTTCGTTTTGCTGGAGACGAACAGTCGTCTGCTTCTCGCCCAGAGAGCGCGGGGCCGGCAGCGAAAGCCTCCAGGCTGCTGCTTCTGCCCAAACATGCCTGGGCTATGCACTTTCTCTCTCGGCGCTGGGTAGCAGCACATTCGCTCTGCCTTGTAGCCTGAATCTTAACGGAAAGCTTCTCGGCTACGTCTGGCCCAGAGCACAGGTTGAGGTCAACGAGCTTCCCCAGAGCTTGCCCCCGAGGCGTGGAAACTTGGATTTGCAGCACCTTTCAGGGGAACTCTTCCTTCCTTTACAGCCTGCACAGCGCCGGCAGACGGCGGTGCTCTCTGCAGCCTTCTTCTCGCTTCCAAGTACCACAGGGCACCTTGCAGCCTTGCAGAGAGCAAAGAGGCAGATAGACATCTCGCCCAGAAGAAGGTGCCAGGACGAAAAGGTGCTCGTCCTTTCCGCCCCTAGTCGCCCGGATTGTGGTGCTGTGTTGAAAGTCTTGGCCAGCCAAAGGCTAATGCAGCAAGTGCTTCTCTCCTGAAGCACTTGGCTGAGTGAGAGCTGCACACACGGTTTGGACACTGTAAAGCAGCAAGAGAAATGATTGTACCTCGAGCTGAGGAAAATCCCTGCCCAGAACCCTGTGCATGCGTGCACTATAGCCTCTGAAGAGCGGGACAGCTCCAAGCCATCGCTGGGCGTCACTTCTGTCCAGAGCACAGAAGACGAAGAACGAAGCAGCCGGGCACCGGGCTCATGCACTCAGTGCACCGAACTGCCTAAGTTCAGCACAAAGCTGCTTCACAAGCCCAGTCAGCTGAGAATGCTCCGGCTGCTTCCGAGAGGAAGGCGCAGCCCTTGCACTCCATCACACAAGCTGGCCAGAAACAGTTTCTTACAGCCGCACTGTTGCAGAGTCCACGCAGCTTGAGCGCACGCAGAAGGAGGCGTCCAGAAAGAAGGCGTTCTTCAAGTCCCCCTTCTCTAAGCAGCCTTGAAACTGAGCACAGCACACTGCGCCTAGGCAGCTTCTTTCTCCGAGAGACGTGCCCTCCTCACACCATGCACTCTCGCAGCTCCCTTGCCCACTTGCAGCAGCTGCTGCCAAAGAAAAAGGCTCCAGGAGTAGCAGCCACTGCTGGGCTGAACCTTCCCCTTGCCTCACGTCAAGCACCAGAAACTGTCCTCTGCACTCTGTCTTTCCCTTCTCCACCGCATCTACCACTGGCATCTCTGCATCTCCAAGCACGAAGCTAGCAGAATTGCTTCCAGGGAATAGTGGAAGAGAAATAGGTAGCAGCACAAGTAGCCGCGAGTTGAACTTTCTGCTTCCGACTGCTCAAGTGAATCCGCAAACAAGCGAGTGGCAGGCACGCTTCCTCTTGCAGCCTGGGCCATTCGCACAGCAGCCTGCTGCTCTGCCTTCGTTCTTATGCCCTTCGTAGCAGGTCGCGCTTTCGTTTTGCTGGAGACGAACAGTCGTCTGCTTCTCGCCCAGAGAGCGCGGGGCCGGCAGCGAAAGCCTCCAGGCTGCTGCTTCTGCCCAAACACGCCTGGGCTATACACTTTCTCTCTCGGCGCTGGGTAGCAGCACATTCGCTCTGCCTTGTAGCCTGAATCTTAACGGAAAGCTTCTCGGCTACGTCTGGCCCAGAGCACAGGTTGAGGTCAACGAGCTTCCCCAGAGCTTGCCCCCGAGGCGTGGAAACTTGGATTTGCAGCACCTTTCAGGGGAACTCTTCCTTCCTTTACAGCCTGCACAGCGCCGGCAGATGGCGGTGCTCTCTGCAGCCTTCTTCTCGCTTCCAAGTACCACAGGGCACCTTGCAGCCTTGCAGAGAGCAAAGAGGCAGATAGACATCTCGCCCAGAAGAAGGTGCCAGGACGAAAAGGTGCTCGTCCTTTCCGCCCCTAGTCGCCCGGATTGTGGTGCTGTGTTGAAAGCCTTGGCCAGCCAAAGGCTAATGCAGCAAGTGCTTCTCTCCTGAAGCACTTGGCTGAGTGAGAGCTGCACACACGGTTTGGACACTGTAAAGCAGCAAGAGAAATGATTGTACCTCGAGCTGAGGAAAATCCCTGCCCAGAACCCTGTGCATGCGTGCACTATAGCCTCTGAAGAGCGGGACAGCTCCAAGCCATCGCTGGGCGTCACTTCTGTCCAGAGCACAGAAGACGAAGAACGAAGCAGCCGGGCACCGGGCTCATGCACTCAGTGCACCGAACTGCCTAAGTTCAGCACATAGCTGCTTCACAAGCCCAGTCAGCTGAGAATGCTCCGGCTGCTTCCGAGAGTAAGGCGCAGCCCTTGCACTCCATCACACAAGCTGGCCAGAAACAGTTTCTTACAGCCACACTGTTGCAGAGTCCACGCAGCTTGAGCGCACGCAGAAGGAGGCGTCCAGAAAGAAGGCGTTCTTCAAGTCCCCCTTCTCTAAGCAGCCTTGAAACTGAGCACAGCACACTGCGCCTAGGCAGCTTCTTTCTCCGAGAGACGTGCCCTCCTCACACCATGCACTCTCGCAGCTCCCTTGCCCACTTGCAGCAGCTGCTGCCAAAGAAAAAGGCTCCAGGAGTAGCAGCCACTGCTGGGCTGAACCTTCCCCTTGCCTCACGTCAAGCACCAGAAACTGTCCTCTGCACTCTGTCTTTCCCTTCTCCACCGCATCTACCACTGGCATCTCTGCATCTCCAAGCACGAAGCTAGCAGAATTGCTTCCAGGGAATAGTGGAAGAGAAATAGGTAGCAGCACAAGTAGCCGCGAGTTGAACTTTCTGCTTCCGACTGCTCAAGTGAATCCGCAAACAAGCGAGTGGCAGGCACGCTTCCTCTTGCAGCCTGGGCCATTCGCACAGCAGCCTGCTGCTCTGCCTTCGTTCTTATGCCCTTCGTAGCAGGTCGCGCTTTCGTTTTGCTGGAGACGAACAGTCGTCTGCTTCTCGCCCAGAGAGCGCGGGGCCGGCAGCGAAAGCCTCCAGGCTGCTGCTTCTGCCCAAACACGCCTGGGCTATGCACTTTCTCTCTCGGCGCTGGGTAGCAGCACATTCGCTCTGCCTTGTAGCCTGAATCTTAACGGAAAGCTTCTCGGCTACGTCTGGCACAGAGCACAGGTTGAGGTCAACGAGCTTCCCCAGAGCTTGCCCCCGAGGCGTGGAAACTTGGATTTGCAGCACCTTTCAGGGGAACTCTTCCTTCCTTTACAGCCTGCACAGCGCCGGCAGACGGCGGTGCTCTCTGCAGCCTTCTTCTCGCTTCCAAGTACCACAGGGCACCTTGCAGCCTTGCAGAGAGCAAAGAGGCAGATAGACATCTCGCCCAGAAGAAGGTGCCAGGACGAAAAGGTGCTCGTCCTTTCCGCCCCTAGTCGCCCGGATTGTGGTGCTGTGTTGAAAGTCTTGGCCAGCCAAAGGCTAATGCAGCAAGTGCTTCTCTCCTGAAGCACTTGGCTGAGTGAGAGCTGCACACACGGTTTGGACACTGTAAAGCAGCAAGAGAAATGATTGTACCTCTAGCTGAGGAAAATCCCTGCCCAGAACCCTGTGCATGCGTGCACTATAGCCTCTGAAGAGCGGGACAGCTCCAAGCCATCGCTGGGCGTCACTTCTGTCCAGAGCACAGAAGGCGAAGAACGAAGCAGCCGGGCACCGGGCTCATGCACTCAGTGCACCGAATTGCCTAAGTTCAGCACAAAGCTGCTTCACAAGCCCAGTCAGCTGAGAATGCTCCGGCTGCTTCCGAGAGTAAGGCGCAGCCCTTGCACTCCATCACACAAGCTGGCCAGAAACAGTTTCTTACAGCCGCACTGTTGCAGAGTCCACGCAGCTTGAGCGCACGCAGAAGGAGGCGTCCAGAAAGAAGGCGTTCTTCAAGTCCCCCTTCTCTAAGCAGCCTTGAAACTGAGCACAGCACACTGCGCCTAGGCAGCTTCTTTCTCCGAGAGACGTGCCCTCCTCACACCATGCACTCTCGCAGCTCCCTTGCCCACTTGCAGCAGCTGCTGCCAAAGAAAAAGGCTCCAGGAGTAGCAGCCACTGCTGGGCTGAACCTTCCCCTTGCCTCACGTCAAGCACCAGAAACTGTCCTCTGCACTCTGTCTTTCCCTTCTCCACCGCATCTACCACTGGCATCTCTGCATCTCCAAGCACGAAGCTAGCAGAATTGCTTCCAGGGAATAGTGGAAGAGAAATAGGTAGCAGCACAAGTAGCCGCGAGTTGAACTTTCTGCTTCCGACTGCTCAAGTGAATCCGCAAACAAGCGAGTGGCAGGCACGCTTCCTCTTGCAGCCTGGGCCATTCGCACAGCAGCCTGCTGCTCTGCCTTCGTTCTTATGCCCTTCGTAGCAGGTCGCGCTTTCGTTTTGCTGGAGACGAACAGTCGTCTGCTTCTCGCCCAGAGAGCGCGGGGCCGGCAGCGAAAGCCTCCAGGCTGCTGCTTCTGCCCAAACACGCCTGGGCTATGCACTTTCTCTCTCGGCGCTGGGTAGCAGCACATTCGCTCTGCCTTGTAGCCTGAATCTTAACGGAAAGCTTCTCGGCTACGTCTGGCACAGAGCACAGGTTGAGGTCAACGAGCTTCCCCAGAGCTTGCCCCCGAGGCGTGGAAACTTGGATTTGCAGCACCTTTCAGGGGAACTCTTCCTTCCTTTACAGCCTGCACAGCGCCGGCAGACGGCGGTGCTCTCTGCAGCCTTCTTCTCGCTTCCAAGTACCACAGGGCACCTTGCAGCCTTGCAGAGAGCAAAGAGGCAGATAGACATCTCGCCCAGAAGAAGGTGCCAGGACGTAAAGGTGCTCGTCCTTTCCGCCCCTAGTCGCCCGGATTGTGGTGCTGTGTTGAAAGTCTTGGCCAGCCAAAGGCTAATGCAGCAAGTGCTTCTCTCCTGAAGCACTTGGCTGAGTGAGAGCTGCACACACGGTTTGGACACTGTAAAGCAGCAAGAGAAATGATTGTACCTCGAGCTGAGGAAAATCCCTGCCCAGAACCCTGTGCATGCGTGCACTATAGCCTCTGAAGAGCGGGACAGCTCCAAGCCATCGCTGGGCGTCACTTCTGTCCAGAGCACAGAAGGCGAAGAACGAAGCAGCCGGGCACCGGGCTCATGCACTCAGTGCACCGAATTGCCTAAGTTCAGCACAAAGCTGCTTCACAAGCCCAGTCAGCTGAGAATGCTCCGGCTGCTTCCGAGAGTAAGGCGCAGCCCTTGCACTCCATCACACAAGCTGGCCAGAAACAGTTTCTTACAGCCGCACTGTTGCAGAGTCCACGCAGCTTGAGCGCACGCAGAAGGAGGCGTCCAGAAAGAAGGCGTTCTTCAAGTCCCCCTTCTCTAAGCAGCCTTGAAACTGAGCACAGCACACTGCGCCTAGGCAGCTTCTTTCTCCGAGAGACGTGCCCTCCTCACACCATGCACTCTCGCAGCTCCCTTGCCCACTTGCAGCAGCTGCTGCCAAAGAAAAAGGCTCCAGGAGTAGCAGCCACTGCTGGGCTGAACCTTCCCCTTGCCTCACGTCAAGCACCAGAAACTGTCCTCTGCACTCTGTCTTTCCCTTCTCCACCGCATCTACCACTGGCATCTCTGCATCTCCAAGCACGAAGCTAGCAGAATTGCTTCCAGGGAATAGTGGAAGAGAAATAGGTAGCAGCACAAGTAGCCGCGAGTTGAACTTTCTGCTTCCGACTGCTCAAGTGAATCCGCAAACAAGCGAGTGGCAGGCACGCTTCCTCTTGCAGCCTGGGCCATTCGCACAGCAGCCTGCTGCTCTGCCTTCGTTCTTATGCCCTTCGTAGCAGGTCGCGCTTTCGTTTTGCTGGAGACGAACAGTCGTCTGCTTCTCGCCCAGAGAGCGCGGGGCCGGCAGCGAAAGCCTCCAGGCTGCTGCTTCTGCCCAAACACGCCTGGGCTATACACTTTCTCTCTCGGCGCTGGGTAGCAGCACATTCGCTCTGCCTTGTAGCCTGAATCTTAACGGAAAGCTTCTCGGCTACGTCTGGCCCAGAGCACAGGTTGAGGTCAACGAGCTTCCCCAGAGCTTGCCCCCGAGGCGTGGAAACTTGAATTTGCAGCACCTTTCAGGGGAACTCTTCCTTCCTTTACAGCCTGCACAGCGCCGGCAGATGGCGGTGCTCTCTGCAGCCTTCTTCTCGCTTCCAAGTACCACAGGGCACCTTGCAGCCTTGCAGAGAGCAAAGAGGCAGATAGACATCTCGCCCAGAAGAAGGTGCCAGGACGAAAAGGTGCTCGTCCTTTCCGCCCCTAGTCGCCCGGATTGTGGTGCTGTGTTGAAAGTCTTGGCCAGCCAAAGGCTAATGCAGCAAGTGCTTCTCTCCTGAAGCACTTGGCTGAGTGAGAGCTGCACACACGGTTTGGACACTGTAAAGCAGCAAGAGAAATGATTGTACCTCGAGCTGAGGAAAATCCCTGCCCAGAACCCTGTGCATGCGTGCACTATAGCCTCTGAAGAGCGGGACAGCTCCAAGCCATCGCTGGGCGTCACTTCTGTCCAGAGCACAGAAGACGAAGAACGAAGCAGCCGGGCACCGGGCTCATGCACTCAGTGCACCGAATTGCCTAAGTTCAGCACAAAGCTGCTTCACAAGCCCAGTCAGCTGAGAATGCTCCGGCTGCTTCCGAGAGGAAGGCGCAGCCCTTGCACTCCATCACACAAGCTGGCCAGAAACAGTTTCTTACAGCCGCACTGTTGCAGAGTCCACGCAGCTTGAGCGCACGCAGAAGGAGGCGTCCAGAAAGAAGGCGTTCTTCAAGTCCCCCTTCTCTAAGCAGCCTTGAAACTGAGCACAGCACACTGCGCCTAGGCAGCTTCTTTCTCCGAGAGACGTGCCCTCCTCACACCATGCACTCTCGCAGCTCCCTTGCCCACTTGCAGCAGCTGCTGCCAAAGAAAAAGGCTCCAGGAGTAGCAGCCACTGCTGGGCTGAACCTTCCCCTTGCCTCACGTCAAGCACCAGAAACTGTCCTCTGCACTCTGTCTTTCCCTTCTCCACCGCATCTACCACTGGCATCTCTGCATCTCCAAGCACGAAGCTAGCAGAATTGCTTCCAGGGAATAGTGGAAGAGAAATAGGTAGCAGCACAAGTAGCCGCGAGTTGAACTTTCTGCTTCCGACTGCTCAAGTGAATCCGCAAACAAGCGAGTGGCAGGCACGCTTCCTCTTGCAGCCTGGGCCATTCGCACAGCAGCCTGCTGCTCTGCCTTCGTTCTTATGCCCTTCGTAGCAGGTCGCGCTTTCGTTTTGCTGGAGACGAACAGTCGTCTGCTTCTCGCCCAGAGAGCGCGGGGCCGGCAGCGAAAGCCTCCAGGCTGCTGCTTCTGCCCAAACACGCCTGGGCTATGCACTTTCTCTCTCGGCGCTGGGTAGCAGCACATTCGCTCTGCCTTGTAGCCTGAATCTTAACGGAAAGCTTCTCGGCTACGTCTGGCCCAGAGCACAGGTTGAGGTCAACGAGCTTCCCCAGAGCTTGCCCCCGAGGCGTGGAAACTTGGATTTGCAGCACCTTTCAGGGGAACTCTTCCTTCCTTTACAGCCTGCACAGCGCCGGCAGATGGCGGTGCTCTCTGCAGCCTTCTTCTCGCTTCCAAGTACCACAGGGCACCTTGCAGCCTTGCAGAGAGCAAAGAGGCAGATAGACATCTCGCCCAGAAGAAGGTGCCAGGACGTAAAGGTGCTCGTCCTTTCCGCCCCTAGTCGCCCGGATTGTGGTGCTGTGTTGAAAGTCTTGGCCAGCCAAAGGCTAATGCAGCAAGTGCTTCTCTCCTGAAGCACTTGGCTGAGTGAGAGCTGCACACACGGTTTGGACACTGTAAAGCAGCAAGAGAAATGATTGTACCTCGAGCTGAGGAAAATCCCTGCCCAGAACCCTGTGCATGCGTGCACTATAGCCTCTGAAGAGCGGGACAGCTCCAAGCCATCGCTGGGCGTCACTTCTGTCCAGAGCACAGAAGGCGAAGAACGAAGCAGCCGGGCACCGGGCTCATGCACTCAGTGCACCGAATTGCCTAAGTTCAGCACAAAGCTGCTTCACAAGCCCAGTCAGCTGAGAATGCTCCGGCTGCTTCCGAGAGTAAGGCGCAGCCCTTGCACTCCATCACACAAGCTGGCCAGAAACAGTTTCTTACAGCCGCACTGTTGCAGAGTCCACGCAGCTTGAGCGCACGCAGAAGGAGGCGTCCAGAAAGAAGGCGTTCTTCAAGTCCCCCTTCTCTAAGCAGCCTTGAAACTGAGCACAGCACACTGCGCCTAGGCAGCTTCTTTCTCCGAGAGACGTGCCCTCCTCACACCATGCACTCTCGCAGCTCCCTTGCCCACTTGCAGCAGCTGCTGCCAAAGAAAAAGGCTCCAGGAGTAGCAGCCACTGCTGGGCTGAACCTTCCCCTTGCCTCACGTCAAGCACCAGAATCTGTCCTCTGCACTCTGTCTTTCCCTTCTCCACCGCATCTACCACTGGCATCTCTGCATCTCCAAGCACGAAGCTAGCAGAATTGCTTCCAGGGAATAGTGGAAGAGAAATAGGTAGCAGCACAAGTAGCCGCGAGTTGAACTTTCTGCTTCCGACTGCTCAAGTGAATCCGCAAACAAGCGAGTGGCAGGCACGCTTCCTCTTGCAGCCTGGGCCATTCGCACAGCAGCCTGCTGCTCTGCCTTCGTTCTTATGCCCTTCGTAGCAGGTCGCGCTTTCGTTTTGCTGGAGACGAACAGTCGTCTGCTTCTCGCCCAGAGAGTGCGGGGCCGGCAGCGAAAGCCTCCAGGCTGCTGCTTCTGCCCAAACACGCCTGGGCTATGCACTTTCTCTCTCGGCGCTGGGTAGCAGCACATTCGCTCTGCCTTGTAGCCTGAATCTTAACGGAAAGCTTCTCGGCTACGTCTGGCCCAGAGCACAGGTTGAGGTCAACGAGCTTCCCCAGAGCTTGCCCCCGAGGCGTGGAAACTTGGATTTGCAGCACCTTTCAGGGGAACTCTTCCTTCCTTTACAGCCTGCACAGCGCCGGCAGATGGCGGTGCTCTCTGCAGCCTTCTTCTCGCTTCCAAGTACCACAGGGCACCTTGCAGCCTTGCAGAGAGCAAAGAGGCAGATAGACATCTCGCCCAGAAGAAGGTGCCAGGACGAAAAGGTGCTCGTCCTTTCCGCCCCTAGTCGCCCGGATTGTGGTGCTGTGTTGAAAGTCTTGGCCAGCCAAAGGCTAATGCAGCAAGTGCTTCTCTCCTGAAGCACTTGGCTGAGTGAGAGCTGCACACACGGTTTGGACACTGTAAAGCAGCAAGAGAAATGATTGTACCTCGAGCTGAGGAAAATCCCTGCCCAGAACCCTGTGCATGCGTGCACTATAGCCTCTGAAGAGCGGGACAGCTCCAAGCCATCGCTGGGCGTCACTTCTGTCCAGAGCACAGAAGGCGAAGAACGAAGCAGCCGGGCACCGGGCTCATGCACTCAGTGCACCGAATTGCCTAAGTTCAGCACAAAGCTGCTTCACAAGCCCAGTCAGCTGAGAATGCTCCGGCTGCTTCCGAGAGTAAGGCGCAGCCCTTGCACTCCATCACACAAGCTGGCCAGAAACAGTTTCTTACAGCCGCACTGTTGCAGAGTCCACGCAGCTTGAGCGCACGCAGAAGGAGGCGTCCAGAAAGAAGGCGTTCTTCAAGTCCCCCTTCTCTAAGCAGCCTTGAAACTGAGCACAGCACACTGCGCCTAGGCAGCTTCTTTCTCCGAGAGACGTGCCCTCCTCACACCATGCACTCTCGCAGCTCCCTTGCCCACTTGCAGCAGCTGCTGCCAAAGAAAAAGGCTCCAGGAGTAGCAGCCACTGCTGGGCTGAACCTTCCCCTTGCCTCACGTCAAGCACCAGAAACTGTCCTCTGCACTCTGTCTTTCCCTTCTCCACCGCATCTACCACTGGCATCTCTGCATCTCCAAGCACGAAGCTAGCAGAATTGCTTCCAGGGAATAGTGGAAGAGAAATAGGTAGCAGCACAAGTAGCCGCGAGTTGAACTTTCTGCTTCCGACTGCTCAAGTGAATCCGCAAACAAGCGAGTGGCAGGCACGCTTCCTCTTGCAGCCTGGGCCATTCGCACAGCAGCCTGCTGCTCTGCCTTCGTTCTTATGCCCTTCGTAGCAGGTCGCGCTTTCGTTTTGCTGGAGACGAACAGTCGTCTGCTTCTCGCCCAGAGAGTGCGGGGCCGGCAGCGAAAGCCTCCAGGCTGCTGCTTCTGCCCAAACACGCCTGGGCTATGCACTTTCTCTCTCGGCGCTGGGTAGCAGCACATTCGCTCTGCCTTGTAGCCTGAATCTTAACGGAAAGCTTCTCGGCTACGTCTGGCCCAGAGCACAGGTTGAGGTCAACGAGCTTCCCCAGAGCTTGCCCCCGAGGCGTGGAAACTTGGATTTGCAGCACCTTTCAGGGGAACTCTTCCTTCCTTTACAGCCTGCACAGCGCCGGCAGATGGCGGTGCTCTCTGCAGCCTTCTTCTCGCTTCCAAGTACCACAGGGCACCTTGCAGCCTTGCAGAGAGCAAAGAGGCAGATAGACATCTCGCCCAGAAGAAGGTGCCAGGACGAAAAGGTGCTCGTCCTTTCCGCCCCTAGTCGCCCGGATTGTGGTGCTGTGTTGAAAGTCTTGGCCAGCCAAAGGCTAATGCAGCAAGTGCTTCTCTCCTGAAGCACTTGGCTGAGTGAGAGCTGCACACACGGTTTGGACACTGTAAAGCAGCAAGAGAAATGATTGTACCTCGAGCTGAGGAAAATCCCTGCCCAGAACCCTGTGCATGCGTGCACTATAGCCTCTGAAGAGCGGGACAGCTCCAAGCCATCGCTGGGCGTCACTTCTGTCCAGAGCACAGAAGGCGAAGAACGAAGCAGCCGGGCACCGGGCTCATGCACTCAGTGCACCGAATTGCCTAAGTTCAGCACAAAGCTGCTTCACAAGCCCAGTCAGCTGAGAATGCTCCGGCTGCTTCCGAGAGGAAGGCGCAGCCCTTGCACTCCATCACACAAGCTGGCCAGAAACAGTTTCTTACAGCCGCACTGTTGCAGAGTCCACGCAGCTTGAGCGCACGCAGAAGGAGGCGTCCAGAAAGAAGGCGTTCTTCAAGTCCCCCTTCTCTAAGCAGCCTTGAAACTGAGCACAGCACACTGCGCCTAGGCAGCTTCTTTCTCCGAGAGACGTGCCCTCCTCACACCATGCACTCTCGCAGCTCCCTTGCCCACTTGCAGCAGCTGCTGCCAAAGAAAAAGGCTCCAGGAGTAGCAGCCACTGCTGGGCTGAACCTTCCCCTTGCCTCACGTCAAGCACCAGAAACTGTCCTCTGCACTCTGTCTTTCCCTTCTCCACCGCATCTACCACTGGCATCTCTGCATCTCCAAGCACGAAGCTAGCAGAATTGCTTCCAGGGAATAGTGGAAGAGAAATAGGTAGCAGCACAAGTAGCCGCGAGTTGAACTTTCTGCTTCCGACTGCTCAAGTGAATCCGCAAACAAGCGAGTGGCAGGCACGCTTCCTCTTGCAGCCTGGGCCATTCGCACAGCAGCCTGCTGCTCTGCCTTCGTTCTTATGCCCTTCGTAGCAGGTCGCGCTTTCGTTTTGCTGGAGACGAACAGTCGTCTGCTTCTCGCCCAGAGAGCGCGGGGCCGGCAGCGAAAGCCTCCAGGCTGCTGCTTCTGCCCAAACATGCCTGGGCTATGCACTTTCTCTCTCGGCGCTGGGTAGCAGCACATTCGCTCTGCCTTGTAGCCTGAATCTTAACGGAAAGCTTCTCGGCTACGTCTGGCCCAGAGCACAGGTTGAGGTCAACGAGCTTCCCCAGAGCTTGCCCCCGAGGCGTGGAAACTTGGATTTGCAGCACCTTTCAGGGGAACTCTTCCTTCCTTTACAGCCTGCACAGCGCCGGCAGATGGCGGTGCTCTCTGCAGCCTTCTTCTCGCTTCCAAGTACCACAGGGCACCTTGCAGCCTTGCAGAGAGCAAAGAGGCAGATAGACATCTCGCCCAGAAGAAGGTGCCAGGACGAAAAGGTGCTCGTCCTTTCCGCCCCTAGTCGCCCGGATTGTGGTGCTGTGTTGAAAGTCTTGGCCAGCCAAAGGCTAATGCAGCAAGTGCTTCTCTCCTGAAGCACTTGGCTGAGTGAGAGCTGCACACACGGTTTGGACACTGTAAAGCAGCAAGAGAAATGATTGTACCTCGAGCTGAGGAAAATCCCTGCCCAGAACCCTGTGCATGCGTGCACTATAGCCTCTGAAGAGCGGGACAGCTCCAAGCCATCGCTGGGCGTCACTTCTGTCCAGAGCACAGAAGACGAAGAACGAAGCAGCCGGGCACCGGGCTCATGCACTCAGTGCACCGAATTGCCTAAGTTCAGCACAAAGCTGCTTCACAAGCCCAGTCAGCTGAGAATGCTCCGGCTGCTTCCGAGAGGAAGGCGCAGCCCTTGCACTCCATCACACAAGCTGGCCAGAAACAGTTTCTTACAGCCGCACTGTTGCAGAGTCCACGCAGCTTGAGCGCACGCAGAAGGAGGCGTCCAGAAAGAAGGCGTTCTTCAAGTCCCCCTTCTCTAAGCAGCCTTGAAACTGAGCACAGCACACTGCGCCTAGGCAGCTTCTTTCTCCGAGAGACGTGCCCTCCTCACACCATGCACTCTCGCAGCTCCCTTGCCCACTTGCAGCAGCTGCTGCCAAAGAAAAAGGCTCCAGGAGTAGCAGCCACTGCTGGGCTGAACCTTCCCCTTGCCTCACGTCAAGCACCAGAAACTGTCCTCTGCACTCTGTCTTTCCCTTCTCCACCGCATCTACCACTGGCATCTCTGCATCTCCAAGCACGAAGCTAGCAGAATTGCTTCCAGGGAATAGTGGAAGAGAAATAGGTAGCAGCACAAGTAGCCGCGAGTTGAACTTTCTGCTTCCGACTGCTCAAGTGAATCCGCAAACAAGCGAGTGGCAGGCACGCTTCCTCTTGCAGCCTGGGCCATTCGCACAGCAGCCTGCTGCTCTGCCTTCGTTCTTATGCCCTTCGTAGCAGGTCGCGCTTTCGTTTTGCTGGAGACGAACAGTCGTCTGCTTCTCGCCCAGAGAGTGCGGGGCCGGCAGCGAAAGCCTCCAGGCTGCTGCTTCTGCCCAAACACGCCTGGGCTATGCACTTTCTCTCTCGGCGCTGGGTAGCAGCACATTCGCTCTGCCTTGTAGCCTGAATCTTAACGGAAAGCTTCTCGGCTACGTCTGGCACAGAGCACAGGTTGAGGTCAACGAGCTTCCCCAGAGCTTGCCCCCGAGGCGTGGAAACTTGGATTTGCAGCACCTTTCAGGGGAACTCTTCCTTCCTTTACAGCCTGCACAGCGCCGGCAGATGGCGGTGCTCTCTGCAGCCTTCTTCTCGCTTCCAAGTACCACAGGGCACCTTGCAGCCTTGCAGAGAGCAAAGAGGCAGATAGACATCTCGCCCAGAAGAAGGTGCCAGGACGAAAAGGTGCTCGTCCTTTCCGCCCCTAGTCGCCCGGATTGTGGTGCTGTGTTGAAAGCCTTGGCCAGCCAAAGGCTAATGCAGCAAGTGCTTCTCTCCTGAAGCACTTGGCTGAGTGAGAGCTGCACACACGGTTTGGACACTGTAAAGCAGCAAGAGAAATGATTGTACCTCGAGCTGAGGAAAATCCCTGCCCAGAACCCTGTGCATGCGTGCACTATAGCCTCTGAAGAGCGGGACAGCTCCAAGCCATCGCTGGGCGTCACTTCTGTCCAGAGCACAGAAGACGAAGAACGAAGCAGCCGGGCACCGGGCTCATGCACTCAGTGCACCGAATTGCCTAAGTTCAGCACAAAGCTGCTTCACAAGCCCAGTCAGCTGAGAATGCTCCGGCTGCTTCCGAGAGGAAGGCGCAGCCCTTGCACTCCATCACACAAGCTGGCCAGAAACAGTTTCTTACAGCCGCACTGTTGCAGAGTCCACGCAGCTTGAGCGCACGCAGAAGGAGGCGTCCAGAAAGAAGGCGTTCTTCAAGTCCCCCTTCTCTAAGCAGCCTTGAAACTGAGCACAGCACACTGCGCCTAGGCAGCTTCTTTCTCCGAGAGACGTGCCCTCCTCACACCATGCACTCTCGCAGCTCCCTTGCCCACTTGCAGCAGCTGCTGCCAAAGAAAAAGGCTCCAGGAGTAGCAGCCACTGCTGGGCTGAACCTTCCCCTTGCCTCACGTCAAGCACCAGAAACTGTCCTCTGCACTCTGTCTTTCCCTTCTCCACCGCATCTACCACTGGCATCTCTGCATCTCCAAGCACGAAGCTAGCAGAATTGCTTCCAGGGAATAGTGGAAGAGAAATAGGTAGCAGCACAAGTAGCCGCGAGTTGCACTTTCTGCTTCCGACTGCTCAAGTGAATCCGCAAACAAGCGAGTGGCAGGCACGCTTCCTCTTGCAGCCTGGGCCATTCGCACAGCAGCCTGCTGCTCTGCCTTCGTTCTTATGCCCTTCGTAGCAGGTCGCGCTTTCGTTTTGCTGGAGACGAACAGTCGTCTGCTTCTCGCCCAGAGAGTGCGGGGCCGGCAGCGAAAGCCTCCAGGCTGCTGCTTCTGCCCAAACACGCCTGGGCTATGCACTTTCTCTCTCGGCGCTGGGTAGCAGCACATTCGCTCTGCCTTGTAGCCTGAATCTTAACGGAAAGCTTCTCGGCTACGTCTGGCACAGAGCACAGGTTGAGGTCAACGAGCTTCCCCAGAGCTTGCCCCCGAGGCGTGGAAACTTGGATTTGCAGCACCTTTCAGGGGAACTCTTCCTTCCTTTACAGCCTGCACAGCGCCGGCAGACGGCGGTGCTCTCTGCAGCCTTCTTCTCGCTTCCAAGTACCACAGGGCACCTTGCAGCCTTGCAGAGAGCAAAGAGGCAGATAGACATCTCGCCCAGAAGAAGGTGCCAGGACGAAAAGGTGCTCGTCCTTTCCGCCCCTAGTCGCCCGGATTGTGGTGCTGTGTTGAAAGTCTTGGCCAGCCAAAGGCTAATGCAGCAAGTGCTTCTCTCCTGAAGCACTTGGCTGAGTGAGAGCTGCACACACGGTTTGGACACTGTAAAGCAGCAAGAGAAATGATTGTACCTCGAGCTGAGGAAAATCCCTGCCCAGAACCCTGTGCATGCGTGCACTATAGCCTCTGAAGAGCGGGACAGCTCCAAGCCATCGCTGGGCGTCACTTCTGTCCAGAGCACAGAAGGCGAAGAACGAAGCAGCCGGGCACCGGGCTCATGCACTCAGTGCACCGAATTGCCTAAGTTCAGCACAAAGCTGCTTCACAAGCCCAGTCAGCTGAGAATGCTCCGGCTGCTTCCGAGAGTAAGGCGCAGCCCTTGCACTCCATCACACAAGCTGGCCAGAAACAGTTTCTTACAGCCGCACTGTTGCAGAGTCCACGCAGCTTGAGCGCACGCAGAAGGAGGCGTCCAGAAAGAAGGCGTTCTTCAAGTCCCCCTTCTCTAAGCAGCCTTGAAACTGAGCACAGCACACTGCGCCTAGGCAGCTTCTTTCTCCGAGAGACGTGCCCTCCTCACACCATGCACTCTCGCAGCTCCCTTGCCCACTTGCAGCAGCTGCTGCCAAAGAAAAAGGCTCCAGGAGTAGCAGCCACTGCTGGGCTGAACCTTCCCCTTGCCTCACGTCAAGCACCAGAAACTGTCCTCTGCACTCTGTCTTTCCCTTCTCCACCGCATCTACCACTGGCATCTCTGCATCTCCAAGCACGAAGCTAGCAGAATTGCTTCCAGGGAATAGTGGAAGAGAAATAGGTAGCAGCACAAGTAGCCGCGAGTTGAACTTTCTGCTTCCGACTGCTCAAGTGAATCCGCAAACAAGCGAGTGGCAGGCACGCTTCCTCTTGCAGCCTGGGCCATTCGCACAGCAGCCTGCTGCTCTGCCTTCGTTCTTATGCCCTTCGTAGCAGGTCGCGCTTTCGTTTTGCTGGAGACGAACAGTCGTCTGCTTCTCGCCCAGAGAGTGCGGGGCCGGCAGCGAAAGCCTCCAGGCTGCTGCTTCTGCCCAAACACGCCTGGGCTATGCACTTTCTCTCTCGGCGCTGGGTAGCAGCACATTCGCTCTGCCTTGTAGCCTGAATCTTAACGGAAAGCTTCTCGGCTACGTCTGGCACAGAGCACAGGTTGAGGTCAACGAGCTTCCCCAGAGCTTGCCCCCGAGGCGTGGAAACTTGGATTTGCAGCACCTTTCAGGGGAACTCTTCCTTCCTTTACAGCCTGCACAGCGCCGGCAGACGGCGGTGCTCTCTGCAGCCTTCTTCTCGCTTCCAAGTACCACAGGGCACCTTGCAGCCTTGCAGAGAGCAAAGAGGCAGATAGACATCTCGCCCAGAAGAAGGTGCCAGGACGAAAAGGTGCTCGTCCTTTCCGCCCCTAGTCGCCCGGATTGTGGTGCTGTGTTGAAAGTCTTGGCCAGCCAAAGGCTAATGCAGCAAGTGCTTCTCTCCTGAAGCACTTGGCTGAGTGAGAGCTGCACACACGGTTTGGACACTGTAAAGCAGCAAGAGAAATGATTGTACCTCGAGCTGAGGAAAATCCCTGCCCAGAACCCTGTGCATGCGTGCACTATAGCCTCTGAAGAGCGGGACAGCTCCAAGCCATCGCTGGGCGTCACTTCTGTCCAGAGCACAGAAGGCGAAGAACGAAGCAGCCGGGCACCGGGCTCATGCACTCAGTGCACCGAATTGCCTAAGTTCAGCACAAAGCTGCTTCACAAGCCCAGTCAGCTGAGAATGCTCCGGCTGCTTCCGAGAGTAAGGCGCAGCCCTTGCACTCCATCACACAAGCTGGCCAGAAACAGTTTCTTACAGCCGCACTGTTGCAGAGTCCACGCAGCTTGAGCGCACGCAGAAGGAGGCGTCCAGAAAGAAGGCGTTCTTCAAGTCCCCCTTCTCTAAGCAGCCTTGAAACTGAGCACAGCACACTGCGCCTAGGCAGCTTCTTTCTCCGAGAGACGTGCCCTCCTCACACCATGCACTCTCGCAGCTCCCTTGCCCACTTGCAGCAGCTGCTGCCAAAGAAAAAGGCTCCAGGAGTAGCAGCCACTGCTGGGCTGAACCTTCCCCTTGCCTCACGTCAAGCACCAGAAACTGTCCTCTGCACTCTGTCTTTCCCTTCTCCACCGCATCTACCACTGGCATCTCTGCATCTCCAAGCACGAAGCTAGCAGAATTGCTTCCAGGGAATAGTGGAAGAGAAATAGGTAGCAGCACAAGTAGCCGCGAGTTGAACTTTCTGCTTCCGACTGCTCAAGTGAATCCGCAAACAAGCGAGTGGCAGGCACGCTTCCTCTTGCAGCCTGGGCCATTCGCACAGCAGCCTGCTGCTCTGCCTTCGTTCTTATGCCCTTCGTAGCAGGTCGCGCTTTCGTTTTGCTGGAGACGAACAGTCGTCTGCTTCTCGCCCAGAGAGTGCGGGGCCGGCAGCGAAAGCCTCCAGGCTGCTGCTTCTGCCCAAACACGCCTGGGCTATGCACTTTCTCTCTCGGCGCTGGGTAGCAGCACATTCGCTCTGCCTTGTAGCCTGAATCTTAACGGAAAGCTTCTCGGCTACGTCTGGCACAGAGCACAGGTTGAGGTCAACGAGCTTCCCCAGAGCTTGCCCCCGAGGCGTGGAAACTTGGATTTGCAGCACCTTTCAGGGGAACTCTTCCTTCCTTTACAGCCTGCACAGCGCCGGCAGACGGCGGTGCTCTCTGCAGCCTTCTTCTCGCTTCCAAGTACCACAGGGCACCTTGCAGCCTTGCAGAGAGCAAAGAGGCAGATAGACATCTCGCCCAGAAGAAGGTGCCAGGACGAAAAGGTGCTCGTCCTTTCCGCCCCTAGTCGCCCGGATTGTGGTGCTGTGTTGAAAGTCTTGGCCAGCCAAAGGCTAATGCAGCAAGTGCTTCTCTCCTGAAGCACTTGGCTGAGTGAGAGCTGCACACACGGTTTGGACACTGTAAAGCAGCAAGAGAAATGATTGTACCTCGAGCTGAGGAAAATCCCTGCCCAGAACCCTGTGCATGCGTGCACTATAGCCTCTGAAGAGCGGGACAGCTCCAAGCCATCGCTGGGCGTCACTTCTGTCCAGAGCACAGAAGACGAAGAACGAAGCAGCCGGGCACCGGGCTCATGCACTCAGTGCACCGAATTGCCTAAGTTCAGCACAAAGCTGCTTCACAAGCCCAGTCAGCTGAGAATGCTCCGGCTGCTTCCGAGAGGAAGGCGCAGCCCTTGCACTCCATCACACAAGCTGGCCAGAAACAGTTTCTTACAGCCGCACTGTTGCAGAGTCCACGCAGCTTGAGCGCACGCAGAAGGAGGCGTCCAGAAAGAAGGCGTTCTTCAAGTCCCCCTTCTCTAAGCAGCCTTGAAACTGAGCACAGCACACTGCGCCTAGGCAGCTTCTTTCTCCGAGAGACGTGCCCTCCTCACACCATGCACTCTCGCAGCTCCCTTGCCCACTTGCAGCAGCTGCTGCCAAAGAAAAAGGCTCCAGGAGTAGCAGCCACTGCTGGGCTGAACCTTCCCCTTGCCTCACGTCAAGCACCAGAAACTGTCCTCTGCACTCTGTCTTTCCCTTCTCCACCGCATCTACCACTGGCATCTCTGCATCTCCAAGCACGAAGCTAGCAGAATTGCTTCCAGGGAATAGTGGAAGAGAAATAGGTAGCAGCACAAGTAGCCGCGAGTTGAACTTTCTGCTTCCGACTGCTCAAGTGAATCCGCAAACAAGCGAGTGGCAGGCACGCTTCCTCTTGCAGCCTGGGCCATTCGCACAGCAGCCTGCTGCTCTGCCTTCGTTCTTATGCCCTTCGTAGCAGGTCGCGCTTTCGTTTTGCTGGAGACGAACAGTCGTCTGCTTCTCGCCCAGAGAGCGCGGGGCCGGCAGCGAAAGCCTCCAGGCTGCTGCTTCTGCCCAAACATGCCTGGGCTATGCACTTTCTCTCTCGGCGCTGGGTAGCAGCACATTCGCTCTGCCTTGTAGCCTGAATCTTAACGGAAAGCTTCTCGGCTACGTCTGGCCCAGAGCACAGGTTGAGGTCAACGAGCTTCCCCAGAGCTTGCCCCCGAGGCGTGGAAACTTGGATTTGCAGCACCTTTCAGGGGAACTCTTCCTTCCTTTACAGCCTGCACAGCGCCGGCAGACGGCGGTGCTCTCTGCAGCCTTCTTCTCGCTTCCAAGTACCACAGGGCACCTTGCAGCCTTGCAGAGAGCAAAGAGGCAGATAGACATCTCGCCCAGAAGAAGGTGCCAGGACGAAAAGGTGCTCGTCCTTTCCGCCCCTAGTCGCCCGGATTGTGGTGCTGTGTTGAAAGTCTTGGCCAGCCAAAGGCTAATGCAGCAAGTGCTTCTCTCCTGAAGCACTTGGCTGAGTGAGAGCTGCACACACGGTTTGGACACTGTAAAGCAGCAAGAGAAATGATTGTACCTCGAGCTGAGGAAAATCCCTGCCCAGAACCCTGTGCATGCGTGCACTATAGCCTCTGAAGAGCGGGACAGCTCCAAGCCATCGCTGGGCGTCACTTCTGTCCAGAGCACAGAAGACGAAGAACGAAGCAGCCGGGCACCGGGCTCATGCACTCAGTGCACCGAACTGCCTAAGTTCAGCACAAAGCTGCTTCACAAGCCCAGTCAGCTGAGAATGCTCCGGCTGCTTCCGAGAGGAAGGCGCAGCCCTTGCACTCCATCACACAAGCTGGCCAGAAACAGTTTCTTACAGCCGCACTGTTGCAGAGTCCACGCAGCTTGAGCGCACGCAGAAGGAGGCGTCCAGAAAGAAGGCGTTCTTCAAGTCCCCCTTCTCTAAGCAGCCTTGAAACTGAGCACAGCACACTGCGCCTAGGCAGCTTCTTTCTCCGAGAGACGTGCCCTCCTCACACCATGCACTCTCGCAGCTCCCTTGCCCACTTGCAGCAGCTGCTGCCAAAGAAAAAGGCTCCAGGAGTAGCAGCCACTGCTGGGCTGAACCTTCCCCTTGCCTCACGTCAAGCACCAGAAACTGTCCTCTGCACTCTGTCTTTCCCTTCTCCACCGCATCTACCACTGGCATCTCTGCATCTCCAAGCACGAAGCTAGCAGAATTGCTTCCAGGGAATAGTGGAAGAGAAATAGGTAGCAGCACAAGTAGCCGCGAGTTGAACTTTCTGCTTCCGACTGCTCAAGTGAATCCGCAAACAAGCGAGTGGCAGGCACGCTTCCTCTTGCAGCCTGGGCCATTCGCACAGCAGCCTGCTGCTCTGCCTTCGTTCTTATGCCCTTCGTAGCAGGTCGCGCTTTCGTTTTGCTGGAGACGAACAGTCGTCTGCTTCTCGCCCAGAGAGCGCGGGGCCGGCAGCGAAAGCCTCCAGGCTGCTGCTTCTGCCCAAACACGCCTGGGCTATACACTTTCTCTCTCGGCGCTGGGTAGCAGCACATTCGCTCTGCCTTGTAGCCTGAATCTTAACGGAAAGCTTCTCGGCTACGTCTGGCCCAGAGCACAGGTTGAGGTCAACGAGCTTCCCCAGAGCTTGCCCCCGAGGCGTGGAAACTTGGATTTGCAGCACCTTTCAGGGGAACTCTTCCTTCCTTTACAGCCTGCACAGCGCCGGCAGATGGCGGTGCTCTCTGCAGCCTTCTTCTCGCTTCCAAGTACCACAGGGCACCTTGCAGCCTTGCAGAGAGCAAAGAGGCAGATAGACATCTCGCCCAGAAGAAGGTGCCAGGACGAAAAGGTGCTCGTCCTTTCCGCCCCTAGTCGCCCGGATTGTGGTGCTGTGTTGAAAGCCTTGGCCAGCCAAAGGCTAATGCAGCAAGTGCTTCTCTCCTGAAGCACTTGGCTGAGTGAGAGCTGCACACACGGTTTGGACACTGTAAAGCAGCAAGAGAAATGATTGTACCTCGAGCTGAGGAAAATCCCTGCCCAGAACCCTGTGCATGCGTGCACTATAGCCTCTGAAGAGCGGGACAGCTCCAAGCCATCGCTGGGCGTCACTTCTGTCCAGAGCACAGAAGACGAAGAACGAAGCAGCCGGGCACCGGGCTCATGCACTCAGTGCACCGAACTGCCTAAGTTCAGCACATAGCTGCTTCACAAGCCCAGTCAGCTGAGAATGCTCCGGCTGCTTCCGAGAGTAAGGCGCAGCCCTTGCACTCCATCACACAAGCTGGCCAGAAACAGTTTCTTACAGCCACACTGTTGCAGAGTCCACGCAGCTTGAGCGCACGCAGAAGGAGGCGTCCAGAAAGAAGGCGTTCTTCAAGTCCCCCTTCTCTAAGCAGCCTTGAAACTGAGCACAGCACACTGCGCCTAGGCAGCTTCTTTCTCCGAGAGACGTGCCCTCCTCACACCATGCACTCTCGCAGCTCCCTTGCCCACTTGCAGCAGCTGCTGCCAAAGAAAAAGGCTCCAGGAGTAGCAGCCACTGCTGGGCTGAACCTTCCCCTTGCCTCACGTCAAGCACCAGAAACTGTCCTCTGCACTCTGTCTTTCCCTTCTCCACCGCATCTACCACTGGCATCTCTGCATCTCCAAGCACGAAGCTAGCAGAATTGCTTCCAGGGAATAGTGGAAGAGAAATAGGTAGCAGCACAAGTAGCCGCGAGTTGAACTTTCTGCTTCCGACTGCTCAAGTGAATCCGCAAACAAGCGAGTGGCAGGCACGCTTCCTCTTGCAGCCTGGGCCATTCGCACAGCAGCCTGCTGCTCTGCCTTCGTTCTTATGCCCTTCGTAGCAGGTCGCGCTTTCGTTTTGCTGGAGACGAACAGTCGTCTGCTTCTCGCCCAGAGAGTGCGGGGCCGGCAGCGAAAGCCTCCAGGCTGCTGCTTCTGCCCAAACACGCCTGGGCTATGCACTTTCTCTCTCGGCGCTGGGTAGCAGCACATTCGCTCTGCCTTGTAGCCTGAATCTTAACGGAAAGCTTCTCGGCTACGTCTGGCACAGAGCACAGGTTGAGGTCAACGAGCTTCCCCAGAGCTTGCCCCCGAGGCGTGGAAACTTGGATTTGCAGCACCTTTCAGGGGAACTCTTCCTTCCTTTACAGCCTGCACAGCGCCGGCAGACGGCGGTGCTCTCTGCAGCCTTCTTCTCGCTTCCAAGTACCACAGGGCACCTTGCAGCCTTGCAGAGAGCAAAGAGGCAGATAGACATCTCGCCCAGAAGAAGGTGCCAGGACGAAAAGGTGCTCGTCCTTTCCGCCCCTAGTCGCCCGGATTGTGGTGCTGTGTTGAAAGTCTTGGCCAGCCAAAGGCTAATGCAGCAAGTGCTTCTCTCCTGAAGCACTTGGCTGAGTGAGAGCTGCACACACGGTTTGGACACTGTAAAGCAGCAAGAGAAATGATTGTACCTCTAGCTGAGGAAAATCCCTGCCCAGAACCCTGTGCATGCGTGCACTATAGCCTCTGAAGAGCGGGACAGCTCCAAGCCATCGCTGGGCGTCACTTCTGTCCAGAGCACAGAAGGCGAAGAACGAAGCAGCCGGGCACCGGGCTCATGCACTCAGTGCACCGAATTGCCTAAGTTCAGCACAAAGCTGCTTCACAAGCCCAGTCAGCTGAGAATGCTCCGGCTGCTTCCGAGAGTAAGGCGCAGCCCTTGCACTCCATCACACAAGCTGGCCAGAAACAGTTTCTTACAGCCGCACTGTTGCAGAGTCCACGCAGCTTGAGCGCACGCAGAAGGAGGCGTCCAGAAAGAAGGCGTTCTTCAAGTCCCCCTTCTCTAAGCAGCCTTGAAACTGAGCACAGCACACTGCGCCTAGGCAGCTTCTTTCTCCGAGAGACGTGCCCTCCTCACACCATGCACTCTCGCAGCTCCCTTGCCCACTTGCAGCAGCTGCTGCCAAAGAAAAAGGCTCCAGGAGTAGCAGCCACTGCTGGGCTGAACCTTCCCCTTGCCTCACGTCAAGCACCAGAAACTGTCCTCTGCACTCTGTCTTTCCCTTCTCCACCGCATCTACCACTGGCATCTCTGCATCTCCAAGCACGAAGCTAGCAGAATTGCTTCCAGGGAATAGTGGAAGAGAAATAGGTAGCAGCACAAGTAGCCGCGAGTTGAACTTTCTGCTTCCGACTGCTCAAGTGAATCCGCAAACAAGCGAGTGGCAGGCACGCTTCCTCTTGCAGCCTGGGCCATTCGCACAGCAGCCTGCTGCTCTGCCTTCGTTCTTATGCCCTTCGTAGCAGGTCGCGCTTTCGTTTTGCTGGAGACGAACAGTCGTCTGCTTCTCGCCCAGAGAGCGCGGGGCCGGCAGCGAAAGCCTCCAGGCTGCTGCTTCTGCCCAAACACGCCTGGGCTATGCACTTTCTCTCTCGGCGCTGGGTAGCAGCACATTCGCTCTGCCTTGTAGCCTGAATCTTAACGGAAAGCTTCTCGGCTACGTCTGGCCCAGAGCACAGGTTGAGGTCAACGAGCTTCCCCAGAGCTTGCCCCCGAGGCGTGGAAACTTGGATTTGCAGCACCTTTCAGGGGAACTCTTCCTTCCTTTACAGCCTGCACAGCGCCGGCAGATGGCGGTGCTCTCTGCAGCCTTCTTCTCGCTTCCAAGTACCACAGGGCACCTTGCAGCCTTGCAGAGAGCAAAGAGGCAGATAGACATCTCGCCCAGAAGAAGGTGCCAGGACGTAAAGGTGCTCGTCCTTTCCGCCCCTAGTCGCCCGGATTGTGGTGCTGTGTTGAAAGTCTTGGCCAGCCAAAGGCTAATGCAGCAAGTGCTTCTCTCCTGAAGCACTTGGCTGAGTGAGAGCTGCACACACGGTTTGGACACTGTAAAGCAGCAAGAGAAATGATTGTACCTCGAGCTGAGGAAAATCCCTGCCCAGAACCCTGTGCATGCGTGCACTATAGCCTCTGAAGAGCGGGACAGCTCCAAGCCATCGCTGGGCGTCACTTCTGTCCAGAGCACAGAAGGCGAAGAACGAAGCAGCCGGGCACCGGGCTCATGCACTCAGTGCACCGAATTGCCTAAGTTCAGCACAAAGCTGCTTCACAAGCCCAGTCAGCTGAGAATGCTCCGGCTGCTTCCGAGAGTAAGGCGCAGCCCTTGCACTCCATCACACAAGCTGGCCAGAAACAGTTTCTTACAGCCGCACTGTTGCAGAGTCCACGCAGCTTGAGCGCACGCAGAAGGAGGCGTCCAGAAAGAAGGCGTTCTTCAAGTCCCCCTTCTCTAAGCAGCCTTGAAACTGAGCACAGCACACTGCGCCTAGGCAGCTTCTTTCTCCGAGAGACGTGCCCTCCTCACACCATGCACTCTCGCAGCTCCCTTGCCCACTTGCAGCAGCTGCTGCCAAAGAAAAAGGCTCCAGGAGTAGCAGCCACTGCTGGGCTGAACCTTCCCCTTGCCTCACGTCAAGCACCAGAAACTGTCCTCTGCACTCTGTCTTTCCCTTCTCCACCGCATCTACCACTGGCATCTCTGCATCTCCAAGCACGAAGCTAGCAGAATTGCTTCCAGGGAATAGTGGAAGAGAAATAGGTAGCAGCACAAGTAGCCGCGAGTTGAACTTTCTGCTTCCGACTGCTCAAGTGAATCCGCAAACAAGCGAGTGGCAGGCACGCTTCCTCTTGCAGCCTGGGCCATTCGCACAGCAGCCTGCTGCTCTGCCTTCGTTCTTATGCCCTTCGTAGCAGGTCGCGCTTTCGTTTTGCTGGAGACGAACAGTCGTCTGCTTCTCGCCCAGAGAGCGCGGGGCCGGCAGCGAAAGCCTCCAGGCTGCTGCTTCTGCCCAAACACGCCTGGGCTATACACTTTCTCTCTCGGCGCTGGGTAGCAGCACATTCGCTCTGCCTTGTAGCCTGAATCTTAACGGAAAGCTTCTCGGCTACGTCTGGCCCAGAGCACAGGTTGAGGTCAACGAGCTTCCCCAGAGCTTGCCCCCGAGGCGTGGAAACTTGAATTTGCAGCACCTTTCAGGGGAACTCTTCCTTCCTTTACAGCCTGCACAGCGCCGGCAGATGGCGGTGCTCTCTGCAGCCTTCTTCTCGCTTCCAAGTACCACAGGGCACCTTGCAGCCTTGCAGAGAGCAAAGAGGCAGATAGACATCTCGCCCAGAAGAAGGTGCCAGGACGAAAAGGTGCTCGTCCTTTCCGCCCCTAGTCGCCCGGATTGTGGTGCTGTGTTGAAAGTCTTGGCCAGCCAAAGGCTAATGCAGCAAGTGCTTCTCTCCTGAAGCACTTGGCTGAGTGAGAGCTGCACACACGGTTTGGACACTGTAAAGCAGCAAGAGAAATGATTGTACCTCGAGCTGAGGAAAATCCCTGCCCAGAACCCTGTGCATGCGTGCACTATAGCCTCTGAAGAGCGGGACAGCTCCAAGCCATCGCTGGGCGTCACTTCTGTCCAGAGCACAGAAGGCGAAGAACGAAGCAGCCGGGCACCGGGCTCATGCACTCAGTGCACCGAATTGCCTAAGTTCAGCACAAAGCTGCTTCACAAGCCCAGTCAGCTGAGAATGCTCCGGCTGCTTCCGAGAGGAAGGCGCAGCCCTTGCACTCCATCACACAAGCTGGCCAGAAACAGTTTCTTACAGCCGCACTGTTGCAGAGTCCACGCAGCTTGAGCGCACGCAGAAGGAGGCGTCCAGAAAGAAGGCGTTCTTCAAGTCCCCCTTCTCTAAGCAGCCTTGAAACTGAGCACAGCACACTGCGCCTAGGCAGCTTCTTTCTCCGAGAGACGTGCCCTCCTCACACCATGCACTCTCGCAGCTCCCTTGCCCACTTGCAGCAGCTGCTGCCAAAGAAAAAGGCTCCAGGAGTAGCAGCCACTGCTGGGCTGAACCTTCCCCTTGCCTCACGTCAAGCACCAGAAACTGTCCTCTGCACTCTGTCTTTCCCTTCTCCACCGCATCTACCACTGGCATCTCTGCATCTCCAAGCACGAAGCTAGCAGAATTGCTTCCAGGGAATAGTGGAAGAGAAATAGGTAGCAGCACAAGTAGCCGCGAGTTGAACTTTCTGCTTCCGACTGCTCAAGTGAATCCGCAAACAAGCGAGTGGCAGGCACGCTTCCTCTTGCAGCCTGGGCCATTCGCACAGCAGCCTGCTGCTCTGCCTTCGTTCTTATGCCCTTCGTAGCAGGTCGCGCTTTCGTTTTGCTGGAGACGAACAGTCGTCTGCTTCTCGCCCAGAGAGCGCGGGGCCGGCAGCGAAAGCCTCCAGGCTGCTGCTTCTGCCCAAACACGCCTGGGCTATGCACTTTCTCTCTCGGCGCTGGGTAGCAGCACATTCGCTCTGCCTTGTAGCCTGAATCTTAACGGAAAGCTTCTCGGCTACGTCTGGCCCAGAGCACAGGTTGAGGTCAACGAGCTTCCCCAGAGCTTGCCCCCGAGGCGTGGAAACTTGGATTTGCAGCACCTTTCAGGGGAACTCTTCCTTCCTTTACAGCCTGCACAGCGCCGGCAGATGGCGGTGCTCTCTGCAGCCTTCTTCTCGCTTCCAAGTACCACAGGGCACCTTGCAGCCTTGCAGAGAGCAAAGAGGCAGATAGACATCTCGCCCAGAAGAAGGTGCCAGGACGTAAAGGTGCTCGTCCTTTCCGCCCCTAGTCGCCCGGATTGTGGTGCTGTGTTGAAAGTCTTGGCCAGCCAAAGGCTAATGCAGCAAGTGCTTCTCTCCTGAAGCACTTGGCTGAGTGAGAGCTGCACACACGGTTTGGACACTGTAAAGCAGCAAGAGAAATGATTGTACCTCGAGCTGAGGAAAATCCCTGCCCAGAACCCTGTGCATGCGTGCACTATAGCCTCTGAAGAGCGGGACAGCTCCAAGCCATCGCTGGGCGTCACTTCTGTCCAGAGCACAGAAGGCGAAGAACGAAGCAGCCGGGCACCGGGCTCATGCACTCAGTGCACCGAATTGCCTAAGTTCAGCACAAAGCTGCTTCACAAGCCCAGTCAGCTGAGAATGCTCCGGCTGCTTCCGAGAGTAAGGCGCAGCCCTTGCACTCCATCACACAAGCTGGCCAGAAACAGTTTCTTACAGCCGCACTGTTGCAGAGTCCACGCAGCTTGAGCGCACGCAGAAGGAGGCGTCCAGAAAGAAGGCGTTCTTCAAGTCCCCCTTCTCTAAGCAGCCTTGAAACTGAGCACAGCACACTGCGCCTAGGCAGCTTCTTTCTCCGAGAGACGTGCCCTCCTCACACCATGCACTCTCGCAGCTCCCTTGCCCACTTGCAGCAGCTGCTGCCAAAGAAAAAGGCTCCAGGAGTAGCAGCCACTGCTGGGCTGAACCTTCCCCTTGCCTCACGTCAAGCACCAGAATCTGTCCTCTGCACTCTGTCTTTCCCTTCTCCACCGCATCTACCACTGGCATCTCTGCATCTCCAAGCACGAAGCTAGCAGAATTGCTTCCAGGGAATAGTGGAAGAGAAATAGGTAGCAGCACAAGTAGCCGCGAGTTGAACTTTCTGCTTCCGACTGCTCAAGTGAATCCGCAAACAAGCGAGTGGCAGGCACGCTTCCTCTTGCAGCCTGGGCCATTCGCACAGCAGCCTGCTGCTCTGCCTTCGTTCTTATGCCCTTCGTAGCAGGTCGCGCTTTCGTTTTGCTGGAGACGAACAGTCGTCTGCTTCTCGCCCAGAGAGTGCGGGGCCGGCAGCGAAAGCCTCCAGGCTGCTGCTTCTGCCCAAACACGCCTGGGCTATGCACTTTCTCTCTCGGCGCTGGGTAGCAGCACATTCGCTCTGCCTTGTAGCCTGAATCTTAACGGAAAGCTTCTCGGCTACGTCTGGCCCAGAGCACAGGTTGAGGTCAACGAGCTTCCCCAGAGCTTGCCCCCGAGGCGTGGAAACTTGGATTTGCAGCACCTTTCAGGGGAACTCTTCCTTCCTTTACAGCCTGCACAGCGCCGGCAGATGGCGGTGCTCTCTGCAGCCTTCTTCTCGCTTCCAAGTACCACAGGGCACCTTGCAGCCTTGCAGAGAGCAAAGAGGCAGATAGACATCTCGCCCAGAAGAAGGTGCCAGGACGAAAAGGTGCTCGTCCTTTCCGCCCCTAGTCGCCCGGATTGTGGTGCTGTGTTGAAAGCCTTGGCCAGCCAAAGGCTAATGCAGCAAGTGCTTCTCTCCTGAAGCACTTGGCTGAGTGAGAGCTGCACACACGGTTTGGACACTGTAAAGCAGCAAGAGAAATGATTGTACCTCGAGCTGAGGAAAATCCCTGCCCAGAACCCTGTGCATGCGTGCACTATAGCCTCTGAAGAGCGGGACAGCTCCAAGCCATCGCTGGGCGTCACTTCTGTCCAGAGCACAGAAGACGAAGAACGAAGCAGCCGGGCACCGGGCTCATGCACTCAGTGCACCGAATTGCCTAAGTTCAGCACAAAGCTGCTTCACAAGCCCAGTCAGCTGAGAATGCTCCGGCTGCTTCCGAGAGGAAGGCGCAGCCCTTGCACTCCATCACACAAGCTGGCCAGAAACAGTTTCTTACAGCCGCACTGTTGCAGAGTCCACGCAGCTTGAGCGCACGCAGAAGGAGGCGTCCAGAAAGAAGGCGTTCTTCAAGTCCCCCTTCTCTAAGCAGCCTTGAAACTGAGCACAGCACACTGCGCCTAGGCAGCTTCTTTCTCCGAGAGACGTGCCCTCCTCACACCATGCACTCTCGCAGCTCCCTTGCCCACTTGCAGCAGCTGCTGCCAAAGAAAAAGGCTCCAGGAGTAGCAGCCACTGCTGGGCTGAACCTTCCCCTTGCCTCACGTCAAGCACCAGAAACTGTCCTCTGCACTCTGTCTTTCCCTTCTCCACCGCATCTACCACTGGCATCTCTGCATCTCCAAGCACGAAGCTAGCAGAATTGCTTCCAGGGAATAGTGGAAGAGAAATAGGTAGCAGCACAAGTAGCCGCGAGTTGAACTTTCTGCTTCCGACTGCTCAAGTGAATCCGCAAACAAGCGAGTGGCAGGCACGCTTCCTCTTGCAGCCTGGGCCATTCGCACAGCAGCCTGCTGCTCTGCCTTCGTTCTTATGCCCTTCGTAGCAGGTCGCGCTTTCGTTTTGCTGGAGACGAACAGTCGTCTGCTTCTCGCCCAGAGAGCGCGGGGCCGGCAGCGAAAGCCTCCAGGCTGCTGCTTCTGCCCAAACACGCCTGGGCTATACACTTTCTCTCTCGGCGCTGGGTAGCAGCACATTCGCTCTGCCTTGTAGCCTGAATCTTAACGGAAAGCTTCTCGGCTACGTCTGGCCCAGAGCACAGGTTGAGGTCAACGAGCTTCCCCAGAGCTTGCCCCCGAGGCGTGGAAACTTGAATTTGCAGCACCTTTCAGGGGAACTCTTCCTTCCTTTACAGCCTGCACAGCGCCGGCAGATGGCGGTGCTCTCTGCAGCCTTCTTCTCGCTTCCAAGTACCACAGGGCACCTTGCAGCCTTGCAGAGAGCAAAGAGGCAGATAGACATCTCGCCCAGAAGAAGGTGCCAGGACGAAAAGGTGCTCGTCCTTTCCGCCCCTAGTCGCCCGGATTGTGGTGCTGTGTTGAAAGTCTTGGCCAGCCAAAGGCTAATGCAGCAAGTGCTTCTCTCCTGAAGCACTTGGCTGAGTGAGAGCTGCACACACGGTTTGGACACTGTAAAGCAGCAAGAGAAATGATTGTACCTCGAGCTGAGGAAAATCCCTGCCCAGAACCCTGTGCATGCGTGCACTATAGCCTCTGAAGAGCGGGACAGCTCCAAGCCATCGCTGGGCGTCACTTCTGTCCAGAGCACAGAAGACGAAGAACGAAGCAGCCGGGCACCGGGCTCATGCACTCAGTGCACCGAATTGCCTAAGTTCAGCACAAAGCTGCTTCACAAGCCCAGTCAGCTGAGAATGCTCCGGCTGCTTCCGAGAGGAAGGCGCAGCCCTTGCACTCCATCACACAAGCTGGCCAGAAACAGTTTCTTACAGCCGCACTGTTGCAGAGTCCACGCAGCTTGAGCGCACGCAGAAGGAGGCGTCCAGAAAGAAGGCGTTCTTCAAGTCCCCCTTCTCTAAGCAGCCTTGAAACTGAGCACAGCACACTGCGCCTAGGCAGCTTCTTTCTCCGAGAGACGTGCCCTCCTCACACCATGCACTCTCGCAGCTCCCTTGCCCACTTGCAGCAGCTGCTGCCAAAGAAAAAGGCTCCAGGAGTAGCAGCCACTGCTGGGCTGAACCTTCCCCTTGCCTCACGTCAAGCACCAGAAACTGTCCTCTGCACTCTGTCTTTCCCTTCTCCACCGCATCTACCACTGGCATCTCTGCATCTCCAAGCACGAAGCTAGCAGAATTGCTTCCAGGGAATAGTGGAAGAGAAATAGGTAGCAGCACAAGTAGCCGCGAGTTGAACTTTCTGCTTCCGACTGCTCAAGTGAATCCGCAAACAAGCGAGTGGCAGGCACGCTTCCTCTTGCAGCCTGGGCCATTCGCACAGCAGCCTGCTGCTCTGCCTTCGTTCTTATGCCCTTCGTAGCAGGTCGCGCTTTCGTTTTGCTGGAGACGAACAGTCGTCTGCTTCTCGCCCAGAGAGCGCGGGGCCGGCAGCGAAAGCCTCCAGGCTGCTGCTTCTGCCCAAACACGCCTGGGCTATGCACTTTCTCTCTCGGCGCTGGGTAGCAGCACATTCGCTCTGCCTTGTAGCCTGAATCTTAACGGAAAGCTTCTCGGCTACGTCTGGCCCAGAGCACAGGTTGAGGTCAACGAGCTTCCCCAGAGCTTGCCCCCGAGGCGTGGAAACTTGGATTTGCAGCACCTTTCAGGGGAACTCTTCCTTCCTTTACAGCCTGCACAGCGCCGGCAGATGGCGGTGCTCTCTGCAGCCTTCTTCTCGCTTCCAAGTACCACAGGGCACCTTGCAGCCTTGCAGAGAGCAAAGAGGCAGATAGACATCTCGCCCAGAAGAAGGTGCCAGGACGTAAAGGTGCTCGTCCTTTCCGCCCCTAGTCGCCCGGATTGTGGTGCTGTGTTGAAAGTCTTGGCCAGCCAAAGGCTAATGCAGCAAGTGCTTCTCTCCTGAAGCACTTGGCTGAGTGAGAGCTGCACACACGGTTTGGACACTGTAAAGCAGCAAGAGAAATGATTGTACCTCGAGCTGAGGAAAATCCCTGCCCAGAACCCTGTGCATGCGTGCACTATAGCCTCTGAAGAGCGGGACAGCTCCAAGCCATCGCTGGGCGTCACTTCTGTCCAGAGCACAGAAGGCGAAGAACGAAGCAGCCGGGCACCGGGCTCATGCACTCAGTGCACCGAATTGCCTAAGTTCAGCACAAAGCTGCTTCACAAGCCCAGTCAGCTGAGAATGCTCCGGCTGCTTCCGAGAGTAAGGCGCAGCCCTTGCACTCCATCACACAAGCTGGCCAGAAACAGTTTCTTACAGCCGCACTGTTGCAGAGTCCACGCAGCTTGAGCGCACGCAGAAGGAGGCGTCCAGAAAGAAGGCGTTCTTCAAGTCCCCCTTCTCTAAGCAGCCTTGAAACTGAGCACAGCACACTGCGCCTAGGCAGCTTCTTTCTCCGAGAGACGTGCCCTCCTCACACCATGCACTCTCGCAGCTCCCTTGCCCACTTGCAGCAGCTGCTGCCAAAGAAAAAGGCTCCAGGAGTAGCAGCCACTGCTGGGCTGAACCTTCCCCTTGCCTCACGTCAAGCACCAGAAACTGTCCTCTGCACTCTGTCTTTCCCTTCTCCACCGCATCTACCACTGGCATCTCTGCATCTCCAAGCACGAAGCTAGCAGAATTGCTTCCAGGGAATAGTGGAAGAGAAATAGGTAGCAGCACAAGTAGCCGCGAGTTGAACTTTCTGCTTCCGACTGCTCAAGTGAATCCGCAAACAAGCGAGTGGCAGGCACGCTTCCTCTTGCAGCCTGGGCCATTCGCACAGCAGCCTGCTGCTCTGCCTTCGTTCTTATGCCCTTCGTAGCAGGTCGCGCTTTCGTTTTGCTGGAGACGAACAGTCGTCTGCTTCTCGCCCAGAGAGTGCGGGGCCGGCAGCGAAAGCCTCCAGGCTGCTGCTTCTGCCCAAACACGCCTGGGCTATGCACTTTCTCTCTCGGCGCTGGGTAGCAGCACATTCGCTCTGCCTTGTAGCCTGAATCTTAACGGAAAGCTTCTCGGCTACGTCTGGCACAGAGCACAGGTTGAGGTCAACGAGCTTCCCCAGAGCTTGCCCCCGAGGCGTGGAAACTTGGATTTGCAGCACCTTTCAGGGGAACTCTTCCTTCCTTTACAGCCTGCACAGCGCCGGCAGACGGCGGTGCTCTCTGCAGCCTTCTTCTCGCTTCCAAGTACCACAGGGCACCTTGCAGCCTTGCAGAGAGCAAAGAGGCAGATAGACATCTCGCCCAGAAGAAGGTGCCAGGACGAAAAGGTGCTCGTCCTTTCCGCCCCTAGTCGCCCGGATTGTGGTGCTGTGTTGAAAGTCTTGGCCAGCCAAAGGCTAATGCAGCAAGTGCTTCTCTCCTGAAGCACTTGGCTGAGTGAGAGCTGCACACACGGTTTGGACACTGTAAAGCAGCAAGAGAAATGATTGTACCTCGAGCTGAGGAAAATCCCTGCCCAGAACCCTGTGCATGCGTGCACTATAGCCTCTGAAGAGCGGGACAGCTCCAAGCCATCGCTGGGCGTCACTTCTGTCCAGAGCACAGAAGACGAAGAACGAAGCAGCCGGGCACCGGGCTCATGCACTCAGTGCACCGAATTGCCTAAGTTCAGCACAAAGCTGCTTCACAAGCCCAGTCAGCTGAGAATGCTCCGGCTGCTTCCGAGAGGAAGGCGCAGCCCTTGCACTCCATCACACAAGCTGGCCAGAAACAGTTTCTTACAGCCGCACTGTTGCAGAGTCCACGCAGCTTGAGCGCACGCAGAAGGAGGCGTCCAGAAAGAAGGCGTTCTTCAAGTCCCCCTTCTCTAAGCAGCCTTGAAACTGAGCACAGCACACTGCGCCTAGGCAGCTTCTTTCTCCGAGAGACGTGCCCTCCTCACACCATGCACTCTCGCAGCTCCCTTGCCCACTTGCAGCAGCTGCTGCCAAAGAAAAAGGCTCCAGGAGTAGCAGCCACTGCTGGGCTGAACCTTCCCCTTGCCTCACGTCAAGCACCAGAAACTGTCCTCTGCACTCTGTCTTTCCCTTCTCCACCGCATCTACCACTGGCATCTCTGCATCTCCAAGCACGAAGCTAGCAGAATTGCTTCCAGGGAATAGTGGAAGAGAAATAGGTAGCAGCACAAGTAGCCGCGAGTTGAACTTTCTGCTTCCGACTGCTCAAGTGAATCCGCAAACAAGCGAGTGGCAGGCACGCTTCCTCTTGCAGCCTGGGCCATTCGCACAGCAGCCTGCTGCTCTGCCTTCGTTCTTATGCCCTTCGTAGCAGGTCGCGCTTTCGTTTTGCTGGAGACGAACAGTCGTCTGCTTCTCGCCCAGAGAGCGCGGGGCCGGCAGCGAAAGCCTCCAGGCTGCTGCTTCTGCCCAAACATGCCTGGGCTATGCACTTTCTCTCTCGGCGCTGGGTAGCAGCACATTCGCTCTGCCTTGTAGCCTGAATCTTAACGGAAAGCTTCTCGGCTACGTCTGGCCCAGAGCACAGGTTGAGGTCAACGAGCTTCCCCAGAGCTTGCCCCCGAGGCGTGGAAACTTGGATTTGCAGCACCTTTCAGGGGAACTCTTCCTTCCTTTACAGCCTGCACAGCGCCGGCAGACGGCGGTGCTCTCTGCAGCCTTCTTCTCGCTTCCAAGTACCACAGGGCACCTTGCAGCCTTGCAGAGAGCAAAGAGGCAGATAGACATCTCGCCCAGAAGAAGGTGCCAGGACGAAAAGGTGCTCGTCCTTTCCGCCCCTAGTCGCCCGGATTGTGGTGCTGTGTTGAAAGTCTTGGCCAGCCAAAGGCTAATGCAGCAAGTGCTTCTCTCCTGAAGCACTTGGCTGAGTGAGAGCTGCACACACGGTTTGGACACTGTAAAGCAGCAAGAGAAATGATTGTACCTCGAGCTGAGGAAAATCCCTGCCCAGAACCCTGTGCATGCGTGCACTATAGCCTCTGAAGAGCGGGACAGCTCCAAGCCATCGCTGGGCGTCACTTCTGTCCAGAGCACAGAAGACGAAGAACGAAGCAGCCGGGCACCGGGCTCATGCACTCAGTGCACCGAACTGCCTAAGTTCAGCACAAAGCTGCTTCACAAGCCCAGTCAGCTGAGAATGCTCCGGCTGCTTCCGAGAGGAAGGCGCAGCCCTTGCACTCCATCACACAAGCTGGCCAGAAACAGTTTCTTACAGCCGCACTGTTGCAGAGTCCACGCAGCTTGAGCGCACGCAGAAGGAGGCGTCCAGAAAGAAGGCGTTCTTCAAGTCCCCCTTCTCTAAGCAGCCTTGAAACTGAGCACAGCACACTGCGCCTAGGCAGCTTCTTTCTCCGAGAGACGTGCCCTCCTCACACCATGCACTCTCGCAGCTCCCTTGCCCACTTGCAGCAGCTGCTGCCAAAGAAAAAGGCTCCAGGAGTAGCAGCCACTGCTGGGCTGAACCTTCCCCTTGCCTCACGTCAAGCACCAGAAACTGTCCTCTGCACTCTGTCTTTCCCTTCTCCACCGCATCTACCACTGGCATCTCTGCATCTCCAAGCACGAAGCTAGCAGAATTGCTTCCAGGGAATAGTGGAAGAGAAATAGGTAGCAGCACAAGTAGCCGCGAGTTGAACTTTCTGCTTCCGACTGCTCAAGTGAATCCGCAAACAAGCGAGTGGCAGGCACGCTTCCTCTTGCAGCCTGGGCCATTCGCACAGCAGCCTGCTGCTCTGCCTTCGTTCTTATGCCCTTCGTAGCAGGTCGCGCTTTCGTTTTGCTGGAGACGAACAGTCGTCTGCTTCTCGCCCAGAGAGCGCGGGGCCGGCAGCGAAAGCCTCCAGGCTGCTGCTTCTGCCCAAACACGCCTGGGCTATACACTTTCTCTCTCGGCGCTGGGTAGCAGCACATTCGCTCTGCCTTGTAGCCTGAATCTTAACGGAAAGCTTCTCGGCTACGTCTGGCCCAGAGCACAGGTTGAGGTCAACGAGCTTCCCCAGAGCTTGCCCCCGAGGCGTGGAAACTTGGATTTGCAGCACCTTTCAGGGGAACTCTTCCTTCCTTTACAGCCTGCACAGCGCCGGCAGATGGCGGTGCTCTCTGCAGCCTTCTTCTCGCTTCCAAGTACCACAGGGCACCTTGCAGCCTTGCAGAGAGCAAAGAGGCAGATAGACATCTCGCCCAGAAGAAGGTGCCAGGACGAAAAGGTGCTCGTCCTTTCCGCCCCTAGTCGCCCGGATTGTGGTGCTGTGTTGAAAGCCTTGGCCAGCCAAAGGCTAATGCAGCAAGTGCTTCTCTCCTGAAGCACTTGGCTGAGTGAGAGCTGCACACACGGTTTGGACACTGTAAAGCAGCAAGAGAAATGATTGTACCTCGAGCTGAGGAAAATCCCTGCCCAGAACCCTGTGCATGCGTGCACTATAGCCTCTGAAGAGCGGGACAGCTCCAAGCCATCGCTGGGCGTCACTTCTGTCCAGAGCACAGAAGACGAAGAACGAAGCAGCCGGGCACCGGGCTCATGCACTCAGTGCACCGAACTGCCTAAGTTCAGCACATAGCTGCTTCACAAGCCCAGTCAGCTGAGAATGCTCCGGCTGCTTCCGAGAGTAAGGCGCAGCCCTTGCACTCCATCACACAAGCTGGCCAGAAACAGTTTCTTACAGCCACACTGTTGCAGAGTCCACGCAGCTTGAGCGCACGCAGAAGGAGGCGTCCAGAAAGAAGGCGTTCTTCAAGTCCCCCTTCTCTAAGCAGCCTTGAAACTGAGCACAGCACACTGCGCCTAGGCAGCTTCTTTCTCCGAGAGACGTGCCCTCCTCACACCATGCACTCTCGCAGCTCCCTTGCCCACTTGCAGCAGCTGCTGCCAAAGAAAAAGGCTCCAGGAGTAGCAGCCACTGCTGGGCTGAACCTTCCCCTTGCCTCACGTCAAGCACCAGAAACTGTCCTCTGCACTCTGTCTTTCCCTTCTCCACCGCATCTACCACTGGCATCTCTGCATCTCCAAGCACGAAGCTAGCAGAATTGCTTCCAGGGAATAGTGGAAGAGAAATAGGTAGCAGCACAAGTAGCCGCGAGTTGAACTTTCTGCTTCCGACTGCTCAAGTGAATCCGCAAACAAGCGAGTGGCAGGCACGCTTCCTCTTGCAGCCTGGGCCATTCGCACAGCAGCCTGCTGCTCTGCCTTCGTTCTTATGCCCTTCGTAGCAGGTCGCGCTTTCGTTTTGCTGGAGACGAACAGTCGTCTGCTTCTCGCCCAGAGAGTGCGGGGCCGGCAGCGAAAGCCTCCAGGCTGCTGCTTCTGCCCAAACACGCCTGGGCTATGCACTTTCTCTCTCGGCGCTGGGTAGCAGCACATTCGCTCTGCCTTGTAGCCTGAATCTTAACGGAAAGCTTCTCGGCTACGTCTGGCACAGAGCACAGGTTGAGGTCAACGAGCTTCCCCAGAGCTTGCCCCCGAGGCGTGGAAACTTGGATTTGCAGCACCTTTCAGGGGAACTCTTCCTTCCTTTACAGCCTGCACAGCGCCGGCAGACGGCGGTGCTCTCTGCAGCCTTCTTCTCGCTTCCAAGTACCACAGGGCACCTTGCAGCCTTGCAGAGAGCAAAGAGGCAGATAGACATCTCGCCCAGAAGAAGGTGCCAGGACGAAAAGGTGCTCGTCCTTTCCGCCCCTAGTCGCCCGGATTGTGGTGCTGTGTTGAAAGTCTTGGCCAGCCAAAGGCTAATGCAGCAAGTGCTTCTCTCCTGAAGCACTTGGCTGAGTGAGAGCTGCACACACGGTTTGGACACTGTAAAGCAGCAAGAGAAATGATTGTACCTCTAGCTGAGGAAAATCCCTGCCCAGAACCCTGTGCATGCGTGCACTATAGCCTCTGAAGAGCGGGACAGCTCCAAGCCATCGCTGGGCGTCACTTCTGTCCAGAGCACAGAAGGCGAAGAACGAAGCAGCCGGGCACCGGGCTCATGCACTCAGTGCACCGAATTGCCTAAGTTCAGCACAAAGCTGCTTCACAAGCCCAGTCAGCTGAGAATGCTCCGGCTGCTTCCGAGAGTAAGGCGCAGCCCTTGCACTCCATCACACAAGCTGGCCAGAAACAGTTTCTTACAGCCGCACTGTTGCAGAGTCCACGCAGCTTGAGCGCACGCAGAAGGAGGCGTCCAGAAAGAAGGCGTTCTTCAAGTCCCCCTTCTCTAAGCAGCCTTGAAACTGAGCACAGCACACTGCGCCTAGGCAGCTTCTTTCTCCGAGAGACGTGCCCTCCTCACACCATGCACTCTCGCAGCTCCCTTGCCCACTTGCAGCAGCTGCTGCCAAAGAAAAAGGCTCCAGGAGTAGCAGCCACTGCTGGGCTGAACCTTCCCCTTGCCTCACGTCAAGCACCAGAAACTGTCCTCTGCACTCTGTCTTTCCCTTCTCCACCGCATCTACCACTGGCATCTCTGCATCTCCAAGCACGAAGCTAGCAGAATTGCTTCCAGGGAATAGTGGAAGAGAAATAGGTAGCAGCACAAGTAGCCGCGAGTTGAACTTTCTGCTTCCGACTGCTCAAGTGAATCCGCAAACAAGCGAGTGGCAGGCACGCTTCCTCTTGCAGCCTGGGCCATTCGCACAGCAGCCTGCTGCTCTGCCTTCGTTCTTATGCCCTTCGTAGCAGGTCGCGCTTTCGTTTTGCTGGAGACGAACAGTCGTCTGCTTCTCGCCCAGAGAGCGCGGGGCCGGCAGCGAAAGCCTCCAGGCTGCTGCTTCTGCCCAAACACGCCTGGGCTATGCACTTTCTCTCTCGGCGCTGGGTAGCAGCACATTCGCTCTGCCTTGTAGCCTGAATCTTAACGGAAAGCTTCTCGGCTACGTCTGGCCCAGAGCACAGGTTGAGGTCAACGAGCTTCCCCAGAGCTTGCCCCCGAGGCGTGGAAACTTGGATTTGCAGCACCTTTCAGGGGAACTCTTCCTTCCTTTACAGCCTGCACAGCGCCGGCAGATGGCGGTGCTCTCTGCAGCCTTCTTCTCGCTTCCAAGTACCACAGGGCACCTTGCAGCCTTGCAGAGAGCAAAGAGGCAGATAGACATCTCGCCCAGAAGAAGGTGCCAGGACGTAAAGGTGCTCGTCCTTTCCGCCCCTAGTCGCCCGGATTGTGGTGCTGTGTTGAAAGTCTTGGCCAGCCAAAGGCTAATGCAGCAAGTGCTTCTCTCCTGAAGCACTTGGCTGAGTGAGAGCTGCACACACGGTTTGGACACTGTAAAGCAGCAAGAGAAATGATTGTACCTCGAGCTGAGGAAAATCCCTGCCCAGAACCCTGTGCATGCGTGCACTATAGCCTCTGAAGAGCGGGACAGCTCCAAGCCATCGCTGGGCGTCACTTCTGTCCAGAGCACAGAAGGCGAAGAACGAAGCAGCCGGGCACCGGGCTCATGCACTCAGTGCACCGAATTGCCTAAGTTCAGCACAAAGCTGCTTCACAAGCCCAGTCAGCTGAGAATGCTCCGGCTGCTTCCGAGAGTAAGGCGCAGCCCTTGCACTCCATCACACAAGCTGGCCAGAAACAGTTTCTTACAGCCGCACTGTTGCAGAGTCCACGCAGCTTGAGCGCACGCAGAAGGAGGCGTCCAGAAAGAAGGCGTTCTTCAAGTCCCCCTTCTCTAAGCAGCCTTGAAACTGAGCACAGCACACTGCGCCTAGGCAGCTTCTTTCTCCGAGAGACGTGCCCTCCTCACACCATGCACTCTCGCAGCTCCCTTGCCCACTTGCAGCAGCTGCTGCCAAAGAAAAAGGCTCCAGGAGTAGCAGCCACTGCTGGGCTGAACCTTCCCCTTGCCTCACGTCAAGCACCAGAAACTGTCCTCTGCACTCTGTCTTTCCCTTCTCCACCGCATCTACCACTGGCATCTCTGCATCTCCAAGCACGAAGCTAGCAGAATTGCTTCCAGGGAATAGTGGAAGAGAAATAGGTAGCAGCACAAGTAGCCGCGAGTTGAACTTTCTGCTTCCGACTGCTCAAGTGAATCCGCAAACAAGCGAGTGGCAGGCACGCTTCCTCTTGCAGCCTGGGCCATTCGCACAGCAGCCTGCTGCTCTGCCTTCGTTCTTATGCCCTTCGTAGCAGGTCGCGCTTTCGTTTTGCTGGAGACGAACAGTCGTCTGCTTCTCGCCCAGAGAGCGCGGGGCCGGCAGCGAAAGCCTCCAGGCTGCTGCTTCTGCCCAAACACGCCTGGGCTATACACTTTCTCTCTCGGCGCTGGGTAGCAGCACATTCGCTCTGCCTTGTAGCCTGAATCTTAACGGAAAGCTTCTCGGCTACGTCTGGCCCAGAGCACAGGTTGAGGTCAACGAGCTTCCCCAGAGCTTGCCCCCGAGGCGTGGAAACTTGAATTTGCAGCACCTTTCAGGGGAACTCTTCCTTCCTTTACAGCCTGCACAGCGCCGGCAGATGGCGGTGCTCTCTGCAGCCTTCTTCTCGCTTCCAAGTACCACAGGGCACCTTGCAGCCTTGCAGAGAGCAAAGAGGCAGATAGACATCTCGCCCAGAAGAAGGTGCCAGGACGAAAAGGTGCTCGTCCTTTCCGCCCCTAGTCGCCCGGATTGTGGTGCTGTGTTGAAAGTCTTGGCCAGCCAAAGGCTAATGCAGCAAGTGCTTCTCTCCTGAAGCACTTGGCTGAGTGAGAGCTGCACACACGGTTTGGACACTGTAAAGCAGCAAGAGAAATGATTGTACCTCGAGCTGAGGAAAATCCCTGCCCAGAACCCTGTGCATGCGTGCACTATAGCCTCTGAAGAGCGGGACAGCTCCAAGCCATCGCTGGGCGTCACTTCTGTCCAGAGCACAGAAGGCGAAGAACGAAGCAGCCGGGCACCGGGCTCATGCACTCAGTGCACCGAATTGCCTAAGTTCAGCACAAAGCTGCTTCACAAGCCCAGTCAGCTGAGAATGCTCCGGCTGCTTCCGAGAGGAAGGCGCAGCCCTTGCACTCCATCACACAAGCTGGCCAGAAACAGTTTCTTACAGCCGCACTGTTGCAGAGTCCACGCAGCTTGAGCGCACGCAGAAGGAGGCGTCCAGAAAGAAGGCGTTCTTCAAGTCCCCCTTCTCTAAGCAGCCTTGAAACTGAGCACAGCACACTGCGCCTAGGCAGCTTCTTTCTCCGAGAGACGTGCCCTCCTCACACCATGCACTCTCGCAGCTCCCTTGCCCACTTGCAGCAGCTGCTGCCAAAGAAAAAGGCTCCAGGAGTAGCAGCCACTGCTGGGCTGAACCTTCCCCTTGCCTCACGTCAAGCACCAGAAACTGTCCTCTGCACTCTGTCTTTCCCTTCTCCACCGCATCTACCACTGGCATCTCTGCATCTCCAAGCACGAAGCTAGCAGAATTGCTTCCAGGGAATAGTGGAAGAGAAATAGGTAGCAGCACAAGTAGCCGCGAGTTGAACTTTCTGCTTCCGACTGCTCAAGTGAATCCGCAAACAAGCGAGTGGCAGGCACGCTTCCTCTTGCAGCCTGGGCCATTCGCACAGCAGCCTGCTGCTCTGCCTTCGTTCTTATGCCCTTCGTAGCAGGTCGCGCTTTCGTTTTGCTGGAGACGAACAGTCGTCTGCTTCTCGCCCAGAGAGCGCGGGGCCGGCAGCGAAAGCCTCCAGGCTGCTGCTTCTGCCCAAACACGCCTGGGCTATGCACTTTCTCTCTCGGCGCTGGGTAGCAGCACATTCGCTCTGCCTTGTAGCCTGAATCTTAACGGAAAGCTTCTCGGCTACGTCTGGCCCAGAGCACAGGTTGAGGTCAACGAGCTTCCCCAGAGCTTGCCCCCGAGGCGTGGAAACTTGGATTTGCAGCACCTTTCAGGGGAACTCTTCCTTCCTTTACAGCCTGCACAGCGCCGGCAGATGGCGGTGCTCTCTGCAGCCTTCTTCTCGCTTCCAAGTACCACAGGGCACCTTGCAGCCTTGCAGAGAGCAAAGAGGCAGATAGACATCTCGCCCAGAAGAAGGTGCCAGGACGTAAAGGTGCTCGTCCTTTCCGCCCCTAGTCGCCCGGATTGTGGTGCTGTGTTGAAAGTCTTGGCCAGCCAAAGGCTAATGCAGCAAGTGCTTCTCTCCTGAAGCACTTGGCTGAGTGAGAGCTGCACACACGGTTTGGACACTGTAAAGCAGCAAGAGAAATGATTGTACCTCGAGCTGAGGAAAATCCCTGCCCAGAACCCTGTGCATGCGTGCACTATAGCCTCTGAAGAGCGGGACAGCTCCAAGCCATCGCTGGGCGTCACTTCTGTCCAGAGCACAGAAGGCGAAGAACGAAGCAGCCGGGCACCGGGCTCATGCACTCAGTGCACCGAATTGCCTAAGTTCAGCACAAAGCTGCTTCACAAGCCCAGTCAGCTGAGAATGCTCCGGCTGCTTCCGAGAGTAAGGCGCAGCCCTTGCACTCCATCACACAAGCTGGCCAGAAACAGTTTCTTACAGCCGCACTGTTGCAGAGTCCACGCAGCTTGAGCGCACGCAGAAGGAGGCGTCCAGAAAGAAGGCGTTCTTCAAGTCCCCCTTCTCTAAGCAGCCTTGAAACTGAGCACAGCACACTGCGCCTAGGCAGCTTCTTTCTCCGAGAGACGTGCCCTCCTCACACCATGCACTCTCGCAGCTCCCTTGCCCACTTGCAGCAGCTGCTGCCAAAGAAAAAGGCTCCAGGAGTAGCAGCCACTGCTGGGCTGAACCTTCCCCTTGCCTCACGTCAAGCACCAGAATCTGTCCTCTGCACTCTGTCTTTCCCTTCTCCACCGCATCTACCACTGGCATCTCTGCATCTCCAAGCACGAAGCTAGCAGAATTGCTTCCAGGGAATAGTGGAAGAGAAATAGGTAGCAGCACAAGTAGCCGCGAGTTGAACTTTCTGCTTCCGACTGCTCAAGTGAATCCGCAAACAAGCGAGTGGCAGGCACGCTTCCTCTTGCAGCCTGGGCCATTCGCACAGCAGCCTGCTGCTCTGCCTTCGTTCTTATGCCCTTCGTAGCAGGTCGCGCTTTCGTTTTGCTGGAGACGAACAGTCGTCTGCTTCTCGCCCAGAGAGTGCGGGGCCGGCAGCGAAAGCCTCCAGGCTGCTGCTTCTGCCCAAACACGCCTGGGCTATGCACTTTCTCTCTCGGCGCTGGGTAGCAGCACATTCGCTCTGCCTTGTAGCCTGAATCTTAACGGAAAGCTTCTCGGCTACGTCTGGCCCAGAGCACAGGTTGAGGTCAACGAGCTTCCCCAGAGCTTGCCCCCGAGGCGTGGAAACTTGGATTTGCAGCACCTTTCAGGGGAACTCTTCCTTCCTTTACAGCCTGCACAGCGCCGGCAGATGGCGGTGCTCTCTGCAGCCTTCTTCTCGCTTCCAAGTACCACAGGGCACCTTGCAGCCTTGCAGAGAGCAAAGAGGCAGATAGACATCTCGCCCAGAAGAAGGTGCCAGGACGAAAAGGTGCTCGTCCTTTCCGCCCCTAGTCGCCCGGATTGTGGTGCTGTGTTGAAAGCCTTGGCCAGCCAAAGGCTAATGCAGCAAGTGCTTCTCTCCTGAAGCACTTGGCTGAGTGAGAGCTGCACACACGGTTTGGACACTGTAAAGCAGCAAGAGAAATGATTGTACCTCGAGCTGAGGAAAATCCCTGCCCAGAACCCTGTGCATGCGTGCACTATAGCCTCTGAAGAGCGGGACAGCTCCAAGCCATCGCTGGGCGTCACTTCTGTCCAGAGCACAGAAGACGAAGAACGAAGCAGCCGGGCACCGGGCTCATGCACTCAGTGCACCGAATTGCCTAAGTTCAGCACAAAGCTGCTTCACAAGCCCAGTCAGCTGAGAATGCTCCGGCTGCTTCCGAGAGGAAGGCGCAGCCCTTGCACTCCATCACACAAGCTGGCCAGAAACAGTTTCTTACAGCCGCACTGTTGCAGAGTCCACGCAGCTTGAGCGCACGCAGAAGGAGGCGTCCAGAAAGAAGGCGTTCTTCAAGTCCCCCTTCTCTAAGCAGCCTTGAAACTGAGCACAGCACACTGCGCCTAGGCAGCTTCTTTCTCCGAGAGACGTGCCCTCCTCACACCATGCACTCTCGCAGCTCCCTTGCCCACTTGCAGCAGCTGCTGCCAAAGAAAAAGGCTCCAGGAGTAGCAGCCACTGCTGGGCTGAACCTTCCCCTTGCCTCACGTCAAGCACCAGAAACTGTCCTCTGCACTCTGTCTTTCCCTTCTCCACCGCATCTACCACTGGCATCTCTGCATCTCCAAGCACGAAGCTAGCAGAATTGCTTCCAGGGAATAGTGGAAGAGAAATAGGTAGCAGCACAAGTAGCCGCGAGTTGAACTTTCTGCTTCCGACTGCTCAAGTGAATCCGCAAACAAGCGAGTGGCAGGCACGCTTCCTCTTGCAGCCTGGGCCATTCGCACAGCAGCCTGCTGCTCTGCCTTCGTTCTTATGCCCTTCGTAGCAGGTCGCGCTTTCGTTTTGCTGGAGACGAACAGTCGTCTGCTTCTCGCCCAGAGAGCGCGGGGCCGGCAGCGAAAGCCTCCAGGCTGCTGCTTCTGCCCAAACACGCCTGGGCTATACACTTTCTCTCTCGGCGCTGGGTAGCAGCACATTCGCTCTGCCTTGTAGCCTGAATCTTAACGGAAAGCTTCTCGGCTACGTCTGGCCCAGAGCACAGGTTGAGGTCAACGAGCTTCCCCAGAGCTTGCCCCCGAGGCGTGGAAACTTGAATTTGCAGCACCTTTCAGGGGAACTCTTCCTTCCTTTACAGCCTGCACAGCGCCGGCAGATGGCGGTGCTCTCTGCAGCCTTCTTCTCGCTTCCAAGTACCACAGGGCACCTTGCAGCCTTGCAGAGAGCAAAGAGGCAGATAGACATCTCGCCCAGAAGAAGGTGCCAGGACGAAAAGGTGCTCGTCCTTTCCGCCCCTAGTCGCCCGGATTGTGGTGCTGTGTTGAAAGTCTTGGCCAGCCAAAGGCTAATGCAGCAAGTGCTTCTCTCCTGAAGCACTTGGCTGAGTGAGAGCTGCACACACGGTTTGGACACTGTAAAGCAGCAAGAGAAATGATTGTACCTCGAGCTGAGGAAAATCCCTGCCCAGAACCCTGTGCATGCGTGCACTATAGCCTCTGAAGAGCGGGACAGCTCCAAGCCATCGCTGGGCGTCACTTCTGTCCAGAGCACAGAAGACGAAGAACGAAGCAGCCGGGCACCGGGCTCATGCACTCAGTGCACCGAATTGCCTAAGTTCAGCACAAAGCTGCTTCACAAGCCCAGTCAGCTGAGAATGCTCCGGCTGCTTCCGAGAGGAAGGCGCAGCCCTTGCACTCCATCACACAAGCTGGCCAGAAACAGTTTCTTACAGCCGCACTGTTGCAGAGTCCACGCAGCTTGAGCGCACGCAGAAGGAGGCGTCCAGAAAGAAGGCGTTCTTCAAGTCCCCCTTCTCTAAGCAGCCTTGAAACTGAGCACAGCACACTGCGCCTAGGCAGCTTCTTTCTCCGAGAGACGTGCCCTCCTCACACCATGCACTCTCGCAGCTCCCTTGCCCACTTGCAGCAGCTGCTGCCAAAGAAAAAGGCTCCAGGAGTAGCAGCCACTGCTGGGCTGAACCTTCCCCTTGCCTCACGTCAAGCACCAGAAACTGTCCTCTGCACTCTGTCTTTCCCTTCTCCACCGCATCTACCACTGGCATCTCTGCATCTCCAAGCACGAAGCTAGCAGAATTGCTTCCAGGGAATAGTGGAAGAGAAATAGGTAGCAGCACAAGTAGCCGCGAGTTGAACTTTCTGCTTCCGACTGCTCAAGTGAATCCGCAAACAAGCGAGTGGCAGGCACGCTTCCTCTTGCAGCCTGGGCCATTCGCACAGCAGCCTGCTGCTCTGCCTTCGTTCTTATGCCCTTCGTAGCAGGTCGCGCTTTCGTTTTGCTGGAGACGAACAGTCGTCTGCTTCTCGCCCAGAGAGCGCGGGGCCGGCAGCGAAAGCCTCCAGGCTGCTGCTTCTGCCCAAACACGCCTGGGCTATGCACTTTCTCTCTCGGCGCTGGGTAGCAGCACATTCGCTCTGCCTTGTAGCCTGAATCTTAACGGAAAGCTTCTCGGCTACGTCTGGCCCAGAGCACAGGTTGAGGTCAACGAGCTTCCCCAGAGCTTGCCCCCGAGGCGTGGAAACTTGGATTTGCAGCACCTTTCAGGGGAACTCTTCCTTCCTTTACAGCCTGCACAGCGCCGGCAGATGGCGGTGCTCTCTGCAGCCTTCTTCTCGCTTCCAAGTACCACAGGGCACCTTGCAGCCTTGCAGAGAGCAAAGAGGCAGATAGACATCTCGCCCAGAAGAAGGTGCCAGGACGTAAAGGTGCTCGTCCTTTCCGCCCCTAGTCGCCCGGATTGTGGTGCTGTGTTGAAAGTCTTGGCCAGCCAAAGGCTAATGCAGCAAGTGCTTCTCTCCTGAAGCACTTGGCTGAGTGAGAGCTGCACACACGGTTTGGACACTGTAAAGCAGCAAGAGAAATGATTGTACCTCGAGCTGAGGAAAATCCCTGCCCAGAACCCTGTGCATGCGTGCACTATAGCCTCTGAAGAGCGGGACAGCTCCAAGCCATCGCTGGGCGTCACTTCTGTCCAGAGCACAGAAGGCGAAGAACGAAGCAGCCGGGCACCGGGCTCATGCACTCAGTGCACCGAATTGCCTAAGTTCAGCACAAAGCTGCTTCACAAGCCCAGTCAGCTGAGAATGCTCCGGCTGCTTCCGAGAGTAAGGCGCAGCCCTTGCACTCCATCACACAAGCTGGCCAGAAACAGTTTCTTACAGCCGCACTGTTGCAGAGTCCACGCAGCTTGAGCGCACGCAGAAGGAGGCGTCCAGAAAGAAGGCGTTCTTCAAGTCCCCCTTCTCTAAGCAGCCTTGAAACTGAGCACAGCACACTGCGCCTAGGCAGCTTCTTTCTCCGAGAGACGTGCCCTCCTCACACCATGCACTCTCGCAGCTCCCTTGCCCACTTGCAGCAGCTGCTGCCAAAGAAAAAGGCTCCAGGAGTAGCAGCCACTGCTGGGCTGAACCTTCCCCTTGCCTCACGTCAAGCACCAGAATCTGTCCTCTGCACTCTGTCTTTCCCTTCTCCACCGCATCTACCACTGGCATCTCTGCATCTCCAAGCACGAAGCTAGCAGAATTGCTTCCAGGGAATAGTGGAAGAGAAATAGGTAGCAGCACAAGTAGCCGCGAGTTGAACTTTCTGCTTCCGACTGCTCAAGTGAATCCGCAAACAAGCGAGTGGCAGGCACGCTTCCTCTTGCAGCCTGGGCCATTCGCACAGCAGCCTGCTGCTCTGCCTTCGTTCTTATGCCCTTCGTAGCAGGTCGCGCTTTCGTTTTGCTGGAGACGAACAGTCGTCTGCTTCTCGCCCAGAGAGCGTGGGGCCGGCAGCGAAAGCCTCCAGGCTGCTGCTTCTGCCCAAACACGCCTGGGCTATGCACTTTCTCTCTCGGCGCTGGGTAGCAGCACATTCGCTCTGCCTTGTAGCCTGAATCTTAACGGAAAGCTTCTCGGCTACGTCTGGCCCAGAGCACAGGTTGAGGTCAACGAGCTTCCCCAGAGCTTGCCCCCGAGGCGTGGAAACTTGGATTTGCAGCACCTTTCAGGGGAACTCTTCCTTCCTTTACAGCCTGCACAGCGCCGGCAGATGGCGGTGCTCTCTGCAGCCTTCTTCTCGCTTCCAAGTACCACAGGGCACCTTGCAGCCTTGCAGAGAGCAAAGAGGCAGATAGACATCTCGCCCAGAAGAAGGTGCCAGGACGAAAAGGTGCTCGTCCTTTCCGCCCCTAGTCGCCCGGATTGTGGTGCTGTGTTGAAAGTCTTGGCCAGCCAAAGGCTAATGCAGCAAGTGCTTCTCTCCTGAAGCACTTGGCTGAGTGAGAGCTGCACACACGGTTTGGACACTGTAAAGCAGCAAGAGAAATGATTGTACCTCGAGCTGAGGAAAATCCCTGCCCAGAACCCTGTGCATGCGTGCACTATAGCCTCTGAAGAGCGGGACAGCTCCAAGCCATCGCTGGGCGTCACTTCTGTCCAGAGCACAGAAGGCGAAGAACGAAGCAGCCGGGCACCGGGCTCATGCACTCAGTGCACCGAATTGCCTAAGTTCAGCACAAAGCTGCTTCACAAGCCCAGTCAGCTGAGAATGCTCCGGCTGCTTCCGAGAGTAAGGCGCAGCCCTTGCACTCCATCACACAAGCTGGCCAGAAACAGTTTCTTACAGCCGCACTGTTGCAGAGTCCACGCAGCTTGAGCGCACGCAGAAGGAGGCGTCCAGAAAGAAGGCGTTCTTCAAGTCCCCCTTCTCTAAGCAGCCTTGAAACTGAGCACAGCACACTGCGCCTAGGCAGCTTCTTTCTCCGAGAGACGTGCCCTCCTCACACCATGCACTCTCGCAGCTCCCTTGCCCACTTGCAGCAGCTGCTGCCAAAGAAAAAGGCTCCAGGAGTAGCAGCCACTGCTGGGCTGAACCTTCCCCTTGCCTCACGTCAAGCACCAGAAACTGTCCTCTGCACTCTGTCTTTCCCTTCTCCACCGCATCTACCACTGGCATCTCTGCATCTCCAAGCACGAAGCTAGCAGAATTGCTTCCAGGGAATAGTGGAAGAGAAATAGGTAGCAGCACAAGTAGCCGCGAGTTGAACTTTCTGCTTCCGACTGCTCAAGTGAATCCGCAAACAAGCGAGTGGCAGGCACGCTTCCTCTTGCAGCCTGGGCCATTCGCACAGCAGCCTGCTGCTCTGCCTTCGTTCTTATGCCCTTCGTAGCAGGTCGCGCTTTCGTTTTGCTGGAGACGAACAGTCGTCTGCTTCTCGCCCAGAGAGCGTGGGGCCGGCAGCGAAAGCCTCCAGGCTGCTGCTTCTGCCCAAACACGCCTGGGCTATGCACTTTCTCTCTCGGCGCTGGGTAGCAGCACATTCGCTCTGCCTTGTAGCCTGAATCTTAACGGAAAGCTTCTCGGCTACGTCTGGCCCAGAGCACAGGTTGAGGTCAACGAGCTTCCCCAGAGCTTGCCCCCGAGGCGTGGAAACTTGGATTTGCAGCACCTTTCAGGGGAACTCTTCCTTCCTTTACAGCCTGCACAGCGCCGGCAGATGGCGGTGCTCTCTGCAGCCTTCTTCTCGCTTCCAAGTACCACAGGGCACCTTGCAGCCTTGCAGAGAGCAAAGAGGCAGATAGACATCTCGCCCAGAAGAAGGTGCCAGGACGAAAAGGTGCTCGTCCTTTCCGCCCCTAGTCGCCCGGATTGTGGTGCTGTGTTGAAAGTCTTGGCCAGCCAAAGGCTAATGCAGCAAGTGCTTCTCTCCTGAAGCACTTGGCTGAGTGAGAGCTGCACACACGGTTTGGACACTGTAAAGCAGCAAGAGAAATGATTGTACCTCGAGCTGAGGAAAATCCCTGCCCAGAACCCTGTGCATGCGTGCACTATAGCCTCTGAAGAGCGGGACAGCTCCAAGCCATCGCTGGGCGTCACTTCTGTCCAGAGCACAGAAGGCGAAGAACGAAGCAGCCGGGCACCGGGCTCATGCACTCAGTGCACCGAATTGCCTAAGTTCAGCACAAAGCTGCTTCACAAGCCCAGTCAGCTGAGAATGCTCCGGCTGCTTCCGAGAGGAAGGCGCAGCCCTTGCACTCCATCACACAAGCTGGCCAGAAACAGTTTCTTACAGCCGCACTGTTGCAGAGTCCACGCAGCTTGAGCGCACGCAGAAGGAGGCGTCCAGAAAGAAGGCGTTCTTCAAGTCCCCCTTCTCTAAGCAGCCTTGAAACTGAGCACAGCACACTGCGCCTAGGCAGCTTCTTTCTCCGAGAGACGTGCCCTCCTCACACCATGCACTCTCGCAGCTCCCTTGCCCACTTGCAGCAGCTGCTGCCAAAGAAAAAGGCTCCAGGAGTAGCAGCCACTGCTGGGCTGAACCTTCCCCTTGCCTCACGTCAAGCACCAGAAACTGTCCTCTGCACTCTGTCTTTCCCTTCTCCACCGCATCTACCACTGGCATCTCTGCATCTCCAAGCACGAAGCTAGCAGAATTGCTTCCAGGGAATAGTGGAAGAGAAATAGGTAGCAGCACAAGTAGCCGCGAGTTGAACTTTCTGCTTCCGACTGCTCAAGTGAATCCGCAAACAAGCGAGTGGCAGGCACGCTTCCTCTTGCAGCCTGGGCCATTCGCACAGCAGCCTGCTGCTCTGCCTTCGTTCTTATGCCCTTCGTAGCAGGTCGCGCTTTCGTTTTGCTGGAGACGAACAGTCGTCTGCTTCTCGCCCAGAGAGTGCGGGGCCGGCAGCGAAAGCCTCCAGGCTGCTGCTTCTGCCCAAACACGCCTGGGCTATGCACTTTCTCTCTCGGCGCTGGGTAGCAGCACATTCGCTCTGCCTTGTAGCCTGAATCTTAACGGAAAGCTTCTCGGCTACGTCTGGCCCAGAGCACAGGTTGAGGTCAACGAGCTTCCCCAGAGCTTGCCCCCGAGGCGTGGAAACTTGGATTTGCAGCACCTTTCAGGGGAACTCTTCCTTCCTTTACAGCCTGCACAGCGCCGGCAGATGGCGGTGCTCTCTGCAGCCTTCTTCTCGCTTCCAAGTACCACAGGGCACCTTGCAGCCTTGCAGAGAGCAAAGAGGCAGATAGACATCTCGCCCAGAAGAAGGTGCCAGGACGAAAAGGTGCTCGTCCTTTCCGCCCCTAGTCGCCCGGATTGTGGTGCTGTGTTGAAAGCCTTGGCCAGCCAAAGGCTAATGCAGCAAGTGCTTCTCTCCTGAAGCACTTGGCTGAGTGAGAGCTGCACACACGGTTTGGACACTGTAAAGCAGCAAGAGAAATGATTGTACCTCGAGCTGAGGAAAATCCCTGCCCAGAACCCTGTGCATGCGTGCACTATAGCCTCTGAAGAGCGGGACAGCTCCAAGCCATCGCTGGGCGTCACTTCTGTCCAGAGCACAGAAGACGAAGAACGAAGCAGCCGGGCACCGGGCTCATGCACTCAGTGCACCGAATTGCCTAAGTTCAGCACAAAGCTGCTTCACAAGCCCAGTCAGCTGAGAATGCTCCGGCTGCTTCCGAGAGGAAGGCGCAGCCCTTGCACTCCATCACACAAGCTGGCCAGAAACAGTTTCTTACAGCCGCACTGTTGCAGAGTCCACGCAGCTTGAGCGCACGCAGAAGGAGGCGTCCAGAAAGAAGGCGTTCTTCAAGTCCCCCTTCTCTAAGCAGCCTTGAAACTGAGCACAGCACACTGCGCCTAGGCAGCTTCTTTCTCCGAGAGACGTGCCCTCCTCACACCATGCACTCTCGCAGCTCCCTTGCCCACTTGCAGCAGCTGCTGCCAAAGAAAAAGGCTCCAGGAGTAGCAGCCACTGCTGGGCTGAACCTTCCCCTTGCCTCACGTCAAGCACCAGAAACTGTCCTCTGCACTCTGTCTTTCCCTTCTCCACCGCATCTACCACTGGCATCTCTGCATCTCCAAGCACGAAGCTAGCAGAATTGCTTCCAGGGAATAGTGGAAGAGAAATAGGTAGCAGCACAAGTAGCCGCGAGTTGCACTTTCTGCTTCCGACTGCTCAAGTGAATCCGCAAACAAGCGAGTGGCAGGCACGCTTCCTCTTGCAGCCTGGGCCATTCGCACAGCAGCCTGCTGCTCTGCCTTCGTTCTTATGCCCTTCGTAGCAGGTCGCGCTTTCGTTTTGCTGGAGACGAACAGTCGTCTGCTTCTCGCCCAGAGAGTGCGGGGCCGGCAGCGAAAGCCTCCAGGCTGCTGCTTCTGCCCAAACACGCCTGGGCTATGCACTTTCTCTCTCGGCGCTGGGTAGCAGCACATTCGCTCTGCCTTGTAGCCTGAATCTTAACGGAAAGCTTCTCGGCTACGTCTGGCACAGAGCACAGGTTGAGGTCAACGAGCTTCCCCAGAGCTTGCCCCCGAGGCGTGGAAACTTGGATTTGCAGCACCTTTCAGGGGAACTCTTCCTTCCTTTACAGCCTGCACAGCGCCGGCAGACGGCGGTGCTCTCTGCAGCCTTCTTCTCGCTTCCAAGTACCACAGGGCACCTTGCAGCCTTGCAGAGAGCAAAGAGGCAGATAGACATCTCGCCCAGAAGAAGGTGCCAGGACGAAAAGGTGCTCGTCCTTTCCGCCCCTAGTCGCCCGGATTGTGGTGCTGTGTTGAAAGTCTTGGCCAGCCAAAGGCTAATGCAGCAAGTGCTTCTCTCCTGAAGCACTTGGCTGAGTGAGAGCTGCACACACGGTTTGGACACTGTAAAGCAGCAAGAGAAATGATTGTACCTCGAGCTGAGGAAAATCCCTGCCCAGAACCCTGTGCATGCGTGCACTATAGCCTCTGAAGAGCGGGACAGCTCCAAGCCATCGCTGGGCGTCACTTCTGTCCAGAACACAGAAGACGAAGAACGAAGCAGCCGGGCACCGGGCTCATGCACTCAGTGCACCGAATTGCCTAAGTTCAGCACAAAGCTGCTTCACAAGCCCAGTCAGCTGAGAATGCTCCGGCTGCTTCCGAGAGTAAGGCGCAGCCCTTGCACTCCATCACACAAGCTGGCCAGAAACAGTTTCTTACAGCCGCACTGTTGCAGAGTCCACGCAGCTTGAGCGCACGCAGAAGGAGGCGTCCAGAAAGAAGGCGTTCTTCAAGTCCCCCTTCTCTAAGCAGCCTTGAAACTGAGCACAGCACACTGCGCCTAGGCAGCTTCTTTCTCCGAGAGACGTGCCCTCCTCACACCATGCACTCTCGCAGCTCCCTTGCCCACTTGCAGCAGCTGCTGCCAAAGAAAAAGGCTCCAGGAGTAGCAGCCACTGCTGGGCTGAACCTTCCCCTTGCCTCACGTCAAGCACCAGAAACTGTCCTCTGCACTCTGTCTTTCCCTTCTCCACCGCATCTACCACTGGCATCTCTGCATCTCCAAGCACGAAGCTAGCAGAATTGCTTCCAGGGAATAGTGGAAGAGAAATAGGTAGCAGCACAAGTAGCCGCGAGTTGAACTTTCTGCTTCCGACTGCTCAAGTGAATCCGCAAACAAGCGAGTGGCAGGCACGCTTCCTCTTGCAGCCTGGGCCATTCGCACAGCAGCCTGCTGCTCTGCCTTCGTTCTTATGCCCTTCGTAGCAGGTCGCGCTTTCGTTTTGCTGGAGACGAACAGTCGTCTGCTTCTCGCCCAGAGAGTGCGGGGCCGGCAGCGAAAGCCTCCAGGCTGCTGCTTCTGCCCAAACACGCCTGGGCTATGCACTTTCTCTCTCGGCGCTGGGTAGCAGCACATTCGCTCTGCCTTGTAGCCTGAATCTTAACGGAAAGCTTCTCGGCTACGTCTGGCACAGAGCACAGGTTGAGGTCAACGAGCTTCCCCAGAGCTTGCCCCCGAGGCGTGGAAACTTGGATTTGCAGCACCTTTCAGGGGAACTCTTCCTTCCTTTACAGCCTGCACAGCGCCGGCAGATGGCGGTGCTCTCTGCAGCCTTCTTCTCGCTTCCAAGTACCACAGGGCACCTTGCAGCCTTGCAGAGAGCAAAGAGGCAGATAGACATCTCGCCCAGAAGAAGGTGCCAGGACGAAAAGGTGCTCGTCCTTTCCGCCCCTAGTCGCCCGGATTGTGGTGCTGTGTTGAAAGCCTTGGCCAGCCAAAGGCTAATGCAGCAAGTGCTTCTCTCCTGAAGCACTTGGCTGAGTGAGAGCTGCACACACGGTTTGGACACTGTAAAGCAGCAAGAGAAATGATTGTACCTCGAGCTGAGGAAAATCCCTGCCCAGAACCCTGTGCATGCGTGCACTATAGCCTCTGAAGAGCGGGACAGCTCCAAGCCATCGCTGGGCGTCACTTCTGTCCAGAGCACAGAAGGCGAAGAACGAAGCAGCCGGGCACCGGGCTCATGCACTCAGTGCACCGAATTGCCTAAGTTCAGCACAAAGCTGCTTCACAAGCCCAGTCAGCTGAGAATGCTCCGGCTGCTTCCGAGAGGAAGGCGCAGCCCTTGCACTCCATCACACAAGCTGGCCAGAAACAGTTTCTTACAGCCGCACTGTTGCAGAGTCCACGCAGCTTGAGCGCACGCAGAAGGAGGCGTCCAGAAAGAAGGCGTTCTTCAAGTCCCCCTTCTCTAAGCAGCCTTGAAACTGAGCACAGCACACTGCGCCTAGGCAGCTTCTTTCTCCGAGAGACGTGCCCTCCTCACACCATGCACTCTCGCAGCTCCCTTGCCCACTTGCAGCAGCTGCTGCCAAAGAAAAAGGCTCCAGGAGTAGCAGCCACTGCTGGGCTGAACCTTCCCCTTGCCTCACGTCAAGCACCAGAAACTGTCCTCTGCACTCTGTCTTTCCCTTCTCCACCGCATCTACCACTGGCATCTCTGCATCTCCAAGCACGAAGCTAGCAGAATTGCTTCCAGGGAATAGTGGAAGAGAAATAGGTAGCAGCACAAGTAGCCGCGAGTTGAACTTTCTGCTTCCGACTGCTCAAGTGAATCCGCAAACAAGCGAGTGGCAGGCACGCTTCCTCTTGCAGCCTGGGCCATTCGCACAGCAGCCTGCTGCTCTGCCTTCGTTCTTATGCCCTTCGTAGCAGGTCGCGCTTTCGTTTTGCTGGAGACGAACAGTCGTCTGCTTCTCGCCCAGAGAGTGCGGGGCCGGCAGCGAAAGCCTCCAGGCTGCTGCTTCTGCCCAAACACGCCTGGGCTATGCACTTTCTCTCTCGGCGCTGGGTAGCAGCACATTCGCTCTGCCTTGTAGCCTGAATCTTAACGGAAAGCTTCTCGGCTACGTCTGGCACAGAGCACAGGTTGAGGTCAACGAGCTTCCCCAGAGCTTGCCCCCGAGGCGTGGAAACTTGGATTTGCAGCACCTTTCAGGGGAACTCTTCCTTCCTTTACAGCCTGCACAGCGCCGGCAGATGGCGGTGCTCTCTGCAGCCTTCTTCTCGCTTCCAAGTACCACAGGGCACCTTGCAGCCTTGCAGAGAGCAAAGAGGCAGATAGACATCTCGCCCAGAAGAAGGTGCCAGGACGAAAAGGTGCTCGTCCTTTCCGCCCCTAGTCGCCCGGATTGTGGTGCTGTGTTGAAAGCCTTGGCCAGCCAAAGGCTAATGCAGCAAGTGCTTCTCTCCTGAAGCACTTGGCTGAGTGAGAGCTGCACACACGGTTTGGACACTGTAAAGCAGCAAGAGAAATGATTGTACCTCGAGCTGAGGAAAATCCCTGCCCAGAACCCTGTGCATGCGTGCACTATAGCCTCTGAAGAGCGGGACAGCTCCAAGCCATCGCTGGGCGTCACTTCTGTCCAGAGCACAGAAGACGAAGAACGAAGCAGCCGGGCACCGGGCTCATGCACTCAGTGCACCGAATTGCCTAAGTTCAGCACAAAGCTGCTTCACAAGCCCAGTCAGCTGAGAATGCTCCGGCTGCTTCCGAGAGTAAGGCGCAGCCCTTGCACTCCATCACACAAGCTGGCCAGAAACAGTTTCTTACAGCCGCACTGTTGCAGAGTCCACGCAGCTTGAGCGCACGCAGAAGGAGGCGTCCAGAAAGAAGGCGTTCTTCAAGTCCCCCTTCTCTAAGCAGCCTTGAAACTGAGCACAGCACACTGCGCCTAGGCAGCTTCTTTCTCCGAGAGACGTGCCCTCCTCACACCATGCACTCTCGCAGCTCCCTTGCCCACTTGCAGCAGCTGCTGCCAAAGAAAAAGGCTCCAGGAGTAGCAGCCACTGCTGGGCTGAACCTTCCCCTTGCCTCACGTCAAGCACCAGAAACTGTCCTCTGCACTCTGTCTTTCCCTTCTCCACCGCATCTACCACTGGCATCTCTGCATCTCCAAGCACGAAGCTAGCAGAATTGCTTCCAGGGAATAGTGGAAGAGAAATAGGTAGCAGCACAAGTAGCCGCGAGTTGCACTTTCTGCTTCCGACTGCTCAAGTGAATCCGCAAACAAGCGAGTGGCAGGCACGCTTCCTCTTGCAGCCTGGGCCATTCGCACAGCAGCCTGCTGCTCTGCCTTCGTTCTTATGCCCTTCGTAGCAGGTCGCGCTTTCGTTTTGCTGGAGACGAACAGTCGTCTGCTTCTCGCCCAGAGAGCGCGGGGCCGGCAGCGAAAGCCTCCAGGCTGCTGCTTCTGCCCAAACACGCCTGGGCTATGCACTTTCTCTCTCGGCGCTGGGTAGCAGCACATTCGCTCTGCCTTGTAGCCTGAATCTTAACGGAAAGCTTCTCGGCTACGTCTGGCCCAGAGCACAGGTTGAGGTCAACGAGCTTCCCCAGAGCTTGCCCCCGAGGCGTGGAAACTTGGATTTGCAGCACCTTTCAGGGGAACTCTTCCTTCCTTTACAGCCTGCACAGCGCCGGCAGATGGCGGTGCTCTCTGCAGCCTTCTTCTCGCTTCCAAGTACCACAGGGCACCTTGCAGCCTTGCAGAGAGCAAAGAGGCAGATAGACATCTCGCCCAGAAGAAGGTGCCAGGACGAAAAGGTGCTCGTCCTTTCCGCCCCTAGTCGCCCGGATTGTGGTGCTGTGTTGAAAGCCTTGGCCAGCCAAAGGCTAATGCAGCAAGTGCTTCTCTCCTGAAGCACTTGGCTGAGTGAGAGCTGCACACACGGTTTGGACACTGTAAAGCAGCAAGAGAAATGATTGTACCTCGAGCTGAGGAAAATCCCTGCCCAGAACCCTGTGCATGCGTGCACTATAGCCTCTGAAGAGCGGGACAGCTCCAAGCCATCGCTGGGCGTCACTTCTGTCCAGAACACAGAAGACGAAGAACGAAGCAGCCGGGCACCGGGCTCATGCACTCAGTGCACCGAATTGCCTAAGTTCAGCACAAAGCTGCTTCACAAGCCCAGTCAGCTGAGAATGCTCCGGCTGCTTCCGAGAGTAAGGCGCAGCCCTTGCACTCCATCACACAAGCTGGCCAGAAACAGTTTCTTACAGCCGCACTGTTGCAGAGTCCACGCAGCTTGAGCGCACGCAGAAGGAGGCGTCCAGAAAGAAGGCGTTCTTCAAGTCCCCCTTCTCTAAGCAGCCTTGAAACTGAGCACAGCACACTGCGCCTAGGCAGCTTCTTTCTCCGAGAGACGTGCCCTCCTCACACCATGCACTCTCGCAGCTCCCTTGCCCACTTGCAGCAGCTGCTGCCAAAGAAAAAGGCTCCAGGAGTAGCAGCCACTGCTGGGCTGAACCTTCCCCTTGCCTCACGTCAAGCACCAGAATCTGTCCTCTGCACTCTGTCTTTCCCTTCTCCACCGCATCTACCACTGGCATCTCTGCATCTCCAAGCACGAAGCTAGCAGAATTGCTTCCAGGGAATAGTGGAAGAGAAATAGGTAGCAGCACAAGTAGCCGCGAGTTGAACTTTCTGCTTCCGACTGCTCAAGTGAATCCGCAAACAAGCGAGTGGCAGGCACGCTTCCTCTTGCAGCCTGGGCCATTCGCACAGCAGCCTGCTGCTCTGCCTTCGTTCTTATGCCCTTCGTAGCAGGTCGCGCTTTCGTTTTGCTGGAGACGAACAGTCGTCTGCTTCTCGCCCAGAGAGTGCGGGGCCGGCAGCGAAAGCCTCCAGGCTGCTGCTTCTGCCCAAACACGCCTGGGCTATGCACTTTCTCTCTCGGCGCTGGGTAGCAGCACATTCGCTCTGCCTTGTAGCCTGAATCTTAACGGAAAGCTTCTCGGCTACGTCTGGCCCAGAGCACAGGTTGAGGTCAACGAGCTTCCCCAGAGCTTGCCCCCGAGGCGTGGAAACTTGGATTTGCAGCACCTTTCAGGGGAACTCTTCCTTCCTTTACAGCCTGCACAGCGCCGGCAGATGGCGGTGCTCTCTGCAGCCTTCTTCTCGCTTCCAAGTACCACAGGGCACCTTGCAGCCTTGCAGAGAGCAAAGAGGCAGATAGACATCTCGCCCAGAAGAAGGTGCCAGGACGAAAAGGTGCTCGTCCTTTCCGCCCCTAGTCGCCCGGATTGTGGTGCTGTGTTGAAAGTCTTGGCCAGCCAAAGGCTAATGCAGCAAGTGCTTCTCTCCTGAAGCACTTGGCTGAGTGAGAGCTGCACACACGGTTTGGACACTGTAAAGCAGCAAGAGAAATGATTGTACCTCGAGCTGAGGAAAATCCCTGCCCAGAACCCTGTGCATGCGTGCACTATAGCCTCTGAAGAGCGGGACAGCTCCAAGCCATCGCTGGGCGTCACTTCTGTCCAGAGCACAGAAGGCGAAGAACGAAGCAGCCGGGCACCGGGCTCATGCACTCAGTGCACCGAATTGCCTAAGTTCAGCACAAAGCTGCTTCACAAGCCCAGTCAGCTGAGAATGCTCCGGCTGCTTCCGAGAGTAAGGCGCAGCCCTTGCACTCCATCACACAAGCTGGCCAGAAACAGTTTCTTACAGCCGCACTGTTGCAGAGTCCACGCAGCTTGAGCGCACGCAGAAGGAGGCGTCCAGAAAGAAGGCGTTCTTCAAGTCCCCCTTCTCTAAGCAGCCTTGAAACTGAGCACAGCACACTGCGCCTAGGCAGCTTCTTTCTCCGAGAGACGTGCCCTCCTCACACCATGCACTCTCGCAGCTCCCTTGCCCACTTGCAGCAGCTGCTGCCAAAGAAAAAGGCTCCAGGAGTAGCAGCCACTGCTGGGCTGAACCTTCCCCTTGCCTCACGTCAAGCACCAGAAACTGTCCTCTGCACTCTGTCTTTCCCTTCTCCACCGCATCTACCACTGGCATCTCTGCATCTCCAAGCACGAAGCTAGCAGAATTGCTTCCAGGGAATAGTGGAAGAGAAATAGGTAGCAGCACAAGTAGCCGCGAGTTGAACTTTCTGCTTCCGACTGCTCAAGTGAATCCGCAAACAAGCGAGTGGCAGGCACGCTTCCTCTTGCAGCCTGGGCCATTCGCACAGCAGCCTGCTGCTCTGCCTTCGTTCTTATGCCCTTCGTAGCAGGTCGCGCTTTCGTTTTGCTGGAGACGAACAGTCGTCTGCTTCTCGCCCAGAGAGCGTGGGGCCGGCAGCGAAAGCCTCCAGGCTGCTGCTTCTGCCCAAACACGCCTGGGCTATGCACTTTCTCTCTCGGCGCTGGGTAGCAGCACATTCGCTCTGCCTTGTAGCCTGAATCTTAACGGAAAGCTTCTCGGCTACGTCTGGCCCAGAGCACAGGTTGAGGTCAACGAGCTTCCCCAGAGCTTGCCCCCGAGGCGTGGAAACTTGGATTTGCAGCACCTTTCAGGGGAACTCTTCCTTCCTTTACAGCCTGCACAGCGCCGGCAGATGGCGGTGCTCTCTGCAGCCTTCTTCTCGCTTCCAAGTACCACAGGGCACCTTGCAGCCTTGCAGAGAGCAAAGAGGCAGATAGACATCTCGCCCAGAAGAAGGTGCCAGGACGAAAAGGTGCTCGTCCTTTCCGCCCCTAGTCGCCCGGATTGTGGTGCTGTGTTGAAAGTCTTGGCCAGCCAAAGGCTAATGCAGCAAGTGCTTCTCTCCTGAAGCACTTGGCTGAGTGAGAGCTGCACACACGGTTTGGACACTGTAAAGCAGCAAGAGAAATGATTGTACCTCGAGCTGAGGAAAATCCCTGCCCAGAACCCTGTGCATGCGTGCACTATAGCCTCTGAAGAGCGGGACAGCTCCAAGCCATCGCTGGGCGTCACTTCTGTCCAGAGCACAGAAGACGAAGAACGAAGCAGCCGGGCACCGGGCTCATGCACTCAGTGCACCGAATTGCCTAAGTTCAGCACAAAGCTGCTTCACAAGCCCAGTCAGCTGAGAATGCTCCGGCTGCTTCCGAGAGGAAGGCGCAGCCCTTGCACTCCATCACACAAGCTGGCCAGAAACAGTTTCTTACAGCCGCACTGTTGCAGAGTCCACGCAGCTTGAGCGCACGCAGAAGGAGGCGTCCAGAAAGAAGGCGTTCTTCAAGTCCCCCTTCTCTAAGCAGCCTTGAAACTGAGCACAGCACACTGCGCCTAGGCAGCTTCTTTCTCCGAGAGACGTGCCCTCCTCACACCATGCACTCTCGCAGCTCCCTTGCCCACTTGCAGCAGCTGCTGCCAAAGAAAAAGGCTCCAGGAGTAGCAGCCACTGCTGGGCTGAACCTTCCCCTTGCCTCACGTCAAGCACCAGAAACTGTCCTCTGCACTCTGTCTTTCCCTTCTCCACCGCATCTACCACTGGCATCTCTGCATCTCCAAGCACGAAGCTAGCAGAATTGCTTCCAGGGAATAGTGGAAGAGAAATAGGTAGCAGCACAAGTAGCCGCGAGTTGAACTTTCTGCTTCCGACTGCTCAAGTGAATCCGCAAACAAGCGAGTGGCAGGCACGCTTCCTCTTGCAGCCTGGGCCATTCGCACAGCAGCCTGCTGCTCTGCCTTCGTTCTTATGCCCTTCGTAGCAGGTCGCGCTTTCGTTTTGCTGGAGACGAACAGTCGTCTGCTTCTCGCCCAGAGAGCGCGGGGCCGGCAGCGAAAGCCTCCAGGCTGCTGCTTCTGCCCAAACACGCCTGGGCTATGCACTTTCTCTCTCGGCGCTGGGTAGCAGCACATTCGCTCTGCCTTGTAGCCTGAATCTTAACGGAAAGCTTCTCGGCTACGTCTGGCCCAGAGCACAGGTTGAGGTCAACGAGCTTCCCCAGAGCTTGCCCCCGAGGCGTGGAAACTTGGATTTGCAGCACCTTTCAGGGGAACTCTTCCTTCCTTTACAGCCTGCACAGCGCCGGCAGATGGCGGTGCTCTCTGCAGCCTTCTTCTCGCTTCCAAGTACCACAGGGCACCTTGCAGCCTTGCAGAGAGCAAAGAGGCAGATAGACATCTCGCCCAGAAGAAGGTGCCAGGACGAAAAGGTGCTCGTCCTTTCCGCCCCTAGTCGCCCGGATTGTGGTGCTGTGTTGAAAGTCTTGGCCAGCCAAAGGCTAATGCAGCAAGTGCTTCTCTCCTGAAGCACTTGGCTGAGTGAGAGCTGCACACACGGTTTGGACACTGTAAAGCAGCAAGAGAAATGATTGTACCTCGAGCTGAGGAAAATCCCTGCCCAGAACCCTGTGCATGCGTGCACTATAGCCTCTGAAGAGCGGGACAGCTCCAAGCCATCGCTGGGCGTCACTTCTGTCCAGAGCACAGAAGGCGAAGAACGAAGCAGCCGGGCACCGGGCTCATGCACTCAGTGCACCGAATTGCCTAAGTTCAGCACAAAGCTGCTTCACAAGCCCAGTCAGCTGAGAATGCTCCGGCTGCTTCCGAGAGTAAGGCGCAGCCCTTGCACTCCATCACACAAGCTGGCCAGAAACAGTTTCTTACAGCCGCACTGTTGCAGAGTCCACGCAGCTTGAGCGCACGCAGAAGGAGGCGTCCAGAAAGAAGGCGTTCTTCAAGTCCCCCTTCTCTAAGCAGCCTTGAAACTGAGCACAGCACACTGCGCCTAGGCAGCTTCTTTCTCCGAGAGACGTGCCCTCCTCACACCATGCACTCTCGCAGCTCCCTTGCCCACTTGCAGCAGCTGCTGCCAAAGAAAAAGGCTCCAGGAGTAGCAGCCACTGCTGGGCTGAACCTTCCCCTTGCCTCACGTCAAGCACCAGAAACTGTCCTCTGCACTCTGTCTTTCCCTTCTCCACCGCATCTACCACTGGCATCTCTGCATCTCCAAGCACGAAGCTAGCAGAATTGCTTCCAGGGAATAGTGGAAGAGAAATAGGTAGCAGCACAAGTAGCCGCGAGTTGAACTTTCTGCTTCCGACTGCTCAAGTGAATCCGCAAACAAGCGAGTGGCAGGCACGCTTCCTCTTGCAGCCTGGGCCATTCGCACAGCAGCCTGCTGCTCTGCCTTCGTTCTTATGCCCTTCGTAGCAGGTCGCGCTTTCGTTTTGCTGGAGACGAACAGTCGTCTGCTTCTCGCCCAGAGAGCGTGGGGCCGGCAGCGAAAGCCTCCAGGCTGCTGCTTCTGCCCAAACACGCCTGGGCTATGCACTTTCTCTCTCGGCGCTGGGTAGCAGCACATTCGCTCTGCCTTGTAGCCTGAATCTTAACGGAAAGCTTCTCGGCTACGTCTGGCCCAGAGCACAGGTTGAGGTCAACGAGCTTCCCCAGAGCTTGCCCCCGAGGCGTGGAAACTTGGATTTGCAGCACCTTTCAGGGGAACTCTTCCTTCCTTTACAGCCTGCACAGCGCCGGCAGATGGCGGTGCTCTCTGCAGCCTTCTTCTCGCTTCCAAGTACCACAGGGCACCTTGCAGCCTTGCAGAGAGCAAAGAGGCAGATAGACATCTCGCCCAGAAGAAGGTGCCAGGACGAAAAGGTGCTCGTCCTTTCCGCCCCTAGTCGCCCGGATTGTGGTGCTGTGTTGAAAGTCTTGGCCAGCCAAAGGCTAATGCAGCAAGTGCTTCTCTCCTGAAGCACTTGGCTGAGTGAGAGCTGCACACACGGTTTGGACACTGTAAAGCAGCAAGAGAAATGATTGTACCTCGAGCTGAGGAAAATCCCTGCCCAGAACCCTGTGCATGCGTGCACTATAGCCTCTGAAGAGCGGGACAGCTCCAAGCCATCGCTGGGCGTCACTTCTGTCCAGAGCACAGAAGACGAAGAACGAAGCAGCCGGGCACCGGGCTCATGCACTCAGTGCACCGAATTGCCTAAGTTCAGCACAAAGCTGCTTCACAAGCCCAGTCAGCTGAGAATGCTCCGGCTGCTTCCGAGAGGAAGGCGCAGCCCTTGCACTCCATCACACAAGCTGGCCAGAAACAGTTTCTTACAGCCGCACTGTTGCAGAGTCCACGCAGCTTGAGCGCACGCAGAAGGAGGCGTCCAGAAAGAAGGCGTTCTTCAAGTCCCCCTTCTCTAAGCAGCCTTGAAACTGAGCACAGCACACTGCGCCTAGGCAGCTTCTTTCTCCGAGAGACGTGCCCTCCTCACACCATGCACTCTCGCAGCTCCCTTGCCCACTTGCAGCAGCTGCTGCCAAAGAAAAAGGCTCCAGGAGTAGCAGCCACTGCTGGGCTGAACCTTCCCCTTGCCTCACGTCAAGCACCAGAAACTGTCCTCTGCACTCTGTCTTTCCCTTCTCCACCGCATCTACCACTGGCATCTCTGCATCTCCAAGCACGAAGCTAGCAGAATTGCTTCCAGGGAATAGTGGAAGAGAAATAGGTAGCAGCACAAGTAGCCGCGAGTTGCACTTTCTGCTTCCGACTGCTCAAGTGAATCCGCAAACAAGCGAGTGGCAGGCACGCTTCCTCTTGCAGCCTGGGCCATTCGCACAGCAGCCTGCTGCTCTGCCTTCGTTCTTATGCCCTTCGTAGCAGGTCGCGCTTTCGTTTTGCTGGAGACGAACAGTCGTCTGCTTCTCGCCCAGAGAGTGCGGGGCCGGCAGCGAAAGCCTCCAGGCTGCTGCTTCTGCCCAAACACGCCTGGGCTATGCACTTTCTCTCTCGGCGCTGGGTAGCAGCACATTCGCTCTGCCTTGTAGCCTGAATCTTAACGGAAAGCTTCTCGGCTACGTCTGGCCCAGAGCACAGGTTGAGGTCAACGAGCTTCCCCAGAGCTTGCCCCCGAGGCGTGGAAACTTGGATTTGCAGCACCTTTCAGGGGAACTCTTCCTTCCTTTACAGCCTGCACAGCGCCGGCAGACGGCGGTGCTCTCTGCAGCCTTCTTCTCGCTTCCAAGTACCACAGGGCACCTTGCAGCCTTGCAGAGAGCAAAGAGGCAGATAGACATCTCGCCCAGAAGAAGGTGCCAGGACGAAAAGGTGCTCGTCCTTTCCGCCCCTAGTCGCCCGGATTGTGGTGCTGTGTTGAAAGTCTTGGCCAGCCAAAGGCTAATGCAGCAAGTGCTTCTCTCCTGAAGCACTTGGCTGAGTGAGAGCTGCACACACGGTTTGGACACTGTAAAGCAGCAAGAGAAATGATTGTACCTCGAGCTGAGGAAAATCCCTGCCCAGAACCCTGTGCATGCGTGCACTATAGCCTCTGAAGAGCGGGACAGCTCCAAGCCATCGCTGGGCGTCACTTCTGTCCAGAGCACAGAAGGCGAAGAACGAAGCAGCCGGGCACCGGGCTCATGCACTCAGTGCACCGAATTGCCTAAGTTCAGCACAAAGCTGCTTCACAAGCCCAGTCAGCTGAGAATGCTCCGGCTGCTTCCGAGAGGAAGGCGCAGCCCTTGCACTCCATCACACAAGCTGGCCAGAAACAGTTTCTTACAGCCGCACTGTTGCAGAGTCCACGCAGCTTGAGCGCACGCAGAAGGAGGCGTCCAGAAAGAAGGCGTTCTTCAAGTCCCCCTTCTCTAAGCAGCCTTGAAACTGAGCACAGCACACTGCGCCTAGGCAGCTTCTTTCTCCGAGAGACGTGCCCTCCTCACACCATGCACTCTCGCAGCTCCCTTGCCCACTTGCAGCAGCTGCTGCCAAAGAAAAAGGCTCCAGGAGTAGCAGCCACTGCTGGGCTGAACCTTCCCCTTGCCTCACGTCAAGCACCAGAAACTGTCCTCTGCACTCTGTCTTTCCCTTCTCCACCGCATCTACCACTGGCATCTCTGCATCTCCAAGCACGAAGCTAGCAGAATTGCTTCCAGGGAATAGTGGAAGAGAAATAGGTAGCAGCACAAGTAGCCGCGAGTTGAACTTTCTGCTTCCGACTGCTCAAGTGAATCCGCAAACAAGCGAGTGGCAGGCACGCTTCCTCTTGCAGCCTGGGCCATTCGCACAGCAGCCTGCTGCTCTGCCTTCGTTCTTATGCCCTTCGTAGCAGGTCGCGCTTTCGTTTTGCTGGAGACGAACAGTCGTCTGCTTCTCGCCCAGAGAGCGCGGGGCCGGCAGCGAAAGCCTCCAGGCTGCTGCTTCTGCCCAAACACGCCTGGGCTATGCACTTTCTCTCTCGGCGCTGGGTAGCAGCACATTCGCTCTGCCTTGTAGCCTGAATCTTAACGGAAAGCTTCTCGGCTACGTCTGGCCCAGAGCACAGGTTGAGGTCAACGAGCTTCCCCAGAGCTTGCCCCCGAGGCGTGGAAACTTGGATTTGCAGCACCTTTCAGGGGAACTCTTCCTTCCTTTACAGCCTGCACAGCGCCGGCAGATGGCGGTGCTCTCTGCAGCCTTCTTCTCGCTTCCAAGTACCACAGGGCACCTTGCAGCCTTGCAGAGAGCAAAGAGGCAGATAGACATCTCGCCCAGAAGAAGGTGCCAGGACGAAAAGGTGCTCGTCCTTTCCGCCCCTAGTCGCCCGGATTGTGGTGCTGTGTTGAAAGCCTTGGCCAGCCAAAGGCTAATGCAGCAAGTGCTTCTCTCCTGAAGCACTTGGCTGAGTGAGAGCTGCACACACGGTTTGGACACTGTAAAGCAGCAAGAGAAATGATTGTACCTCGAGCTGAGGAAAATCCCTGCCCAGAACCCTGTGCATGCGTGCACTATAGCCTCTGAAGAGCGGGACAGCTCCAAGCCATCGCTGGGCGTCACTTCTGTCCAGAGCACAGAAGACGAAGAACGAAGCAGCCGGGCACCGGGCTCATGCACTCAGTGCACCGAATTGCCTAAGTTCAGCACAAAGCTGCTTCACAAGCCCAGTCAGCTGAGAATGCTCCGGCTGCTTCCGAGAGTAAGGCGCAGCCCTTGCACTCCATCACACAAGCTGGCCAGAAACAGTTTCTTACAGCCGCACTGTTGCAGAGTCCACGCAGCTTGAGCGCACGCAGAAGGAGGCGTCCAGAAAGAAGGCGTTCTTCAAGTCCCCCTTCTCTAAGCAGCCTTGAAACTGAGCACAGCACACTGCGCCTAGGCAGCTTCTTTCTCCGAGAGACGTGCCCTCCTCACACCATGCACTCTCGCAGCTCCCTTGCCCACTTGCAGCAGCTGCTGCCAAAGAAAAAGGCTCCAGGAGTAGCAGCCACTGCTGGGCTGAACCTTCCCCTTGCCTCACGTCAAGCACCAGAAACTGTCCTCTGCACTCTGTCTTTCCCTTCTCCACCGCATCTACCACTGGCATCTCTGCATCTCCAAGCACGAAGCTAGCAGAATTGCTTCCAGGGAATAGTGGAAGAGAAATAGGTAGCAGCACAAGTAGCCGCGAGTTGCACTTTCTGCTTCCGACTGCTCAAGTGAATCCGCAAACAAGCGAGTGGCAGGCACGCTTCCTCTTGCAGCCTGGGCCATTCGCACAGCAGCCTGCTGCTCTGCCTTCGTTCTTATGCCCTTCGTAGCAGGTCGCGCTTTCGTTTTGCTGGAGACGAACAGTCGTCTGCTTCTCGCCCAGAGAGCGCGGGGCCGGCAGCGAAAGCCTCCAGGCTGCTGCTTCTGCCCAAACACGCCTGGGCTATGCACTTTCTCTCTCGGCGCTGGGTAGCAGCACATTCGCTCTGCCTTGTAGCCTGAATCTTAACGGAAAGCTTCTCGGCTACGTCTGGCCCAGAGCACAGGTTGAGGTCAACGAGCTTCCCCAGAGCTTGCCCCCGAGGCGTGGAAACTTGGATTTGCAGCACCTTTCAGGGGAACTCTTCCTTCCTTTACAGCCTGCACAGCGCCGGCAGATGGCGGTGCTCTCTGCAGCCTTCTTCTCGCTTCCAAGTACCACAGGGCACCTTGCAGCCTTGCAGAGAGCAAAGAGGCAGATAGACATCTCGCCCAGAAGAAGGTGCCAGGACGAAAAGGTGCTCGTCCTTTCCGCCCCTAGTCGCCCGGATTGTGGTGCTGTGTTGAAAGCCTTGGCCAGCCAAAGGCTAATGCAGCAAGTGCTTCTCTCCTGAAGCACTTGGCTGAGTGAGAGCTGCACACACGGTTTGGACACTGTAAAGCAGCAAGAGAAATGATTGTACCTCGAGCTGAGGAAAATCCCTGCCCAGAACCCTGTGCATGCGTGCACTATAGCCTCTGAAGAGCGGGACAGCTCCAAGCCATCGCTGGGCGTCACTTCTGTCCAGAACACAGAAGACGAAGAACGAAGCAGCCGGGCACCGGGCTCATGCACTCAGTGCACCGAATTGCCTAAGTTCAGCACAAAGCTGCTTCACAAGCCCAGTCAGCTGAGAATGCTCCGGCTGCTTCCGAGAGGAAGGCGCAGCCCTTGCACTCCATCACACAAGCTGGCCAGAAACAGTTTCTTACAGCCGCACTGTTGCAGAGTCCACGCAGCTTGAGCGCACGCAGAAGGAGGCGTCCAGAAAGAAGGCGTTCTTCAAGTCCCCCTTCTCTAAGCAGCCTTGAAACTGAGCACAGCACACTGCGCCTAGGCAGCTTCTTTCTCCGAGAGACGTGCCCTCCTCACACCATGCACTCTCGCAGCTCCCTTGCCCACTTGCAGCAGCTGCTGCCAAAGAAAAAGGCTCCAGGAGTAGCAGCCACTGCTGGGCTGAACCTTCCCCTTGCCTCACGTCAAGCACCAGAAACTGTCCTCTGCACTCTGTCTTTCCCTTCTCCACCGCATCTACCACTGGCATCTCTGCATCTCCAAGCACGAAGCTAGCAGAATTGCTTCCAGGGAATAGTGGAAGAGAAATAGGTAGCAACACAAGTAGCCGCGAGTTGAACTTTCTGCTTCCGACTGCTCAAGTGAATCCGCAAACAAGCGAGTGGCAGGCACGCTTCCTCTTGCAGCCTGGGCCATTCGCACAGCAGCCTGCTGCTCTGCCTTCGTTCTTATGCCCTTCGTAGCAGGTCGCGCTTTCGTTTTGCTGGAGACGAACAGTCGTCTGCTTCTCGCCCAGAGAGCGCGGGGCCGGCAGCGAAAGCCTCCAGGCTGCTGCTTCTGCCCAAACACGCCTGGGCTATACACTTTCTCTCTCGGCGCTGGGTAGCAGCACATTCGCTCTGCCTTGTAGCCTGAATCTTAACGGAAAGCTTCTCGGCTACGTCTGGCCCAGAGCACAGGTTGAGGTCAACGAGCTTCCCCAGAGCTTGCCCCCGAGGCGTGGAAACTTGGATTTGCAGCACCTTTCAGGGGAACTCTTCCTTCCTTTACAGCCTGCACAGCGCCGGCAGATGGCGGTGCTCTCTGCAGCCTTCTTCTCGCTTCCAAGTACCACAGGGCACCTTGCAGCCTTGCAGAGAGCAAAGAGGCAGATAGACATCTCGCCCAGAAGAAGGTGCCAGGACGTAAAGGTGCTCGTCCTTTCCGCCCCTAGTCGCCCGGATTGTGGTGCTGTGTTGAAAGCCTTGGCCAGCCAAAGGCTAATGCAGCAAGTGCTTCTCTCCTGAAGCACTTGGCTGAGTGAGAGCTGCACACACGGTTTGGACACTGTAAAGCAGCAAGAGAAATGATTGTACCTCGAGCTGAGGAAAATCCCTGCCCAGAACCCTGTGCATGCGTGCACTATAGCCTCTGAAGAGCGGGACAGCTCCAAGCCATCGCTGGGCGTCACTTCTGTCCAGAACACAGAAGACGAAGAACGAAGCAGCCGGGCACCGGGCTCATGCACTCAGTGCACCGAATTGCCTAAGTTCAGCACAAAGCTGCTTCACAAGCCCAGTCAGCTGAGAATGCTCCGGCTGCTTCCGAGAGTAAGGCGCAGCCCTTGCACTCCATCACACAAGCTGGCCAGAAACAGTTTCTTACAGCCGCACTGTTGCAGAGTCCACGCAGCTTGAGCGCACGCAGAAGGAGGCGTCCAGAAAGAAGGCGTTCTTCAAGTCCCCCTTCTCTAAGCAGCCTTGAAACTGAGCACAGCACACTGCGCCTAGGCAGCTTCTTTCTCCGAGAGACGTGCCCTCCTCACACCATGCACTCTCGCAGCTCCCTTGCCCACTTGCAGCAGCTGCTGCCAAAGAAAAAGGCTCCAGGAGTAGCAGCCACTGCTGGGCTGAACCTTCCCCTTGCCTCACGTCAAGCACCAGAAACTGTCCTCTGCACTCTGTCTTTCCCTTCTCCACCGCATCTACCACTGGCATCTCTGCATCTCCAAGCACGAAGCTAGCAGAATTGCTTCCAGGGAATAGTGGAAGAGAAATAGGTAGCAACACAAGTAGCCGCGAGTTGAACTTTCTGCTTCCGACTGCTCAAGTGAATCCGCAAACAAGCGAGTGGCAGGCACGCTTCCTCTTGCAGCCTGGGCCATTCGCACAGCAGCCTGCTGCTCTGCCTTCGTTCTTATGCCCTTCGTAGCAGGTCGCGCTTTCGTTTTGCTGGAGACGAACAGTCGTCTGCTTCTCGCCCAGAGAGCGCGGGGCCGGCAGCGAAAGCCTCCAGGCTGCTGCTTCTGCCCAAACACGCCTGGGCTATACACTTTCTCTCTCGGCGCTGGGTAGCAGCACATTCGCTCTGCCTTGTAGCCTGAATCTTAACGGAAAGCTTCTCGGCTACGTCTGGCCCAGAGCACAGGTTGAGGTCAACGAGCTTCCCCAGAGCTTGCCCCCGAGGCGTGGAAACTTGGATTTGCAGCACCTTTCAGGGGAACTCTTCCTTCCTTTACAGCCTGCACAGCGCCGGCAGATGGCGGTGCTCTCTGCAGCCTTCTTCTCGCTTCCAAGTACCACAGGGCACCTTGCAGCCTTGCAGAGAGCAAAGAGGCAGATAGACATCTCGCCCAGAAGAAGGTGCCAGGACGAAAAGGTGCTCGTCCTTTCCGCCCCTAGTCGCCCGGATTGTGGTGCTGTGTTGAAAGCCTTGGCCAGCCAAAGGCTAATGCAGCAAGTGCTTCTCTCCTGAAGCACTTGGCTGAGTGAGAGCTGCACACACGGTTTGGACACTGTAAAGCAGCAAGAGAAATGATTGTACCTCGAGCTGAGGAAAATCCCTGCCCAGAACCCTGTGCATGCGTGCACTATAGCCTCTGAAGAGCGGGACAGCTCCAAGCCATCGCTGGGCGTCACTTCTGTCCAGAACACAGAAGACGAAGAACGAAGCAGCCGGGCACCGGGCTCATGCACTCAGTGCACCGAATTGCCTAAGTTCAGCACAAAGCTGCTTCACAAGCCCAGTCAGCTGAGAATGCTCCGGCTGCTTCCGAGAGGAAGGCGCAGCCCTTGCACTCCATCACACAAGCTGGCCAGAAACAGTTTCTTACAGCCGCACTGTTGCAGAGTCCACGCAGCTTGAGCGCACGCAGAAGGAGGCGTCCAGAAAGAAGGCGTTCTTCAAGTCCCCCTTCTCTAAGCAGCCTTGAAACTGAGCACAGCACACTGCGCCTAGGCAGCTTCTTTCTCCGAGAGACGTGCCCTCCTCACACCATGCACTCTCGCAGCTCCCTTGCCCACTTGCAGCAGCTGCTGCCAAAGAAAAAGGCTCCAGGAGTAGCAGCCACTGCTGGGCTGAACCTTCCCCTTGCCTCACGTCAAGCACCAGAAACTGTCCTCTGCACTCTGTCTTTCCCTTCTCCACCGCATCTACCACTGGCATCTCTGCATCTCCAAGCACGAAGCTAGCAGAATTGCTTCCAGGGAATAGTGGAAGAGAAATAGGTAGCAACACAAGTAGCCGCGAGTTGAACTTTCTGCTTCCGACTGCTCAAGTGAATCCGCAAACAAGCGAGTGGCAGGCACGCTTCCTCTTGCAGCCTGGGCCATTCGCACAGCAGCCTGCTGCTCTGCCTTCGTTCTTATGCCCTTCGTAGCAGGTCGCGCTTTCGTTTTGCTGGAGACGAACAGTCGTCTGCTTCTCGCCCAGAGAGCGCGGGGCCGGCAGCGAAAGCCTCCAGGCTGCTGCTTCTGCCCAAACACGCCTGGGCTATACACTTTCTCTCTCGGCGCTGGGTAGCAGCACATTCGCTCTGCCTTGTAGCCTGAATCTTAACGGAAAGCTTCTCGGCTACGTCTGGCCCAGAGCACAGGTTGAGGTCAACGAGCTTCCCCAGAGCTTGCCCCCGAGGCGTGGAAACTTGGATTTGCAGCACCTTTCAGGGGAACTCTTCCTTCCTTTACAGCCTGCACAGCGCCGGCAGATGGCGGTGCTCTCTGCAGCCTTCTTCTCGCTTCCAAGTACCACAGGGCACCTTGCAGCCTTGCAGAGAGCAAAGAGGCAGATAGACATCTCGCCCAGAAGAAGGTGCCAGGACGTAAAGGTGCTCGTCCTTTCCGCCCCTAGTCGCCCGGATTGTGGTGCTGTGTTGAAAGCCTTGGCCAGCCAAAGGCTAATGCAGCAAGTGCTTCTCTCCTGAAGCACTTGGCTGAGTGAGAGCTGCACACACGGTTTGGACACTGTAAAGCAGCAAGAGAAATGATTGTACCTCGAGCTGAGGAAAATCCCTGCCCAGAACCCTGTGCATGCGTGCACTATAGCCTCTGAAGAGCGGGACAGCTCCAAGCCATCGCTGGGCGTCACTTCTGTCCAGAACACAGAAGACGAAGAACGAAGCAGCCGGGCACCGGGCTCATGCACTCAGTGCACCGAATTGCCTAAGTTCAGCACAAAGCTGCTTCACAAGCCCAGTCAGCTGAGAATGCTCCGGCTGCTTCCGAGAGTAAGGCGCAGCCCTTGCACTCCATCACACAAGCTGGCCAGAAACAGTTTCTTACAGCCGCACTGTTGCAGAGTCCACGCAGCTTGAGCGCACGCAGAAGGAGGCGTCCAGAAAGAAGGCGTTCTTCAAGTCCCCCTTCTCTAAGCAGCCTTGAAACTGAGCACAGCACACTGCGCCTAGGCAGCTTCTTTCTCCGAGAGACGTGCCCTCCTCACACCATGCACTCTCGCAGCTCCCTTGCCCACTTGCAGCAGCTGCTGCCAAAGAAAAAGGCTCCAGGAGTAGCAGCCACTGCTGGGCTGAACCTTCCCCTTGCCTCACGTCAAGCACCAGAAACTGTCCTCTGCACTCTGTCTTTCCCTTCTCCACCGCATCTACCACTGGCATCTCTGCATCTCCAAGCACGAAGCTAGCAGAATTGCTTCCAGGGAATAGTGGAAGAGAAATAGGTAGCAACACAAGTAGCCGCGAGTTGAACTTTCTGCTTCCGACTGCTCAAGTGAATCCGCAAACAAGCGAGTGGCAGGCACGCTTCCTCTTGCAGCCTGGGCCATTCGCACAGCAGCCTGCTGCTCTGCCTTCGTTCTTATGCCCTTCGTAGCAGGTCGCGCTTTCGTTTTGCTGGAGACGAACAGTCGTCTGCTTCTCGCCCAGAGAGCGCGGGGCCGGCAGCGAAAGCCTCCAGGCTGCTGCTTCTGCCCAAACACGCCTGGGCTATACACTTTCTCTCTCGGCGCTGGGTAGCAGCACATTCGCTCTGCCTTGTAGCCTGAATCTTAACGGAAAGCTTCTCGGCTACGTCTGGCCCAGAGCACAGGTTGAGGTCAACGAGCTTCCCCAGAGCTTGCCCCCGAGGCGTGGAAACTTGGATTTGCAGCACCTTTCAGGGGAACTCTTCCTTCCTTTACAGCCTGCACAGCGCCGGCAGATGGCGGTGCTCTCTGCAGCCTTCTTCTCGCTTCCAAGTACCACAGGGCACCTTGCAGCCTTGCAGAGAGCAAAGAGGCAGATAGACATCTCGCCCAGAAGAAGGTGCCAGGACGTAAAGGTGCTCGTCCTTTCCGCCCCTAGTCGCCCGGATTGTGGTGCTGTGTTGAAAGCCTTGGCCAGCCAAAGGCTAATGCAGCAAGTGCTTCTCTCCTGAAGCACTTGGCTGAGTGAGAGCTGCACACACGGTTTGGACACTGTAAAGCAGCAAGAGAAATGATTGTACCTCGAGCTGAGGAAAATCCCTGCCCAGAACCCTGTGCATGCGTGCACTATAGCCTCTGAAGAGCGGGACAGCTCCAAGCCATCGCTGGGCGTCACTTCTGTCCAGAGCACAGAAGACGAAGAACGAAGCAGCCGGGCACCGGGCTCATGCACTCAGTGCACCGAATTGCCTAAGTTCAGCACAAAGCTGCTTCACAAGCCCAGTCAGCTGAGAATGCTCCGGCTGCTTCCGAGAGTAAGGCGCAGCCCTTGCACTCCATCACACAAGCTGGCCAGAAACAGTTTCTTACAGCCGCACTGTTGCAGAGTCCACGCAGCTTGAGCGCACGCAGAAGGAGGCGTCCAGAAAGAAGGCGTTCTTCAAGTCCCCCTTCTCTAAGCAGCCTTGAAACTGAGCACAGCACACTGCGCCTAGGCAGCTTCTTTCTCCGAGAGACGTGCCCTCCTCACACCATGCACTCTCGCAGCTCCCTTGCCCACTTGCAGCAGCTGCTGCCAAAGAAAAAGGCTCCAGGAGTAGCAGCCACTGCTGGGCTGAACCTTCCCCTTGCCTCACGTCAAGCACCAGAAACTGTCCTCTGCACTCTGTCTTTCCCTTCTCCACCGCATCTACCACTGGCATCTCTGCATCTCCAAGCACGAAGCTAGCAGAATTGCTTCCAGGGAATAGTGGAAGAGAAATAGGTAGCAGCACAAGTAGCCGCGAGTTGAACTTTCTGCTTCCGACTGCTCAAGTGAATCCGCAAACAAGCGAGTGGCAGGCACGCTTCCTCTTGCAGCCTGGGCCATTCGCACAGCAGCCTGCTGCTCTGCCTTCGTTCTTATGCCCTTCGTAGCAGGTCGCGCTTTCGTTTTGCTGGAGACGAACAGTCGTCTGCTTCTCGCCCAGAGAGTGCGGGGCCGGCAGCGAAAGCCTCCAGGCTGCTGCTTCTGCCCAAACACGCCTGGGCTATGCACTTTCTCTCTCGGCGCTGGGTAGCAGCACATTCGCTCTGCCTTGTAGCCTGAATCTTAACGGAAAGCTTCTCGGCTACGTCTGGCACAGAGCACAGGTTGAGGTCAACGAGCTTCCCCAGAGCTTGCCCCCGAGGCGTGGAAACTTGGATTTGCAGCACCTTTCAGGGGAACTCTTCCTTCCTTTACAGCCTGCACAGCGCCGGCAGACGGCGGTGCTCTCTGCAGCCTTCTTCTCGCTTCCAAGTACCACAGGGCACCTTGCAGCCTTGCAGAGAGCAAAGAGGCAGATAGACATCTTGCCCAGAAGAAGGTGCCAGGACGAAAAGGTGCTCGTCCTTTCCGCCCCTAGTCGCCCGGATTGTGGTGCTGTGTTGAAAGTCTTGGCCAGCCAAAGGCTAATGCAGCAAGTGCTTCTCTCCTGAAGCACTTGGCTGAGTGAGAGCTGCACACACGGTTTGGACACTGTAAAGCAGCAAGAGAAATGATTGTACCTCGAGCTGAGGAAAATCCCTGCCCAGAACCCTGTGCATGCGTGCACTATAGCCTCTGAAGAGCGGGACAGCTCCAAGCCATCGCTGGGCGTCACTTCTGTCCAGAGCACAGAAGGCGAAGAACGAAGCAGCCGGGCACCGGGCTCATGCACTCAGTGCACCGAATTGCCTAAGTTCAGCACAAAGCTGCTTCACAAGCCCAGTCAGCTGAGAATGCTCCGGCTGCTTCCGAGAGTAAGGCGCAGCCCTTGCACTCCATCACACAAGCTGGCCAGAAACAGTTTCTTACAGCCGCACTGTTGCAGAGTCCACGCAGCTTGAGCGCACGCAGAAGGAGGCGTCCAGAAAGAAGGCGTTCTTCAAGTCCCCCTTCTCTAAGCAGCCTTGAAACTGAGCACAGCACACTGCGCCTAGGCAGCTTCTTTCTCCGAGAGACGTGCCCTCCTCACACCATGCACTCTCGCAGCTCCCTTGCCCACTTGCAGCAGCTGCTGCCAAAGAAAAAGGCTCCAGGAGTAGCAGCCACTGCTGGGCTGAACCTTCCCCTTGCCTCACGTCAAGCACCAGAAACTGTCCTCTGCACTCTGTCTTTCCCTTCTCCACCGCATCTACCACTGGCATCTCTGCATCTCCAAGCACGAAGCTAGCAGAATTGCTTCCAGGGAATAGTGGAAGAGAAATAGGTAGCAACACAAGTAGCCGCGAGTTGAACTTTCTGCTTCCGACTGCTCAAGTGAATCCGCAAACAAGCGAGTGGCAGGCACGCTTCCTCTTGCAGCCTGGGCCATTCGCACAGCAGCCTGCTGCTCTGCCTTCGTTCTTATGCCCTTCGTAGCAGGTCGCGCTTTCGTTTTGCTGGAGACGAACAGTCGTCTGCTTCTCGCCCAGAGAGCGCGGGGCCGGCAGCGAAAGCCTCCAGGCTGCTGCTTCTGCCCAAACACGCCTGGGCTATACACTTTCTCTCTCGGCGCTGGGTAGCAGCACATTCGCTCTGCCTTGTAGCCTGAATCTTAACGGAAAGCTTCTCGGCTACGTCTGGCCCAGAGCACAGGTTGAGGTCAACGAGCTTCCCCAGAGCTTGCCCCCGAGGCGTGGAAACTTGGATTTGCAGCACCTTTCAGGGGAACTCTTCCTTCCTTTACAGCCTGCACAGCGCCGGCAGATGGCGGTGCTCTCTGCAGCCTTCTTCTCGCTTCCAAGTACCACAGGGCACCTTGCAGCCTTGCAGAGAGCAAAGAGGCAGATAGACATCTCGCCCAGAAGAAGGTGCCAGGACGTAAAGGTGCTCGTCCTTTCCGCCCCTAGTCGCCCGGATTGTGGTGCTGTGTTGAAAGCCTTGGCCAGCCAAAGGCTAATGCAGCAAGTGCTTCTCTCCTGAAGCACTTGGCTGAGTGAGAGCTGCACACACGGTTTGGACACTGTAAAGCAGCAAGAGAAATGATTGTACCTCGAGCTGAGGAAAATCCCTGCCCAGAACCCTGTGCATGCGTGCACTATAGCCTCTGAAGAGCGGGACAGCTCCAAGCCATCGCTGGGCGTCACTTCTGTCCAGAGCACAGAAGACGAAGAACGAAGCAGCCGGGCACCGGGCTCATGCACTCAGTGCACCGAATTGCCTAAGTTCAGCACAAAGCTGCTTCACAAGCCCAGTCAGCTGAGAATGCTCCGGCTGCTTCCGAGAGTAAGGCGCAGCCCTTGCACTCCATCACACAAGCTGGCCAGAAACAGTTTCTTACAGCCGCACTGTTGCAGAGTCCACGCAGCTTGAGCGCACGCAGAAGGAGGCGTCCAGAAAGAAGGCGTTCTTCAAGTCCCCCTTCTCTAAGCAGCCTTGAAACTGAGCACAGCACACTGCGCCTAGGCAGCTTCTTTCTCCGAGAGACGTGCCCTCCTCACACCATGCACTCTCGCAGCTCCCTTGCCCACTTGCAGCAGCTGCTGCCAAAGAAAAAGGCTCCAGGAGTAGCAGCCACTGCTGGGCTGAACCTTCCCCTTGCCTCACGTCAAGCACCAGAAACTGTCCTCTGCACTCTGTCTTTCCCTTCTCCACCGCATCTACCACTGGCATCTCTGCATCTCCAAGCACGAAGCTAGCAGAATTGCTTCCAGGGAATAGTGGAAGAGAAATAGGTAGCAGCACAAGTAGCCGCGAGTTGAACTTTCTGCTTCCGACTGCTCAAGTGAATCCGCAAACAAGCGAGTGGCAGGCACGCTTCCTCTTGCAGCCTGGGCCATTCGCACAGCAGCCTGCTGCTCTGCCTTCGTTCTTATGCCCTTCGTAGCAGGTCGCGCTTTCGTTTTGCTGGAGACGAACAGTCGTCTGCTTCTCGCCCAGAGAGTGCGGGGCCGGCAGCGAAAGCCTCCAGGCTGCTGCTTCTGCCCAAACACGCCTGGGCTATGCACTTTCTCTCTCGGCGCTGGGTAGCAGCACATTCGCTCTGCCTTGTAGCCTGAATCTTAACGGAAAGCTTCTCGGCTACGTCTGGCACAGAGCACAGGTTGAGGTCAACGAGCTTCCCCAGAGCTTGCCCCCGAGGCGTGGAAACTTGGATTTGCAGCACCTTTCAGGGGAACTCTTCCTTCCTTTACAGCCTGCACAGCGCCGGCAGACGGCGGTGCTCTCTGCAGCCTTCTTCTCGCTTCCAAGTACCACAGGGCACCTTGCAGCCTTGCAGAGAGCAAAGAGGCAGATAGACATCTCGCCCAGAAGAAGGTGCCAGGACGAAAAGGTGCTCGTCCTTTCCGCCCCTAGTCGCCCGGATTGTGGTGCTGTGTTGAAAGTCTTGGCCAGCCAAAGGCTAATGCAGCAAGTGCTTCTCTCCTGAAGCACTTGGCTGAGTGAGAGCTGCACACACGGTTTGGACACTGTAAAGCAGCAAGAGAAATGATTGTACCTCGAGCTGAGGAAAATCCCTGCCCAGAACCCTGTGCATGCGTGCACTATAGCCTCTGAAGAGCGGGACAGCTCCAAGCCATCGCTGGGCGTCACTTCTGTCCAGAGCACAGAAGGCGAAGAACGAAGCAGCCGGGCACCGGGCTCATGCACTCAGTGCACCGAATTGCCTAAGTTCAGCACAAAGCTGCTTCACAAGCCCAGTCAGCTGAGAATGCTCCGGCTGCTTCCGAGAGTAAGGCGCAGCCCTTGCACTCCATCACACAAGCTGGCCAGAAACAGTTTCTTACAGCCGCACTGTTGCAGAGTCCACGCAGCTTGAGCGCACGCAGAAGGAGGCGTCCAGAAAGAAGGCGTTCTTCAAGTCCCCCTTCTCTAAGCAGCCTTGAAACTGAGCACAGCACACTGCGCCTAGGCAGCTTCTTTCTCCGAGAGACGTGCCCTCCTCACACCATGCACTCTCGCAGCTCCCTTGCCCACTTGCAGCAGCTGCTGCCAAAGAAAAAGGCTCCAGGAGTAGCAGCCACTGCTGGGCTGAACCTTCCCCTTGCCTCACGTCAAGCACCAGAAACTGTCCTCTGCACTCTGTCTTTCCCTTCTCCACCGCATCTACCACTGGCATCTCTGCATCTCCAAGCACGAAGCTAGCAGAATTGCTTCCAGGGAATAGTGGAAGAGAAATAGGTAGCAACACAAGTAGCCGCGAGTTGAACTTTCTGCTTCCGACTGCTCAAGTGAATCCGCAAACAAGCGAGTGGCAGGCACGCTTCCTCTTGCAGCCTGGGCCATTCGCACAGCAGCCTGCTGCTCTGCCTTCGTTCTTATGCCCTTCGTAGCAGGTCGCGCTTTCGTTTTGCTGGAGACGAACAGTCGTCTGCTTCTCGCCCAGAGAGCGCGGGGCCGGCAGCGAAAGCCTCCAGGCTGCTGCTTCTGCCCAAACACGCCTGGGCTATACACTTTCTCTCTCGGCGCTGGGTAGCAGCACATTCGCTCTGCCTTGTAGCCTGAATCTTAACGGAAAGCTTCTCGGCTACGTCTGGCCCAGAGCACAGGTTGAGGTCAACGAGCTTCCCCAGAGCTTGCCCCCGAGGCGTGGAAACTTGGATTTGCAGCACCTTTCAGGGGAACTCTTCCTTCCTTTACAGCCTGCACAGCGCCGGCAGATGGCGGTGCTCTCTGCAGCCTTCTTCTCGCTTCCAAGTACCACAGGGCACCTTGCAGCCTTGCAGAGAGCAAAGAGGCAGATAGACATCTCGCCCAGAAGAAGGTGCCAGGACGTAAAGGTGCTCGTCCTTTCCGCCCCTAGTCGCCCGGATTGTGGTGCTGTGTTGAAAGCCTTGGCCAGCCAAAGGCTAATGCAGCAAGTGCTTCTCTCCTGAAGCACTTGGCTGAGTGAGAGCTGCACACACGGTTTGGACACTGTAAAGCAGCAAGAGAAATGATTGTACCTCGAGCTGAGGAAAATCCCTGCCCAGAACCCTGTGCATGCGTGCACTATAGCCTCTGAAGAGCGGGACAGCTCCAAGCCATCGCTGGGCGTCACTTCTGTCCAGAGCACAGAAGACGAAGAACGAAGCAGCCGGGCACCGGGCTCATGCACTCAGTGCACCGAATTGCCTAAGTTCAGCACAAAGCTGCTTCACAAGCCCAGTCAGCTGAGAATGCTCCGGCTGCTTCCGAGAGTAAGGCGCAGCCCTTGCACTCCATCACACAAGCTGGCCAGAAACAGTTTCTTACAGCCGCACTGTTGCAGAGTCCACGCAGCTTGAGCGCACGCAGAAGGAGGCGTCCAGAAAGAAGGCGTTCTTCAAGTCCCCCTTCTCTAAGCAGCCTTGAAACTGAGCACAGCACACTGCGCCTAGGCAGCTTCTTTCTCCGAGAGACGTGCCCTCCTCACACCATGCACTCTCGCAGCTCCCTTGCCCACTTGCAGCAGCTGCTGCCAAAGAAAAAGGCTCCAGGAGTAGCAGCCACTGCTGGGCTGAACCTTCCCCTTGCCTCACGTCAAGCACCAGAAACTGTCCTCTGCACTCTGTCTTTCCCTTCTCCACCGCATCTACCACTGGCATCTCTGCATCTCCAAGCACGAAGCTAGCAGAATTGCTTCCAGGGAATAGTGGAAGAGAAATAGGTAGCAGCACAAGTAGCCGCGAGTTGAACTTTCTGCTTCCGACTGCTCAAGTGAATCCGCAAACAAGCGAGTGGCAGGCACGCTTCCTCTTGCAGCCTGGGCCATTCGCACAGCAGCCTGCTGCTCTGCCTTCGTTCTTATGCCCTTCGTAGCAGGTCGCGCTTTCGTTTTGCTGGAGACGAACAGTCGTCTGCTTCTCGCCCAGAGAGTGCGGGGCCGGCAGCGAAAGCCTCCAGGCTGCTGCTTCTGCCCAAACACGCCTGGGCTATGCACTTTCTCTCTCGGCGCTGGGTAGCAGCACATTCGCTCTGCCTTGTAGCCTGAATCTTAACGGAAAGCTTCTCGGCTACGTCTGGCACAGAGCACAGGTTGAGGTCAACGAGCTTCCCCAGAGCTTGCCCCCGAGGCGTGGAAACTTGGATTTGCAGCACCTTTCAGGGGAACTCTTCCTTCCTTTACAGCCTGCACAGCGCCGGCAGACGGCGGTGCTCTCTGCAGCCTTCTTCTCGCTTCCAAGTACCACAGGGCACCTTGCAGCCTTGCAGAGAGCAAAGAGGCAGATAGACATCTCGCCCAGAAGAAGGTGCCAGGACGAAAAGGTGCTCGTCCTTTCCGCCCCTAGTCGCCCGGATTGTGGTGCTGTGTTGAAAGTCTTGGCCAGCCAAAGGCTAATGCAGCAAGTGCTTCTCTCCTGAAGCACTTGGCTGAGTGAGAGCTGCACACACGGTTTGGACACTGTAAAGCAGCAAGAGAAATGATTGTACCTCGAGCTGAGGAAAATCCCTGCCCAGAACCCTGTGCATGCGTGCACTATAGCCTCTGAAGAGCGGGACAGCTCCAAGCCATCGCTGGGCGTCACTTCTGTCCAGAGCACAGAAGGCGAAGAACGAAGCAGCCGGGCACCGGGCTCATGCACTCAGTGCACCGAATTGCCTAAGTTCAGCACAAAGCTGCTTCACAAGCCCAGTCAGCTGAGAATGCTCCGGCTGCTTCCGAGAGGAAGGCGCAGCCCTTGCACTCCATCACACAAGCTGGCCAGAAACAGTTTCTTACAGCCGCACTGTTGCAGAGTCCACGCAGCTTGAGCGCACGCAGAAGGAGGCGTCCAGAAAGAAGGCGTTCTTCAAGTCCCCCTTCTCTAAGCAGCCTTGAAACTGAGCACAGCACACTGCGCCTAGGCAGCTTCTTTCTCCGAGAGACGTGCCCTCCTCACACCATGCACTCTCGCAGCTCCCTTGCCCACTTGCAGCAGCTGCTGCCAAAGAAAAAGGCTCCAGGAGTAGCAGCCACTGCTGGGCTGAACCTTCCCCTTGCCTCACGTCAAGCACCAGAAACTGTCCTCTGCACTCTGTCTTTCCCTTCTCCACCGCATCTACCACTGGCATCTCTGCATCTCCAAGCACGAAGCTAGCAGAATTGCTTCCAGGGAATAGTGGAAGAGAAATAGGTAGCAGCACAAGTAGCCGCGAGTTGAACTTTCTGCTTCCGACTGCTCAAGTGAATCCGCAAACAAGCGAGTGGCAGGCACGCTTCCTCTTGCAGCCTGGGCCATTCGCACAGCAGCCTGCTGCTCTGCCTTCGTTCTTATGCCCTTCGTAGCAGGTCGCGCTTTCGTTTTGCTGGAGACGAACAGTCGTCTGCTTCTCGCCCAGAGAGTGCGGGGCCGGCAGCGAAAGCCTCCAGGCTGCTGCTTCTGCCCAAACACGCCTGGGCTATGCACTTTCTCTCTCGGCGCTGGGTAGCAGCACATTCGCTCTGCCTTGTAGCCTGAATCTTAACGGAAAGCTTCTCGGCTACGTCTGGCCCAGAGCACAGGTTGAGGTCAACGAGCTTCCCCAGAGCTTGCCCCCGAGGCGTGGAAACTTGGATTTGCAGCACCTTTCAGGGGAACTCTTCCTTCCTTTACAGCCTGCACAGCGCCGGCAGACGGCGGTGCTCTCTGCAGCCTTCTTCTCGCTTCCAAGTACCACAGGGCACCTTGCAGCCTTGCAGAGAGCAAAGAGGCAGATAGACATCTCGCCCAGAAGAAGGTGCCAGGACGAAAAGGTGCTCGTCCTTTCCGCCCCTAGTCGCCCGGATTGTGGTGCTGTGTTGAAAGTCTTGGCCAGCCAAAGGCTAATGCAGCAAGTGCTTCTCTCCTGAAGCACTTGGCTGAGTGAGAGCTGCACACACGGTTTGGACACTGTAAAGCAGCAAGAGAAATGATTGTACCTCGAGCTGAGGAAAATCCCTGCCCAGAACCCTGTGCATGCGTGCACTATAGCCTCTGAAGAGCGGGACAGCTCCAAGCCATCGCTGGGCGTCACTTCTGTCCAGAGCACAGAAGGCGAAGAACGAAGCAGCCGGGCACCGGGCTCATGCACTCAGTGCACCGAATTGCCTAAGTTCAGCACAAAGCTGCTTCACAAGCCCAGTCAGCTGAGAATGCTCCGGCTGCTTCCGAGAGTAAGGCGCAGCCCTTGCACTCCATCACACAAGCTGGCCAGAAACAGTTTCTTACAGCCGCACTGTTGCAGAGTCCACGCAGCTTGAGCGCACGCAGAAGGAGGCGTCCAGAAAGAAGGCGTTCTTCAAGTCCCCCTTCTCTAAGCAGCCTTGAAACTGAGCACAGCACACTGCGCCTAGGCAGCTTCTTTCTCCGAGAGACGTGCCCTCCTCACACCATGCACTCTCGCAGCTCCCTTGCCCACTTGCAGCAGCTGCTGCCAAAGAAAAAGGCTCCAGGAGTAGCAGCCACTGCTGGGCTGAACCTTCCCCTTGCCTCACGTCAAGCACCAGAAACTGTCCTCTGCACTCTGTCTTTCCCTTCTCCACCGCATCTACCACTGGCATCTCTGCATCTCCAAGCACGAAGCTAGCAGAATTGCTTCCAGGGAATAGTGGAAGAGAAATAGGTAGCAGCACAAGTAGCCGCGAGTTGAACTTTCTGCTTCCGACTGCTCAAGTGAATCCGCAAACAAGCGAGTGGCAGGCACGCTTCCTCTTGCAGCCTGGGCCATTCGCACAGCAGCCTGCTGCTCTGCCTTCGTTCTTATGCCCTTCGTAGCAGGTCGCGCTTTCGTTTTGCTGGAGACGAACAGTCGTCTGCTTCTCGCCCAGAGAGCGTGGGGCCGGCAGCGAAAGCCTCCAGGCTGCTGCTTCTGCCCAAACACGCCTGGGCTATGCACTTTCTCTCTCGGCGCTGGGTAGCAGCACATTCGCTCTGCCTTGTAGCCTGAATCTTAACGGAAAGCTTCTCGGCTACGTCTGGCCCAGAGCACAGGTTGAGGTCAACGAGCTTCCCCAGAGCTTGCCCCCGAGGCGTGGAAACTTGGATTTGCAGCACCTTTCAGGGGAACTCTTCCTTCCTTTACAGCCTGCACAGCACCGGCAGATGGCGGTGCTCTCTGCAGCCTTCTTCTCGCTTCCAAGTACCACAGGGCACCTTGCAGCCTTGCAGAGAGCAAAGAGGCAGATAGACATCTCGCCCAGAAGAAGGTGCCAGGACGAAAAGGTGCTCGTCCTTTCCGCCCCTAGTCGCCCGGATTGTGGTGCTGTGTTGAAAGCCTTGGCCAGCCAAAGGCTAATGCAGCAAGTGCTTCTCTCCTGAAGCACTTGGCTGAGTGAGAGCTGCACACACGGTTTGGACACTGTAAAGCAGCAAGAGAAATGATTGTACCTCGAGCTGAGGAAAATCCCTGCCCAGAACCCTGTGCATGCGTGCACTATAGCCTCTGAAGAGCGGGACAGCTCCAAGCCATCGCTGGGCGTCACTTCTGTCCAGAGCACAGAAGGCGAAGAACGAAGCAGCCGGGCACCGGGCTCATGCACTCAGTGCACCGAATTGCCTAAGTTCAGCACAAAGCTGCTTCACAAGCCCAGTCAGCTGAGAATGCTCCGGCTGCTTCCGAGAGTAAGGCGCAGCCCTTGCACTCCATCACACAAGCTGGCCAGAAACAGTTTCTTACAGCCGCACTGTTGCAGAGTCCACGCAGCTTGAGCGCACGCAGAAGGAGGCGTCCAGAAAGAAGGCGTTCTTCAAGTCCCCCTTCTCTAAGCAGCCTTGAAACTGAGCACAGCACACTGCGCCTAGGCAGCTTCTTTCTCCGAGAGACGTGCCCTCCTCACACCATGCACTCTCGCAGCTCCCTTGCCCACTTGCAGCAGCTGCTGCCAAAGAAAAAGGCTCCAGGAGTAGCAGCCACTGCTGGGCTGAACCTTCCCCTTGCCTCACGTCAAGCACCAGAAACTGTCCTCTGCACTCTGTCTTTCCCTTCTCCACCGCATCTACCACTGGCATCTCTGCATCTCCAAGCACGAAGCTAGCAGAATTGCTTCCAGGGAATAGTGGAAGAGAAATAGGTAGCAGCACAAGTAGCCGCGAGTTGAACTTTCTGCTTCCGACTGCTCAAGTGAATCCGCAAACAAGCGAGTGGCAGGCACGCTTCCTCTTGCAGCCTGGGCCATTCGCACAGCAGCCTGCTGCTCTGCCTTCGTTCTTATGCCCTTCGTAGCAGGTCGCGCTTTCGTTTTGCTGGAGACGAACAGTCGTCTGCTTCTCGCCCAGAGAGCGCGGGGCCGGCAGCGAAAGCCTCCAGGCTGCTGCTTCTGCCCAAACATGCCTGGGCTATGCACTTTCTCTCTCGGCGCTGGGTAGCAGCACATTCGCTCTGCCTTGTAGCCTGAATCTTAACGGAAAGCTTCTCGGCTACGTCTGGCCCAGAGCACAGGTTGAGGTCAACGAGCTTCCCCAGAGCTTGCCCCCGAGGCGTGGAAACTTGGATTTGCAGCACCTTTCAGGGGAACTCTTCCTTCCTTTACAGCCTGCACAGCGCCGGCAGATGGCGGTGCTCTCTGCAGCCTTCTTCTCGCTTCCAAGTACCACAGGGCACCTTGCAGCCTTGCAGAGAGCAAAGAGGCAGATAGACATCTCGCCCAGAAGAAGGTGCCAGGACGAAAAGGTGCTCGTCCTTTCCGCCCCTAGTCGCCCGGATTGTGGTGCTGTGTTGAAAGCCTTGGCCAGCCAAAGGCTAATGCAGCAAGTGCTTCTCTCCTGAAGCACTTGGCTGAGTGAGAGCTGCACACACGGTTTGGACACTGTAAAGCAGCAAGAGAAATGATTGTACCTCGAGCTGAGGAAAATCCCTGCCCAGAACCCTGTGCATGCGTGCACTATAGCCTCTGAAGAGCGGGACAGCTCCAAGCCATCGCTGGGCGTCACTTCTGTCCAGAGCACAGAAGACGAAGAACGAAGCAGCCGGGCACCGGGCTCATGCACTCAGTGCACCGAATTGCCTAAGTTCAGCACAAAGCTGCTTCACAAGCCCAGTCAGCTGAGAATGCTCCGGCTGCTTCCGAGAGGAAGGCGCAGCCCTTGCACTCCATCACACAAGCTGGCCAGAAACAGTTTCTTACAGCCGCACTGTTGCAGAGTCCACGCAGCTTGAGCGCACGCAGAAGGAGGCGTCCAGAAAGAAGGCGTTCTTCAAGTCCCCCTTCTCTAAGCAGCCTTGAAACTGAGCACAGCACACTGCGCCTAGGCAGCTTCTTTCTCCGAGAGACGTGCCCTCCTCACACCATGCACTCTCGCAGCTCCCTTGCCCACTTGCAGCAGCTGCTGCCAAAGAAAAAGGCTCCAGGAGTAGCAGCCACTGCTGGGCTGAACCTTCCCCTTGCCTCACGTCAAGCACCAGAAACTGTCCTCTGCACTCTGTCTTTCCCTTCTCCACCGCATCTACCACTGGCATCTCTGCATCTCCAAGCACGAAGCTAGCAGAATTGCTTCCAGGGAATAGTGGAAGAGAAATAGGTAGCAGCACAAGTAGCCGCGAGTTGAACTTTCTGCTTCCGACTGCTCAAGTGAATCCGCAAACAAGCGAGTGGCAGGCACGCTTCCTCTTGCAGCCTGGGCCATTCGCACAGCAGCCTGCTGCTCTGCCTTCGTTCTTATGCCCTTCGTAGCAGGTCGCGCTTTCGTTTTGCTGGAGACGAACAGTCGTCTGCTTCTCGCCCAGAGAGTGCGGGGCCGGCAGCGAAAGCCTCCAGGCTGCTGCTTCTGCCCAAACACGCCTGGGCTATGCACTTTCTCTCTCGGCGCTGGGTAGCAGCACATTCGCTCTGCCTTGTAGCCTGAATCTTAACGGAAAGCTTCTCGGCTACGTCTGGCACAGAGCACAGGTTGAGGTCAACGAGCTTCCCCAGAGCTTGCCCCCGAGGCGTGGAAACTTGGATTTGCAGCACCTTTCAGGGGAACTCTTCCTTCCTTTACAGCCTGCACAGCGCCGGCAGACGGCGGTGCTCTCTGCAGCCTTCTTCTCGCTTCCAAGTACCACAGGGCACCTTGCAGCCTTGCAGAGAGCAAAGAGGCAGATAGACATCTCGCCCAGAAGAAGGTGCCAGGACGAAAAGGTGCTCGTCCTTTCCGCCCCTAGTCGCCCGGATTGTGGTGCTGTGTTGAAAGTCTTGGCCAGCCAAAGGCTAATGCAGCAAGTGCTTCTCTCCTGAAGCACTTGGCTGAGTGAGAGCTGCACACACGGTTTGGACACTGTAAAGCAGCAAGAGAAATGATTGTACCTCGAGCTGAGGAAAATCCCTGCCCAGAACCCTGTGCATGCGTGCACTATAGCCTCTGAAGAGCGGGACAGCTCCAAGCCATCGCTGGGCGTCACTTCTGTCCAGAGCACAGAAGGCGAAGAACGAAGCAGCCGGGCACCGGGCTCATGCACTCAGTGCACCGAATTGCCTAAGTTCAGCACAAAGCTGCTTCACAAGCCCAGTCAGCTGAGAATGCTCCGGCTGCTTCCGAGAGTAAGGCGCAGCCCTTGCACTCCATCACACAAGCTGGCCAGAAACAGTTTCTTACAGCCGCACTGTTGCAGAGTCCACGCAGCTTGAGCGCACGCAGAAGGAGGCGTCCAGAAAGAAGGCGTTCTTCAAGTCCCCCTTCTCTAAGCAGCCTTGAAACTGAGCACAGCACACTGCGCCTAGGCAGCTTCTTTCTCCGAGAGACGTGCCCTCCTCACACCATGCACTCTCGCAGCTCCCTTGCCCACTTGCAGCAGCTGCTGCCAAAGAAAAAGGCTCCAGGAGTAGCAGCCACTGCTGGGCTGAACCTTCCCCTTGCCTCACGTCAAGCACCAGAAACTGTCCTCTGCACTCTGTCTTTCCCTTCTCCACCGCATCTACCACTGGCATCTCTGCATCTCCAAGCACGAAGCTAGCAGAATTGCTTCCAGGGAATAGTGGAAGAGAAATAGGTAGCAGCACAAGTAGCCGCGAGTTGAACTTTCTGCTTCCGACTGCTCAAGTGAATCCGCAAACAAGCGAGTGGCAGGCACGCTTCCTCTTGCAGCCTGGGCCATTCGCACAGCAGCCTGCTGCTCTGCCTTCGTTCTTATGCCCTTCGTAGCAGGTCGCGCTTTCGTTTTGCTGGAGACGAACAGTCGTCTGCTTCTCGCCCAGAGAGTGCGGGGCCGGCAGCGAAAGCCTCCAGGCTGCTGCTTCTGCCCAAACACGCCTGGGCTATGCACTTTCTCTCTCGGCGCTGGGTAGCAGCACATTCGCTCTGCCTTGTAGCCTGAATCTTAACGGAAAGCTTCTCGGCTACGTCTGGCCCAGAGCACAGGTTGAGGTCAACGAGCTTCCCCAGAGCTTGCCCCCGAGGCGTGGAAACTTGGATTTGCAGCACCTTTCAGGGGAACTCTTCCTTCCTTTACAGCCTGCACAGCGCCGGCAGACGGCGGTGCTCTCTGCAGCCTTCTTCTCGCTTCCAAGTACCACAGGGCACCTTGCAGCCTTGCAGAGAGCAAAGAGGCAGATAGACATCTCGCCCAGAAGAAGGTGCCAGGACGAAAAGGTGCTCGTCCTTTCCGCCCCTAGTCGCCCGGATTGTGGTGCTGTGTTGAAAGTCTTGGCCAGCCAAAGGCTAATGCAGCAAGTGCTTCTCTCCTGAAGCACTTGGCTGAGTGAGAGCTGCACACACGGTTTGGACACTGTAAAGCAGCAAGAGAAATGATTGTACCTCGAGCTGAGGAAAATCCCTGCCCAGAACCCTGTGCATGCGTGCACTATAGCCTCTGAAGAGCGGGACAGCTCCAAGCCATCGCTGGGCGTCACTTCTGTCCAGAGCACAGAAGGCGAAGAACGAAGCAGCCGGGCACCGGGCTCATGCACTCAGTGCACCGAATTGCCTAAGTTCAGCACAAAGCTGCTTCACAAGCCCAGTCAGCTGAGAATGCTCCGGCTGCTTCCGAGAGTAAGGCGCAGCCCTTGCACTCCATCACACAAGCTGGCCAGAAACAGTTTCTTACAGCCGCACTGTTGCAGAGTCCACGCAGCTTGAGCGCACGCAGAAGGAGGCGTCCAGAAAGAAGGCGTTCTTCAAGTCCCCCTTCTCTAAGCAGCCTTGAAACTGAGCACAGCACACTGCGCCTAGGCAGCTTCTTTCTCCGAGAGACGTGCCCTCCTCACACCATGCACTCTCGCAGCTCCCTTGCCCACTTGCAGCAGCTGCTGCCAAAGAAAAAGGCTCCAGGAGTAGCAGCCACTGCTGGGCTGAACCTTCCCCTTGCCTCACGTCAAGCACCAGAAACTGTCCTCTGCACTCTGTCTTTCCCTTCTCCACCGCATCTACCACTGGCATCTCTGCATCTCCAAGCACGAAGCTAGCAGAATTGCTTCCAGGGAATAGTGGAAGAGAAATAGGTAGCAGCACAAGTAGCCGCGAGTTGAACTTTCTGCTTCCGACTGCTCAAGTGAATCCGCAAACAAGCGAGTGGCAGGCACGCTTCCTCTTGCAGCCTGGGCCATTCGCACAGCAGCCTGCTGCTCTGCCTTCGTTCTTATGCCCTTCGTAGCAGGTCGCGCTTTCGTTTTGCTGGAGACGAACAGTCGTCTGCTTCTCGCCCAGAGAGCGTGGGGCCGGCAGCGAAAGCCTCCAGGCTGCTGCTTCTGCCCAAACACGCCTGGGCTATGCACTTTCTCTCTCGGCGCTGGGTAGCAGCACATTCGCTCTGCCTTGTAGCCTGAATCTTAACGGAAAGCTTCTCGGCTACGTCTGGCCCAGAGCACAGGTTGAGGTCAACGAGCTTCCCCAGAGCTTGCCCCCGAGGCGTGGAAACTTGGATTTGCAGCACCTTTCAGGGGAACTCTTCCTTCCTTTACAGCCTGCACAGCACCGGCAGATGGCGGTGCTCTCTGCAGCCTTCTTCTCGCTTCCAAGTACCACAGGGCACCTTGCAGCCTTGCAGAGAGCAAAGAGGCAGATAGACATCTCGCCCAGAAGAAGGTGCCAGGACGAAAAGGTGCTCGTCCTTTCCGCCCCTAGTCGCCCGGATTGTGGTGCTGTGTTGAAAGCCTTGGCCAGCCAAAGGCTAATGCAGCAAGTGCTTCTCTCCTGAAGCACTTGGCTGAGTGAGAGCTGCACACACGGTTTGGACACTGTAAAGCAGCAAGAGAAATGATTGTACCTCGAGCTGAGGAAAATCCCTGCCCAGAACCCTGTGCATGCGTGCACTATAGCCTCTGAAGAGCGGGACAGCTCCAAGCCATCGCTGGGCGTCACTTCTGTCCAGAGCACAGAAGGCGAAGAACGAAGCAGCCGGGCACCGGGCTCATGCACTCAGTGCACCGAATTGCCTAAGTTCAGCACAAAGCTGCTTCACAAGCCCAGTCAGCTGAGAATGCTCCGGCTGCTTCCGAGAGTAAGGCGCAGCCCTTGCACTCCATCACACAAGCTGGCCAGAAACAGTTTCTTACAGCCGCACTGTTGCAGAGTCCACGCAGCTTGAGCGCACGCAGAAGGAGGCGTCCAGAAAGAAGGCGTTCTTCAAGTCCCCCTTCTCTAAGCAGCCTTGAAACTGAGCACAGCACACTGCGCCTAGGCAGCTTCTTTCTCCGAGAGACGTGCCCTCCTCACACCATGCACTCTCGCAGCTCCCTTGCCCACTTGCAGCAGCTGCTGCCAAAGAAAAAGGCTCCAGGAGTAGCAGCCACTGCTGGGCTGAACCTTCCCCTTGCCTCACGTCAAGCACCAGAAACTGTCCTCTGCACTCTGTCTTTCCCTTCTCCACCGCATCTACCACTGGCATCTCTGCATCTCCAAGCACGAAGCTAGCAGAATTGCTTCCAGGGAATAGTGGAAGAGAAATAGGTAGCAGCACAAGTAGCCGCGAGTTGAACTTTCTGCTTCCGACTGCTCAAGTGAATCCGCAAACAAGCGAGTGGCAGGCACGCTTCCTCTTGCAGCCTGGGCCATTCGCACAGCAGCCTGCTGCTCTGCCTTCGTTCTTATGCCCTTCGTAGCAGGTCGCGCTTTCGTTTTGCTGGAGACGAACAGTCGTCTGCTTCTCGCCCAGAGAGCGCGGGGCCGGCAGCGAAAGCCTCCAGGCTGCTGCTTCTGCCCAAACATGCCTGGGCTATGCACTTTCTCTCTCGGCGCTGGGTAGCAGCACATTCGCTCTGCCTTGTAGCCTGAATCTTAACGGAAAGCTTCTCGGCTACGTCTGGCCCAGAGCACAGGTTGAGGTCAACGAGCTTCCCCAGAGCTTGCCCCCGAGGCGTGGAAACTTGGATTTGCAGCACCTTTCAGGGGAACTCTTCCTTCCTTTACAGCCTGCACAGCGCCGGCAGATGGCGGTGCTCTCTGCAGCCTTCTTCTCGCTTCCAAGTACCACAGGGCACCTTGCAGCCTTGCAGAGAGCAAAGAGGCAGATAGACATCTCGCCCAGAAGAAGGTGCCAGGACGAAAAGGTGCTCGTCCTTTCCGCCCCTAGTCGCCCGGATTGTGGTGCTGTGTTGAAAGCCTTGGCCAGCCAAAGGCTAATGCAGCAAGTGCTTCTCTCCTGAAGCACTTGGCTGAGTGAGAGCTGCACACACGGTTTGGACACTGTAAAGCAGCAAGAGAAATGATTGTACCTCGAGCTGAGGAAAATCCCTGCCCAGAACCCTGTGCATGCGTGCACTATAGCCTCTGAAGAGCGGGACAGCTCCAAGCCATCGCTGGGCGTCACTTCTGTCCAGAGCACAGAAGACGAAGAACGAAGCAGCCGGGCACCGGGCTCATGCACTCAGTGCACCGAATTGCCTAAGTTCAGCACAAAGCTGCTTCACAAGCCCAGTCAGCTGAGAATGCTCCGGCTGCTTCCGAGAGGAAGGCGCAGCCCTTGCACTCCATCACACAAGCTGGCCAGAAACAGTTTCTTACAGCCGCACTGTTGCAGAGTCCACGCAGCTTGAGCGCACGCAGAAGGAGGCGTCCAGAAAGAAGGCGTTCTTCAAGTCCCCCTTCTCTAAGCAGCCTTGAAACTGAGCACAGCACACTGCGCCTAGGCAGCTTCTTTCTCCGAGAGACGTGCCCTCCTCACACCATGCACTCTCGCAGCTCCCTTGCCCACTTGCAGCAGCTGCTGCCAAAGAAAAAGGCTCCAGGAGTAGCAGCCACTGCTGGGCTGAACCTTCCCCTTGCCTCACGTCAAGCACCAGAAACTGTCCTCTGCACTCTGTCTTTCCCTTCTCCACCGCATCTACCACTGGCATCTCTGCATCTCCAAGCACGAAGCTAGCAGAATTGCTTCCAGGGAATAGTGGAAGAGAAATAGGTAGCAGCACAAGTAGCCGCGAGTTGAACTTTCTGCTTCCGACTGCTCAAGTGAATCCGCAAACAAGCGAGTGGCAGGCACGCTTCCTCTTGCAGCCTGGGCCATTCGCACAGCAGCCTGCTGCTCTGCCTTCGTTCTTATGCCCTTCGTAGCAGGTCGCGCTTTCGTTTTGCTGGAGACGAACAGTCGTCTGCTTCTCGCCCAGAGAGTGCGGGGCCGGCAGCGAAAGCCTCCAGGCTGCTGCTTCTGCCCAAACACGCCTGGGCTATGCACTTTCTCTCTCGGCGCTGGGTAGCAGCACATTCGCTCTGCCTTGTAGCCTGAATCTTAACGGAAAGCTTCTCGGCTACGTCTGGCCCAGAGCACAGGTTGAGGTCAACGAGCTTCCCCAGAGCTTGCCCCCGAGGCGTGGAAACTTGGATTTGCAGCACCTTTCAGGGGAACTCTTCCTTCCTTTACAGCCTGCACAGCGCCGGCAGACGGCGGTGCTCTCTGCAGCCTTCTTCTCGCTTCCAAGTACCACAGGGCACCTTGCAGCCTTGCAGAGAGCAAAGAGGCAGATAGACATCTCGCCCAGAAGAAGGTGCCAGGACGAAAAGGTGCTCGTCCTTTCCGCCCCTAGTCGCCCGGATTGTGGTGCTGTGTTGAAAGTCTTGGCCAGCCAAAGGCTAATGCAGCAAGTGCTTCTCTCCTGAAGCACTTGGCTGAGTGAGAGCTGCACACACGGTTTGGACACTGTAAAGCAGCAAGAGAAATGATTGTACCTCGAGCTGAGGAAAATCCCTGCCCAGAACCCTGTGCATGCGTGCACTATAGCCTCTGAAGAGCGGGACAGCTCCAAGCCATCGCTGGGCGTCACTTCTGTCCAGAGCACAGAAGGCGAAGAACGAAGCAGCCGGGCACCGGGCTCATGCACTCAGTGCACCGAATTGCCTAAGTTCAGCACAAAGCTGCTTCACAAGCCCAGTCAGCTGAGAATGCTCCGGCTGCTTCCGAGAGTAAGGCGCAGCCCTTGCACTCCATCACACAAGCTGGCCAGAAACAGTTTCTTACAGCCGCACTGTTGCAGAGTCCACGCAGCTTGAGCGCACGCAGAAGGAGGCGTCCAGAAAGAAGGCGTTCTTCAAGTCCCCCTTCTCTAAGCAGCCTTGAAACTGAGCACAGCACACTGCGCCTAGGCAGCTTCTTTCTCCGAGAGACGTGCCCTCCTCACACCATGCACTCTCGCAGCTCCCTTGCCCACTTGCAGCAGCTGCTGCCAAAGAAAAAGGCTCCAGGAGTAGCAGCCACTGCTGGGCTGAACCTTCCCCTTGCCTCACGTCAAGCACCAGAAACTGTCCTCTGCACTCTGTCTTTCCCTTCTCCACCGCATCTACCACTGGCATCTCTGCATCTCCAAGCACGAAGCTAGCAGAATTGCTTCCAGGGAATAGTGGAAGAGAAATAGGTAGCAGCACAAGTAGCCGCGAGTTGAACTTTCTGCTTCCGACTGCTCAAGTGAATCCGCAAACAAGCGAGTGGCAGGCACGCTTCCTCTTGCAGCCTGGGCCATTCGCACAGCAGCCTGCTGCTCTGCCTTCGTTCTTATGCCCTTCGTAGCAGGTCGCGCTTTCGTTTTGCTGGAGACGAACAGTCGTCTGCTTCTCGCCCAGAGAGCGTGGGGCCGGCAGCGAAAGCCTCCAGGCTGCTGCTTCTGCCCAAACACGCCTGGGCTATGCACTTTCTCTCTCGGCGCTGGGTAGCAGCACATTCGCTCTGCCTTGTAGCCTGAATCTTAACGGAAAGCTTCTCGGCTACGTCTGGCCCAGAGCACAGGTTGAGGTCAACGAGCTTCCCCAGAGCTTGCCCCCGAGGCGTGGAAACTTGGATTTGCAGCACCTTTCAGGGGAACTCTTCCTTCCTTTACAGCCTGCACAGCACCGGCAGATGGCGGTGCTCTCTGCAGCCTTCTTCTCGCTTCCAAGTACCACAGGGCACCTTGCAGCCTTGCAGAGAGCAAAGAGGCAGATAGACATCTCGCCCAGAAGAAGGTGCCAGGACGAAAAGGTGCTCGTCCTTTCCGCCCCTAGTCGCCCGGATTGTGGTGCTGTGTTGAAAGCCTTGGCCAGCCAAAGGCTAATGCAGCAAGTGCTTCTCTCCTGAAGCACTTGGCTGAGTGAGAGCTGCACACACGGTTTGGACACTGTAAAGCAGCAAGAGAAATGATTGTACCTCGAGCTGAGGAAAATCCCTGCCCAGAACCCTGTGCATGCGTGCACTATAGCCTCTGAAGAGCGGGACAGCTCCAAGCCATCGCTGGGCGTCACTTCTGTCCAGAGCACAGAAGGCGAAGAACGAAGCAGCCGGGCACCGGGCTCATGCACTCAGTGCACCGAATTGCCTAAGTTCAGCACAAAGCTGCTTCACAAGCCCAGTCAGCTGAGAATGCTCCGGCTGCTTCCGAGAGTAAGGCGCAGCCCTTGCACTCCATCACACAAGCTGGCCAGAAACAGTTTCTTACAGCCGCACTGTTGCAGAGTCCACGCAGCTTGAGCGCACGCAGAAGGAGGCGTCCAGAAAGAAGGCGTTCTTCAAGTCCCCCTTCTCTAAGCAGCCTTGAAACTGAGCACAGCACACTGCGCCTAGGCAGCTTCTTTCTCCGAGAGACGTGCCCTCCTCACACCATGCACTCTCGCAGCTCCCTTGCCCACTTGCAGCAGCTGCTGCCAAAGAAAAAGGCTCCAGGAGTAGCAGCCACTGCTGGGCTGAACCTTCCCCTTGCCTCACGTCAAGCACCAGAAACTGTCCTCTGCACTCTGTCTTTCCCTTCTCCACCGCATCTACCACTGGCATCTCTGCATCTCCAAGCACGAAGCTAGCAGAATTGCTTCCAGGGAATAGTGGAAGAGAAATAGGTAGCAGCACAAGTAGCCGCGAGTTGAACTTTCTGCTTCCGACTGCTCAAGTGAATCCGCAAACAAGCGAGTGGCAGGCACGCTTCCTCTTGCAGCCTGGGCCATTCGCACAGCAGCCTGCTGCTCTGCCTTCGTTCTTATGCCCTTCGTAGCAGGTCGCGCTTTCGTTTTGCTGGAGACGAACAGTCGTCTGCTTCTCGCCCAGAGAGCGCGGGGCCGGCAGCGAAAGCCTCCAGGCTGCTGCTTCTGCCCAAACATGCCTGGGCTATGCACTTTCTCTCTCGGCGCTGGGTAGCAGCACATTCGCTCTGCCTTGTAGCCTGAATCTTAACGGAAAGCTTCTCGGCTACGTCTGGCCCAGAGCACAGGTTGAGGTCAACGAGCTTCCCCAGAGCTTGCCCCCGAGGCGTGGAAACTTGGATTTGCAGCACCTTTCAGGGGAACTCTTCCTTCCTTTACAGCCTGCACAGCGCCGGCAGATGGCGGTGCTCTCTGCAGCCTTCTTCTCGCTTCCAAGTACCACAGGGCACCTTGCAGCCTTGCAGAGAGCAAAGAGGCAGATAGACATCTCGCCCAGAAGAAGGTGCCAGGACGAAAAGGTGCTCGTCCTTTCCGCCCCTAGTCGCCCGGATTGTGGTGCTGTGTTGAAAGCCTTGGCCAGCCAAAGGCTAATGCAGCAAGTGCTTCTCTCCTGAAGCACTTGGCTGAGTGAGAGCTGCACACACGGTTTGGACACTGTAAAGCAGCAAGAGAAATGATTGTACCTCGAGCTGAGGAAAATCCCTGCCCAGAACCCTGTGCATGCGTGCACTATAGCCTCTGAAGAGCGGGACAGCTCCAAGCCATCGCTGGGCGTCACTTCTGTCCAGAGCACAGAAGACGAAGAACGAAGCAGCCGGGCACCGGGCTCATGCACTCAGTGCACCGAATTGCCTAAGTTCAGCACAAAGCTGCTTCACAAGCCCAGTCAGCTGAGAATGCTCCGGCTGCTTCCGAGAGGAAGGCGCAGCCCTTGCACTCCATCACACAAGCTGGCCAGAAACAGTTTCTTACAGCCGCACTGTTGCAGAGTCCACGCAGCTTGAGCGCACGCAGAAGGAGGCGTCCAGAAAGAAGGCGTTCTTCAAGTCCCCCTTCTCTAAGCAGCCTTGAAACTGAGCACAGCACACTGCGCCTAGGCAGCTTCTTTCTCCGAGAGACGTGCCCTCCTCACACCATGCACTCTCGCAGCTCCCTTGCCCACTTGCAGCAGCTGCTGCCAAAGAAAAAGGCTCCAGGAGTAGCAGCCACTGCTGGGCTGAACCTTCCCCTTGCCTCACGTCAAGCACCAGAAACTGTCCTCTGCACTCTGTCTTTCCCTTCTCCACCGCATCTACCACTGGCATCTCTGCATCTCCAAGCACGAAGCTAGCAGAATTGCTTCCAGGGAATAGTGGAAGAGAAATAGGTAGCAGCACAAGTAGCCGCGAGTTGAACTTTCTGCTTCCGACTGCTCAAGTGAATCCGCAAACAAGCGAGTGGCAGGCACGCTTCCTCTTGCAGCCTGGGCCATTCGCACAGCAGCCTGCTGCTCTGCCTTCGTTCTTATGCCCTTCGTAGCAGGTCGCGCTTTCGTTTTGCTGGAGACGAACAGTCGTCTGCTTCTCGCCCAGAGAGTGCGGGGCCGGCAGCGAAAGCCTCCAGGCTGCTGCTTCTGCCCAAACACGCCTGGGCTATGCACTTTCTCTCTCGGCGCTGGGTAGCAGCACATTCGCTCTGCCTTGTAGCCTGAATCTTAACGGAAAGCTTCTCGGCTACGTCTGGCCCAGAGCACAGGTTGAGGTCAACGAGCTTCCCCAGAGCTTGCCCCCGAGGCGTGGAAACTTGGATTTGCAGCACCTTTCAGGGGAACTCTTCCTTCCTTTACAGCCTGCACAGCGCCGGCAGACGGCGGTGCTCTCTGCAGCCTTCTTCTCGCTTCCAAGTACCACAGGGCACCTTGCAGCCTTGCAGAGAGCAAAGAGGCAGATAGACATCTCGCCCAGAAGAAGGTGCCAGGACGAAAAGGTGCTCGTCCTTTCCGCCCCTAGTCGCCCGGATTGTGGTGCTGTGTTGAAAGTCTTGGCCAGCCAAAGGCTAATGCAGCAAGTGCTTCTCTCCTGAAGCACTTGGCTGAGTGAGAGCTGCACACACGGTTTGGACACTGTAAAGCAGCAAGAGAAATGATTGTACCTCGAGCTGAGGAAAATCCCTGCCCAGAACCCTGTGCATGCGTGCACTATAGCCTCTGAAGAGCGGGACAGCTCCAAGCCATCGCTGGGCGTCACTTCTGTCCAGAGCACAGAAGGCGAAGAACGAAGCAGCCGGGCACCGGGCTCATGCACTCAGTGCACCGAATTGCCTAAGTTCAGCACAAAGCTGCTTCACAAGCCCAGTCAGCTGAGAATGCTCCGGCTGCTTCCGAGAGTAAGGCGCAGCCCTTGCACTCCATCACACAAGCTGGCCAGAAACAGTTTCTTACAGCCGCACTGTTGCAGAGTCCACGCAGCTTGAGCGCACGCAGAAGGAGGCGTCCAGAAAGAAGGCGTTCTTCAAGTCCCCCTTCTCTAAGCAGCCTTGAAACTGAGCACAGCACACTGCGCCTAGGCAGCTTCTTTCTCCGAGAGACGTGCCCTCCTCACACCATGCACTCTCGCAGCTCCCTTGCCCACTTGCAGCAGCTGCTGCCAAAGAAAAAGGCTCCAGGAGTAGCAGCCACTGCTGGGCTGAACCTTCCCCTTGCCTCACGTCAAGCACCAGAAACTGTCCTCTGCACTCTGTCTTTCCCTTCTCCACCGCATCTACCACTGGCATCTCTGCATCTCCAAGCACGAAGCTAGCAGAATTGCTTCCAGGGAATAGTGGAAGAGAAATAGGTAGCAGCACAAGTAGCCGCGAGTTGAACTTTCTGCTTCCGACTGCTCAAGTGAATCCGCAAACAAGCGAGTGGCAGGCACGCTTCCTCTTGCAGCCTGGGCCATTCGCACAGCAGCCTGCTGCTCTGCCTTCGTTCTTATGCCCTTCGTAGCAGGTCGCGCTTTCGTTTTGCTGGAGACGAACAGTCGTCTGCTTCTCGCCCAGAGAGCGTGGGGCCGGCAGCGAAAGCCTCCAGGCTGCTGCTTCTGCCCAAACACGCCTGGGCTATGCACTTTCTCTCTCGGCGCTGGGTAGCAGCACATTCGCTCTGCCTTGTAGCCTGAATCTTAACGGAAAGCTTCTCGGCTACGTCTGGCCCAGAGCACAGGTTGAGGTCAACGAGCTTCCCCAGAGCTTGCCCCCGAGGCGTGGAAACTTGGATTTGCAGCACCTTTCAGGGGAACTCTTCCTTCCTTTACAGCCTGCACAGCACCGGCAGATGGCGGTGCTCTCTGCAGCCTTCTTCTCGCTTCCAAGTACCACAGGGCACCTTGCAGCCTTGCAGAGAGCAAAGAGGCAGATAGACATCTCGCCCAGAAGAAGGTGCCAGGACGAAAAGGTGCTCGTCCTTTCCGCCCCTAGTCGCCCGGATTGTGGTGCTGTGTTGAAAGCCTTGGCCAGCCAAAGGCTAATGCAGCAAGTGCTTCTCTCCTGAAGCACTTGGCTGAGTGAGAGCTGCACACACGGTTTGGACACTGTAAAGCAGCAAGAGAAATGATTGTACCTCGAGCTGAGGAAAATCCCTGCCCAGAACCCTGTGCATGCGTGCACTATAGCCTCTGAAGAGCGGGACAGCTCCAAGCCATCGCTGGGCGTCACTTCTGTCCAGAGCACAGAAGGCGAAGAACGAAGCAGCCGGGCACCGGGCTCATGCACTCAGTGCACCGAATTGCCTAAGTTCAGCACAAAGCTGCTTCACAAGCCCAGTCAGCTGAGAATGCTCCGGCTGCTTCCGAGAGTAAGGCGCAGCCCTTGCACTCCATCACACAAGCTGGCCAGAAACAGTTTCTTACAGCCGCACTGTTGCAGAGTCCACGCAGCTTGAGCGCACGCAGAAGGAGGCGTCCAGAAAGAAGGCGTTCTTCAAGTCCCCCTTCTCTAAGCAGCCTTGAAACTGAGCACAGCACACTGCGCCTAGGCAGCTTCTTTCTCCGAGAGACGTGCCCTCCTCACACCATGCACTCTCGCAGCTCCCTTGCCCACTTGCAGCAGCTGCTGCCAAAGAAAAAGGCTCCAGGAGTAGCAGCCACTGCTGGGCTGAACCTTCCCCTTGCCTCACGTCAAGCACCAGAAACTGTCCTCTGCACTCTGTCTTTCCCTTCTCCACCGCATCTACCACTGGCATCTCTGCATCTCCAAGCACGAAGCTAGCAGAATTGCTTCCAGGGAATAGTGGAAGAGAAATAGGTAGCAGCACAAGTAGCCGCGAGTTGAACTTTCTGCTTCCGACTGCTCAAGTGAATCCGCAAACAAGCGAGTGGCAGGCACGCTTCCTCTTGCAGCCTGGGCCATTCGCACAGCAGCCTGCTGCTCTGCCTTCGTTCTTATGCCCTTCGTAGCAGGTCGCGCTTTCGTTTTGCTGGAGACGAACAGTCGTCTGCTTCTCGCCCAGAGAGTGCGGGGCCGGCAGCGAAAGCCTCCAGGCTGCTGCTTCTGCCCAAACACGCCTGGGCTATGCACTTTCTCTCTCGGCGCTGGGTAGCAGCACATTCGCTCTGCCTTGTAGCCTGAATCTTAACGGAAAGCTTCTCGGCTACGTCTGGCACAGAGCACAGGTTGAGGTCAACGAGCTTCCCCAGAGCTTGCCCCCGAGGCGTGGAAACTTGGATTTGCAGCACCTTTCAGGGGAACTCTTCCTTCCTTTACAGCCTGCACAGCGCCGGCAGACGGCGGTGCTCTCTGCAGCCTTCTTCTCGCTTCCAAGTACCACAGGGCACCTTGCAGCCTTGCAGAGAGCAAAGAGGCAGATAGACATCTCGCCCAGAAGAAGGTGCCAGGACGAAAAGGTGCTCGTCCTTTCCGCCCCTAGTCGCCCGGATTGTGGTGCTGTGTTGAAAGTCTTGGCCAGCCAAAGGCTAATGCAGCAAGTGCTTCTCTCCTGAAGCACTTGGCTGAGTGAGAGCTGCACACACGGTTTGGACACTGTAAAGCAGCAAGAGAAATGATTGTACCTCGAGCTGAGGAAAATCCCTGCCCAGAACCCTGTGCATGCGTGCACTATAGCCTCTGAAGAGCGGGACAGCTCCAAGCCATCGCTGGGCGTCACTTCTGTCCAGAGCACAGAAGGCGAAGAACGAAGCAGCCGGGCACCGGGCTCATGCACTCAGTGCACCGAATTGCCTAAGTTCAGCACAAAGCTGCTTCACAAGCCCAGTCAGCTGAGAATGCTCCGGCTGCTTCCGAGAGTAAGGCGCAGCCCTTGCACTCCATCACACAAGCTGGCCAGAAACAGTTTCTTACAGCCGCACTGTTGCAGAGTCCACGCAGCTTGAGCGCACGCAGAAGGAGGCGTCCAGAAAGAAGGCGTTCTTCAAGTCCCCCTTCTCTAAGCAGCCTTGAAACTGAGCACAGCACACTGCGCCTAGGCAGCTTCTTTCTCCGAGAGACGTGCCCTCCTCACACCATGCACTCTCGCAGCTCCCTTGCCCACTTGCAGCAGCTGCTGCCAAAGAAAAAGGCTCCAGGAGTAGCAGCCACTGCTGGGCTGAACCTTCCCCTTGCCTCACGTCAAGCACCAGAAACTGTCCTCTGCACTCTGTCTTTCCCTTCTCCACCGCATCTACCACTGGCATCTCTGCATCTCCAAGCACGAAGCTAGCAGAATTGCTTCCAGGGAATAGTGGAAGAGAAATAGGTAGCAGCACAAGTAGCCGCGAGTTGAACTTTCTGCTTCCGACTGCTCAAGTGAATCCGCAAACAAGCGAGTGGCAGGCACGCTTCCTCTTGCAGCCTGGGCCATTCGCACAGCAGCCTGCTGCTCTGCCTTCGTTCTTATGCCCTTCGTAGCAGGTCGCGCTTTCGTTTTGCTGGAGACGAACAGTCGTCTGCTTCTCGCCCAGAGAGCGCGGGGCCGGCAGCGAAAGCCTCCAGGCTGCTGCTTCTGCCCAAACATGCCTGGGCTATGCACTTTCTCTCTCGGCGCTGGGTAGCAGCACATTCGCTCTGCCTTGTAGCCTGAATCTTAACGGAAAGCTTCTCGGCTACGTCTGGCCCAGAGCACAGGTTGAGGTCAACGAGCTTCCCCAGAGCTTGCCCCCGAGGCGTGGAAACTTGGATTTGCAGCACCTTTCAGGGGAACTCTTCCTTCCTTTACAGCCTGCACAGCGCCGGCAGATGGCGGTGCTCTCTGCAGCCTTCTTCTCGCTTCCAAGTACCACAGGGCACCTTGCAGCCTTGCAGAGAGCAAAGAGGCAGATAGACATCTCGCCCAGAAGAAGGTGCCAGGACGAAAAGGTGCTCGTCCTTTCCGCCCCTAGTCGCCCGGATTGTGGTGCTGTGTTGAAAGCCTTGGCCAGCCAAAGGCTAATGCAGCAAGTGCTTCTCTCCTGAAGCACTTGGCTGAGTGAGAGCTGCACACACGGTTTGGACACTGTAAAGCAGCAAGAGAAATGATTGTACCTCGAGCTGAGGAAAATCCCTGCCCAGAACCCTGTGCATGCGTGCACTATAGCCTCTGAAGAGCGGGACAGCTCCAAGCCATCGCTGGGCGTCACTTCTGTCCAGAGCACAGAAGACGAAGAACGAAGCAGCCGGGCACCGGGCTCATGCACTCAGTGCACCGAATTGCCTAAGTTCAGCACAAAGCTGCTTCACAAGCCCAGTCAGCTGAGAATGCTCCGGCTGCTTCCGAGAGGAAGGCGCAGCCCTTGCACTCCATCACACAAGCTGGCCAGAAACAGTTTCTTACAGCCGCACTGTTGCAGAGTCCACGCAGCTTGAGCGCACGCAGAAGGAGGCGTCCAGAAAGAAGGCGTTCTTCAAGTCCCCCTTCTCTAAGCAGCCTTGAAACTGAGCACAGCACACTGCGCCTAGGCAGCTTCTTTCTCCGAGAGACGTGCCCTCCTCACACCATGCACTCTCGCAGCTCCCTTGCCCACTTGCAGCAGCTGCTGCCAAAGAAAAAGGCTCCAGGAGTAGCAGCCACTGCTGGGCTGAACCTTCCCCTTGCCTCACGTCAAGCACCAGAAACTGTCCTCTGCACTCTGTCTTTCCCTTCTCCACCGCATCTACCACTGGCATCTCTGCATCTCCAAGCACGAAGCTAGCAGAATTGCTTCCAGGGAATAGTGGAAGAGAAATAGGTAGCAGCACAAGTAGCCGCGAGTTGAACTTTCTGCTTCCGACTGCTCAAGTGAATCCGCAAACAAGCGAGTGGCAGGCACGCTTCCTCTTGCAGCCTGGGCCATTCGCACAGCAGCCTGCTGCTCTGCCTTCGTTCTTATGCCCTTCGTAGCAGGTCGCGCTTTCGTTTTGCTGGAGACGAACAGTCGTCTGCTTCTCGCCCAGAGAGCGCGGGGCCGGCAGCGAAAGCCTCCAGGCTGCTGCTTCTGCCCAAACACGCCTGGGCTATGCACTTTCTCTCTCGGCGCTGGGTAGCAGCACATTCGCTCTGCCTTGTAGCCTGAATCTTAACGGAAAGCTTCTCGGCTACGTCTGGCACAGAGCACAGGTTGAGGTCAACGAGCTTCCCCAGAGCTTGCCCCCGAGGCGTGGAAACTTGGATTTGCAGCACCTTTCAGGGGAACTCTTCCTTCCTTTACAGCCTGCACAGCACCGGCAGATGGCGGTGCTCTCTGCAGCCTTCTTCTCGCTTCCAAGTACCACAGGGCACCTTGCAGCCTTGCAGAGAGCAAAGAGGCAGATAGACATCTCGCCCAGAAGAAGGTGCCAGGACGAAAAGGTGCTCGTCCTTTCCGCCCCTAGTCGCCCGGATTGTGGTGCTGTGTTGAAAGCCTTGGCCAGCCAAAGGCTAATGCAGCAAGTGCTTCTCTCCTGAAGCACTTGGCTGAGTGAGAGCTGCACACACGGTTTGGACACTGTAAAGCAGCAAGAGAAATGATTGTACCTCGAGCTGAGGAAAATCCCTGCCCAGAACCCTGTGCATGCGTGCACTATAGCCTCTGAAGAGCGGGACAGCTCCAAGCCATCGCTGGGCGTCACTTCTGTCCAGAGCACAGAAGGCGAAGAACGAAGCAGCCGGGCACCGGGCTCATGCACTCAGTGCACCGAATTGCCTAAGTTCAGCACAAAGCTGCTTCACAAGCCCAGTCAGCTGAGAATGCTCCGGCTGCTTCCGAGAGTAAGGCGCAGCCCTTGCACTCCATCACACAAGCTGGCCAGAAACAGTTTCTTACAGCCGCACTGTTGCAGAGTCCACGCAGCTTGAGCGCACGCAGAAGGAGGCGTCCAGAAAGAAGGCGTTCTTCAAGTCCCCCTTCTCTAAGCAGCCTTGAAACTGAGCACAGCACACTGCGCCTAGGCAGCTTCTTTCTCCGAGAGACGTGCCCTCCTCACACCATGCACTCTCGCAGCTCCCTTGCCCACTTGCAGCAGCTGCTGCCAAAGAAAAAGGCTCCAGGAGTAGCAGCCACTGCTGGGCTGAACCTTCCCCTTGCCTCACGTCAAGCACCAGAAACTGTCCTCTGCACTCTGTCTTTCCCTTCTCCACCGCATCTACCACTGGCATCTCTGCATCTCCAAGCACGAAGCTAGCAGAATTGCTTCCAGGGAATAGTGGAAGAGAAATAGGTAGCAGCACAAGTAGCCGCGAGTTGAACTTTCTGCTTCCGACTGCTCAAGTGAATCCGCAAACAAGCGAGTGGCAGGCACGCTTCCTCTTGCAGCCTGGGCCATTCGCACAGCAGCCTGCTGCTCTGCCTTCGTTCTTATGCCCTTCGTAGCAGGTCGCGCTTTCGTTTTGCTGGAGACGAACAGTCGTCTGCTTCTCGCCCAGAGAGTGCGGGGCCGGCAGCGAAAGCCTCCAGGCTGCTGCTTCTGCCCAAACACGCCTGGGCTATGCACTTTCTCTCTCGGCGCTGGGTAGCAGCACATTCGCTCTGCCTTGTAGCCTGAATCTTAACGGAAAGCTTCTCGGCTACGTCTGGCACAGAGCACAGGTTGAGGTCAACGAGCTTCCCCAGAGCTTGCCCCCGAGGCGTGGAAACTTGGATTTGCAGCACCTTTCAGGGGAACTCTTCCTTCCTTTACAGCCTGCACAGCGCCGGCAGACGGCGGTGCTCTCTGCAGCCTTCTTCTCGCTTCCAAGTACCACAGGGCACCTTGCAGCCTTGCAGAGAGCAAAGAGGCAGATAGACATCTCGCCCAGAAGAAGGTGCCAGGACGAAAAGGTGCTCGTCCTTTCCGCCCCTAGTCGCCCGGATTGTGGTGCTGTGTTGAAAGTCTTGGCCAGCCAAAGGCTAATGCAGCAAGTGCTTCTCTCCTGAAGCACTTGGCTGAGTGAGAGCTGCACACACGGTTTGGACACTGTAAAGCAGCAAGAGAAATGATTGTACCTCGAGCTGAGGAAAATCCCTGCCCAGAACCCTGTGCATGCGTGCACTATAGCCTCTGAAGAGCGGGACAGCTCCAAGCCATCGCTGGGCGTCACTTCTGTCCAGAGCACAGAAGGCGAAGAACGAAGCAGCCGGGCACCGGGCTCATGCACTCAGTGCACCGAATTGCCTAAGTTCAGCACAAAGCTGCTTCACAAGCCCAGTCAGCTGAGAATGCTCCGGCTGCTTCCGAGAGTAAGGCGCAGCCCTTGCACTCCATCACACAAGCTGGCCAGAAACAGTTTCTTACAGCCGCACTGTTGCAGAGTCCACGCAGCTTGAGCGCACGCAGAAGGAGGCGTCCAGAAAGAAGGCGTTCTTCAAGTCCCCCTTCTCTAAGCAGCCTTGAAACTGAGCACAGCACACTGCGCCTAGGCAGCTTCTTTCTCCGAGAGACGTGCCCTCCTCACACCATGCACTCTCGCAGCTCCCTTGCCCACTTGCAGCAGCTGCTGCCAAAGAAAAAGGCTCCAGGAGTAGCAGCCACTGCTGGGCTGAACCTTCCCCTTGCCTCACGTCAAGCACCAGAAACTGTCCTCTGCACTCTGTCTTTCCCTTCTCCACCGCATCTACCACTGGCATCTCTGCATCTCCAAGCACGAAGCTAGCAGAATTGCTTCCAGGGAATAGTGGAAGAGAAATAGGTAGCAGCACAAGTAGCCGCGAGTTGAACTTTCTGCTTCCGACTGCTCAAGTGAATCCGCAAACAAGCGAGTGGCAGGCACGCTTCCTCTTGCAGCCTGGGCCATTCGCACAGCAGCCTGCTGCTCTGCCTTCGTTCTTATGCCCTTCGTAGCAGGTCGCGCTTTCGTTTTGCTGGAGACGAACAGTCGTCTGCTTCTCGCCCAGAGAGTGCGGGGCCGGCAGCGAAAGCCTCCAGGCTGCTGCTTCTGCCCAAACACGCCTGGGCTATGCACTTTCTCTCTCGGCGCTGGGTAGCAGCACATTCGCTCTGCCTTGTAGCCTGAATCTTAACGGAAAGCTTCTCGGCTACGTCTGGCACAGAGCACAGGTTGAGGTCAACGAGCTTCCCCAGAGCTTGCCCCCGAGGCGTGGAAACTTGGATTTGCAGCACCTTTCAGGGGAACTCTTCCTTCCTTTACAGCCTGCACAGCGCCGGCAGACGGCGGTGCTCTCTGCAGCCTTCTTCTCGCTTCCAAGTACCACAGGGCACCTTGCAGCCTTGCAGAGAGCAAAGAGGCAGATAGACATCTCGCCCAGAAGAAGGTGCCAGGACGAAAAGGTGCTCGTCCTTTCCGCCCCTAGTCGCCCGGATTGTGGTGCTGTGTTGAAAGTCTTGGCCAGCCAAAGGCTAATGCAGCAAGTGCTTCTCTCCTGAAGCACTTGGCTGAGTGAGAGCTGCACACACGGTTTGGACACTGTAAAGCAGCAAGAGAAATGATTGTACCTCGAGCTGAGGAAAATCCCTGCCCAGAACCCTGTGCATGCGTGCACTATAGCCTCTGAAGAGCGGGACAGCTCCAAGCCATCGCTGGGCGTCACTTCTGTCCAGAGCACAGAAGGCGAAGAACGAAGCAGCCGGGCACCGGGCTCATGCACTCAGTGCACCGAATTGCCTAAGTTCAGCACAAAGCTGCTTCACAAGCCCAGTCAGCTGAGAATGCTCCGGCTGCTTCCGAGAGTAAGGCGCAGCCCTTGCACTCCATCACACAAGCTGGCCAGAAACAGTTTCTTACAGCCGCACTGTTGCAGAGTCCACGCAGCTTGAGCGCACGCAGAAGGAGGCGTCCAGAAAGAAGGCGTTCTTCAAGTCCCCCTTCTCTAAGCAGCCTTGAAACTGAGCACAGCACACTGCGCCTAGGCAGCTTCTTTCTCCGAGAGACGTGCCCTCCTCACACCATGCACTCTCGCAGCTCCCTTGCCCACTTGCAGCAGCTGCTGCCAAAGAAAAAGGCTCCAGGAGTAGCAGCCACTGCTGGGCTGAACCTTCCCCTTGCCTCACGTCAAGCACCAGAAACTGTCCTCTGCACTCTGTCTTTCCCTTCTCCACCGCATCTACCACTGGCATCTCTGCATCTCCAAGCACGAAGCTAGCAGAATTGCTTCCAGGGAATAGTGGAAGAGAAATAGGTAGCAGCACAAGTAGCCGCGAGTTGAACTTTCTGCTTCCGACTGCTCAAGTGAATCCGCAAACAAGCGAGTGGCAGGCACGCTTCCTCTTGCAGCCTGGGCCATTCGCACAGCAGCCTGCTGCTCTGCCTTCGTTCTTATGCCCTTCGTAGCAGGTCGCGCTTTCGTTTTGCTGGAGACGAACAGTCGTCTGCTTCTCGCCCAGAGAGTGCGGGGCCGGCAGCGAAAGCCTCCAGGCTGCTGCTTCTGCCCAAACACGCCTGGGCTATGCACTTTCTCTCTCGGCGCTGGGTAGCAGCACATTCGCTCTGCCTTGTAGCCTGAATCTTAACGGAAAGCTTCTCGGCTACGTCTGGCACAGAGCACAGGTTGAGGTCAACGAGCTTCCCCAGAGCTTGCCCCCGAGGCGTGGAAACTTGGATTTGCAGCACCTTTCAGGGGAACTCTTCCTTCCTTTACAGCCTGCACAGCGCCGGCAGACGGCGGTGCTCTCTGCAGCCTTCTTCTCGCTTCCAAGTACCACAGGGCACCTTGCAGCCTTGCAGAGAGCAAAGAGGCAGATAGACATCTCGCCCAGAAGAAGGTGCCAGGACGAAAAGGTGCTCGTCCTTTCCGCCCCTAGTCGCCCGGATTGTGGTGCTGTGTTGAAAGTCTTGGCCAGCCAAAGGCTAATGCAGCAAGTGCTTCTCTCCTGAAGCACTTGGCTGAGTGAGAGCTGCACACACGGTTTGGACACTGTAAAGCAGCAAGAGAAATGATTGTACCTCGAGCTGAGGAAAATCCCTGCCCAGAACCCTGTGCATGCGTGCACTATAGCCTCTGAAGAGCGGGACAGCTCCAAGCCATCGCTGGGCGTCACTTCTGTCCAGAGCACAGAAGGCGAAGAACGAAGCAGCCGGGCACCGGGCTCATGCACTCAGTGCACCGAATTGCCTAAGTTCAGCACAAAGCTGCTTCACAAGCCCAGTCAGCTGAGAATGCTCCGGCTGCTTCCGAGAGTAAGGCGCAGCCCTTGCACTCCATCACACAAGCTGGCCAGAAACAGTTTCTTACAGCCGCACTGTTGCAGAGTCCACGCAGCTTGAGCGCACGCAGAAGGAGGCGTCCAGAAAGAAGGCGTTCTTCAAGTCCCCCTTCTCTAAGCAGCCTTGAAACTGAGCACAGCACACTGCGCCTAGGCAGCTTCTTTCTCCGAGAGACGTGCCCTCCTCACACCATGCACTCTCGCAGCTCCCTTGCCCACTTGCAGCAGCTGCTGCCAAAGAAAAAGGCTCCAGGAGTAGCAGCCACTGCTGGGCTGAACCTTCCCCTTGCCTCACGTCAAGCACCAGAAACTGTCCTCTGCACTCTGTCTTTCCCTTCTCCACCGCATCTACCACTGGCATCTCTGCATCTCCAAGCACGAAGCTAGCAGAATTGCTTCCAGGGAATAGTGGAAGAGAAATAGGTAGCAGCACAAGTAGCCGCGAGTTGAACTTTCTGCTTCCGACTGCTCAAGTGAATCCGCAAACAAGCGAGTGGCAGGCACGCTTCCTCTTGCAGCCTGGGCCATTCGCACAGCAGCCTGCTGCTCTGCCTTCGTTCTTATGCCCTTCGTAGCAGGTCGCGCTTTCGTTTTGCTGGAGACGAACAGTCGTCTGCTTCTCGCCCAGAGAGCGCGGGGCCGGCAGCGAAAGCCTCCAGGCTGCTGCTTCTGCCCAAACATGCCTGGGCTATGCACTTTCTCTCTCGGCGCTGGGTAGCAGCACATTCGCTCTGCCTTGTAGCCTGAATCTTAACGGAAAGCTTCTCGGCTACGTCTGGCCCAGAGCACAGGTTGAGGTCAACGAGCTTCCCCAGAGCTTGCCCCCGAGGCGTGGAAACTTGGATTTGCAGCACCTTTCAGGGGAACTCTTCCTTCCTTTACAGCCTGCACAGCGCCGGCAGATGGCGGTGCTCTCTGCAGCCTTCTTCTCGCTTCCAAGTACCACAGGGCACCTTGCAGCCTTGCAGAGAGCAAAGAGGCAGATAGACATCTCGCCCAGAAGAAGGTGCCAGGACGAAAAGGTGCTCGTCCTTTCCGCCCCTAGTCGCCCGGATTGTGGTGCTGTGTTGAAAGCCTTGGCCAGCCAAAGGCTAATGCAGCAAGTGCTTCTCTCCTGAAGCACTTGGCTGAGTGAGAGCTGCACACACGGTTTGGACACTGTAAAGCAGCAAGAGAAATGATTGTACCTCGAGCTGAGGAAAATCCCTGCCCAGAACCCTGTGCATGCGTGCACTATAGCCTCTGAAGAGCGGGACAGCTCCAAGCCATCGCTGGGCGTCACTTCTGTCCAGAGCACAGAAGACGAAGAACGAAGCAGCCGGGCACCGGGCTCATGCACTCAGTGCACCGAATTGCCTAAGTTCAGCACAAAGCTGCTTCACAAGCCCAGTCAGCTGAGAATGCTCCGGCTGCTTCCGAGAGTAAGGCGCAGCCCTTGCACTCCATCACACAAGCTGGCCAGAAACAGTTTCTTACAGCCGCACTGTTGCAGAGTCCACGCAGCTTGAGCGCACGCAGAAGGAGGCGTCCAGAAAGAAGGCGTTCTTCAAGTCCCCCTTCTCTAAGCAGCCTTGAAACTGAGCACAGCACACTGCGCCTAGGCAGCTTCTTTCTCCGAGAGACGTGCCCTCCTCACACCATGCACTCTCGCAGCTCCCTTGCCCACTTGCAGCAGCTGCTGCCAAAGAAAAAGGCTCCAGGAGTAGCAGCCACTGCTGGGCTGAACCTTCCCCTTGCCTCACGTCAAGCACCAGAAACTGTCCTCTGCACTCTGTCTTTCCCTTCTCCACCGCATCTACCACTGGCATCTCTGCATCTCCAAGCACGAAGCTAGCAGAATTGCTTCCAGGGAATAGTGGAAGAGAAATAGGTAGCAGCACAAGTAGCCGCGAGTTGAACTTTCTGCTTCCGACTGCTCAAGTGAATCCGCAAACAAGCGAGTGGCAGGCACGCTTCCTCTTGCAGCCTGGGCCATTCGCACAGCAGCCTGCTGCTCTGCCTTCGTTCTTATGCCCTTCGTAGCAGGTCGCGCTTTCGTTTTGCTGGAGACGAACAGTCGTCTGCTTCTCGCCCAGAGAGCGCGGGGCCGGCAGCGAAAGCCTCCAGGCTGCTGCTTCTGCCCAAACACGCCTGGGCTATGCACTTTCTCTCTCGGCGCTGGGTAGCAGCACATTCGCTCTGCCTTGTAGCCTGAATCTTAACGGAAAGCTTCTCGGCTACGTCTGGCACAGAGCACAGGTTGAGGTCAACGAGCTTCCCCAGAGCTTGCCCCCGAGGCGTGGAAACTTGGATTTGCAGCACCTTTCAGGGGAACTCTTCCTTCCTTTACAGCCTGCACAGCACCGGCAGATGGCGGTGCTCTCTGCAGCCTTCTTCTCGCTTCCAAGTACCACAGGGCACCTTGCAGCCTTGCAGAGAGCAAAGAGGCAGATAGACATCTCGCCCAGAAGAAGGTGCCAGGACGAAAAGGTGCTCGTCCTTTCCGCCCCTAGTCGCCCGGATTGTGGTGCTGTGTTGAAAGCCTTGGCCAGCCAAAGGCTAATGCAGCAAGTGCTTCTCTCCTGAAGCACTTGGCTGAGTGAGAGCTGCACACACGGTTTGGACACTGTAAAGCAGCAAGAGAAATGATTGTACCTCGAGCTGAGGAAAATCCCTGCCCAGAACCCTGTGCATGCGTGCACTATAGCCTCTGAAGAGCGGGACAGCTCCAAGCCATCGCTGGGCGTCACTTCTGTCCAGAGCACAGAAGGCGAAGAACGAAGCAGCCGGGCACCGGGCTCATGCACTCAGTGCACCGAATTGCCTAAGTTCAGCACAAAGCTGCTTCACAAGCCCAGTCAGCTGAGAATGCTCCGGCTGCTTCCGAGAGTAAGGCGCAGCCCTTGCACTCCATCACACAAGCTGGCCAGAAACAGTTTCTTACAGCCGCACTGTTGCAGAGTCCACGCAGCTTGAGCGCACGCAGAAGGAGGCGTCCAGAAAGAAGGCGTTCTTCAAGTCCCCCTTCTCTAAGCAGCCTTGAAACTGAGCACAGCACACTGCGCCTAGGCAGCTTCTTTCTCCGAGAGACGTGCCCTCCTCACACCATGCACTCTCGCAGCTCCCTTGCCCACTTGCAGCAGCTGCTGCCAAAGAAAAAGGCTCCAGGAGTAGCAGCCACTGCTGGGCTGAACCTTCCCCTTGCCTCACGTCAAGCACCAGAAACTGTCCTCTGCACTCTGTCTTTCCCTTCTCCACCGCATCTACCACTGGCATCTCTGCATCTCCAAGCACGAAGCTAGCAGAATTGCTTCCAGGGAATAGTGGAAGAGAAATAGGTAGCAGCACAAGTAGCCGCGAGTTGAACTTTCTGCTTCCGACTGCTCAAGTGAATCCGCAAACAAGCGAGTGGCAGGCACGCTTCCTCTTGCAGCCTGGGCCATTCGCACAGCAGCCTGCTGCTCTGCCTTCGTTCTTATGCCCTTCGTAGCAGGTCGCGCTTTCGTTTTGCTGGAGACGAACAGTCGTCTGCTTCTCGCCCAGAGAGTGCGGGGCCGGCAGCGAAAGCCTCCAGGCTGCTGCTTCTGCCCAAACACGCCTGGGCTATGCACTTTCTCTCTCGGCGCTGGGTAGCAGCACATTCGCTCTGCCTTGTAGCCTGAATCTTAACGGAAAGCTTCTCGGCTACGTCTGGCCCAGAGCACAGGTTGAGGTCAACGAGCTTCCCCAGAGCTTGCCCCCGAGGCGTGGAAACTTGGATTTGCAGCACCTTTCAGGGGAACTCTTCCTTCCTTTACAGCCTGCACAGCGCCGGCAGACGGCGGTGCTCTCTGCAGCCTTCTTCTCGCTTCCAAGTACCACAGGGCACCTTGCAGCCTTGCAGAGAGCAAAGAGGCAGATAGACATCTCGCCCAGAAGAAGGTGCCAGGACGAAAAGGTGCTCGTCCTTTCCGCCCCTAGTCGCCCGGATTGTGGTGCTGTGTTGAAAGTCTTGGCCAGCCAAAGGCTAATGCAGCAAGTGCTTCTCTCCTGAAGCACTTGGCTGAGTGAGAGCTGCACACACGGTTTGGACACTGTAAAGCAGCAAGAGAAATGATTGTACCTCGAGCTGAGGAAAATCCCTGCCCAGAACCCTGTGCATGCGTGCACTATAGCCTCTGAAGAGCGGGACAGCTCCAAGCCATCGCTGGGCGTCACTTCTGTCCAGAGCACAGAAGACGAAGAACGAAGCAGCCGGGCACCGGGCTCATGCACTCAGTGCACCGAATTGCCTAAGTTCAGCACAAAGCTGCTTCACAAGCCCAGTCAGCTGAGAATGCTCCGGCTGCTTCCGAGAGGAAGGCGCAGCCCTTGCACTCCATCACACAAGCTGGCCAGAAACAGTTTCTTACAGCCGCACTGTTGCAGAGTCCACGCAGCTTGAGCGCACGCAGAAGGAGGCGTCCAGAAAGAAGGCGTTCTTCAAGTCCCCCTTCTCTAAGCAGCCTTGAAACTGAGCACAGCACACTGCGCCTAGGCAGCTTCTTTCTCCGAGAGACGTGCCCTCCTCACACCATGCACTCTCGCAGCTCCCTTGCCCACTTGCAGCAGCTGCTGCCAAAGAAAAAGGCTCCAGGAGTAGCAGCCACTGCTGGGCTGAACCTTCCCCTTGCCTCACGTCAAGCACCAGAAACTGTCCTCTGCACTCTGTCTTTCCCTTCTCCACCGCATCTACCACTGGCATCTCTGCATCTCCAAGCACGAAGCTAGCAGAATTGCTTCCAGGGAATAGTGGAAGAGAAATAGGTAGCAGCACAAGTAGCCGCGAGTTGAACTTTCTGCTTCCGACTGCTCAAGTGAATCCGCAAACAAGCGAGTGGCAGGCACGCTTCCTCTTGCAGCCTGGGCCATTCGCACAGCAGCCTGCTGCTCTGCCTTCGTTCTTATGCCCTTCGTAGCAGGTCGCGCTTTCGTTTTGCTGGAGACGAACAGTCGTCTGCTTCTCGCCCAGAGAGCGCGGGGCCGGCAGCGAAAGCCTCCAGGCTGCTGCTTCTGCCCAAACATGCCTGGGCTATGCACTTTCTCTCTCGGCGCTGGGTAGCAGCACATTCGCTCTGCCTTGTAGCCTGAATCTTAACGGAAAGCTTCTCGGCTACGTCTGGCCCAGAGCACAGGTTGAGGTCAACGAGCTTCCCCAGAGCTTGCCCCCGAGGCGTGGAAACTTGGATTTGCAGCACCTTTCAGGGGAACTCTTCCTTCCTTTACAGCCTGCACAGCGCCGGCAGATGGCGGTGCTCTCTGCAGCCTTCTTCTCGCTTCCAAGTACCACAGGGCACCTTGCAGCCTTGCAGAGAGCAAAGAGGCAGATAGACATCTCGCCCAGAAGAAGGTGCCAGGACGAAAAGGTGCTCGTCCTTTCCGCCCCTAGTCGCCCGGATTGTGGTGCTGTGTTGAAAGCCTTGGCCAGCCAAAGGCTAATGCAGCAAGTGCTTCTCTCCTGAAGCACTTGGCTGAGTGAGAGCTGCACACACGGTTTGGACACTGTAAAGCAGCAAGAGAAATGATTGTACCTCGAGCTGAGGAAAATCCCTGCCCAGAACCCTGTGCATGCGTGCACTATAGCCTCTGAAGAGCGGGACAGCTCCAAGCCATCGCTGGGCGTCACTTCTGTCCAGAGCACAGAAGGCGAAGAACGAAGCAGCCGGGCACCGGGCTCATGCACTCAGTGCACCGAATTGCCTAAGTTCAGCACAAAGCTGCTTCACAAGCCCAGTCAGCTGAGAATGCTCCGGCTGCTTCCGAGAGTAAGGCGCAGCCCTTGCACTCCATCACACAAGCTGGCCAGAAACAGTTTCTTACAGCCGCACTGTTGCAGAGTCCACGCAGCTTGAGCGCACGCAGAAGGAGGCGTCCAGAAAGAAGGCGTTCTTCAAGTCCCCCTTCTCTAAGCAGCCTTGAAACTGAGCACAGCACACTGCGCCTAGGCAGCTTCTTTCTCCGAGAGACGTGCCCTCCTCACACCATGCACTCTCGCAGCTCCCTTGCCCACTTGCAGCAGCTGCTGCCAAAGAAAAAGGCTCCAGGAGTAGCAGCCACTGCTGGGCTGAACCTTCCCCTTGCCTCACGTCAAGCACCAGAAACTGTCCTCTGCACTCTGTCTTTCCCTTCTCCACCGCATCTACCACTGGCATCTCTGCATCTCCAAGCACGAAGCTAGCAGAATTGCTTCCAGGGAATAGTGGAAGAGAAATAGGTAGCAACACAAGTAGCCGCGAGTTGAACTTTCTGCTTCCGACTGCTCAAGTGAATCCGCAAACAAGCGAGTGGCAGGCACGCTTCCTCTTGCAGCCTGGGCCATTCGCACAGCAGCCTGCTGCTCTGCCTTCGTTCTTATGCCCTTCGTAGCAGGTCGCGCTTTCGTTTTGCTGGAGACGAACAGTCGTCTGCTTCTCGCCCAGAGAGCGTGGGGCCGGCAGCGAAAGCCTCCAGGCTGCTGCTTCTGCCCAAACACGCCTGGGCTATGCACTTTCTCTCTCGGCGCTGGGTAGCAGCACATTCGCTCTGCCTTGTAGCCTGAATCTTAACGGAAAGCTTCTCGGCTACGTCTGGCACAGAGCACAGGTTGAGGTCAACGAGCTTCCCCAGAGCTTGCCCCCGAGGCGTGGAAACTTGGATTTGCAGCACCTTTCAGGGGAACTCTTCCTTCCTTTACAGCCTGCACAGCGCCGGCAGACGGCGGTGCTCTCTGCAGCCTTCTTCTCGCTTCCAAGTACCACAGGGCACCTTGCAGCCTTGCAGAGAGCAAAGAGGCAGATAGACATCTCGCCCAGAAGAAGGTGCCAGGACGAAAAGGTGCTCGTCCTTTCCGCCCCTAGTCGCCCGGATTGTGGTGCTGTGTTGAAAGTCTTGGCCAGCCAAAGGCTAATGCAGCAAGTGCTTCTCTCCTGAAGCACTTGGCTGAGTGAGAGCTGCACACACGGTTTGGACACTGTAAAGCAGCAAGAGAAATGATTGTACCTCGAGCTGAGGAAAATCCCTGCCCAGAACCCTGTGCATGCGTGCACTATAGCCTCTGAAGAGCGGGACAGCTCCAAGCCATCGCTGGGCGTCACTTCTGTCCAGAGCACAGAAGGCGAAGAACGAAGCAGCCGGGCACCGGGCTCATGCACTCAGTGCACCGAATTGCCTAAGTTCAGCACAAAGCTGCTTCACAAGCCCAGTCAGCTGAGAATGCTCCGGCTGCTTCCGAGAGTAAGGCGCAGCCCTTGCACTCCATCACACAAGCTGGCCAGAAACAGTTTCTTACAGCCGCACTGTTGCAGAGTCCACGCAGCTTGAGCGCACGCAGAAGGAGGCGTCCAGAAAGAAGGCGTTCTTCAAGTCCCCCTTCTCTAAGCAGCCTTGAAACTGAGCACAGCACACTGCGCCTAGGCAGCTTCTTTCTCCGAGAGACGTGCCCTCCTCACACCATGCACTCTCGCAGCTCCCTTGCCCACTTGCAGCAGCTGCTGCCAAAGAAAAAGGCTCCAGGAGTAGCAGCCACTGCTGGGCTGAACCTTCCCCTTGCCTCACGTCAAGCACCAGAAACTGTCCTCTGCACTCTGTCTTTCCCTTCTCCACCGCATCTACCACTGGCATCTCTGCATCTCCAAGCACGAAGCTAGCAGAATTGCTTCCAGGGAATAGTGGAAGAGAAATAGGTAGCAGCACAAGTAGCCGCGAGTTGAACTTTCTGCTTCCGACTGCTCAAGTGAATCCGCAAACAAGCGAGTGGCAGGCACGCTTCCTCTTGCAGCCTGGGCCATTCGCACAGCAGCCTGCTGCTCTGCCTTCGTTCTTATGCCCTTCGTAGCAGGTCGCGCTTTCGTTTTGCTGGAGACGAACAGTCGTCTGCTTCTCGCCCAGAGAGCGCGGGGCCGGCAGCGAAAGCCTCCAGGCTGCTGCTTCTGCCCAAACATGCCTGGGCTATGCACTTTCTCTCTCGGCGCTGGGTAGCAGCACATTCGCTCTGCCTTGTAGCCTGAATCTTAACGGAAAGCTTCTCGGCTACGTCTGGCCCAGAGCACAGGTTGAGGTCAACGAGCTTCCCCAGAGCTTGCCCCCGAGGCGTGGAAACTTGGATTTGCAGCACCTTTCAGGGGAACTCTTCCTTCCTTTACAGCCTGCACAGCGCCGGCAGATGGCGGTGCTCTCTGCAGCCTTCTTCTCGCTTCCAAGTACCACAGGGCACCTTGCAGCCTTGCAGAGAGCAAAGAGGCAGATAGACATCTCGCCCAGAAGAAGGTGCCAGGACGAAAAGGTGCTCGTCCTTTCCGCCCCTAGTCGCCCGGATTGTGGTGCTGTGTTGAAAGCCTTGGCCAGCCAAAGGCTAATGCAGCAAGTGCTTCTCTCCTGAAGCACTTGGCTGAGTGAGAGCTGCACACACGGTTTGGACACTGTAAAGCAGCAAGAGAAATGATTGTACCTCGAGCTGAGGAAAATCCCTGCCCAGAACCCTGTGCATGCGTGCACTATAGCCTCTGAAGAGCGGGACAGCTCCAAGCCATCGCTGGGCGTCACTTCTGTCCAGAGCACAGAAGACGAAGAACGAAGCAGCCGGGCACCGGGCTCATGCACTCAGTGCACCGAATTGCCTAAGTTCAGCACAAAGCTGCTTCACAAGCCCAGTCAGCTGAGAATGCTCCGGCTGCTTCCGAGAGTAAGGCGCAGCCCTTGCACTCCATCACACAAGCTGGCCAGAAACAGTTTCTTACAGCCGCACTGTTGCAGAGTCCACGCAGCTTGAGCGCACGCAGAAGGAGGCGTCCAGAAAGAAGGCGTTCTTCAAGTCCCCCTTCTCTAAGCAGCCTTGAAACTGAGCACAGCACACTGCGCCTAGGCAGCTTCTTTCTCCGAGAGACGTGCCCTCCTCACACCATGCACTCTCGCAGCTCCCTTGCCCACTTGCAGCAGCTGCTGCCAAAGAAAAAGGCTCCAGGAGTAGCAGCCACTGCTGGGCTGAACCTTCCCCTTGCCTCACGTCAAGCACCAGAAACTGTCCTCTGCACTCTGTCTTTCCCTTCTCCACCGCATCTACCACTGGCATCTCTGCATCTCCAAGCACGAAGCTAGCAGAATTGCTTCCAGGGAATAGTGGAAGAGAAATAGGTAGCAGCACAAGTAGCCGCGAGTTGAACTTTCTGCTTCCGACTGCTCAAGTGAATCCGCAAACAAGCGAGTGGCAGGCACGCTTCCTCTTGCAGCCTGGGCCATTCGCACAGCAGCCTGCTGCTCTGCCTTCGTTCTTATGCCCTTCGTAGCAGGTCGCGCTTTCGTTTTGCTGGAGACGAACAGTCGTCTGCTTCTCGCCCAGAGAGCGCGGGGCCGGCAGCGAAAGCCTCCAGGCTGCTGCTTCTGCCCAAACACGCCTGGGCTATGCACTTTCTCTCTCGGCGCTGGGTAGCAGCACATTCGCTCTGCCTTGTAGCCTGAATCTTAACGGAAAGCTTCTCGGCTACGTCTGGCACAGAGCACAGGTTGAGGTCAACGAGCTTCCCCAGAGCTTGCCCCCGAGGCGTGGAAACTTGGATTTGCAGCACCTTTCAGGGGAACTCTTCCTTCCTTTACAGCCTGCACAGCACCGGCAGATGGCGGTGCTCTCTGCAGCCTTCTTCTCGCTTCCAAGTACCACAGGGCACCTTGCAGCCTTGCAGAGAGCAAAGAGGCAGATAGACATCTCGCCCAGAAGAAGGTGCCAGGACGAAAAGGTGCTCGTCCTTTCCGCCCCTAGTCGCCCGGATTGTGGTGCTGTGTTGAAAGCCTTGGCCAGCCAAAGGCTAATGCAGCAAGTGCTTCTCTCCTGAAGCACTTGGCTGAGTGAGAGCTGCACACACGGTTTGGACACTGTAAAGCAGCAAGAGAAATGATTGTACCTCGAGCTGAGGAAAATCCCTGCCCAGAACCCTGTGCATGCGTGCACTATAGCCTCTGAAGAGCGGGACAGCTCCAAGCCATCGCTGGGCGTCACTTCTGTCCAGAGCACAGAAGGCGAAGAACGAAGCAGCCGGGCACCGGGCTCATGCACTCAGTGCACCGAATTGCCTAAGTTCAGCACAAAGCTGCTTCACAAGCCCAGTCAGCTGAGAATGCTCCGGCTGCTTCCGAGAGTAAGGCGCAGCCCTTGCACTCCATCACACAAGCTGGCCAGAAACAGTTTCTTACAGCCGCACTGTTGCAGAGTCCACGCAGCTTGAGCGCACGCAGAAGGAGGCGTCCAGAAAGAAGGCGTTCTTCAAGTCCCCCTTCTCTAAGCAGCCTTGAAACTGAGCACAGCACACTGCGCCTAGGCAGCTTCTTTCTCCGAGAGACGTGCCCTCCTCACACCATGCACTCTCGCAGCTCCCTTGCCCACTTGCAGCAGCTGCTGCCAAAGAAAAAGGCTCCAGGAGTAGCAGCCACTGCTGGGCTGAACCTTCCCCTTGCCTCACGTCAAGCACCAGAAACTGTCCTCTGCACTCTGTCTTTCCCTTCTCCACCGCATCTACCACTGGCATCTCTGCATCTCCAAGCACGAAGCTAGCAGAATTGCTTCCAGGGAATAGTGGAAGAGAAATAGGTAGCAGCACAAGTAGCCGCGAGTTGAACTTTCTGCTTCCGACTGCTCAAGTGAATCCGCAAACAAGCGAGTGGCAGGCACGCTTCCTCTTGCAGCCTGGGCCATTCGCACAGCAGCCTGCTGCTCTGCCTTCGTTCTTATGCCCTTCGTAGCAGGTCGCGCTTTCGTTTTGCTGGAGACGAACAGTCGTCTGCTTCTCGCCCAGAGAGTGCGGGGCCGGCAGCGAAAGCCTCCAGGCTGCTGCTTCTGCCCAAACACGCCTGGGCTATGCACTTTCTCTCTCGGCGCTGGGTAGCAGCACATTCGCTCTGCCTTGTAGCCTGAATCTTAACGGAAAGCTTCTCGGCTACGTCTGGCACAGAGCACAGGTTGAGGTCAACGAGCTTCCCCAGAGCTTGCCCCCGAGGCGTGGAAACTTGGATTTGCAGCACCTTTCAGGGGAACTCTTCCTTCCTTTACAGCCTGCACAGCGCCGGCAGACGGCGGTGCTCTCTGCAGCCTTCTTCTCGCTTCCAAGTACCACAGGGCACCTTGCAGCCTTGCAGAGAGCAAAGAGGCAGATAGACATCTCGCCCAGAAGAAGGTGCCAGGACGAAAAGGTGCTCGTCCTTTCCGCCCCTAGTCGCCCGGATTGTGGTGCTGTGTTGAAAGTCTTGGCCAGCCAAAGGCTAATGCAGCAAGTGCTTCTCTCCTGAAGCACTTGGCTGAGTGAGAGCTGCACACACGGTTTGGACACTGTAAAGCAGCAAGAGAAATGATTGTACCTCGAGCTGAGGAAAATCCCTGCCCAGAACCCTGTGCATGCGTGCACTATAGCCTCTGAAGAGCGGGACAGCTCCAAGCCATCGCTGGGCGTCACTTCTGTCCAGAGCACAGAAGGCGAAGAACGAAGCAGCCGGGCACCGGGCTCATGCACTCAGTGCACCGAATTGCCTAAGTTCAGCACAAAGCTGCTTCACAAGCCCAGTCAGCTGAGAATGCTCCGGCTGCTTCCGAGAGTAAGGCGCAGCCCTTGCACTCCATCACACAAGCTGGCCAGAAACAGTTTCTTACAGCCGCACTGTTGCAGAGTCCACGCAGCTTGAGCGCACGCAGAAGGAGGCGTCCAGAAAGAAGGCGTTCTTCAAGTCCCCCTTCTCTAAGCAGCCTTGAAACTGAGCACAGCACACTGCGCCTAGGCAGCTTCTTTCTCCGAGAGACGTGCCCTCCTCACACCATGCACTCTCGCAGCTCCCTTGCCCACTTGCAGCAGCTGCTGCCAAAGAAAAAGGCTCCAGGAGTAGCAGCCACTGCTGGGCTGAACCTTCCCCTTGCCTCACGTCAAGCACCAGAAACTGTCCTCTGCACTCTGTCTTTCCCTTCTCCACCGCATCTACCACTGGCATCTCTGCATCTCCAAGCACGAAGCTAGCAGAATTGCTTCCAGGGAATAGTGGAAGAGAAATAGGTAGCAGCACAAGTAGCCGCGAGTTGAACTTTCTGCTTCCGACTGCTCAAGTGAATCCGCAAACAAGCGAGTGGCAGGCACGCTTCCTCTTGCAGCCTGGGCCATTCGCACAGCAGCCTGCTGCTCTGCCTTCGTTCTTATGCCCTTCGTAGCAGGTCGCGCTTTCGTTTTGCTGGAGACGAACAGTCGTCTGCTTCTCGCCCAGAGAGCGCGGGGCCGGCAGCGAAAGCCTCCAGGCTGCTGCTTCTGCCCAAACATGCCTGGGCTATGCACTTTCTCTCTCGGCGCTGGGTAGCAGCACATTCGCTCTGCCTTGTAGCCTGAATCTTAACGGAAAGCTTCTCGGCTACGTCTGGCCCAGAGCACAGGTTGAGGTCAACGAGCTTCCCCAGAGCTTGCCCCCGAGGCGTGGAAACTTGGATTTGCAGCACCTTTCAGGGGAACTCTTCCTTCCTTTACAGCCTGCACAGCGCCGGCAGATGGCGGTGCTCTCTGCAGCCTTCTTCTCGCTTCCAAGTACCACAGGGCACCTTGCAGCCTTGCAGAGAGCAAAGAGGCAGATAGACATCTCGCCCAGAAGAAGGTGCCAGGACGAAAAGGTGCTCGTCCTTTCCGCCCCTAGTCGCCCGGATTGTGGTGCTGTGTTGAAAGCCTTGGCCAGCCAAAGGCTAATGCAGCAAGTGCTTCTCTCCTGAAGCACTTGGCTGAGTGAGAGCTGCACACACGGTTTGGACACTGTAAAGCAGCAAGAGAAATGATTGTACCTCGAGCTGAGGAAAATCCCTGCCCAGAACCCTGTGCATGCGTGCACTATAGCCTCTGAAGAGCGGGACAGCTCCAAGCCATCGCTGGGCGTCACTTCTGTCCAGAGCACAGAAGACGAAGAACGAAGCAGCCGGGCACCGGGCTCATGCACTCAGTGCACCGAATTGCCTAAGTTCAGCACAAAGCTGCTTCACAAGCCCAGTCAGCTGAGAATGCTCCGGCTGCTTCCGAGAGTAAGGCGCAGCCCTTGCACTCCATCACACAAGCTGGCCAGAAACAGTTTCTTACAGCCGCACTGTTGCAGAGTCCACGCAGCTTGAGCGCACGCAGAAGGAGGCGTCCAGAAAGAAGGCGTTCTTCAAGTCCCCCTTCTCTAAGCAGCCTTGAAACTGAGCACAGCACACTGCGCCTAGGTAGCTTCTTTCTCCGAGAGACGTGCCCTCCTCACACCATGCACTCTCGCAGCTCCCTTGCCCACTTGCAGCAGCTGCTGCCAAAGAAAAAGGCTCCAGGAGTAGCAGCCACTGCTGGGCTGAACCTTCCCCTTGCCTCACGTCAAGCACCAGAAACTGTCCTCTGCACTCTGTCTTTCCCTTCTCCACCGCATCTACCACTGGCATCTCTGCATCTCCAAGCACGAAGCTAGCAGAATTGCTTCCAGGGAATAGTGGAAGAGAAATAGGTAGCAGCACAAGTAGCCGCGAGTTGAACTTTCTGCTTCCGACTGCTCAAGTGAATCCGCAAACAAGCGAGTGGCAGGCACGCTTCCTCTTGCAGCCTGGGCCATTCGCACAGCAGCCTGCTGCTCTGCCTTCGTTCTTATGCCCTTCGTAGCAGGTCGCGCTTTCGTTTTGCTGGAGACGAACAGTCGTCTGCTTCTCGCCCAGAGAGCGCGGGGCCGGCAGCGAAAGCCTCCAGGCTGCTGCTTCTGCCCAAACACGCCTGGGCTATGCACTTTCTCTCTCGGCGCTGGGTAGCAGCACATTCGCTCTGCCTTGTAGCCTGAATCTTAACGGAAAGCTTCTCGGCTACGTCTGGCACAGAGCACAGGTTGAGGTCAACGAGCTTCCCCAGAGCTTGCCCCCGAGGCGTGGAAACTTGGATTTGCAGCACCTTTCAGGGGTACTCTTCCTTCCTTTACAGCCTGCACAGCGCCGGCAGACGGCGGTGCTCTCTGCAGCCTTCTTCTCGCTTCCAAGTACCACAGGGCACCTTGCAGCCTTGCAGAGAGCAAAGAGGCAGATAGACATCTCGCCCAGAAGAAGGTGCCAGGACGAAAAGGTGCTCGTCCTTTCCGCCCCTAGTCGCCCGGATTGTGGTGCTGTGTTGAAAGCCTTGGCCAGCCAAAGGCTAATGCAGCAAGTGCTTCTCTCCTGAAGCACTTGGCTGAGTGAGAGCTGCACACACGGTTTGGACACTGTAAAGCAGCAAGAGAAATGATTGTACCTCGAGCTGAGGAAAATCCCTGCCCAGAACCCTGTGCATGCGTGCACTATAGCCTCTGAAGAGCGGGACAGCTCCAAGCCATCGCTGGGCGTCACTTCTGTCCAGAGCACAGAAGACGAAGAACGAAGCAGCCGGGCACCGGGCTCATGCACTCAGTGCACCGAACTGCCTAAGTTCAGCACAAAGCTGCTTCACAAGCCCAGTCAGCTGAGAATGCTCCGGCTGCTTCCGAGAGGAAGGCGCAGCCCTTGCACTCCATCACACAAGCTGGCCAGAAACAGTTTCTTACAGCCGCACTGTTGCAGAGTCCACGCAGCTTGAGCGCACGCAGAAGGAGGCGTCCAGAAAGAAGGCGTTCTTCAAGTCCCCCTTCTCTAAGCAGCCTTGAAACTGAGCACAGCACACTGCGCCTAGGCAGCTTCTTTCTCCGAGAGACGTGCCCTCCTCACACCATGCACTCTCGCAGCTCCCTTGCCCACTTGCAGCAGCTGCTGCCAAAGAAAAAGGCTCCAGGAGTAGCAGCCACTGCTGGGCTGAACCTTCCCCTTGCCTCACGTCAAGCACCAGAAACTGTCCTCTGCACTCTGTCTTTCCCTTCTCCACCGCATCTACCACTGGCATCTCTGCATCTCCAAGCACGAAGCTAGCAGAATTGCTTCCAGGGAATAGTGGAAGAGAAATAGGTAGCAGCACAAGTAGCCGCGAGTTGAACTTTCTGCTTCCGACTGCTCAAGTGAATCCGCAAACAAGCGAGTGGCAGGCACGCTTCCTCTTGCAGCCTGGGCCATTCGCACAGCAGCCTGCTGCTCTGCCTTCGTTCTTATGCCCTTCGTAGCAGGTCGCGCTTTCGTTTTGCTGGAGACGAACAGTCGTCTGCTTCTCGCCCAGAGAGCGCGGGGCCGGCAGCGAAAGCCTCCAGGCTGCTGCTTCTGCCCAAACACGCCTGGGCTATGCACTTTCTCTCTCGGCGCTGGGTAGCAGCACATTCGCTCTGCCTTGTAGCCTGAATCTTAACGGAAAGCTTCTCGGCTACGTCTGGCCCAGAGCACAGGTTGAGGTCAACGAGCTTCCCCAGAGCTTGCCCCCGAGGCGTGGAAACTTGGATTTGCAGCACCTTTCAGGGGTACTCTTCCTTCCTTTACAGCCTGCACAGCGCCGGCAGATGGCGGTGCTCTCTGCAGCCTTCTTCTCGCTTCCAAGTACCACAGGGCACCTTGCAGCCTTACAAAGAGCAAAGAGGCAGATAGACATCTCGCCCAGAAGAAGGTGCCAGGACGTAAAGGTGCTCGTCCTTTCCGCCCCTAGTCGCCCGGATTGTGGTGCTGTGTTGAAAGCCTTGGCCAGCCAAAGGCTAATGCAGCAAGTGCTTCTCTCCTGAAGCACTTGGCTGAGTGAGAGCTGCACACACGGTTTGGACACTGTAAAGCAGCAAGAGAAATGATTGTACCTTGAGCTGAGGAAAATCCCTGCCCAGAACCCTGTGCATGCGTGCACTATAGCCTCTGAAGAGCGGGACAGCTCCAAGCCATCGCTGGGTGTCACTTCTGTCCAGAGCACAGAAGACGAAGAACGAAGCAGCCGGGCACCGGGCTCATGCACTCAGTGCACCGAATTGCCTAAGTTCAGCACAAAGCTGCTTCACAAGCCCAGTCAGCTGAGAATGCTCCGGCTGCTTCCGAGAGGAAGGCGCAGCCCTTGCACTCCATCACACAAGCTGGCCAGAAACAGTTTCTTACAGCCGCACTGTTGCAGAGTCCACGCAGCTTGAGCGCACGCAGAAGGAGGCGTCCAGAAAGAAGGCGTTCTTCAAGTCCCCCTTCTCTAAGCAGCCTTGAAACTGAGCACAGCACACTGCGCCTAGGCAGCTTCTTTCTCCGAGAGACGTGCCCTCCTCACACCATGCACTCTCGCAGCTCCCTTGCCCACTTGCAGCAGCTGCTGCCAAAGAAAAAGGCTCCAGGAGTAGCAGCCACTGCTGGGCTGAACCTTCCCCTTGCCTCACGTCAAGCACCAGAAACTGTCCTCTGCACTCTGTCTTTCCCTTCTCCACCGCATCTACCACTGGCATCTCTGCATCTCCAAGCACGAAGCTAGCAGAATTGCTTCCAGGGAATAGTGGAAGAGAAATAGGTAGCAGCACAAGTAGCCGCGAGTTGAACTTTCTGCTTCCGACTGCTCAAGTGAATCCGCAAACAAGCGAGTGGCAGGCACGCTTCCTCTTGCAGCCTGGGCCATTCGCACAGCAGCCTGCTGCTCTGCCTTCGTTCTTATGCCCTTCGTAGCAGGTCGCGCTTTCGTTTTGCTGGAGACGAACAGTCGTCTGCTTCTCGCCCAGAGAGCGCGGGGCCGGCAGCGAAAGCCTCCAGGCTGCTGCTTCTGCCCAAACACGCCTGGGCTATACACTTTCTCTCTCGGCGCTGGGTAGCAGCACATTCGCTCTGCCTTGTAGCCTGAATCTTAACGGAAAGCTTCTCGGCTACGTCTGGCACAGAGCACAGGTTGAGGTCAACGAGCTTCCCCAGAGCTTGCCCCCGAGGCGTGGAAACTTGGATTTGCAGCACCTTTCAGGGGTACTCTTCCTTCCTTTACAGCCTGCACAGCGCCGGCAGATGGCGGTGCTCTCTGCAGCCTTCTTCTCGCTTCCAAGTACCACAGGGCACCTTGCAGCCTTACAAAGAGCAAAGAGGCAGATAGACATCTCGCCCAGAAGAAGGTGCCAGGACGTAAAGGTGCTCGTCCTTTCCGCCCCTAGTCGCCCGGATTGTGGTGCTGTGTTGAAAGCCTTGGCCAGCCAAAGGCTAATGCAGCAAGTGCTTCTCTCCTGAAGCACTTGGCTGAGTGAGAGCTGCACACACGGTTTGGACACTGTAAAGCAGCAAGAGAAATGATTGTACCTTGAGCTGAGGAAAATCCCTGCCCAGAACCCTGTGCATGCGTGCACTATAGCCTCTGAAGAGCGGGACAGCTCCAAGCCATCGCTGGGTGTCACTTCTGTCCAGAGCACAGAAGACGAAGAACGAAGCAGCCGGGCACCGGGCTCATGCACTCAGTGCACCGAATTGCCTAAGTTCAGCACAAAGCTGCTTCACAAGCCCAGTCAGCTGAGAATGCTCCGGCTGCTTCCGAGAGGAAGGCGCAGCCCTTGCACTCCATCACACAAGCTGGCCAGAAACAGTTTCTTACAGCCGCACTGTTGCAGAGTCCACGCAGCTTGAGCGCACGCAGAAGGAGGCGTCCAGAAAGAAGGCGTTCTTCAAGTCCCCCTTCTCTAAGCAGCCTTGAAACTGAGCACAGCACACTGCGCCTAGGTAGCTTCTTTCTCCGAGAGACGTGCCCTCCTCACACCATGCACTCTCGCAGCTCCCTTGCCCACTTGCAGCAGCTGCTGCCAAAGAAAAAGGCTCCAGGAGTAGCAGCCACTGCTGGGCTGAACCTTCCCCTTGCCTCACGTCAAGCACCAGAAACTGTCCTCTGCACTCTGTCTTTCCCTTCTCCACCGCATCTACCACTGGCATCTCTGCATCTCCAAGCACGAAGCTAGCAGAATTGCTTCCAGGGAATAGTGGAAGAGAAATAGGTAGCAGCACAAGTAGCCGCGAGTTGAACTTTCTGCTTCCGACTGCTCAAGTGAATCCGCAAACAAGCGAGTGGCAGGCACGCTTCCTCTTGCAGCCTGGGCCATTCGCACAGCAGCCTGCTGCTCTGCCTTCGTTCTTATGCCCTTCGTAGCAGGTCGCGCTTTCGTTTTGCTGGAGACGAACAGTCGTCTGCTTCTCGCCCAGAGAGCGCGGGGCCGGCAGCGAAAGCCTCCAGGCTGCTGCTTCTGCCCAAACACGCCTGGGCTATGCACTTTCTCTCTCGGCGCTGGGTAGCAGCACATTCGCTCTGCCTTGTAGCCTGAATCTTAACGGAAAGCTTCTCGGCTACGTCTGGCACAGAGCACAGGTTGAGGTCAACGAGCTTCCCCAGAGCTTGCCCCCGAGGCGTGGAAACTTGGATTTGCAGCACCTTTCAGGGGTACTCTTCCTTCCTTTACAGCCTGCACAGCGCCGGCAGACGGCGGTGCTCTCTGCAGCCTTCTTCTCGCTTCCAAGTACCACAGGGCACCTTGCAGCCTTGCAGAGAGCAAAGAGGCAGATAGACATCTCGCCCAGAAGAAGGTGCCAGGACGAAAAGGTGCTCGTCCTTTCCGCCCCTAGTCGCCCGGATTGTGGTGCTGTGTTGAAAGCCTTGGCCAGCCAAAGGCTAATGCAGCAAGTGCTTCTCTCCTGAAGCACTTGGCTGAGTGAGAGCTGCACACACGGTTTGGACACTGTAAAGCAGCAAGAGAAATGATTGTACCTCGAGCTGAGGAAAATCCCTGCCCAGAACCCTGTGCATGCGTGCACTATAGCCTCTGAAGAGCGGGACAGCTCCAAGCCATCGCTGGGCGTCACTTCTGTCCAGAGCACAGAAGACGAAGAACGAAGCAGCCGGGCACCGGGCTCATGCACTCAGTGCACCGAACTGCCTAAGTTCAGCACAAAGCTGCTTCACAAGCCCAGTCAGCTGAGAATGCTCCGGCTGCTTCCGAGAGGAAGGCGCAGCCCTTGCACTCCATCACACAAGCTGGCCAGAAACAGTTTCTTACAGCCGCACTGTTGCAGAGTCCACGCAGCTTGAGCGCACGCAGAAGGAGGCGTCCAGAAAGAAGGCGTTCTTCAAGTCCCCCTTCTCTAAGCAGCCTTGAAACTGAGCACAGCACACTGCGCCTAGGCAGCTTCTTTCTCCGAGAGACGTGCCCTCCTCACACCATGCACTCTCGCAGCTCCCTTGCCCACTTGCAGCAGCTGCTGCCAAAGAAAAAGGCTCCAGGAGTAGCAGCCACTGCTGGGCTGAACCTTCCCCTTGCCTCACGTCAAGCACCAGAAACTGTCCTCTGCACTCTGTCTTTCCCTTCTCCACCGCATCTACCACTGGCATCTCTGCATCTCCAAGCACGAAGCTAGCAGAATTGCTTCCAGGGAATAGTGGAAGAGAAATAGGTAGCAGCACAAGTAGCCGCGAGTTGAACTTTCTGCTTCCGACTGCTCAAGTGAATCCGCAAACAAGCGAGTGGCAGGCACGCTTCCTCTTGCAGCCTGGGCCATTCGCACAGCAGCCTGCTGCTCTGCCTTCGTTCTTATGCCCTTCGTAGCAGGTCGCGCTTTCGTTTTGCTGGAGACGAACAGTCGTCTGCTTCTCGCCCAGAGAGTGCGGGGCCGGCAGCGAAAGCCTCCAGGCTGCTGCTTCTGCCCAAACACGCCTGGGCTATGCACTTTCTCTCTCGGCGCTGGGTAGCAGCACATTCGCTCTGCCTTGTAGCCTGAATCTTAACGGAAAGCTTCTCGGCTACGTCTGGCCCAGAGCACAGGTTGAGGTCAACGAGCTTCCCCAGAGCTTGCCCCCGAGGCGTGGAAACTTGGATTTGCAGCACCTTTCAGGGGAACTCTTCCTTCCTTTACAGCCTGCACAGCGCCGGCAGACGGCGGTGCTCTCTGCAGCCTTCTTCTCGCTTCCAAGTACCACAGGGCACCTTGCAGCCTTGCAGAGAGCAAAGAGGCAGATAGACATCTCGCCCAGAAGAAGGTGCCAGGACGAAAAGGTGCTCGTCCTTTCCGCCCCTAGTCGCCCGGATTGTGGTGCTGTGTTGAAAGTCTTGGCCAGCCAAAGGCTAATGCAGCAAGTGCTTCTCTCCTGAAGCACTTGGCTGAGTGAGAGCTGCACACACGGTTTGGACACTGTAAAGCAGCAAGAGAAATGATTGTACCTCGAGCTGAGGAAAATCCCTGCCCAGAACCCTGTGCATGCGTGCACTATAGCCTCTGAAGAGCGGGACAGCTCCAAGCCATCGCTGGGCGTCACTTCTGTCCAGAGCACAGAAGGCGAAGAACGAAGCAGCCGGGCACCGGGCTCATGCACTCAGTGCACCGAATTGCCTAAGTTCAGCACAAAGCTGCTTCACAAGCCCAGTCAGCTGAGAATGCTCCGGCTGCTTCCGAGAGTAAGGCGCAGCCCTTGCACTCCATCACACAAGCTGGCCAGAAACAGTTTCTTACAGCCGCACTGTTGCAGAGTCCACGCAGCTTGAGCGCACGCAGAAGGAGGCGTCCAGAAAGAAGGCGTTCTTCAAGTCCCCCTTCTCTAAGCAGCCTTGAAACTGAGCACAGCACACTGCGCCTAGGCAGCTTCTTTCTCCGAGAGACGTGCCCTCCTCACACCATGCACTCTCGCAGCTCCCTTGCCCACTTGCAGCAGCTGCTGCCAAAGAAAAAGGCTCCAGGAGTAGCAGCCACTGCTGGGCTGAACCTTCCCCTTGCCTCACGTCAAGCACCAGAAACTGTCCTCTGCACTCTGTCTTTCCCTTCTCCACCGCATCTACCACTGGCATCTCTGCATCTCCAAGCACGAAGCTAGCAGAATTGCTTCCAGGGAATAGTGGAAGAGAAATAGGTAGCAGCACAAGTAGCCGCGAGTTGAACTTTCTGCTTCCGACTGCTCAAGTGAATCCGCAAACAAGCGAGTGGCAGGCACGCTTCCTCTTGCAGCCTGGGCCATTCGCACAGCAGCCTGCTGCTCTGCCTTCGTTCTTATGCCCTTCGTAGCAGGTCGCGCTTTCGTTTTGCTGGAGACGAACAGTCGTCTGCTTCTCGCCCAGAGAGCGCGGGGCCGGCAGCGAAAGCCTCCAGGCTGCTGCTTCTGCCCAAACATGCCTGGGCTATGCACTTTCTCTCTCGGCGCTGGGTAGCAGCACATTCGCTCTGCCTTGTAGCCTGAATCTTAACGGAAAGCTTCTCGGCTACGTCTGGCCCAGAGCACAGGTTGAGGTCAACGAGCTTCCCCAGAGCTTGCCCCCGAGGCGTGGAAACTTGGATTTGCAGCACCTTTCAGGGGAACTCTTCCTTCCTTTACAGCCTGCACAGCGCCGGCAGATGGCGGTGCTCTCTGCAGCCTTCTTCTCGCTTCCAAGTACCACAGGGCACCTTGCAGCCTTGCAGAGAGCAAAGAGGCAGATAGACATCTCGCCCAGAAGAAGGTGCCAGGACGAAAAGGTGCTCGTCCTTTCCGCCCCTAGTCGCCCGGATTGTGGTGCTGTGTTGAAAGCCTTGGCCAGCCAAAGGCTAATGCAGCAAGTGCTTCTCTCCTGAAGCACTTGGCTGAGTGAGAGCTGCACACACGGTTTGGACACTGTAAAGCAGCAAGAGAAATGATTGTACCTCGAGCTGAGGAAAATCCCTGCCCAGAACCCTGTGCATGCGTGCACTATAGCCTCTGAAGAGCGGGACAGCTCCAAGCCATCGCTGGGCGTCACTTCTGTCCAGAGCACAGAAGACGAAGAACGAAGCAGCCGGGCACCGGGCTCATGCACTCAGTGCACCGAATTGCCTAAGTTCAGCACAAAGCTGCTTCACAAGCCCAGTCAGCTGAGAATGCTCCGGCTGCTTCCGAGAGGAAGGCGCAGCCCTTGCACTCCATCACACAAGCTGGCCAGAAACAGTTTCTTACAGCCGCACTGTTGCAGAGTCCACGCAGCTTGAGCGCACGCAGAAGGAGGCGTCCAGAAAGAAGGCGTTCTTCAAGTCCCCCTTCTCTAAGCAGCCTTGAAACTGAGCACAGCACACTGCGCCTAGGTAGCTTCTTTCTCCGAGAGACGTGCCCTCCTCACACCATGCACTCTCGCAGCTCCCTTGCCCACTTGCAGCAGCTGCTGCCAAAGAAAAAGGCTCCAGGAGTAGCAGCCACTGCTGGGCTGAACCTTCCCCTTGCCTCACGTCAAGCACCAGAAACTGTCCTCTGCACTCTGTCTTTCCCTTCTCCACCGCATCTACCACTGGCATCTCTGCATCTCCAAGCACGAAGCTAGCAGAATTGCTTCCAGGGAATAGTGGAAGAGAAATAGGTAGCAGCACAAGTAGCCGCGAGTTGAACTTTCTGCTTCCGACTGCTCAAGTGAATCCGCAAACAAGCGAGTGGCAGGCACGCTTCCTCTTGCAGCCTGGGCCATTCGCACAGCAGCCTGCTGCTCTGCCTTCGTTCTTATGCCCTTCGTAGCAGGTCGCGCTTTCGTTTTGCTGGAGACGAACAGTCGTCTGCTTCTCGCCCAGAGAGCGCGGGGCCGGCAGCGAAAGCCTCCAGGCTGCTGCTTCTGCCCAAACACGCCTGGGCTATGCACTTTCTCTCTCGGCGCTGGGTAGCAGCACATTCGCTCTGCCTTGTAGCCTGAATCTTAACGGAAAGCTTCTCGGCTACGTCTGGCCCAGAGCACAGGTTGAGGTCAACGAGCTTCCCCAGAGCTTGCCCCCGAGGCGTGGAAACTTGGATTTGCAGCACCTTTCAGGGGTACTCTTCCTTCCTTTACAGCCTGCACAGCGCCGGCAGACGGCGGTGCTCTCTGCAGCCTTCTTCTCGCTTCCAAGTACCACAGGGCACCTTGCAGCCTTGCAGAGAGCAAAGAGGCAGATAGACATCTCGCCCAGAAGAAGGTGCCAGGACGAAAAGGTGCTCGTCCTTTCCGCCCCTAGTCGCCCGGATTGTGGTGCTGTGTTGAAAGCCTTGGCCAGCCAAAGGCTAATGCAGCAAGTGCTTCTCTCCTGAAGCACTTGGCTGAGTGAGAGCTGCACACACGGTTTGGACACTGTAAAGCAGCAAGAGAAATGATTGTACCTCGAGCTGAGGAAAATCCCTGCCCAGAACCCTGTGCATGCGTGCACTATAGCCTCTGAAGAGCGGGACAGCTCCAAGCCATCGCTGGGCGTCACTTCTGTCCAGAGCACAGAAGACGAAGAACGAAGCAGCCGGGCACCGGGCTCATGCACTCAGTGCACCGAACTGCCTAAGTTCAGCACAAAGCTGCTTCACAAGCCCAGTCAGCTGAGAATGCTCCGGCTGCTTCCGAGAGGAAGGCGCAGCCCTTGCACTCCATCACACAAGCTGGCCAGAAACAGTTTCTTACAGCCGCACTGTTGCAGAGTCCACGCAGCTTGAGCGCACGCAGAAGGAGGCGTCCAGAAAGAAGGCGTTCTTCAAGTCCCCCTTCTCTAAGCAGCCTTGAAACTGAGCACAGCACACTGCGCCTAGGCAGCTTCTTTCTCCGAGAGACGTGCCCTCCTCACACCATGCACTCTCGCAGCTCCCTTGCCCACTTGCAGCAGCTGCTGCCAAAGAAAAAGGCTCCAGGAGTAGCAGCCACTGCTGGGCTGAACCTTCCCCTTGCCTCACGTCAAGCACCAGAAACTGTCCTCTGCACTCTGTCTTTCCCTTCTCCACCGCATCTACCACTGGCATCTCTGCATCTCCAAGCACGAAGCTAGCAGAATTGCTTCCAGGGAATAGTGGAAGAGAAATAGGTAGCAGCACAAGTAGCCGCGAGTTGAACTTTCTGCTTCCGACTGCTCAAGTGAATCCGCAAACAAGCGAGTGGCAGGCACGCTTCCTCTTGCAGCCTGGGCCATTCGCACAGCAGCCTGCTGCTCTGCCTTCGTTCTTATGCCCTTCGTAGCAGGTCGCGCTTTCGTTTTGCTGGAGACGAACAGTCGTCTGCTTCTCGCCCAGAGAGCGCGGGGCCGGCAGCGAAAGCCTCCAGGCTGCTGCTTCTGCCCAAACACGCCTGGGCTATGCACTTTCTCTCTCGGCGCTGGGTAGCAGCACATTCGCTCTGCCTTGTAGCCTGAATCTTAACGGAAAGCTTCTCGGCTACGTCTGGCCCAGAGCACAGGTTGAGGTCAACGAGCTTCCCCAGAGCTTGCCCCCGAGGCGTGGAAACTTGGATTTGCAGCACCTTTCAGGGGTACTCTTCCTTCCTTTACAGCCTGCACAGCGCCGGCAGACGGCGGTGCTCTCTGCAGCCTTCTTCTCGCTTCCAAGTACCACAGGGCACCTTGCAGCCTTGCAGAGAGCAAAGAGGCAGATAGACATCTCGCCCAGAAGAAGGTGCCAGGACGAAAAGGTGCTCGTCCTTTCCGCCCCTAGTCGCCCGGATTGTGGTGCTGTGTTGAAAGCCTTGGCCAGCCAAAGGCTAATGCAGCAAGTGCTTCTCTCCTGAAGCACTTGGCTGAGTGAGAGCTGCACACACGGTTTGGACACTGTAAAGCAGCAAGAGAAATGATTGTACCTTGAGCTGAGGAAAATCCCTGCCCAGAACCCTGTGCATGCGTGCACTATAGCCTCTGAAGAGCGGGACAGCTCCAAGCCATCGCTGGGTGTCACTTCTGTCCAGAGCACAGAAGACGAAGAACGAAGCAGCCGGGCACCGGGCTCATGCACTCAGTGCACCGAATTGCCTAAGTTCAGCACAAAGCTGCTTCACAAGCCCAGTCAGCTGAGAATGCTCCGGCTGCTTCCGAGAGGAAGGCGCAGCCCTTGCACTCCATCACACAAGCTGGCCAGAAACAGTTTCTTACAGCCGCACTGTTGCAGAGTCCACGCAGCTTGAGCGCACGCAGAAGGAGGCGTCCAGAAAGAAGGCGTTCTTCAAGTCCCCCTTCTCTAAGCAGCCTTGAAACTGAGCACAGCACACTGCGCCTAGGTAGCTTCTTTCTCCGAGAGACGTGCCCTCCTCACACCATGCACTCTCGCAGCTCCCTTGCCCACTTGCAGCAGCTGCTGCCAAAGAAAAAGGCTCCAGGAGTAGCAGCCACTGCTGGGCTGAACCTTCCCCTTGCCTCACGTCAAGCACCAGAAACTGTCCTCTGCACTCTGTCTTTCCCTTCTCCACCGCATCTACCACTGGCATCTCTGCATCTCCAAGCACGAAGCTAGCAGAATTGCTTCCAGGGAATAGTGGAAGAGAAATAGGTAGCAGCACAAGTAGCCGCGAGTTGAACTTTCTGCTTCCGACTGCTCAAGTGAATCCGCAAACAAGCGAGTGGCAGGCACGCTTCCTCTTGCAGCCTGGGCCATTCGCACAGCAGCCTGCTGCTCTGCCTTCGTTCTTATGCCCTTCGTAGCAGGTCGCGCTTTCGTTTTGCTGGAGACGAACAGTCGTCTGCTTCTCGCCCAGAGAGCGCGGGGCCGGCAGCGAAAGCCTCCAGGCTGCTGCTTCTGCCCAAACACGCCTGGGCTATGCACTTTCTCTCTCGGCGCTGGGTAGCAGCACATTCGCTCTGCCTTGTAGCCTGAATCTTAACGGAAAGCTTCTCGGCTACGTCTGGCACAGAGCACAGGTTGAGGTCAACGAGCTTCCCCAGAGCTTGCCCCCGAGGCGTGGAAACTTGGATTTGCAGCACCTTTCAGGGGTACTCTTCCTTCCTTTACAGCCTGCACAGCGCCGGCAGACGGCGGTGCTCTCTGCAGCCTTCTTCTCGCTTCCAAGTACCACAGGGCACCTTGCAGCCTTGCAGAGAGCAAAGAGGCAGATAGACATCTCGCCCAGAAGAAGGTGCCAGGACGAAAAGGTGCTCGTCCTTTCCGCCCCTAGTCGCCCGGATTGTGGTGCTGTGTTGAAAGCCTTGGCCAGCCAAAGGCTAATGCAGCAAGTGCTTCTCTCCTGAAGCACTTGGCTGAGTGAGAGCTGCACACACGGTTTGGACACTGTAAAGCAGCAAGAGAAATGATTGTACCTCGAGCTGAGGAAAATCCCTGCCCAGAACCCTGTGCATGCGTGCACTATAGCCTCTGAAGAGCGGGACAGCTCCAAGCCATCGCTGGGCGTCACTTCTGTCCAGAGCACAGAAGACGAAGAACGAAGCAGCCGGGCACCGGGCTCATGCACTCAGTGCACCGAACTGCCTAAGTTCAGCACAAAGCTGCTTCACAAGCCCAGTCAGCTGAGAATGCTCCGGCTGCTTCCGAGAGGAAGGCGCAGCCCTTGCACTCCATCACACAAGCTGGCCAGAAACAGTTTCTTACAGCCGCACTGTTGCAGAGTCCACGCAGCTTGAGCGCACGCAGAAGGAGGCGTCCAGAAAGAAGGCGTTCTTCAAGTCCCCCTTCTCTAAGCAGCCTTGAAACTGAGCACAGCACACTGCGCCTAGGCAGCTTCTTTCTCCGAGAGACGTGCCCTCCTCACACCATGCACTCTCGCAGCTCCCTTGCCCACTTGCAGCAGCTGCTGCCAAAGAAAAAGGCTCCAGGAGTAGCAGCCACTGCTGGGCTGAACCTTCCCCTTGCCTCACGTCAAGCACCAGAAACTGTCCTCTGCACTCTGTCTTTCCCTTCTCCACCGCATCTACCACTGGCATCTCTGCATCTCCAAGCACGAAGCTAGCAGAATTGCTTCCAGGGAATAGTGGAAGAGAAATAGGTAGCAGCACAAGTAGCCGCGAGTTGAACTTTCTGCTTCCGACTGCTCAAGTGAATCCGCAAACAAGCGAGTGGCAGGCACGCTTCCTCTTGCAGCCTGGGCCATTCGCACAGCAGCCTGCTGCTCTGCCTTCGTTCTTATGCCCTTCGTAGCAGGTCGCGCTTTCGTTTTGCTGGAGACGAACAGTCGTCTGCTTCTCGCCCAGAGAGCGCGGGGCCGGCAGCGAAAGCCTCCAGGCTGCTGCTTCTGCCCAAACACGCCTGGGCTATGCACTTTCTCTCTCGGCGCTGGGTAGCAGCACATTCGCTCTGCCTTGTAGCCTGAATCTTAACGGAAAGCTTCTCGGCTACGTCTGGCCCAGAGCACAGGTTGAGGTCAACGAGCTTCCCCAGAGCTTGCCCCCGAGGCGTGGAAACTTGGATTTGCAGCACCTTTCAGGGGTACTCTTCCTTCCTTTACAGCCTGCACAGCGCCGGCAGATGGCGGTGCTCTCTGCAGCCTTCTTCTCGCTTCCAAGTACCACAGGGCACCTTGCAGCCTTACAAAGAGCAAAGAGGCAGATAGACATCTCGCCCAGAAGAAGGTGCCAGGACGTAAAGGTGCTCGTCCTTTCCGCCCCTAGTCGCCCGGATTGTGGTGCTGTGTTGAAAGCCTTGGCCAGCCAAAGGCTAATGCAGCAAGTGCTTCTCTCCTGAAGCACTTGGCTGAGTGAGAGCTGCACACACGGTTTGGACACTGTAAAGCAGCAAGAGAAATGATTGTACCTTGAGCTGAGGAAAATCCCTGCCCAGAACCCTGTGCATGCGTGCACTATAGCCTCTGAAGAGCGGGACAGCTCCAAGCCATCGCTGGGTGTCACTTCTGTCCAGAGCACAGAAGACGAAGAACGAAGCAGCCGGGCACCGGGCTCATGCACTCAGTGCACCGAATTGCCTAAGTTCAGCACAAAGCTGCTTCACAAGCCCAGTCAGCTGAGAATGCTCCGGCTGCTTCCGAGAGGAAGGCGCAGCCCTTGCACTCCATCACACAAGCTGGCCAGAAACAGTTTCTTACAGCCGCACTGTTGCAGAGTCCACGCAGCTTGAGCGCACGCAGAAGGAGGCGTCCAGAAAGAAGGCGTTCTTCAAGTCCCCCTTCTCTAAGCAGCCTTGAAACTGAGCACAGCACACTGCGCCTAGGCAGCTTCTTTCTCCGAGAGACGTGCCCTCCTCACACCATGCACTCTCGCAGCTCCCTTGCCCACTTGCAGCAGCTGCTGCCAAAGAAAAAGGCTCCAGGAGTAGCAGCCACTGCTGGGCTGAACCTTCCCCTTGCCTCACGTCAAGCACCAGAAACTGTCCTCTGCACTCTGTCTTTCCCTTCTCCACCGCATCTACCACTGGCATCTCTGCATCTCCAAGCACGAAGCTAGCAGAATTGCTTCCAGGGAATAGTGGAAGAGAAATAGGTAGCAGCACAAGTAGCCGCGAGTTGAACTTTCTGCTTCCGACTGCTCAAGTGAATCCGCAAACAAGCGAGTGGCAGGCACGCTTCCTCTTGCAGCCTGGGCCATTCGCACAGCAGCCTGCTGCTCTGCCTTCGTTCTTATGCCCTTCGTAGCAGGTCGCGCTTTCGTTTTGCTGGAGACGAACAGTCGTCTGCTTCTCGCCCAGAGAGCGCGGGGCCGGCAGCGAAAGCCTCCAGGCTGCTGCTTCTGCCCAAACACGCCTGGGCTATACACTTTCTCTCTCGGCGCTGGGTAGCAGCACATTCGCTCTGCCTTGTAGCCTGAATCTTAACGGAAAGCTTCTCGGCTACGTCTGGCACAGAGCACAGGTTGAGGTCAACGAGCTTCCCCAGAGCTTGCCCCCGAGGCGTGGAAACTTGGATTTGCAGCACCTTTCAGGGGTACTCTTCCTTCCTTTACAGCCTGCACAGCGCCGGCAGATGGCGGTGCTCTCTGCAGCCTTCTTCTCGCTTCCAAGTACCACAGGGCACCTTGCAGCCTTACAAAGAGCAAAGAGGCAGATAGACATCTCGCCCAGAAGAAGGTGCCAGGACGTAAAGGTGCTCGTCCTTTCCGCCCCTAGTCGCCCGGATTGTGGTGCTGTGTTGAAAGCCTTGGCCAGCCAAAGGCTAATGCAGCAAGTGCTTCTCTCCTGAAGCACTTGGCTGAGTGAGAGCTGCACACACGGTTTGGACACTGTAAAGCAGCAAGAGAAATGATTGTACCTTGAGCTGAGGAAAATCCCTGCCCAGAACCCTGTGCATGCGTGCACTATAGCCTCTGAAGAGCGGGACAGCTCCAAGCCATCGCTGGGTGTCACTTCTGTCCAGAGCACAGAAGACGAAGAACGAAGCAGCCGGGCACCGGGCTCATGCACTCAGTGCACCGAATTGCCTAAGTTCAGCACAAAGCTGCTTCACAAGCCCAGTCAGCTGAGAATGCTCCGGCTGCTTCCGAGAGGAAGGCGCAGCCCTTGCACTCCATCACACAAGCTGGCCAGAAACAGTTTCTTACAGCCGCACTGTTGCAGAGTCCACGCAGCTTGAGCGCACGCAGAAGGAGGCGTCCAGAAAGAAGGCGTTCTTCAAGTCCCCCTTCTCTAAGCAGCCTTGAAACTGAGCACAGCACACTGCGCCTAGGTAGCTTCTTTCTCCGAGAGACGTGCCCTCCTCACACCATGCACTCTCGCAGCTCCCTTGCCCACTTGCAGCAGCTGCTGCCAAAGAAAAAGGCTCCAGGAGTAGCAGCCACTGCTGGGCTGAACCTTCCCCTTGCCTCACGTCAAGCACCAGAAACTGTCCTCTGCACTCTGTCTTTCCCTTCTCCACCGCATCTACCACTGGCATCTCTGCATCTCCAAGCACGAAGCTAGCAGAATTGCTTCCAGGGAATAGTGGAAGAGAAATAGGTAGCAGCACAAGTAGCCGCGAGTTGAACTTTCTGCTTCCGACTGCTCAAGTGAATCCGCAAACAAGCGAGTGGCAGGCACGCTTCCTCTTGCAGCCTGGGCCATTCGCACAGCAGCCTGCTGCTCTGCCTTCGTTCTTATGCCCTTCGTAGCAGGTCGCGCTTTCGTTTTGCTGGAGACGAACAGTCGTCTGCTTGTCGCCCAGAGAGCGCGGGGCCGGCAGCGAAAGCCTCCAGGCTGCTGCTTCTGCCCAAACACGCCTGGGCTATGCACTTTCTCTCTCGGCGCTGGGTAGCAGCACATTCGCTCTGCCTTGTAGCCTGAATCTTAACGGAAAGCTTCTCGGCTACGTCTGGCCCAGAGCACAGGTTGAGGTCAACGAGCTTCCCCAGAGCTTGCCCCCGAGGCGTGGAAACTTGGATTTGCAGCACCTTTCAGGGGAACTCTTCCTTCCTTTACAGCCTGCACAGCGCCGGCAGATGGCGGTGCTCTCTGCAGCCTTCTTCTCGCTTCCAAGTACCACAGGGCACCTTGCAGCCTTGCAGAGAGCAAAGAGGCAGATAGACATCTCGCCCAGAAGAAGGTGCCAGGACGAAAAGGTGCTCGTCCTTTCCGCCCCTAGTCGCCCGGATTGTGGTGCTGTGTTGAAAGCCTTGGCCAGCCAAAGGCTAATGCAGCAAGTGCTTCTCTCCTGAAGCACTTGGCTGAGTGAGAGCTGCACACACGGTTTGGACACTGTAAAGCAGCAAGAGAAATGATTGTACCTCGAGCTGAGGAAAATCCCTGCCCAGAACCCTGTGCATGCGTGCACTATAGCCTCTGAAGAGCGGGACAGCTCCAAGCCATCGCTGGGCGTCACTTCTGTCCAGAGCACAGAAGACGAAGAACGAAGCAGCCGGGCACCGGGCTCATGCACTCAGTGCACCGAACTGCCTAAGTTCAGCACATAGCTGCTTCACAAGCCCAGTCAGCTGAGAATGCTCCGGCTGCTTCCGAGAGTAAGGCGCAGCCCTTGCACTCCATCACACAAGCTGGCCAGAAACAGTTTCTTACAGCCACACTGTTGCAGAGTCCACGCAGCTTGAGCGCACGCAGAAGGAGGCGTCCAGAAAGAAGGCGTTCTTCAAGTCCCCCTTCTCTAAGCAGCCTTGAAACTGAGCACAGCACACTGCGCCTAGGCAGCTTCTTTCTCCGAGAGACGTGCCCTCCTCACACCATGCACTCTCGCAGCTCCCTTGCCCACTTGCAGCAGCTGCTGCCAAAGAAAAAGGCTCCAGGAGTAGCAGCCACTGCTGGGCTGAACCTTCCCCTTGCCTCACGTCAAGCACCAGAAACTGTCCTCTGCACTCTGTCTTTCCCTTCTCCACCGCATCTACCACTGGCATCTCTGCATCTCCAAGCACGAAGCTAGCAGAATTGCTTCCAGGGAATAGTGGAAGAGAAATAGGTAGCAGCACAAGTAGCCGCGAGTTGAACTTTCTGCTTCCGACTGCTCAAGTGAATCCGCAAACAAGCGAGTGGCAGGCACGCTTCCTCTTGCAGCCTGGGCCATTCGCACAGCAGCCTGCTGCTCTGCCTTCGTTCTTATGCCCTTCGTAGCAGGTCGCGCTTTCGTTTTGCTGGAGACGAACAGTCGTCTGCTTCTCGCCCAGAGAGCGTGGGGCCGGCAGCGAAAGCCTCCAGGCTGCTGCTTCTGCCCAAACACGCCTGGGCTATGCACTTTCTCTCTCGGCGCTGGGTAGCAGCACATTCGCTCTGCCTTGTAGCCTGAATCTTAACGGAAAGCTTCTCGGCTACGTCTGGCCCAGAGCACAGGTTGAGGTCAACGAGCTTCCCCAGAGCTTGCCCCCGAGGCGTGGAAACTTGGATTTGCAGCACCTTTCAGGGGAACTCTTCCTTCCTTTACAGCCTGCACAGCGCCGGCAGATGGCGGTGCTCTCTGCAGCCTTCTTCTCGCTTCCAAGTACCACAGGGCACCTTGCAGCCTTGCAGAGAGCAAAGAGGCAGATAGACATCTCGCCCAGAAGAAGGTGCCAGGACGAAAAGGTGCTCGTCCTTTCCGCCCCTAGTCGCCCGGATTGTGGTGCTGTGTTGAAAGCCTTGGCCAGCCAAAGGCTAATGCAGCAAGTGCTTCTCTCCTGAAGCACTTGGCTGAGTGAGAGCTGCACACACGGTTTGGACACTGTAAAGCAGCAAGAGAAATGATTGTACCTCGAGCTGAGGAAAATCCCTGCCCAGAACCCTGTGCATGCGTGCACTATAGCCTCTGAAGAGCGGGACAGCTCCAAGCCATCGCTGGGCGTCACTTCTGTCCAGAGCACAGAAGACGAAGAACGAAGCAGCCGGGCACCGGGCTCATGCACTCAGTGCACCGAATTGCCTAAGTTCAGCACAAAGCTGCTTCACAAGCCCAGTCAGCTGAGAATGCTCCGGCTGCTTCCGAGAGGAAGGCGCAGCCCTTGCACTCCATCACACAAGCTGGCCAGAAACAGTTTCTTACAGCCGCACTGTTGCAGAGTCCACGCAGCTTGAGCGCACGCAGAAGGAGGCGTCCAGAAAGAAGGCGTTCTTCAAGTCCCCCTTCTCTAAGCAGCCTTGAAACTGAGCACAGCACACTGCGCCTAGGCAGCTTCTTTCTCCGAGAGACGTGCCCTCCTCACACCATGCACTCTCGCAGCTCCCTTGCCCACTTGCAGCAGCTGCTGCCAAAGAAAAAGGCTCCAGGAGTAGCAGCCACTGCTGGGCTGAACCTTCCCCTTGCCTCACGTCAAGCACCAGAAACTGTCCTCTGCACTCTGTCTTTCCCTTCTCCACCGCATCTACCACTGGCATCTCTGCATCTCCAAGCACGAAGCTAGCAGAATTGCTTCCAGGGAATAGTGGAAGAGAAATAGGTAGCAGCACAAGTAGCCGCGAGTTGAACTTTCTGCTTCCGACTGCTCAAGTGAATCCGCAAACAAGCGAGTGGCAGGCACGCTTCCTCTTGCAGCCTGGGCCATTCGCACAGCAGCCTGCTGCTCTGCCTTCGTTCTTATGCCCTTCGTAGCAGGTCGCGCTTTCGTTTTGCTGGAGACGAACAGTCGTCTGCTTCTCGCCCAGAGAGTGCGGGGCCGGCAGCGAAAGCCTCCAGGCTGCTGCTTCTGCCCAAACACACCTGGGCTATGCACTTTCTCTCTCGGCGCTGGGTAGCAGCACATTCGCTCTGCCTTGTAGCCTGAATCTTAACGGAAAGCTTCTCGGCTACGTCTGGCACAGAGCACAGGTTGAGGTCAACGAGCTTCCCCAGAGCTTGCCCCCGAGGCGTGGAAACTTGGATTTGCAGCACCTTTCAGGGGAACTCTTCCTTCCTTTACAGCCTGCACAGCGCCGGCAGACGGCGGTGCTCTCTGCAGCCTTCTTCTCGCTTCCAAGTACCACAGGGCACCTTGCAGCCTTGCAGAGAGCAAAGAGGCAGATAGACATCTCGCCCAGAAGAAGGTGCCAGGACGAAAAGGTGCTCGTCCTTTCCGCCCCTAGTCGCCCGGATTGTGGTGCTGTGTTGAAAGTCTTGGCCAGCCAAAGGCTAATGCAGCAAGTGCTTCTCTCCTGAAGCACTTGGCTGAGTGAGAGCTGCACACACGGTTTGGACACTGTAAAGCAGCAAGAGAAATGATTGTACCTCTAGCTGAGGAAAATCCCTGCCCAGAACCCTGTGCATGCGTGCACTATAGCCTCTGAAGAGCGGGACAGCTCCAAGCCATCGCTGGGCGTCACTTCTGTCCAGAGCACAGAAGGCGAAGAACGAAGCAGCCGGGCACCGGGCTCATGCACTCAGTGCACCGAATTGCCTAAGTTCAGCACAAAGCTGCTTCACAAGCCCAGTCAGCTGAGAATGCTCCGGCTGCTTCCGAGAGGAAGGCGCAGCCCTTGCACTCCATCACACAAGCTGGCCAGAAACAGTTTCTTACAGCCGCACTGTTGCAGAGTCCACGCAGCTTGAGCGCACGCAGAAGGAGGCGTCCAGAAAGAAGGCGTTCTTCAAGTCCCCCTTCTCTAAGCAGCCTTGAAACTGAGCACAGCACACTGCGCCTAGGCAGCTTCTTTCTCCGAGAGACGTGCCCTCCTCACACCATGCACTCTCGCAGCTCCCTTGCCCACTTGCAGCAGCTGCTGCCAAAGAAAAAGGCTCCAGGAGTAGCAGCCACTGCTGGGCTGAACCTTCCCCTTGCCTCACGTCAAGCACCAGAAACTGTCCTCTGCACTCTGTCTTTCCCTTCTCCACCGCATCTACCACTGGCATCTCTGCATCTCCAAGCACGAAGCTAGCAGAATTGCTTCCAGGGAATAGTGGAAGAGAAATAGGTAGCAGCACAAGTAGCCGCGAGTTGCACTTTCTGCTTCCGACTGCTCAAGTGAATCCGCAAACAAGCGAGTGGCAGGCACGCTTCCTCTTGCAGCCTGGGCCATTCGCACAGCAGCCTGCTGCTCTGCCTTCGTTCTTATGCCCTTCGTAGCAGGTCGCGCTTTCGTTTTGCTGGAGACGAACAGTCGTCTGCTTCTCGCCCAGAGAGCGCGGGGCCGGCAGCGAAAGCCTCCAGGCTGCTGCTTCTGCCCAAACACGCCTGGGCTATGCACTTTCTCTCTCGGCGCTGGGTAGCAGCACATTCGCTCTGCCTTGTAGCCTGAATCTTAACGGAAAGCTTCTCGGCTACGTCTGGCCCAGAGCACAGGTTGAGGTCAACGAGCTTCCCCAGAGCTTGCCCCCGAGGCGTGGAAACTTGGATTTGCAGCACCTTTCAGGGGAACTCTTCCTTCCTTTACAGCCTGCACAGCGCCGGCAGATGGCGGTGCTCTCTGCAGCCTTCTTCTCGCTTCCAAGTACCACAGGGCACCTTGCAGCCTTGCAGAGAGCAAAGAGGCAGATAGACATCTCGCCCAGAAGAAGGTGCCAGGACGTAAAGGTGCTCGTCCTTTCCGCCCCTAGTCGCCCGGATTGTGGTGCTGTGTTGAAAGTCTTGGCCAGCCAAAGGCTAATGCAGCAAGTGCTTCTCTCCTGAAGCACTTGGCTGAGTGAGAGCTGCACACACGGTTTGGACACTGTAAAGCAGCAAGAGAAATGATTGTACCTCGAGCTGAGGAAAATCCCTGCCCAGAACCCTGTGCATGCGTGCACTATAGCCTCTGAAGAGCGGGACAGCTCCAAGCCATCGCTGGGCGTCACTTCTGTCCAGAGCACAGAAGGCGAAGAACGAAGCAGCCGGGCACCGGGCTCATGCACTCAGTGCACCGAATTGCCTAAGTTCAGCACAAAGCTGCTTCACAAGCCCAGTCAGCTGAGAATGCTCCGGCTGCTTCCGAGAGTAAGGCGCAGCCCTTGCACTCCATCACACAAGCTGGCCAGAAACAGTTTCTTACAGCCGCACTGTTGCAGAGTCCACGCAGCTTGAGCGCACGCAGAAGGAGGCGTCCAGAAAGAAGGCGTTCTTCAAGTCCCCCTTCTCTAAGCAGCCTTGAAACTGAGCACAGCACACTGCGCCTAGGCAGCTTCTTTCTCCGAGAGACGTGCCCTCCTCACACCATGCACTCTCGCAGCTCCCTTGCCCACTTGCAGCAGCTGCTGCCAAAGAAAAAGGCTCCAGGAGTAGCAGCCACTGCTGGGCTGAACCTTCCCCTTGCCTCACGTCAAGCACCAGAAACTGTCCTCTGCACTCTGTCTTTCCCTTCTCCACCGCATCTACCACTGGCATCTCTGCATCTCCAAGCACGAAGCTAGCAGAATTGCTTCCAGGGAATAGTGGAAGAGAAATAGGTAGCAGCACAAGTAGCCGCGAGTTGAACTTTCTGCTTCCGACTGCTCAAGTGAATCCGCAAACAAGCGAGTGGCAGGCACGCTTCCTCTTGCAGCCTGGGCCATTCGCACAGCAGCCTGCTGCTCTGCCTTCGTTCTTATGCCCTTCGTAGCAGGTCGCGCTTTCGTTTTGCTGGAGACGAACAGTCGTCTGCTTCTCGCCCAGAGAGCGCGGGGCCGGCAGCGAAAGCCTCCAGGCTGCTGCTTCTGCCCAAACACGCCTGGGCTATGCACTTTCTCTCTCGGCGCTGGGTAGCAGCACATTCGCTCTGCCTTGTAGCCTGAATCTTAACGGAAAGCTTCTCGGCTACGTCTGGCCCAGAGCACAGGTTGAGGTCAACGAGCTTCCCCAGAGCTTGCCCCCGAGGCGTGGAAACTTGGATTTGCAGCACCTTTCAGGGGAACTCTTCCTTCCTTTACAGCCTGCACAGCGCCGGCAGATGGCGGTGCTCTCTGCAGCCTTCTTCTCGCTTCCAAGTACCACAGGGCACCTTGCAGCCTTGCAGAGAGCAAAGAGGCAGATAGACATCTCGCCCAGAAGAAGGTGCCAGGACGAAAAGGTGCTCGTCCTTTCCGCCCCTAGTCGCCCGGATTGTGGTGCTGTGTTGAAAGTCTTGGCCAGCCAAAGGCTAATGCAGCAAGTGCTTCTCTCCTGAAGCACTTGGCTGAGTGAGAGCTGCACACACGGTTTGGACACTGTAAAGCAGCAAGAGAAATGATTGTACCTCGAGCTGAGGAAAATCCCTGCCCAGAACCCTGTGCATGCGTGCACTATAGCCTCTGAAGAGCGGGACAGCTCCAAGCCATCGCTGGGCGTCACTTCTGTCCAGAGCACAGAAGGCGAAGAACGAAGCAGCCGGGCACCGGGCTCATGCACTCAGTGCACCGAATTGCCTAAGTTCAGCACAAAGCTGCTTCACAAGCCCAGTCAGCTGAGAATGCTCCGGCTGCTTCCGAGAGTAAGGCGCAGCCCTTGCACTCCATCACACAAGCTGGCCAGAAACAGTTTCTTACAGCCGCACTGTTGCAGAGTCCACGCAGCTTGAGCGCACGCAGAAGGAGGCGTCCAGAAAGAAGGCGTTCTTCAAGTCCCCCTTCTCTAAGCAGCCTTGAAACTGAGCACAGCACACTGCGCCTAGGCAGCTTCTTTCTCCGAGAGACGTGCCCTCCTCACACCATGCACTCTCGCAGCTCCCTTGCCCACTTGCAGCAGCTGCTGCCAAAGAAAAAGGCTCCAGGAGTAGCAGCCACTGCTGGGCTGAACCTTCCCCTTGCCTCACGTCAAGCACCAGAAACTGTCCTCTGCACTCTGTCTTTCCCTTCTCCACCGCATCTACCACTGGCATCTCTGCATCTCCAAGCACGAAGCTAGCAGAATTGCTTCCAGGGAATAGTGGAAGAGAAATAGGTAGCAGCACAAGTAGCCGCGAGTTGAACTTTCTGCTTCCGACTGCTCAAGTGAATCCGCAAACAAGCGAGTGGCAGGCACGCTTCCTCTTGCAGCCTGGGCCATTCGCACAGCAGCCTGCTGCTCTGCCTTCGTTCTTATGCCCTTCGTAGCAGGTCGCGCTTTCGTTTTGCTGGAGACGAACAGTCGTCTGCTTCTCGCCCAGAGAGCGCGGGGCCGGCAGCGAAAGCCTCCAGGCTGCTGCTTCTGCCCAAACACGCCTGGGCTATGCACTTTCTCTCTCGGCGCTGGGTAGCAGCACATTCGCTCTGCCTTGTAGCCTGAATCTTAACGGAAAGCTTCTCGGCTACGTCTGGCCCAGAGCACAGGTTGAGGTCAACGAGCTTCCCCAGAGCTTGCCCCCGAGGCGTGGAAACTTGGATTTGCAGCACCTTTCAGGGGAACTCTTCCTTCCTTTACAGCCTGCACAGCGCCGGCAGATGGCGGTGCTCTCTGCAGCCTTCTTCTCGCTTCCAAGTACCACAGGGCACCTTGCAGCCTTGCAGAGAGCAAAGAGGCAGATAGACATCTCGCCCAGAAGAAGGTGCCAGGACGTAAAGGTGCTCGTCCTTTCCGCCCCTAGTCGCCCGGATTGTGGTGCTGTGTTGAAAGTCTTGGCCAGCCAAAGGCTAATGCAGCAAGTGCTTCTCTCCTGAAGCACTTGGCTGAGTGAGAGCTGCACACACGGTTTGGACACTGTAAAGCAGCAAGAGAAATGATTGTACCTCGAGCTGAGGAAAATCCCTGCCCAGAACCCTGTGCATGCGTGCACTATAGCCTCTGAAGAGCGGGACAGCTCCAAGCCATCGCTGGGCGTCACTTCTGTCCAGAGCACAGAAGGCGAAGAACGAAGCAGCCGGGCACCGGGCTCATGCACTCAGTGCACCGAATTGCCTAAGTTCAGCACAAAGCTGCTTCACAAGCCCAGTCAGCTGAGAATGCTCCGGCTGCTTCCGAGAGTAAGGCGCAGCCCTTGCACTCCATCACACAAGCTGGCCAGAAACAGTTTCTTACAGCCGCACTGTTGCAGAGTCCACGCAGCTTGAGCGCACGCAGAAGGAGGCGTCCAGAAAGAAGGCGTTCTTCAAGTCCCCCTTCTCTAAGCAGCCTTGAAACTGAGCACAGCACACTGCGCCTAGGTAGCTTCTTTCTCCGAGAGACGTGCCCTCCTCACACCATGCACTCTCGCAGCTCCCTTGCCCACTTGCAGCAGCTGCTGCCAAAGAAAAAGGCTCCAGGAGTAGCAGCCACTGCTGGGCTGAACCTTCCCCTTGCCTCACGTCAAGCACCAGAAACTGTCCTCTGCACTCTGTCTTTCCCTTCTCCACCGCATCTACCACTGGCATCTCTGCATCTCCAAGCACGAAGCTAGCAGAATTGCTTCCAGGGAATAGTGGAAGAGAAATAGGTAGCAGCACAAGTAGCCGCGAGTTGAACTTTCTGCTTCCGACTGCTCAAGTGAATCCGCAAACAAGCGAGTGGCAGGCACGCTTCCTCTTGCAGCCTGGGCCATTCGCACAGCAGCCTGCTGCTCTGCCTTCGTTCTTATGCCCTTCGTAGCAGGTCGCGCTTTCGTTTTGCTGGAGACGAACAGTCGTCTGCTTCTCGCCCAGAGAGCGCGGGGCCGGCAGCGAAAGCCTCCAGGCTGCTGCTTCTGCCCAAACACGCCTGGCCTATGCACTTTCTCTCTCGGCGCTGGGTAGCAGCACATTCGCTCTGCCTTGTAGCCTGAATCTTAACGGAAAGCTTCTCGGCTACGTCTGGCCCAGAGCACAGGTTGAGGTCAACGAGCTTCCCCAGAGCTTGCCCCCGAGGCGTGGAAACTTGGATTTGCAGCACCTTTCAGGGGAACTCTTCCTTCCTTTACAGCCTGCACAGCGCCGGCAGATGGCGGTGCTCTCTGCAGCCTTCTTCTCGCTTCCAAGTACCACAGGGCACCTTGCAGCCTTGCAGAGAGCAAAGAGGCAGATAGACATCTCGCCCAGAAGAAGGTGCCAGGACGAAAAGGTGCTCGTCCTTTCCGCCCCTAGTCGCCCGGATTGTGGTGCTGTGTTGAAAGCCTTGGCCAGCCAAAGGCTAATGCAGCAAGTGCTTCTCTCCTGAAGCACTTGGCTGAGTGAGAGCTGCACACACGGTTTGGACACTGTAAAGCAGCAAGAGAAATGATTGTACCTCGAGCTGAGGAAAATCCCTGCCCAGAACCCTGTGCATGCGTGCACTATAGCCTCTGAAGAGCGGGACAGCTCCAAGCCATCGCTGGGCGTCACTTCTGTCCAGAGCACAGAAGACGAAGAACGAAGCAGCCGGGCACCGGGCTCATGCACTCAGTGCACCGAACTGCCTAAGTTCAGCACATAGCTGCTTCACAAGCCCAGTCAGCTGAGAATGCTCCGGCTGCTTCCGAGAGTAAGGCGCAGCCCTTGCACTCCATCACACAAGCTGGCCAGAAACAGTTTCTTACAGCCACACTGTTGCAGAGTCCACGCAGCTTGAGCGCACGCAGAAGGAGGCGTCCAGAAAGAAGGCGTTCTTCAAGTCCCCCTTCTCTAAGCAGCCTTGAAACTGAGCACAGCACACTGCGCCTAGGCAGCTTCTTTCTCCGAGAGACGTGCCCTCCTCACACCATGCACTCTCGCAGCTCCCTTGCCCACTTGCAGCAGCTGCTGCCAAAGAAAAAGGCTCCAGGAGTAGCAGCCACTGCTGGGCTGAACCTTCCCCTTGCCTCACGTCAAGCACCAGAAACTGTCCTCTGCACTCTGTCTTTCCCTTCTCCACCGCATCTACCACTGGCATCTCTGCATCTCCAAGCACGAAGCTAGCAGAATTGCTTCCAGGGAATAGTGGAAGAGAAATAGGTAGCAGCACAAGTAGCCGCGAGTTGAACTTTCTGCTTCCGACTGCTCAAGTGAATCCGCAAACAAGCGAGTGGCAGGCACGCTTCCTCTTGCAGCCTGGGCCATTCGCACAGCAGCCTGCTGCTCTGCCTTCGTTCTTATGCCCTTCGTAGCAGGTCGCGCTTTCGTTTTGCTGGAGACGAACAGTCGTCTGCTTCTCGCCCAGAGAGCGTGGGGCCGGCAGCGAAAGCCTCCAGGCTGCTGCTTCTGCCCAAACACGCCTGGGCTATGCACTTTCTCTCTCGGCGCTGGGTAGCAGCACATTCGCTCTGCCTTGTAGCCTGAATCTTAACGGAAAGCTTCTCGGCTACGTCTGGCCCAGAGCACAGGTTGAGGTCAACGAGCTTCCCCAGAGCTTGCCCCCGAGGCGTGGAAACTTGGATTTGCAGCACCTTTCAGGGGAACTCTTCCTTCCTTTACAGCCTGCACAGCGCCGGCAGATGGCGGTGCTCTCTGCAGCCTTCTTCTCGCTTCCAAGTACCACAGGGCACCTTGCAGCCTTGCAGAGAGCAAAGAGGCAGATAGACATCTCGCCCAGAAGAAGGTGCCAGGACGAAAAGGTGCTCGTCCTTTCCGCCCCTAGTCGCCCGGATTGTGGTGCTGTGTTGAAAGCCTTGGCCAGCCAAAGGCTAATGCAGCAAGTGCTTCTCTCCTGAAGCACTTGGCTGAGTGAGAGCTGCACACACGGTTTGGACACTGTAAAGCAGCAAGAGAAATGATTGTACCTCGAGCTGAGGAAAATCCCTGCCCAGAACCCTGTGCATGCGTGCACTATAGCCTCTGAAGAGCGGGACAGCTCCAAGCCATCGCTGGGCGTCACTTCTGTCCAGAGCACAGAAGACGAAGAACGAAGCAGCCGGGCACCGGGCTCATGCACTCAGTGCACCGAATTGCCTAAGTTCAGCACAAAGCTGCTTCACAAGCCCAGTCAGCTGAGAATGCTCCGGCTGCTTCCGAGAGGAAGGCGCAGCCCTTGCACTCCATCACACAAGCTGGCCAGAAACAGTTTCTTACAGCCGCACTGTTGCAGAGTCCACGCAGCTTGAGCGCACGCAGAAGGAGGCGTCCAGAAAGAAGGCGTTCTTCAAGTCCCCCTTCTCTAAGCAGCCTTGAAACTGAGCACAGCACACTGCGCCTAGGCAGCTTCTTTCTCCGAGAGACGTGCCCTCCTCACACCATGCACTCTCGCAGCTCCCTTGCCCACTTGCAGCAGCTGCTGCCAAAGAAAAAGGCTCCAGGAGTAGCAGCCACTGCTGGGCTGAACCTTCCCCTTGCCTCACGTCAAGCACCAGAAACTGTCCTCTGCACTCTGTCTTTCCCTTCTCCACCGCATCTACCACTGGCATCTCTGCATCTCCAAGCACGAAGCTAGCAGAATTGCTTCCAGGGAATAGTGGAAGAGAAATAGGTAGCAGCACAAGTAGCCGCGAGTTGAACTTTCTGCTTCCGACTGCTCAAGTGAATCCGCAAACAAGCGAGTGGCAGGCACGCTTCCTCTTGCAGCCTGGGCCATTCGCACAGCAGCCTGCTGCTCTGCCTTCGTTCTTATGCCCTTCGTAGCAGGTCGCGCTTTCGTTTTGCTGGAGACGAACAGTCGTCTGCTTCTCGCCCAGAGAGTGCGGGGCCGGCAGCGAAAGCCTCCAGGCTGCTGCTTCTGCCCAAACACACCTGGGCTATGCACTTTCTCTCTCGGCGCTGGGTAGCAGCACATTCGCTCTGCCTTGTAGCCTGAATCTTAACGGAAAGCTTCTCGGCTACGTCTGGCACAGAGCACAGGTTGAGGTCAACGAGCTTCCCCAGAGCTTGCCCCCGAGGCGTGGAAACTTGGATTTGCAGCACCTTTCAGGGGAACTCTTCCTTCCTTTACAGCCTGCACAGCGCCGGCAGACGGCGGTGCTCTCTGCAGCCTTCTTCTCGCTTCCAAGTACCACAGGGCACCTTGCAGCCTTGCAGAGAGCAAAGAGGCAGATAGACATCTCGCCCAGAAGAAGGTGCCAGGACGAAAAGGTGCTCGTCCTTTCCGCCCCTAGTCGCCCGGATTGTGGTGCTGTGTTGAAAGTCTTGGCCAGCCAAAGGCTAATGCAGCAAGTGCTTCTCTCCTGAAGCACTTGGCTGAGTGAGAGCTGCACACACGGTTTGGACACTGTAAAGCAGCAAGAGAAATGATTGTACCTCTAGCTGAGGAAAATCCCTGCCCAGAACCCTGTGCATGCGTGCACTATAGCCTCTGAAGAGCGGGACAGCTCCAAGCCATCGCTGGGCGTCACTTCTGTCCAGAGCACAGAAGGCGAAGAACGAAGCAGCCGGGCACCGGGCTCATGCACTCAGTGCACCGAATTGCCTAAGTTCAGCACAAAGCTGCTTCACAAGCCCAGTCAGCTGAGAATGCTCCGGCTGCTTCCGAGAGGAAGGCGCAGCCCTTGCACTCCATCACACAAGCTGGCCAGAAACAGTTTCTTACAGCCGCACTGTTGCAGAGTCCACGCAGCTTGAGCGCACGCAGAAGGAGGCGTCCAGAAAGAAGGCGTTCTTCAAGTCCCCCTTCTCTAAGCAGCCTTGAAACTGAGCACAGCACACTGCGCCTAGGCAGCTTCTTTCTCCGAGAGACGTGCCCTCCTCACACCATGCACTCTCGCAGCTCCCTTGCCCACTTGCAGCAGCTGCTGCCAAAGAAAAAGGCTCCAGGAGTAGCAGCCACTGCTGGGCTGAACCTTCCCCTTGCCTCACGTCAAGCACCAGAAACTGTCCTCTGCACTCTGTCTTTCCCTTCTCCACCGCATCTACCACTGGCATCTCTGCATCTCCAAGCACGAAGCTAGCAGAATTGCTTCCAGGGAATAGTGGAAGAGAAATAGGTAGCAGCACAAGTAGCCGCGAGTTGAACTTTCTGCTTCCGACTGCTCAAGTGAATCCGCAAACAAGCGAGTGGCAGGCACGCTTCCTCTTGCAGCCTGGGCCATTCGCACAGCAGCCTGCTGCTCTGCCTTCGTTCTTATGCCCTTCGTAGCAGGTCGCGCTTTCGTTTTGCTGGAGACGAACAGTCGTCTGCTTCTCGCCCAGAGAGCGCGGGGCCGGCAGCGAAAGCCTCCAGGCTGCTGCTTCTGCCCAAACACGCCTGGGCTATGCACTTTCTCTCTCGGCGCTGGGTAGCAGCACATTCGCTCTGCCTTGTAGCCTGAATCTTAACGGAAAGCTTCTCGGCTACGTCTGGCCCAGAGCACAGGTTGAGGTCAACGAGCTTCCCCAGAGCTTGCCCCCGAGGCGTGGAAACTTGGATTTGCAGCACCTTTCAGGGGAACTCTTCCTTCCTTTACAGCCTGCACAGCGCCGGCAGATGGCGGTGCTCTCTGCAGCCTTCTTCTCGCTTCCAAGTACCACAGGGCACCTTGCAGCCTTGCAGAGAGCAAAGAGGCAGATAGACATCTCGCCCAGAAGAAGGTGCCAGGACGTAAAGGTGCTCGTCCTTTCCGCCCCTAGTCGCCCGGATTGTGGTGCTGTGTTGAAAGTCTTGGCCAGCCAAAGGCTAATGCAGCAAGTGCTTCTCTCCTGAAGCACTTGGCTGAGTGAGAGCTGCACACACGGTTTGGACACTGTAAAGCAGCAAGAGAAATGATTGTACCTCGAGCTGAGGAAAATCCCTGCCCAGAACCCTGTGCATGCGTGCACTATAGCCTCTGAAGAGCGGGACAGCTCCAAGCCATCGCTGGGCGTCACTTCTGTCCAGAGCACAGAAGGCGAAGAACGAAGCAGCCGGGCACCGGGCTCATGCACTCAGTGCACCGAATTGCCTAAGTTCAGCACAAAGCTGCTTCACAAGCCCAGTCAGCTGAGAATGCTCCGGCTGCTTCCGAGAGTAAGGCGCAGCCCTTGCACTCCATCACACAAGCTGGCCAGAAACAGTTTCTTACAGCCGCACTGTTGCAGAGTCCACGCAGCTTGAGCGCACGCAGAAGGAGGCGTCCAGAAAGAAGGCGTTCTTCAAGTCCCCCTTCTCTAAGCAGCCTTGAAACTGAGCACAGCACACTGCGCCTAGGCAGCTTCTTTCTCCGAGAGACGTGCCCTCCTCACACCATGCACTCTCGCAGCTCCCTTGCCCACTTGCAGCAGCTGCTGCCAAAGAAAAAGGCTCCAGGAGTAGCAGCCACTGCTGGGCTGAACCTTCCCCTTGCCTCACGTCAAGCACCAGAAACTGTCCTCTGCACTCTGTCTTTCCCTTCTCCACCGCATCTACCACTGGCATCTCTGCATCTCCAAGCACGAAGCTAGCAGAATTGCTTCCAGGGAATAGTGGAAGAGAAATAGGTAGCAGCACAAGTAGCCGCGAGTTGAACTTTCTGCTTCCGACTGCTCAAGTGAATCCGCAAACAAGCGAGTGGCAGGCACGCTTCCTCTTGCAGCCTGGGCCATTCGCACAGCAGCCTGCTGCTCTGCCTTCGTTCTTATGCCCTTCGTAGCAGGTCGCGCTTTCGTTTTGCTGGAGACGAACAGTCGTCTGCTTCTCGCCCAGAGAGCGCGGGGCCGGCAGCGAAAGCCTCCAGGCTGCTGCTTCTGCCCAAACACGCCTGGGCTATGCACTTTCTCTCTCGGCGCTGGGTAGCAGCACATTCGCTCTGCCTTGTAGCCTGAATCTTAACGGAAAGCTTCTCGGCTACGTCTGGCACAGAGCACAGGTTGAGGTCAACGAGCTTCCCCAGAGCTTGCCCCCGAGGCGTGGAAACTTGGATTTGCAGCACCTTTCAGGGGAACTCTTCCTTCCTTTACAGCCTGCACAGCGCCGGCAGATGGCGGTGCTCTCTGCAGCCTTCTTCTCGCTTCCAAGTACCACAGGGCACCTTGCAGCCTTGCAGAGAGCAAAGAGGCAGATAGACATCTCGCCCAGAAGAAGGTGCCAGGACGAAAAGGTGCTCGTCCTTTCCGCCCCTAGTCGCCCGGATTGTGGTGCTGTGTTGAAAGTCTTGGCCAGCCAAAGGCTAATGCAGCAAGTGCTTCTCTCCTGAAGCACTTGGCTGAGTGAGAGCTGCACACACGGTTTGGACACTGTAAAGCAGCAAGAGAAATGATTGTACCTCGAGCTGAGGAAAATCCCTGCCCAGAACCCTGTGCATGCGTGCACTATAGCCTCTGAAGAGCGGGACAGCTCCAAGCCATCGCTGGGCGTCACTTCTGTCCAGAGCACAGAAGGCGAAGAACGAAGCAGCCGGGCACCGGGCTCATGCACTCAGTGCACCGAATTGCCTAAGTTCAGCACAAAGCTGCTTCACAAGCCCAGTCAGCTGAGAATGCTCCGGCTGCTTCCGAGAGGAAGGCGCAGCCCTTGCACTCCATCACACAAGCTGGCCAGAAACAGTTTCTTACAGCCGCACTGTTGCAGAGTCCACGCAGCTTGAGCGCACGCAGAAGGAGGCGTCCAGAAAGAAGGCGTTCTTCAAGTCCCCCTTCTCTAAGCAGCCTTGAAACTGAGCACAGCACACTGCGCCTAGGCAGCTTCTTTCTCCGAGAGACGTGCCCTCCTCACACCATGCACTCTCGCAGCTCCCTTGCCCACTTGCAGCAGCTGCTGCCAAAGAAAAAGGCTCCAGGAGTAGCAGCCACTGCTGGGCTGAACCTTCCCCTTGCCTCACGTCAAGCACCAGAAACTGTCCTCTGCACTCTGTCTTTCCCTTCTCCACCGCATCTACCACTGGCATCTCTGCATCTCCAAGCACGAAGCTAGCAGAATTGCTTCCAGGGAATAGTGGAAGAGAAATAGGTAGCAGCACAAGTAGCCGCGAGTTGAACTTTCTGCTTCCGACTGCTCAAGTGAATCCGCAAACAAGCGAGTGGCAGGCACGCTTCCTCTTGCAGCCTGGGCCATTCGCACAGCAGCCTGCTGCTCTGCCTTCGTTCTTATGCCCTTCGTAGCAGGTCGCGCTTTCGTTTTGCTGGAGACGAACAGTCGTCTGCTTCTCGCCCAGAGAGCGCGGGGCCGGCAGCGAAAGCCTCCAGGCTGCTGCTTCTGCCCAAACACGCCTGGGCTATGCACTTTCTCTCTCGGCGCTGGGTAGCAGCACATTCGCTCTGCCTTGTAGCCTGAATCTTAACGGAAAGCTTCTCGGCTACGTCTGGCCCAGAGCACAGGTTGAGGTCAACGAGCTTCCCCAGAGCTTGCCCCCGAGGCGTGGAAACTTGGATTTGCAGCACCTTTCAGGGGAACTCTTCCTTCCTTTACAGCCTGCACAGCGCCGGCAGATGGCGGTGCTCTCTGCAGCCTTCTTCTCGCTTCCAAGTACCACAGGGCACCTTGCAGCCTTGCAGAGAGCAAAGAGGCAGATAGACATCTCGCCCAGAAGAAGGTGCCAGGACGTAAAGGTGCTCGTCCTTTCCGCCCCTAGTCGCCCGGATTGTGGTGCTGTGTTGAAAGTCTTGGCCAGCCAAAGGCTAATGCAGCAAGTGCTTCTCTCCTGAAGCACTTGGCTGAGTGAGAGCTGCACACACGGTTTGGACACTGTAAAGCAGCAAGAGAAATGATTGTACCTCGAGCTGAGGAAAATCCCTGCCCAGAACCCTGTGCATGCGTGCACTATAGCCTCTGAAGAGCGGGACAGCTCCAAGCCATCGCTGGGCGTCACTTCTGTCCAGAGCACAGAAGGCGAAGAACGAAGCAGCCGGGCACCGGGCTCATGCACTCAGTGCACCGAATTGCCTAAGTTCAGCACAAAGCTGCTTCACAAGCCCAGTCAGCTGAGAATGCTCCGGCTGCTTCCGAGAGTAAGGCGCAGCCCTTGCACTCCATCACACAAGCTGGCCAGAAACAGTTTCTTACAGCCGCACTGTTGCAGAGTCCACGCAGCTTGAGCGCACGCAGAAGGAGGCGTCCAGAAAGAAGGCGTTCTTCAAGTCCCCCTTCTCTAAGCAGCCTTGAAACTGAGCACAGCACACTGCGCCTAGGCAGCTTCTTTCTCCGAGAGACGTGCCCTCCTCACACCATGCACTCTCGCAGCTCCCTTGCCCACTTGCAGCAGCTGCTGCCAAAGAAAAAGGCTCCAGGAGTAGCAGCCACTGCTGGGCTGAACCTTCCCCTTGCCTCACGTCAAGCACCAGAAACTGTCCTCTGCACTCTGTCTTTCCCTTCTCCACCGCATCTACCACTGGCATCTCTGCATCTCCAAGCACGAAGCTAGCAGAATTGCTTCCAGGGAATAGTGGAAGAGAAATAGGTAGCAGCACAAGTAGCCGCGAGTTGAACTTTCTGCTTCCGACTGCTCAAGTGAATCCGCAAACAAGCGAGTGGCAGGCACGCTTCCTCTTGCAGCCTGGGCCATTCGCACAGCAGCCTGCTGCTCTGCCTTCGTTCTTATGCCCTTCGTAGCAGGTCGCGCTTTCGTTTTGCTGGAGACGAACAGTCGTCTGCTTCTCGCCCAGAGAGCGCGGGGCCGGCAGCGAAAGCCTCCAGGCTGCTGCTTCTGCCCAAACACGCCTGGGCTATGCACTTTCTCTCTCGGCGCTGGGTAGCAGCACATTCGCTCTGCCTTGTAGCCTGAATCTTAACGGAAAGCTTCTCGGCTACGTCTGGCACAGAGCACAGGTTGAGGTCAACGAGCTTCCCCAGAGCTTGCCCCCGAGGCGTGGAAACTTGGATTTGCAGCACCTTTCAGGGGAACTCTTCCTTCCTTTACAGCCTGCACAGCGCCGGCAGATGGCGGTGCTCTCTGCAGCCTTCTTCTCGCTTCCAAGTACCACAGGGCACCTTGCAGCCTTGCAGAGAGCAAAGAGGCAGATAGACATCTCGCCCAGAAGAAGGTGCCAGGACGAAAAGGTGCTCGTCCTTTCCGCCCCTAGTCGCCCGGATTGTGGTGCTGTGTTGAAAGTCTTGGCCAGCCAAAGGCTAATGCAGCAAGTGCTTCTCTCCTGAAGCACTTGGCTGAGTGAGAGCTGCACACACGGTTTGGACACTGTAAAGCAGCAAGAGAAATGATTGTACCTCGAGCTGAGGAAAATCCCTGCCCAGAACCCTGTGCATGCGTGCACTATAGCCTCTGAAGAGCGGGACAGCTCCAAGCCATCGCTGGGCGTCACTTCTGTCCAGAGCACAGAAGGCGAAGAACGAAGCAGCCGGGCACCGGGCTCATGCACTCAGTGCACCGAATTGCCTAAGTTCAGCACAAAGCTGCTTCACAAGCCCAGTCAGCTGAGAATGCTCCGGCTGCTTCCGAGAGTAAGGCGCAGCCCTTGCACTCCATCACACAAGCTGGCCAGAAACAGTTTCTTACAGCCGCACTGTTGCAGAGTCCACGCAGCTTGAGCGCACGCAGAAGGAGGCGTCCAGAAAGAAGGCGTTCTTCAAGTCCCCCTTCTCTAAGCAGCCTTGAAACTGAGCACAGCACACTGCGCCTAGGCAGCTTCTTTCTCCGAGAGACGTGCCCTCCTCACACCATGCACTCTCGCAGCTCCCTTGCCCACTTGCAGCAGCTGCTGCCAAAGAAAAAGGCTCCAGGAGTAGCAGCCACTGCTGGGCTGAACCTTCCCCTTGCCTCACGTCAAGCACCAGAAACTGTCCTCTGCACTCTGTCTTTCCCTTCTCCACCGCATCTACCACTGGCATCTCTGCATCTCCAAGCACGAAGCTAGCAGAATTGCTTCCAGGGAATAGTGGAAGAGAAATAGGTAGCAGCACAAGTAGCCGCGAGTTGAACTTTCTGCTTCCGACTGCTCAAGTGAATCCGCAAACAAGCGAGTGGCAGGCACGCTTCCTCTTGCAGCCTGGGCCATTCGCACAGCAGCCTGCTGCTCTGCCTTCGTTCTTATGCCCTTCGTAGCAGGTCGCGCTTTCGTTTTGCTGGAGACGAACAGTCGTCTGCTTCTCGCCCAGAGAGCGCGGGGCCGGCAGCGAAAGCCTCCAGGCTGCTGCTTCTGCCCAAACACGCCTGGGCTATGCACTTTCTCTCTCGGCGCTGGGTAGCAGCACATTCGCTCTGCCTTGTAGCCTGAATCTTAACGGAAAGCTTCTCGGCTACGTCTGGCCCAGAGCACAGGTTGAGGTCAACGAGCTTCCCCAGAGCTTGCCCCCGAGGCGTGGAAACTTGGATTTGCAGCACCTTTCAGGGGAACTCTTCCTTCCTTTACAGCCTGCACAGCGCCGGCAGATGGCGGTGCTCTCTGCAGCCTTCTTCTCGCTTCCAAGTACCACAGGGCACCTTGCAGCCTTGCAGAGAGCAAAGAGGCAGATAGACATCTCGCCCAGAAGAAGGTGCCAGGACGTAAAGGTGCTCGTCCTTTCCGCCCCTAGTCGCCCGGATTGTGGTGCTGTGTTGAAAGTCTTGGCCAGCCAAAGGCTAATGCAGCAAGTGCTTCTCTCCTGAAGCACTTGGCTGAGTGAGAGCTGCACACACGGTTTGGACACTGTAAAGCAGCAAGAGAAATGATTGTACCTCGAGCTGAGGAAAATCCCTGCCCAGAACCCTGTGCATGCGTGCACTATAGCCTCTGAAGAGCGGGACAGCTCCAAGCCATCGCTGGGCGTCACTTCTGTCCAGAGCACAGAAGGCGAAGAACGAAGCAGCCGGGCACCGGGCTCATGCACTCAGTGCACCGAATTGCCTAAGTTCAGCACAAAGCTGCTTCACAAGCCCAGTCAGCTGAGAATGCTCCGGCTGCTTCCGAGAGTAAGGCGCAGCCCTTGCACTCCATCACACAAGCTGGCCAGAAACAGTTTCTTACAGCCGCACTGTTGCAGAGTCCACGCAGCTTGAGCGCACGCAGAAGGAGGCGTCCAGAAAGAAGGCGTTCTTCAAGTCCCCCTTCTCTAAGCAGCCTTGAAACTGAGCACAGCACACTGCGCCTAGGCAGCTTCTTTCTCCGAGAGACGTGCCCTCCTCACACCATGCACTCTCGCAGCTCCCTTGCCCACTTGCAGCAGCTGCTGCCAAAGAAAAAGGCTCCAGGAGTAGCAGCCACTGCTGGGCTGAACCTTCCCCTTGCCTCACGTCAAGCACCAGAATCTGTCCTCTGCACTCTGTCTTTCCCTTCTCCACCGCATCTACCACTGGCATCTCTGCATCTCCAAGCACGAAGCTAGCAGAATTGCTTCCAGGGAATAGTGGAAGAGAAATAGGTAGCAGCACAAGTAGCCGCGAGTTGAACTTTCTGCTTCCGACTGCTCAAGTGAATCCGCAAACAAGCGAGTGGCAGGCACGCTTCCTCTTGCAGCCTGGGCCATTCGCACAGCAGCCTGCTGCTCTGCCTTCGTTCTTATGCCCTTCGTAGCAGGTCGCGCTTTCGTTTTGCTGGAGACGAACAGTCGTCTGCTTCTCGCCCAGAGAGCGCGGGGCCGGCAGCGAAAGCCTCCAGGCTGCTGCTTCTGCCCAAACACGCCTGGCCTATGCACTTTCTCTCTCGGCGCTGGGTAGCAGCACATTCGCTCTGCCTTGTAGCCTGAATCTTAACGGAAAGCTTCTCGGCTACGTCTGGCACAGAGCACAGGTTGAGGTCAACGAGCTTCCCCAGAGCTTGCCCCCGAGGCGTGGAAACTTGGATTTGCAGCACCTTTCAGGGGAACTCTTCCTTCCTTTACAGCCTGCACAGCGCCGGCAGACGGCGGTGCTCTCTGCAGCCTTCTTCTCGCTTCCAAGTACCACAGGGCACCTTGCAGCCTTGCAGAGAGCAAAGAGGCAGATAGACATCTCGCCCAGAAGAAGGTGCCAGGACGAAAAGGTGCTCGTCCTTTCCGCCCCTAGTCGCCCGGATTGTGGTGCTGTGTTGAAAGTCTTGGCCAGCCAAAGGCTAATGCAGCAAGTGCTTCTCTCCTGAAGCACTTGGCTGAGTGAGAGCTGCACACACGGTTTGGACACTGTAAAGCAGCAAGAGAAATGATTGTACCTCTAGCTGAGGAAAATCCCTGCCCAGAACCCTGTGCATGCGTGCACTATAGCCTCTGAAGAGCGGGACAGCTCCAAGCCATCGCTGGGCGTCACTTCTGTCCAGAGCACAGAAGGCGAAGAACGAAGCAGCCGGGCACCGGGCTCATGCACTCAGTGCACCGAATTGCCTAAGTTCAGCACAAAGCTGCTTCACAAGCCCAGTCAGCTGAGAATGCTCCGGCTGCTTCCGAGAGGAAGGCGCAGCCCTTGCACTCCATCACACAAGCTGGCCAGAAACAGTTTCTTACAGCCGCACTGTTGCAGAGTCCACGCAGCTTGAGCGCACGCAGAAGGAGGCGTCCAGAAAGAAGGCGTTCTTCAAGTCCCCCTTCTCTAAGCAGCCTTGAAACTGAGCACAGCACACTGCGCCTAGGCAGCTTCTTTCTCCGAGAGACGTGCCCTCCTCACACCATGCACTCTCGCAGCTCCCTTGCCCACTTGCAGCAGCTGCTGCCAAAGAAAAAGGCTCCAGGAGTAGCAGCCACTGCTGGGCTGAACCTTCCCCTTGCCTCACGTCAAGCACCAGAAACTGTCCTCTGCACTCTGTCTTTCCCTTCTCCACCGCATCTACCACTGGCATCTCTGCATCTCCAAGCACGAAGCTAGCAGAATTGCTTCCAGGGAATAGTGGAAGAGAAATAGGTAGCAGCACAAGTAGCCGCGAGTTGAACTTTCTGCTTCCGACTGCTCAAGTGAATCCGCAAACAAGCGAGTGGCAGGCACGCTTCCTCTTGCAGCCTGGGCCATTCGCACAGCAGCCTGCTGCTCTGCCTTCGTTCTTATGCCCTTCGTAGCAGGTCGCGCTTTCGTTTTGCTGGAGACGAACAGTCGTCTGCTTCTCGCCCAGAGAGCGCGGGGCCGGCAGCGAAAGCCTCCAGGCTGCTGCTTCTGCCCAAACACGCCTGGGCTATGCACTTTCTCTCTCGGCGCTGGGTAGCAGCACATTCGCTCTGCCTTGTAGCCTGAATCTTAACGGAAAGCTTCTCGGCTACGTCTGGCCCAGAGCACAGGTTGAGGTCAACGAGCTTCCCCAGAGCTTGCCCCCGAGGCGTGGAAACTTGGATTTGCAGCACCTTTCAGGGGAACTCTTCCTTCCTTTACAGCCTGCACAGCGCCGGCAGATGGCGGTGCTCTCTGCAGCCTTCTTCTCGCTTCCAAGTACCACAGGGCACCTTGCAGCCTTGCAGAGAGCAAAGAGGCAGATAGACATCTCGCCCAGAAGAAGGTGCCAGGACGAAAAGGTGCTCGTCCTTTCCGCCCCTAGTCGCCCGGATTGTGGTGCTGTGTTGAAAGCCTTGGCCAGCCAAAGGCTAATGCAGCAAGTGCTTCTCTCCTGAAGCACTTGGCTGAGTGAGAGCTGCACACACGGTTTGGACACTGTAAAGCAGCAAGAGAAATGATTGTACCTCGAGCTGAGGAAAATCCCTGCCCAGAACCCTGTGCATGCGTGCACTATAGCCTCTGAAGAGCGGGACAGCTCCAAGCCATCGCTGGGCGTCACTTCTGTCCAGAGCACAGAAGACGAAGAACGAAGCAGCCGGGCACCGGGCTCATGCACTCAGTGCACCGAATTGCCTAAGTTCAGCACAAAGCTGCTTCACAAGCCCAGTCAGCTGAGAATGCTCCGGCTGCTTCCGAGAGTAAGGCGCAGCCCTTGCACTCCATCACACAAGCTGGCCAGAAACAGTTTCTTACAGCCGCACTGTTGCAGAGTCCACGCAGCTTGAGCGCACGCAGAAGGAGGCGTCCAGAAAGAAGGCGTTCTTCAAGTCCCCCTTCTCTAAGCAGCCTTGAAACTGAGCACAGCACACTGCGCCTAGGCAGCTTCTTTCTCCGAGAGACGTGCCCTCCTCACACCATGCACTCTCGCAGCTCCCTTGCCCACTTGCAGCAGCTGCTGCCAAAGAAAAAGGCTCCAGGAGTAGCAGCCACTGCTGGGCTGAACCTTCCCCTTGCCTCACGTCAAGCACCAGAAACTGTCCTCTGCACTCTGTCTTTCCCTTCTCCACCGCATCTACCACTGGCATCTCTGCATCTCCAAGCACGAAGCTAGCAGAATTGCTTCCAGGGAATAGTGGAAGAGAAATAGGTAGCAGCACAAGTAGCCGCGAGTTGAACTTTCTGCTTCCGACTGCTCAAGTGAATCCGCAAACAAGCGAGTGGCAGGCACGCTTCCTCTTGCAGCCTGGGCCATTCGCACAGCAGCCTGCTGCTCTGCCTTCGTTCTTATGCCCTTCGTAGCAGGTCGCGCTTTCGTTTTGCTGGAGACGAACAGTCGTCTGCTTCTCGCCCAGAGAGCGCGGGGCCGGCAGCGAAAGCCTCCAGGCTGCTGCTTCTGCCCAAACACACCTGGGCTATGCACTTTCTCTCTCGGCGCTGGGTAGCAGCACATTCGCTCTGCCTTGTAGCCTGAATCTTAACGGAAAGCTTCTCGGCTACGTCTGGCACAGAGCACAGGTTGAGGTCAACGAGCTTCCCCAGAGCTTGCCCCCGAGGCGTGGAAACTTGGATTTGCAGCACCTTTCAGGGGAACTCTTCCTTCCTTTACAGCCTGCACAGCGCCGGCAGATGGCGGTGCTCTCTGCAGCCTTCTTCTCGCTTCCAAGTACCACAGGGCACCTTGCAGCCTTGCAGAGAGGCAAAGAGGCAGATAGACATCTCGCCCAGAAGAAGGTGCCAGGACGAAAAGGTGCTCGTCCTTTCCGCCCCTAGTCGCCCGGATTGTGGTGCTGTGTTGAAAGCCTTGGCCAGCCAAAGGCTAATGCAGCAAGTGCTTCTCTCCTGAAGCACTTGGCTGAGTGAGAGCTGCACACACGGTTTGGACACTGTAAAGCAGCAAGAGAAATGATTGTACCTCGAGCTGAGGAAAATCCCTGCCCAGAACCCTGTGCATGCGTGCACTATAGCCTCTGAAGAGCGGGACAGCTCCAAGCCATCGCTGGGCGTCACTTCTGTCCAGAGCACAGAAGACGAAGAACGAAGCAGCCGGGCACCGGGCTCATGCACTCAGTGCACCGAATTGCCTAAGTTCAGCACAAAGCTGCTTCACAAGCCCAGTCAGCTGAGAATGCTCCGGCTGCTTCCGAGAGTAAGGCGCAGCCCTTGCACTCCATCACACAAGCTGGCCAGAAACAGTTTCTTACAGCCGCACTGTTGCAGAGTCCACGCAGCTTGAGCGCACGCAGAAGGAGGCGTCCAGAAAGAAGGCGTTCTTCAAGTCCCCCTTCTCTAAGCAGCCTTGAAACTGAGCACAGCACACTGCGCCTAGGCAGCTTCTTTCTCCGAGAGACGTGCCCTCCTCACACCATGCACTCTCGCAGCTCCCTTGCCCACTTGCAGCAGCTGCTGCCAAAGAAAAAGGCTCCAGGAGTAGCAGCCACTGCTGGGCTGAACCTTCCCCTTGCCTCACGTCAAGCACCAGAAACTGTCCTCTGCACTCTGTCTTTCCCTTCTCCACCGCATCTACCACTGGCATCTCTGCATCTCCAAGCACGAAGCTAGCAGAATTGCTTCCAGGGAATAGTGGAAGAGAAATAGGTAGCAGCACAAGTAGCCGCGAGTTGAACTTTCTGCTTCCGACTGCTCAAGTGAATCCGCAAACAAGCGAGTGGCAGGCACGCTTCCTCTTGCAGCCTGGGCCATTCGCACAGCAGCCTGCTGCTCTGCCTTCGTTCTTATGCCCTTCGTAGCAGGTCGCGCTTTCGTTTTGCTGGAGACGAACAGTCGTCTGCTTCTCGCCCAGAGAGCGCGGGACCGGCAGCGAAAGCCTCCAGGCTGCTGCTTCTGCCCAAACACGCCTGGGCTATGCACTTTCTCTCTCGGCGCTGGGTAGCAGCACATTCGCTCTGCCTTGTAGCCTGAATCTTAACGGAAAGCTTCTCGGCTACGTCTGGCCCAGAGCACAGGTTGAGGTCAACGAGCTTCCCCAGAGCTTGCCCCCGAGGCGTGGAAACTTGGATTTGCAGCACCTTTCAGGGGAACTCTTCCTTCCTTTACAGCCTGCACAGCGCCGGCAGATGGCGGTGCTCTCTGCAGCCTTCTTCTCGCTTCCAAGTACCACAGGGCACCTTGCAGCCTTGCAGAGAGGCAAAGAGGCAGATAGACATCTCGCCCAGAAGAAGGTGCCAGGACGAAAAGGTGCTCGTCCTTTCCGCCCCTAGTCGCCCGGATTGTGGTGCTGTGTTGAAAGCCTTGGCCAGCCAAAGGCTAATGCAGCAAGTGCTTCTCTCCTGAAGCACTTGGCTGAGTGAGAGCTGCACACACGGTTTGGACACTGTAAAGCAGCAAGAGAAATGATTGTACCTCGAGCTGAGGAAAATCCCTGCCCAGAACCCTGTGCATGCGTGCACTATAGCCTCTGAAGAGCGGGACAGCTCCAAGCCATCGCTGGGCGTCACTTCTGTCCAGAGCACAGAAGACGAAGAACGAAGCAGCCGGGCACCGGGCTCATGCACTCAGTGCACCGAATTGCCTAAGTTCAGCACAAAGCTGCTTCACAAGCCCAGTCAGCTGAGAATGCTCCGGCTGCTTCCGAGAGTAAGGCGCAGCCCTTGCACTCCATCACACAAGCTGGCCAGAAACAGTTTCTTACAGCCGCACTGTTGCAGAGTCCACGCAGCTTGAGCGCACGCAGAAGGAGGCGTCCAGAAAGAAGGCGTTCTTCAAGTCCCCCTTCTCTAAGCAGCCTTGAAACTGAGCACAGCACACTGCGCCTAGGCAGCTTCTTTCTCCGAGAGACGTGCCCTCCTCACACCATGCACTCTCGCAGCTCCCTTGCCCACTTGCAGCAGCTGCTGCCAAAGAAAAAGGCTCCAGGAGTAGCAGCCACTGCTGGGCTGAACCTTCCCCTTGCCTCACGTCAAGCACCAGAAACTGTCCTCTGCACTCTGTCTTTCCCTTCTCCACCGCATCTACCACTGGCATCTCTGCATCTCCAAGCACGAAGCTAGCAGAATTGCTTCCAGGGAATAGTGGAAGAGAAATAGGTAGCAGCACAAGTAGCCGCGAGTTGAACTTTCTGCTTCCGACTGCTCAAGTGAATCCGCAAACAAGCGAGTGGCAGGCACGCTTCCTCTTGCAGCCTGGGCCATTCGCACAGCAGCCTGCTGCTCTGCCTTCGTTCTTATGCCCTTCGTAGCAGGTCGCGCTTTCGTTTTGCTGGAGACGAACAGTCGTCTGCTTCTCGCCCAGAGAGCGCGGGGCCGGCAGCGAAAGCCTCCAGGCTGCTGCTTCTGCCCAAACACACCTGGGCTATGCACTTTCTCTCTCGGCGCTGGGTAGCAGCACATTCGCTCTGCCTTGTAGCCTGAATCTTAACGGAAAGCTTCTCGGCTACGTCTGGCCCAGAGCACAGGTTGAGGTCAACGAGCTTCCCCAGAGCTTGCCCCCGAGGCGTGGAAACTTGGATTTGCAGCACCTTTCAGGGGAACTCTTCCTTCCTTTACAGCCTGCACAGCGCCGGCAGATGGCGGTGCTCTCTGCAGCCTTCTTCTCGCTTCCAAGTACCACAGGGCACCTTGCAGCCTTGCAGAGAGGCAAAGAGGCAGATAGACATCTCGCCCAGAAGAAGGTGCCAGGACGAAAAGGTGCTCGTCCTTTCCGCCCCTAGTCGCCCGGATTGTGGTGCTGTGTTGAAAGCCTTGGCCAGCCAAAGGCTAATGCAGCAAGTGCTTCTCTCCTGAAGCACTTGGCTGAGTGAGAGCTGCACACACGGTTTGGACACTGTAAAGCAGCAAGAGAAATGATTGTACCTCGAGCTGAGGAAAATCCCTGCCCAGAACCCTGTGCATGCGTGCACTATAGCCTCTGAAGAGCGGGACAGCTCCAAGCCATCGCTGGGCGTCACTTCTGTCCAGAGCACAGAAGGCGAAGAACGAAGCAGCCGGGCACCGGGCTCATGCACTCAGTGCACCGAATTGCCTAAGTTCAGCACAAAGCTGCTTCACAAGCCCAGTCAGCTGAGAATGCTCCGGCTGCTTCCGAGAGTAAGGCGCAGCCCTTGCACTCCATCACACAAGCTGGCCAGAAACAGTTTCTTACAGCCGCACTGTTGCAGAGTCCACGCAGCTTGAGCGCACGCAGAAGGAGGCGTCCAGAAAGAAGGCGTTCTTCAAGTCCCCCTTCTCTAAGCAGCCTTGAAACTGAGCACAGCACACTGCGCCTAGGCAGCTTCTTTCTCCGAGAGACGTGCCCTCCTCACACCATGCACTCTCGCAGCTCCCTTGCCCACTTGCAGCAGCTGCTGCCAAAGAAAAAGGCTCCAGGAGTAGCAGCCACTGCTGGGCTGAACCTTCCCCTTGCCTCACGTCAAGCACCAGAATCTGTCCTCTGCACTCTGTCTTTCCCTTCTCCACCGCATCTACCACTGGCATCTCTGCATCTCCAAGCACGAAGCTAGCAGAATTGCTTCCAGGGAATAGTGGAAGAGAAATAGGTAGCAGCACAAGTAGCCGCGAGTTGAACTTTCTGCTTCCGACTGCTCAAGTGAATCCGCAAACAAGCGAGTGGCAGGCACGCTTCCTCTTGCAGCCTGGGCCATTCGCACAGCAGCCTGCTGCTCTGCCTTCGTTCTTATGCCCTTCGTAGCAGGTCGCGCTTTCGTTTTGCTGGAGACGAACAGTCGTCTGCTTCTCGCCCAGAGAGCGCGGGGCCGGCAGCGAAAGCCTCCAGGCTGCTGCTTCTGCCCAAACACGCCTGGCCTATGCACTTTCTCTCTCGGCGCTGGGTAGCAGCACATTCGCTCTGCCTTGTAGCCTGAATCTTAACGGAAAGCTTCTCGGCTACGTCTGGCCCAGAGCACAGGTTGAGGTCAACGAGCTTCCCCAGAGCTTGCCCCCGAGGCGTGGAAACTTGGATTTGCAGCACCTTTCAGGGGAACTCTTCCTTCCTTTACAGCCTGCACAGCGCCGGCAGACGGCGGTGCTCTCTGCAGCCTTCTTCTCGCTTCCAAGTACCACAGGGCACCTTGCAGCCTTGCAGAGAGCAAAGAGGCAGATAGACATCTCGCCCAGAAGAAGGTGCCAGGACGAAAAGGTGCTCGTCCTTTCCGCCCCTAGTCGCCCGGATTGTGGTGCTGTGTTGAAAGTCTTGGCCAGCCAAAGGCTAATGCAGCAAGTGCTTCTCTCCTGAAGCACTTGGCTGAGTGAGAGCTGCACACACGGTTTGGACACTGTAAAGCAGCAAGAGAAATGATTGTACCTCGAGCTGAGGAAAATCCCTGCCCAGAACCCTGTGCATGCGTGCACTATAGCCTCTGAAGAGCGGGACAGCTCCAAGCCATCGCTGGGCGTCACTTCTGTCCAGAGCACAGAAGGCGAAGAACGAAGCAGCCGGGCACCGGGCTCATGCACTCAGTGCACCGAATTGCCTAAGTTCAGCACAAAGCTGCTTCACAAGCCCAGTCAGCTGAGAATGCTCCGGCTGCTTCCGAGAGGAAGGCGCAGCCCTTGCACTCCATCACACAAGCTGGCCAGAAACAGTTTCTTACAGCCGCACTGTTGCAGAGTCCACGCAGCTTGAGCGCACGCAGAAGGAGGCGTCCAGAAAGAAGGCGTTCTTCAAGTCCCCCTTCTCTAAGCAGCCTTGAAACTGAGCACAGCACACTGCGCCTAGGCAGCTTCTTTCTCCGAGAGACGTGCCCTCCTCACACCATGCACTCTCGCAGCTCCCTTGCCCACTTGCAGCAGCTGCTGCCAAAGAAAAAGGCTCCAGGAGTAGCAGCCACTGCTGGGCTGAACCTTCCCCTTGCCTCACGTCAAGCACCAGAAACTGTCCTCTGCACTCTGTCTTTCCCTTCTCCACCGCATCTACCACTGGCATCTCTGCATCTCCAAGCACGAAGCTAGCAGAATTGCTTCCAGGGAATAGTGGAAGAGAAATAGGTAGCAGCACAAGTAGCCGCGAGTTGAACTTTCTGCTTCCGACTGCTCAAGTGAATCCGCAAACAAGCGAGTGGCAGGCACGCTTCCTCTTGCAGCCTGGGCCATTCGCACAGCAGCCTGCTGCTCTGCCTTCGTTCTTATGCCCTTCGTAGCAGGTCGCGCTTTCGTTTTGCTGGAGACGAACAGTCGTCTGCTTCTCGCCCAGAGAGCGCGGGGCCGGCAGCGAAAGCCTCCAGGCTGCTGCTTCTGCCCAAACACGCCTGGGCTATGCACTTTCTCTCTCGGCGCTGGGTAGCAGCACATTCGCTCTGCCTTGTAGCCTGAATCTTAACGGAAAGCTTCTCGGCTACGTCTGGCCCAGAGCACAGGTTGAGGTCAACGAGCTTCCCCAGAGCTTGCCCCCGAGGCGTGGAAACTTGGATTTGCAGCACCTTTCAGGGGAACTCTTCCTTCCTTTACAGCCTGCACAGCGCCGGCAGATGGCGGTGCTCTCTGCAGCCTTCTTCTCGCTTCCAAGTACCACAGGGCACCTTGCAGCCTTGCAGAGAGCAAAGAGGCAGATAGACATCTCGCCCAGAAGAAGGTGCCAGGACGAAAAGGTGCTCGTCCTTTCCGCCCCTAGTCGCCCGGATTGTGGTGCTGTGTTGAAAGCCTTGGCCAGCCAAAGGCTAATGCAGCAAGTGCTTCTCTCCTGAAGCACTTGGCTGAGTGAGAGCTGCACACACGGTTTGGACACTGTAAAGCAGCAAGAGAAATGATTGTACCTCGAGCTGAGGAAAATCCCTGCCCAGAACCCTGTGCATGCGTGCACTATAGCCTCTGAAGAGCGGGACAGCTCCAAGCCATCGCTGGGCGTCACTTCTGTCCAGAGCACAGAAGACGAAGAACGAAGCAGCCGGGCACCGGGCTCATGCACTCAGTGCACCGAATTGCCTAAGTTCAGCACAAAGCTGCTTCACAAGCCCAGTCAGCTGAGAATGCTCCGGCTGCTTCCGAGAGTAAGGCGCAGCCCTTGCACTCCATCACACAAGCTGGCCAGAAACAGTTTCTTACAGCCGCACTGTTGCAGAGTCCACGCAGCTTGAGCGCACGCAGAAGGAGGCGTCCAGAAAGAAGGCGTTCTTCAAGTCCCCCTTCTCTAAGCAGCCTTGAAACTGAGCACAGCACACTGCGCCTAGGCAGCTTCTTTCTCCGAGAGACGTGCCCTCCTCACACCATGCACTCTCGCAGCTCCCTTGCCCACTTGCAGCAGCTGCTGCCAAAGAAAAAGGCTCCAGGAGTAGCAGCCACTGCTGGGCTGAACCTTCCCCTTGCCTCACGTCAAGCACCAGAATCTGTCCTCTGCACTCTGTCTTTCCCTTCTCCACCGCATCTACCACTGGCATCTCTGCATCTCCAAGCACGAAGCTAGCAGAATTGCTTCCAGGGAATAGTGGAAGAGAAATAGGTAGCAGCACAAGTAGCCGCGAGTTGAACTTTCTGCTTCCGACTGCTCAAGTGAATCCGCAAACAAGCGAGTGGCAGGCACGCTTCCTCTTGCAGCCTGGGCCATTCGCACAGCAGCCTGCTGCTCTGCCTTCGTTCTTATGCCCTTCGTAGCAGGTCGCGCTTTCGTTTTGCTGGAGACGAACAGTCGTCTGCTTCTCGCCCAGAGAGCGCGGGACCGGCAGCGAAAGCCTCCAGGCTGCTGCTTCTGCCCAAACACGCCTGGCCTATGCACTTTCTCTCTCGGCGCTGGGTAGCAGCACATTCGCTCTGCCTTGTAGCCTGAATCTTAACGGAAAGCTTCTCGGCTACGTCTGGCCCAGAGCACAGGTTGAGGTCAACGAGCTTCCCCAGAGCTTGCCCCCGAGGCGTGGAAACTTGGATTTGCAGCACCTTTCAGGGGAACTCTTCCTTCCTTTACAGCCTGCACAGCGCCGGCAGATGGCGGTGCTCTCTGCAGCCTTCTTCTCGCTTCCAAGTACCACAGGGCACCTTGCAGCCTTGCAGAGAGGCAAAGAGGCAGATAGACATCTCGCCCAGAAGAAGGTGCCAGGACGAAAAGGTGCTCGTCCTTTCCGCCCCTAGTCGCCCGGATTGTGGTGCTGTGTTGAAAGCCTTGGCCAGCCAAAGGCTAATGCAGCAAGTGCTTCTCTCCTGAAGCACTTGGCTGAGTGAGAGCTGCACACACGGTTTGGACACTGTAAAGCAGCAAGAGAAATGATTGTACCTCGAGCTGAGGAAAATCCCTGCCCAGAACCCTGTGCATGCGTGCACTATAGCCTCTGAAGAGCGGGACAGCTCCAAGCCATCGCTGGGCGTCACTTCTGTCCAGAGCACAGAAGGCGAAGAACGAAGCAGCCGGGCACCGGGCTCATGCACTCAGTGCACCGAATTGCCTAAGTTCAGCACAAAGCTGCTTCACAAGCCCAGTCAGCTGAGAATGCTCCGGCTGCTTCCGAGAGTAAGGCGCAGCCCTTGCACTCCATCACACAAGCTGGCCAGAAACAGTTTCTTACAGCCGCACTGTTGCAGAGTCCACGCAGCTTGAGCGCACGCAGAAGGAGGCGTCCAGAAAGAAGGCGTTCTTCAAGTCCCCCTTCTCTAAGCAGCCTTGAAACTGAGCACAGCACACTGCGCCTAGGCAGCTTCTTTCTCCGAGAGACGTGCCCTCCTCACACCATGCACTCTCGCAGCTCCCTTGCCCACTTGCAGCAGCTGCTGCCAAAGAAAAAGGCTCCAGGAGTAGCAGCCACTGCTGGGCTGAACCTTCCCCTTGCCTCACGTCAAGCACCAGAAACTGTCCTCTGCACTCTGTCTTTCCCTTCTCCACCGCATCTACCACTGGCATCTCTGCATCTCCAAGCACGAAGCTAGCAGAATTGCTTCCAGGGAATAGTGGAAGAGAAATAGGTAGCAGCACAAGTAGCCGCGAGTTGAACTTTCTGCTTCCGACTGCTCAAGTGAATCCGCAAACAAGCGAGTGGCAGGCACGCTTCCTCTTGCAGCCTGGGCCATTCGCACAGCAGCCTGCTGCTCTGCCTTCGTTCTTATGCCCTTCGTAGCAGGTCGCGCTTTCGTTTTGCTGGAGACGAACAGTCGTCTGCTTCTCGCCCAGAGAGCGCGGGGCCGGCAGCGAAAGCCTCCAGGCTGCTGCTTCTGCCCAAACACGCCTGGGCTATGCACTTTCTCTCTCGGCGCTGGGTAGCAGCACATTCGCTCTGCCTTGTAGCCTGAATCTTAACGGAAAGCTTCTCGGCTACGTCTGGCCCAGAGCACAGGTTGAGGTCAACGAGCTTCCCCAGAGCTTGCCCCCGAGGCGTGGAAACTTGGATTTGCAGCACCTTTCAGGGGAACTCTTCCTTCCTTTACAGCCTGCACAGCGCCGGCAGATGGCGGTGCTCTCTGCAGCCTTCTTCTCGCTTCCAAGTACCACAGGGCACCTTGCAGCCTTGCAGAGAGCAAAGAGGCAGATAGACATCTCGCCCAGAAGAAGGTGCCAGGACGAAAAGGTGCTCGTCCTTTCCGCCCCTAGTCGCCCGGATTGTGGTGCTGTGTTGAAAGCCTTGGCCAGCCAAAGGCTAATGCAGCAAGTGCTTCTCTCCTGAAGCACTTGGCTGAGTGAGAGCTGCACACACGGTTTGGACACTGTAAAGCAGCAAGAGAAATGATTGTACCTCGAGCTGAGGAAAATCCCTGCCCAGAACCCTGTGCATGCGTGCACTATAGCCTCTGAAGAGCGGGACAGCTCCAAGCCATCGCTGGGCGTCACTTCTGTCCAGAGCACAGAAGACGAAGAACGAAGCAGCCGGGCACCGGGCTCATGCACTCAGTGCACCGAATTGCCTAAGTTCAGCACAAAGCTGCTTCACAAGCCCAGTCAGCTGAGAATGCTCCGGCTGCTTCCGAGAGTAAGGCGCAGCCCTTGCACTCCATCACACAAGCTGGCCAGAAACAGTTTCTTACAGCCGCACTGTTGCAGAGTCCACGCAGCTTGAGCGCACGCAGAAGGAGGCGTCCAGAAAGAAGGCGTTCTTCAAGTCCCCCTTCTCTAAGCAGCCTTGAAACTGAGCACAGCACACTGCGCCTAGGCAGCTTCTTTCTCCGAGAGACGTGCCCTCCTCACACCATGCACTCTCGCAGCTCCCTTGCCCACTTGCAGCAGCTGCTGCCAAAGAAAAAGGCTCCAGGAGTAGCAGCCACTGCTGGGCTGAACCTTCCCCTTGCCTCACGTCAAGCACCAGAAACTGTCCTCTGCACTCTGTCTTTCCCTTCTCCACCGCATCTACCACTGGCATCTCTGCATCTCCAAGCACGAAGCTAGCAGAATTGCTTCCAGGGAATAGTGGAAGAGAAATAGGTAGCAGCACAAGTAGCCGCGAGTTGAACTTTCTGCTTCCGACTGCTCAAGTGAATCCGCAAACAAGCGAGTGGCAGGCACGCTTCCTCTTGCAGCCTGGGCCATTCGCACAGCAGCCTGCTGCTCTGCCTTCGTTCTTATGCCCTTCGTAGCAGGTCGCGCTTTCGTTTTGCTGGAGACGAACAGTCGTCTGCTTCTCGCCCAGAGAGCGCGGGGCCGGCAGCGAAAGCCTCCAGGCTGCTGCTTCTGCCCAAACACACCTGGGCTATGCACTTTCTCTCTCGGCGCTGGGTAGCAGCACATTCGCTCTGCCTTGTAGCCTGAATCTTAACGGAAAGCTTCTCGGCTACGTCTGGCACAGAGCACAGGTTGAGGTCAACGAGCTTCCCCAGAGCTTGCCCCCGAGGCGTGGAAACTTGGATTTGCAGCACCTTTCAGGGGAACTCTTCCTTCCTTTACAGCCTGCACAGCGCCGGCAGATGGCGGTGCTCTCTGCAGCCTTCTTCTCGCTTCCAAGTACCACAGGGCACCTTGCAGCCTTGCAGAGAGGCAAAGAGGCAGATAGACATCTCGCCCAGAAGAAGGTGCCAGGACGAAAAGGTGCTCGTCCTTTCCGCCCCTAGTCGCCCGGATTGTGGTGCTGTGTTGAAAGCCTTGGCCAGCCAAAGGCTAATGCAGCAAGTGCTTCTCTCCTGAAGCACTTGGCTGAGTGAGAGCTGCACACACGGTTTGGACACTGTAAAGCAGCAAGAGAAATGATTGTACCTCGAGCTGAGGAAAATCCCTGCCCAGAACCCTGTGCATGCGTGCACTATAGCCTCTGAAGAGCGGGACAGCTCCAAGCCATCGCTGGGCGTCACTTCTGTCCAGAGCACAGAAGACGAAGAACGAAGCAGCCGGGCACCGGGCTCATGCACTCAGTGCACCGAATTGCCTAAGTTCAGCACAAAGCTGCTTCACAAGCCCAGTCAGCTGAGAATGCTCCGGCTGCTTCCGAGAGTAAGGCGCAGCCCTTGCACTCCATCACACAAGCTGGCCAGAAACAGTTTCTTACAGCCGCACTGTTGCAGAGTCCACGCAGCTTGAGCGCACGCAGAAGGAGGCGTCCAGAAAGAAGGCGTTCTTCAAGTCCCCCTTCTCTAAGCAGCCTTGAAACTGAGCACAGCACACTGCGCCTAGGCAGCTTCTTTCTCCGAGAGACGTGCCCTCCTCACACCATGCACTCTCGCAGCTCCCTTGCCCACTTGCAGCAGCTGCTGCCAAAGAAAAAGGCTCCAGGAGTAGCAGCCACTGCTGGGCTGAACCTTCCCCTTGCCTCACGTCAAGCACCAGAAACTGTCCTCTGCACTCTGTCTTTCCCTTCTCCACCGCATCTACCACTGGCATCTCTGCATCTCCAAGCACGAAGCTAGCAGAATTGCTTCCAGGGAATAGTGGAAGAGAAATAGGTAGCAGCACAAGTAGCCGCGAGTTGAACTTTCTGCTTCCGACTGCTCAAGTGAATCCGCAAACAAGCGAGTGGCAGGCACGCTTCCTCTTGCAGCCTGGGCCATTCGCACAGCAGCCTGCTGCTCTGCCTTCGTTCTTATGCCCTTCGTAGCAGGTCGCGCTTTCGTTTTGCTGGAGACGAACAGTCGTCTGCTTCTCGCCCAGAGAGCGCGGGACCGGCAGCGAAAGCCTCCAGGCTGCTGCTTCTGCCCAAACACGCCTGGGCTATGCACTTTCTCTCTCGGCGCTGGGTAGCAGCACATTCGCTCTGCCTTGTAGCCTGAATCTTAACGGAAAGCTTCTCGGCTACGTCTGGCCCAGAGCACAGGTTGAGGTCAACGAGCTTCCCCAGAGCTTGCCCCCGAGGCGTGGAAACTTGGATTTGCAGCACCTTTCAGGGGAACTCTTCCTTCCTTTACAGCCTGCACAGCGCCGGCAGATGGCGGTGCTCTCTGCAGCCTTCTTCTCGCTTCCAAGTACCACAGGGCACCTTGCAGCCTTGCAGAGAGGCAAAGAGGCAGATAGACATCTCGCCCAGAAGAAGGTGCCAGGACGAAAAGGTGCTCGTCCTTTCCGCCCCTAGTCGCCCGGATTGTGGTGCTGTGTTGAAAGCCTTGGCCAGCCAAAGGCTAATGCAGCAAGTGCTTCTCTCCTGAAGCACTTGGCTGAGTGAGAGCTGCACACACGGTTTGGACACTGTAAAGCAGCAAGAGAAATGATTGTACCTCGAGCTGAGGAAAATCCCTGCCCAGAACCCTGTGCATGCGTGCACTATAGCCTCTGAAGAGCGGGACAGCTCCAAGCCATCGCTGGGCGTCACTTCTGTCCAGAGCACAGAAGACGAAGAACGAAGCAGCCGGGCACCGGGCTCATGCACTCAGTGCACCGAATTGCCTAAGTTCAGCACAAAGCTGCTTCACAAGCCCAGTCAGCTGAGAATGCTCCGGCTGCTTCCGAGAGTAAGGCGCAGCCCTTGCACTCCATCACACAAGCTGGCCAGAAACAGTTTCTTACAGCCGCACTGTTGCAGAGTCCACGCAGCTTGAGCGCACGCAGAAGGAGGCGTCCAGAAAGAAGGCGTTCTTCAAGTCCCCCTTCTCTAAGCAGCCTTGAAACTGAGCACAGCACACTGCGCCTAGGCAGCTTCTTTCTCCGAGAGACGTGCCCTCCTCACACCATGCACTCTCGCAGCTCCCTTGCCCACTTGCAGCAGCTGCTGCCAAAGAAAAAGGCTCCAGGAGTAGCAGCCACTGCTGGGCTGAACCTTCCCCTTGCCTCACGTCAAGCACCAGAAACTGTCCTCTGCACTCTGTCTTTCCCTTCTCCACCGCATCTACCACTGGCATCTCTGCATCTCCAAGCACGAAGCTAGCAGAATTGCTTCCAGGGAATAGTGGAAGAGAAATAGGTAGCAGCACAAGTAGCCGCGAGTTGAACTTTCTGCTTCCGACTGCTCAAGTGAATCCGCAAACAAGCGAGTGGCAGGCACGCTTCCTCTTGCAGCCTGGGCCATTCGCACAGCAGCCTGCTGCTCTGCCTTCGTTCTTATGCCCTTCGTAGCAGGTCGCGCTTTCGTTTTGCTGGAGACGAACAGTCGTCTGCTTCTCGCCCAGAGAGCGCGGGGCCGGCAGCGAAAGCCTCCAGGCTGCTGCTTCTGCCCAAACACACCTGGGCTATGCACTTTCTCTCTCGGCGCTGGGTAGCAGCACATTCGCTCTGCCTTGTAGCCTGAATCTTAACGGAAAGCTTCTCGGCTACGTCTGGCCCAGAGCACAGGTTGAGGTCAACGAGCTTCCCCAGAGCTTGCCCCCGAGGCGTGGAAACTTGGATTTGCAGCACCTTTCAGGGGAACTCTTCCTTCCTTTACAGCCTGCACAGCGCCGGCAGATGGCGGTGCTCTCTGCAGCCTTCTTCTCGCTTCCAAGTACCACAGGGCACCTTGCAGCCTTGCAGAGAGGCAAAGAGGCAGATAGACATCTCGCCCAGAAGAAGGTGCCAGGACGAAAAGGTGCTCGTCCTTTCCGCCCCTAGTCGCCCGGATTGTGGTGCTGTGTTGAAAGCCTTGGCCAGCCAAAGGCTAATGCAGCAAGTGCTTCTCTCCTGAAGCACTTGGCTGAGTGAGAGCTGCACACACGGTTTGGACACTGTAAAGCAGCAAGAGAAATGATTGTACCTCGAGCTGAGGAAAATCCCTGCCCAGAACCCTGTGCATGCGTGCACTATAGCCTCTGAAGAGCGGGACAGCTCCAAGCCATCGCTGGGCGTCACTTCTGTCCAGAGCACAGAAGGCGAAGAACGAAGCAGCCGGGCACCGGGCTCATGCACTCAGTGCACCGAATTGCCTAAGTTCAGCACAAAGCTGCTTCACAAGCCCAGTCAGCTGAGAATGCTCCGGCTGCTTCCGAGAGTAAGGCGCAGCCCTTGCACTCCATCACACAAGCTGGCCAGAAACAGTTTCTTACAGCCGCACTGTTGCAGAGTCCACGCAGCTTGAGCGCACGCAGAAGGAGGCGTCCAGAAAGAAGGCGTTCTTCAAGTCCCCCTTCTCTAAGCAGCCTTGAAACTGAGCACAGCACACTGCGCCTAGGCAGCTTCTTTCTCCGAGAGACGTGCCCTCCTCACACCATGCACTCTCGCAGCTCCCTTGCCCACTTGCAGCAGCTGCTGCCAAAGAAAAAGGCTCCAGGAGTAGCAGCCACTGCTGGGCTGAACCTTCCCCTTGCCTCACGTCAAGCACCAGAATCTGTCCTCTGCACTCTGTCTTTCCCTTCTCCACCGCATCTACCACTGGCATCTCTGCATCTCCAAGCACGAAGCTAGCAGAATTGCTTCCAGGGAATAGTGGAAGAGAAATAGGTAGCAGCACAAGTAGCCGCGAGTTGAACTTTCTGCTTCCGACTGCTCAAGTGAATCCGCAAACAAGCGAGTGGCAGGCACGCTTCCTCTTGCAGCCTGGGCCATTCGCACAGCAGCCTGCTGCTCTGCCTTCGTTCTTATGCCCTTCGTAGCAGGTCGCGCTTTCGTTTTGCTGGAGACGAACAGTCGTCTGCTTCTCGCCCAGAGAGCGCGGGGCCGGCAGCGAAAGCCTCCAGGCTGCTGCTTCTGCCCAAACACGCCTGGCCTATGCACTTTCTCTCTCGGCGCTGGGTAGCAGCACATTCGCTCTGCCTTGTAGCCTGAATCTTAACGGAAAGCTTCTCGGCTACGTCTGGCACAGAGCACAGGTTGAGGTCAACGAGCTTCCCCAGAGCTTGCCCCCGAGGCGTGGAAACTTGGATTTGCAGCACCTTTCAGGGGAACTCTTCCTTCCTTTACAGCCTGCACAGCGCCGGCAGACGGCGGTGCTCTCTGCAGCCTTCTTCTCGCTTCCAAGTACCACAGGGCACCTTGCAGCCTTGCAGAGAGCAAAGAGGCAGATAGACATCTCGCCCAGAAGAAGGTGCCAGGACGAAAAGGTGCTCGTCCTTTCCGCCCCTAGTCGCCCGGATTGTGGTGCTGTGTTGAAAGTCTTGGCCAGCCAAAGGCTAATGCAGCAAGTGCTTCTCTCCTGAAGCACTTGGCTGAGTGAGAGCTGCACACACGGTTTGGACACTGTAAAGCAGCAAGAGAAATGATTGTACCTCTAGCTGAGGAAAATCCCTGCCCAGAACCCTGTGCATGCGTGCACTATAGCCTCTGAAGAGCGGGACAGCTCCAAGCCATCGCTGGGCGTCACTTCTGTCCAGAGCACAGAAGGCGAAGAACGAAGCAGCCGGGCACCGGGCTCATGCACTCAGTGCACCGAATTGCCTAAGTTCAGCACAAAGCTGCTTCACAAGCCCAGTCAGCTGAGAATGCTCCGGCTGCTTCCGAGAGGAAGGCGCAGCCCTTGCACTCCATCACACAAGCTGGCCAGAAACAGTTTCTTACAGCCGCACTGTTGCAGAGTCCACGCAGCTTGAGCGCACGCAGAAGGAGGCGTCCAGAAAGAAGGCGTTCTTCAAGTCCCCCTTCTCTAAGCAGCCTTGAAACTGAGCACAGCACACTGCGCCTAGGCAGCTTCTTTCTCCGAGAGACGTGCCCTCCTCACACCATGCACTCTCGCAGCTCCCTTGCCCACTTGCAGCAGCTGCTGCCAAAGAAAAAGGCTCCAGGAGTAGCAGCCACTGCTGGGCTGAACCTTCCCCTTGCCTCACGTCAAGCACCAGAAACTGTCCTCTGCACTCTGTCTTTCCCTTCTCCACCGCATCTACCACTGGCATCTCTGCATCTCCAAGCACGAAGCTAGCAGAATTGCTTCCAGGGAATAGTGGAAGAGAAATAGGTAGCAGCACAAGTAGCCGCGAGTTGAACTTTCTGCTTCCGACTGCTCAAGTGAATCCGCAAACAAGCGAGTGGCAGGCACGCTTCCTCTTGCAGCCTGGGCCATTCGCACAGCAGCCTGCTGCTCTGCCTTCGTTCTTATGCCCTTCGTAGCAGGTCGCGCTTTCGTTTTGCTGGAGACGAACAGTCGTCTGCTTCTCGCCCAGAGAGCGCGGGGCCGGCAGCGAAAGCCTCCAGGCTGCTGCTTCTGCCCAAACACGCCTGGGCTATGCACTTTCTCTCTCGGCGCTGGGTAGCAGCACATTCGCTCTGCCTTGTAGCCTGAATCTTAACGGAAAGCTTCTCGGCTACGTCTGGCCCAGAGCACAGGTTGAGGTCAACGAGCTTCCCCAGAGCTTGCCCCCGAGGCGTGGAAACTTGGATTTGCAGCACCTTTCAGGGGAACTCTTCCTTCCTTTACAGCCTGCACAGCGCCGGCAGATGGCGGTGCTCTCTGCAGCCTTCTTCTCGCTTCCAAGTACCACAGGGCACCTTGCAGCCTTGCAGAGAGCAAAGAGGCAGATAGACATCTCGCCCAGAAGAAGGTGCCAGGACGAAAAGGTGCTCGTCCTTTCCGCCCCTAGTCGCCCGGATTGTGGTGCTGTGTTGAAAGCCTTGGCCAGCCAAAGGCTAATGCAGCAAGTGCTTCTCTCCTGAAGCACTTGGCTGAGTGAGAGCTGCACACACGGTTTGGACACTGTAAAGCAGCAAGAGAAATGATTGTACCTCGAGCTGAGGAAAATCCCTGCCCAGAACCCTGTGCATGCGTGCACTATAGCCTCTGAAGAGCGGGACAGCTCCAAGCCATCGCTGGGCGTCACTTCTGTCCAGAGCACAGAAGACGAAGAACGAAGCAGCCGGGCACCGGGCTCATGCACTCAGTGCACCGAATTGCCTAAGTTCAGCACAAAGCTGCTTCACAAGCCCAGTCAGCTGAGAATGCTCCGGCTGCTTCCGAGAGTAAGGCGCAGCCCTTGCACTCCATCACACAAGCTGGCCAGAAACAGTTTCTTACAGCCGCACTGTTGCAGAGTCCACGCAGCTTGAGCGCACGCAGAAGGAGGCGTCCAGAAAGAAGGCGTTCTTCAAGTCCCCCTTCTCTAAGCAGCCTTGAAACTGAGCACAGCACACTGCGCCTAGGCAGCTTCTTTCTCCGAGAGACGTGCCCTCCTCACACCATGCACTCTCGCAGCTCCCTTGCCCACTTGCAGCAGCTGCTGCCAAAGAAAAAGGCTCCAGGAGTAGCAGCCACTGCTGGGCTGAACCTTCCCCTTGCCTCACGTCAAGCACCAGAAACTGTCCTCTGCACTCTGTCTTTCCCTTCTCCACCGCATCTACCACTGGCATCTCTGCATCTCCAAGCACGAAGCTAGCAGAATTGCTTCCAGGGAATAGTGGAAGAGAAATAGGTAGCAGCACAAGTAGCCGCGAGTTGAACTTTCTGCTTCCGACTGCTCAAGTGAATCCGCAAACAAGCGAGTGGCAGGCACGCTTCCTCTTGCAGCCTGGGCCATTCGCACAGCAGCCTGCTGCTCTGCCTTCGTTCTTATGCCCTTCGTAGCAGGTCGCGCTTTCGTTTTGCTGGAGACGAACAGTCGTCTGCTTCTCGCCCAGAGAGCGTGGGGCCGGCAGCGAAAGCCTCCAGGCTGCTGCTTCTGCCCAAACACGCCTGGGCTATGCACTTTCTCTCTCGGCGCTGGGTAGCAGCACATTCGCTCTGCCTTGTAGCCTGAATCTTAACGGAAAGCTTCTCGGCTACGTCTGGCCCAGAGCACAGGTTGAGGTCAACGAGCTTCCCCAGAGCTTGCCCCCGAGGCGTGGAAACTTGGATTTGCAGCACCTTTCAGGGGAACTCTTCCTTCCTTTACAGCCTGCACAGCGCCGGCAGATGGCGGTGCTCTCTGCAGCCTTCTTCTCGCTTCCAAGTACCACAGGGCACCTTGCAGCCTTGCAGAGAGCAAAGAGGCAGATAGACATCTCGCCCAGAAGAAGGTGCCAGGACGAAAAGGTGCTCGTCCTTTCCGCCCCTAGTCGCCCGGATTGTGGTGCTGTGTTGAAAGCCTTGGCCAGCCAAAGGCTAATGCAGCAAGTGCTTCTCTCCTGAAGCACTTGGCTGAGTGAGAGCTGCACACACGGTTTGGACACTGTAAAGCAGCAAGAGAAATGATTGTACCTCGAGCTGAGGAAAATCCCTGCCCAGAACCCTGTGCATGCGTGCACTATAGCCTCTGAAGAGCGGGACAGCTCCAAGCCATCGCTGGGCGTCACTTCTGTCCAGAGCACAGAAGACGAAGAACGAAGCAGCCGGGCACCGGGCTCATGCACTCAGTGCACCGAATTGCCTAAGTTCAGCACAAAGCTGCTTCACAAGCCCAGTCAGCTGAGAATGCTCCGGCTGCTTCCGAGAGTAAGGCGCAGCCCTTGCACTCCATCACACAAGCTGGCCAGAAACAGTTTCTTACAGCCGCACTGTTGCAGAGTCCACGCAGCTTGAGCGCACGCAGAAGGAGGCGTCCAGAAAGAAGGCGTTCTTCAAGTCCCCCTTCTCTAAGCAGCCTTGAAACTGAGCACAGCACACTGCGCCTAGGCAGCTTCTTTCTCCGAGAGACGTGCCCTCCTCACACCATGCACTCTCGCAGCTCCCTTGCCCACTTGCAGCAGCTGCTGCCAAAGAAAAAGGCTCCAGGAGTAGCAGCCACTGCTGGGCTGAACCTTCCCCTTGCCTCACGTCAAGCACCAGAAACTGTCCTCTGCACTCTGTCTTTCCCTTCTCCACCGCATCTACCACTGGCATCTCTGCATCTCCAAGCACGAAGCTAGCAGAATTGCTTCCAGGGAATAGTGGAAGAGAAATAGGTAGCAGCACAAGTAGCCGCGAGTTGAACTTTCTGCTTCCGACTGCTCAAGTGAATCCGCAAACAAGCGAGTGGCAGGCACGCTTCCTCTTGCAGCCTGGGCCATTCGCACAGCAGCCTGCTGCTCTGCCTTCGTTCTTATGCCCTTCGTAGCAGGTCGCGCTTTCGTTTTGCTGGAGACGAACAGTCGTCTGCTTCTCGCCCAGAGAGCGCGGGGCCGGCAGCGAAAGCCTCCAGGCTGCTGCTTCTGCCCAAACACACCTGGGCTATGCACTTTCACGGCGCTGGGTAGCAGCACATTCGCTCTGCCTTGTAGCCTGAATCTTAACGGAAAGCTTCTCGGCTACGTCTGGCCCAGAGCACAGGTTGAGGTCAACGAGCTTCCCCAGAGCTTGCCCCCGAGGCGTGGAAACTTGGATTTGCAGCACCTTTCAGGGGTACTCTTCCTTCCTTTACAGCCTGCACAGCGCCGGCAGATGGCGGTGCTCTCTGCAGCCTTCTTCTCGCTTCCAAGTACCACAGGGCATCTTGCAGCCTTGCAGAGAGGCAAAGAGGCAGATAGACATCTCGCCCAGAAGAAGGTGCCAGGACGAAAAGGTGCTCGTCCTTTCCGCCCCTAGTCGCCCGGATTGTGGTGCTGTGTTGAAAGCCTTGGCCAGCCAAAGGCTAATGCAGCAAGTGCTTCTCTCCTGAAGCACTTGGCTGAGTGAGAGCTGCACACACGGTTTGGACACTGTAAAGCAGCAAGAGAAATGATTGTACCTCGAGCTGAGGAAAATCCCTGCCCAGAACCCTGTGCATGCGTGCACTATAGCCTCTGAAGAGCGGGACAGCTCCAAGCCATCGCTGGGCGTCACTTCTGTCCAGAGCACAGAAGACGAAGAACGAAGCAGCCGGGCACCGGGCTCATGCACTCAGTGCACCGAATTGCCTAAGTTCAGCACAAAGCTGCTTCACAAGCCCAGTCAGCTGAGAATGCTCCGGCTGCTTCCGAGAGTAAGGCGCAGCCCTTGCACTCCATCACACAAGCTGGCCAGAAACAGTTTCTTACAGCCGCACTGTTGCAGAGTCCACGCAGCTTGAGCGCACGCAGAAGGAGGCGTCCAGAAAGAAGGCGTTCTTCAAGTCCCCCTTCTCTAAGCAGCCTTGAAACTGAGCACAGCACACTGCGCCTAGGCAGCTTCTTTCTCCGAGAGACGTGCCCTCCTCACACCATGCACTCTCGCAGCTCCCTTGCCCACTTGCAGCAGCTGCTGCCAAAGAAAAAGGCTCCAGGAGTAGCAGCCACTGCTGGGCTGAACCTTCCCCTTGCCTCACGTCAAGCACCAGAAACTGTCCTCTGCACTCTGTCTTTCCCTTCTCCACCGCATCTACCACTGGCATCTCTGCATCTCCAAGCACGAAGCTAGCAGAATTGCTTCCAGGGAATAGTGGAAGAGAAATAGGTAGCAGCACAAGTAGCCGCGAGTTGAACTTTCTGCTTCCGACTGCTCAAGTGAATCCGCAAACAAGCGAGTGGCAGGCACGCTTCCTCTTGCAGCCTGGGCCATTCGCACAGCAGCCTGCTGCTCTGCCTTCGTTCTTATGCCCTTCGTAGCAGGTCGCGCTTTCGTTTTGCTGGAGACGAACAGTCGTCTGCTTCTCGCCCAGAGAGCGCGGGGCCGGCAGCGAAAGCCTCCAGGCTGCTGCTTCTGCCCAAACACACCTGGGCTATGCACTTTCTCTCTCGGCGCTGGGTAGCAGCACATTCGCTCTGCCTTGTAGCCTGAATCTTAACGGAAAGCTTCTCGGCTACGTCTGGCCCAGAGCACAGGTTGAGGTCAACGAGCTTCCCCAGAGCTTGCCCCCGAGGCGTGGAAACTTGGATTTGCAGCACCTTTCAGGGGAACTCTTCCTTCCTTTACAGCCTGCACAGCGCCGGCAGATGGCGGTGCTCTCTGCAGCCTTCTTCTCGCTTCCAAGTACCACAGGGCACCTTGCAGCCTTGCAGAGAGGCAAAGAGGCAGATAGACATCTCGCCCAGAAGAAGGTGCCAGGACGAAAAGGTGCTCGTCCTTTCCGCCCCTAGTCGCCCGGATTGTGGTGCTGTGTTGAAAGCCTTGGCCAGCCAAAGGCTAATGCAGCAAGTGCTTCTCTCCTGAAGCACTTGGCTGAGTGAGAGCTGCACACACGGTTTGGACACTGTAAAGCAGCAAGAGAAATGATTGTACCTCGAGCTGAGGAAAATCCCTGCCCAGAACCCTGTGCATGCGTGCACTATAGCCTCTGAAGAGCGGGACAGCTCCAAGCCATCGCTGGGCGTCACTTCTGTCCAGAGCACAGAAGACGAAGAACGAAGCAGCCGGGCACCGGGCTCATGCACTCAGTGCACCGAATTGCCTAAGTTCAGCACAAAGCTGCTTCACAAGCCCAGTCAGCTGAGAATGCTCCGGCTGCTTCCGAGAGTAAGGCGCAGCCCTTGCACTCCATCACACAAGCTGGCCAGAAACAGTTTCTTACAGCCGCACTGTTGCAGAGTCCACGCAGCTTGAGCGCACGCAGAAGGAGGCGTCCAGAAAGAAGGCGTTCTTCAAGTCCCCCTTCTCTAAGCAGCCTTGAAACTGAGCACAGCACACTGCGCCTAGGCAGCTTCTTTCTCCGAGAGACGTGCCCTCCTCACACCATGCACTCTCGCAGCTCCCTTGCCCACTTGCAGCAGCTGCTGCCAAAGAAAAAGGCTCCAGGAGTAGCAGCCACTGCTGGGCTGAACCTTCCCCTTGCCTCACGTCAAGCACCAGAAACTGTCCTCTGCACTCTGTCTTTCCCTTCTCCACCGCATCTACCACTGGCATCTCTGCATCTCCAAGCACGAAGCTAGCAGAATTGCTTCCAGGGAATAGTGGAAGAGAAATAGGTAGCAGCACAAGTAGCCGCGAGTTGAACTTTCTGCTTCCGACTGCTCAAGTGAATCCGCAAACAAGCGAGTGGCAGGCACGCTTCCTCTTGCAGCCTGGGCCATTCGCACAGCAGCCTGCTGCTCTGCCTTCGTTCTTATGCCCTTCGTAGCAGGTCGCGCTTTCGTTTTGCTGGAGACGAACAGTCGTCTGCTTCTCGCCCAGAGAGCGCGGGACCGGCAGCGAAAGCCTCCAGGCTGCTGCTTCTGCCCAAACACGCCTGGCCTATGCACTTTCTCTCTCGGCGCTGGGTAGCAGCACATTCGCTCTGCCTTGTAGCCTGAATCTTAACGGAAAGCTTCTCGGCTACGTCTGGCCCAGAGCACAGGTTGAGGTCAACGAGCTTCCCCAGAGCTTGCCCCCGAGGCGTGGAAACTTGGATTTGCAGCACCTTTCAGGGGAACTCTTCCTTCCTTTACAGCCTGCACAGCGCCGGCAGATGGCGGTGCTCTCTGCAGCCTTCTTCTCGCTTCCAAGTACCACAGGGCACCTTGCAGCCTTGCAGAGAGGCAAAGAGGCAGATAGACATCTCGCCCAGAAGAAGGTGCCAGGACGAAAAGGTGCTCGTCCTTTCCGCCCCTAGTCGCCCGGATTGTGGTGCTGTGTTGAAAGCCTTGGCCAGCCAAAGGCTAATGCAGCAAGTGCTTCTCTCCTGAAGCACTTGGCTGAGTGAGAGCTGCACACACGGTTTGGACACTGTAAAGCAGCAAGAGAAATGATTGTACCTCGAGCTGAGGAAAATCCCTGCCCAGAACCCTGTGCATGCGTGCACTATAGCCTCTGAAGAGCGGGACAGCTCCAAGCCATCGCTGGGCGTCACTTCTGTCCAGAGCACAGAAGACGAAGAACGAAGCAGCCGGGCACCGGGCTCATGCACTCAGTGCACCGAATTGCCTAAGTTCAGCACAAAGCTGCTTCACAAGCCCAGTCAGCTGAGAATGCTCCGGCTGCTTCCGAGAGTAAGGCGCAGCCCTTGCACTCCATCACACAAGCTGGCCAGAAACAGTTTCTTACAGCCGCACTGTTGCAGAGTCCACGCAGCTTGAGCGCACGCAGAAGGAGGCGTCCAGAAAGAAGGCGTTCTTCAAGTCCCCCTTCTCTAAGCAGCCTTGAAACTGAGCACAGCACACTGCGCCTAGGCAGCTTCTTTCTCCGAGAGACGTGCCCTCCTCACACCATGCACTCTCGCAGCTCCCTTGCCCACTTGCAGCAGCTGCTGCCAAAGAAAAAGGCTCCAGGAGTAGCAGCCACTGCTGGGCTGAACCTTCCCCTTGCCTCACGTCAAGCACCAGAAACTGTCCTCTGCACTCTGTCTTTCCCTTCTCCACCGCATCTACCACTGGCATCTCTGCATCTCCAAGCACGAAGCTAGCAGAATTGCTTCCAGGGAATAGTGGAAGAGAAATAGGTAGCAGCACAAGTAGCCGCGAGTTGAACTTTCTGCTTCCGACTGCTCAAGTGAATCCGCAAACAAGCGAGTGGCAGGCACGCTTCCTCTTGCAGCCTGGGCCATTCGCACAGCAGCCTGCTGCTCTGCCTTCGTTCTTATGCCCTTCGTAGCAGGTCGCGCTTTCGTTTTGCTGGAGACGAACAGTCGTCTGCTTCTCGCCCAGAGAGCGCGGGGCCGGCAGCGAAAGCCTCCAGGCTGCTGCTTCTGCCCAAACACACCTGGGCTATGCACTTTCTCTCTCGGCGCTGGGTAGCAGCACATTCGCTCTGCCTTGTAGCCTGAATCTTAACGGAAAGCTTCTCGGCTACGTCTGGCACAGAGCACAGGTTGAGGTCAACGAGCTTCCCCAGAGCTTGCCCCCGAGGCGTGGAAACTTGGATTTGCAGCACCTTTCAGGGGAACTCTTCCTTCCTTTACAGCCTGCACAGCGCCGGCAGATGGCGGTGCTCTCTGCAGCCTTCTTCTCGCTTCCAAGTACCACAGGGCACCTTGCAGCCTTGCAGAGAGGCAAAGAGGCAGATAGACATCTCGCCCAGAAGAAGGTGCCAGGACGAAAAGGTGCTCGTCCTTTCCGCCCCTAGTCGCCCGGATTGTGGTGCTGTGTTGAAAGCCTTGGCCAGCCAAAGGCTAATGCAGCAAGTGCTTCTCTCCTGAAGCACTTGGCTGAGTGAGAGCTGCACACACGGTTTGGACACTGTAAAGCAGCAAGAGAAATGATTGTACCTCGAGCTGAGGAAAATCCCTGCCCAGAACCCTGTGCATGCGTGCACTATAGCCTCTGAAGAGCGGGACAGCTCCAAGCCATCGCTGGGCGTCACTTCTGTCCAGAGCACAGAAGACGAAGAACGAAGCAGCCGGGCACCGGGCTCATGCACTCAGTGCACCGAATTGCCTAAGTTCAGCACAAAGCTGCTTCACAAGCCCAGTCAGCTGAGAATGCTCCGGCTGCTTCCGAGAGTAAGGCGCAGCCCTTGCACTCCATCACACAAGCTGGCCAGAAACAGTTTCTTACAGCCGCACTGTTGCAGAGTCCACGCAGCTTGAGCGCACGCAGAAGGAGGCGTCCAGAAAGAAGGCGTTCTTCAAGTCCCCCTTCTCTAAGCAGCCTTGAAACTGAGCACAGCACACTGCGCCTAGGCAGCTTCTTTCTCCGAGAGACGTGCCCTCCTCACACCATGCACTCTCGCAGCTCCCTTGCCCACTTGCAGCAGCTGCTGCCAAAGAAAAAGGCTCCAGGAGTAGCAGCCACTGCTGGGCTGAACCTTCCCCTTGCCTCACGTCAAGCACCAGAAACTGTCCTCTGCACTCTGTCTTTCCCTTCTCCACCGCATCTACCACTGGCATCTCTGCATCTCCAAGCACGAAGCTAGCAGAATTGCTTCCAGGGAATAGTGGAAGAGAAATAGGTAGCAGCACAAGTAGCCGCGAGTTGAACTTTCTGCTTCCGACTGCTCAAGTGAATCCGCAAACAAGCGAGTGGCAGGCACGCTTCCTCTTGCAGCCTGGGCCATTCGCACAGCAGCCTGCTGCTCTGCCTTCGTTCTTATGCCCTTCGTAGCAGGTCGCGCTTTCGTTTTGCTGGAGACGAACAGTCGTCTGCTTCTCGCCCAGAGAGCGTGGGGCCGGCAGCGAAAGCCTCCAGGCTGCTGCTTCTGCCCAAACACGCCTGGGCTATGCACTTTCTCTCTCGGCGCTGGGTAGCAGCACATTCGCTCTGCCTTGTAGCCTGAATCTTAACGGAAAGCTTCTCGGCTACGTCTGGCCCAGAGCACAGGTTGAGGTCAACGAGCTTCCCCAGAGCTTGCCCCCGAGGCGTGGAAACTTGGATTTGCAGCACCTTTCAGGGGAACTCTTCCTTCCTTTACAGCCTGCACAGCGCCGGCAGATGGCGGTGCTCTCTGCAGCCTTCTTCTCGCTTCCAAGTACCACAGGGCACCTTGCAGCCTTGCAGAGAGGCAAAGAGGCAGATAGACATCTCGCCCAGAAGAAGGTGCCAGGACGAAAAGGTGCTCGTCCTTTCCGCCCCTAGTCGCCCGGATTGTGGTGCTGTGTTGAAAGCCTTGGCCAGCCAAAGGCTAATGCAGCAAGTGCTTCTCTCCTGAAGCACTTGGCTGAGTGAGAGCTGCACACACGGTTTGGACACTGTAAAGCAGCAAGAGAAATGATTGTACCTCGAGCTGAGGAAAATCCCTGCCCAGAACCCTGTGCATGCGTGCACTATAGCCTCTGAAGAGCGGGACAGCTCCAAGCCATCGCTGGGCGTCACTTCTGTCCAGAGCACAGAAGACGAAGAACGAAGCAGCCGGGCACCGGGCTCATGCACTCAGTGCACCGAATTGCCTAAGTTCAGCACAAAGCTGCTTCACAAGCCCAGTCAGCTGAGAATGCTCCGGCTGCTTCCGAGAGTAAGGCGCAGCCCTTGCACTCCATCACACAAGCTGGCCAGAAACAGTTTCTTACAGCCGCACTGTTGCAGAGTCCACGCAGCTTGAGCGCACGCAGAAGGAGGCGTCCAGAAAGAAGGCGTTCTTCAAGTCCCCCTTCTCTAAGCAGCCTTGAAACTGAGCACAGCACACTGCGCCTAGGCAGCTTCTTTCTCCGAGAGACGTGCCCTCCTCACACCATGCACTCTCGCAGCTCCCTTGCCCACTTGCAGCAGCTGCTGCCAAAGAAAAAGGCTCCAGGAGTAGCAGCCACTGCTGGGCTGAACCTTCCCCTTGCCTCACGTCAAGCACCAGAAACTGTCCTCTGCACTCTGTCTTTCCCTTCTCCACCGCATCTACCACTGGCATCTCTGCATCTCCAAGCACGAAGCTAGCAGAATTGCTTCCAGGGAATAGTGGAAGAGAAATAGGTAGCAGCACAAGTAGCCGCGAGTTGAACTTTCTGCTTCCGACTGCTCAAGTGAATCCGCAAACAAGCGAGTGGCAGGCACGCTTCCTCTTGCAGCCTGGGCCATTCGCACAGCAGCCTGCTGCTCTGCCTTCGTTCTTATGCCCTTCGTAGCAGGTCGCGCTTTCGTTTTGCTGGAGACGAACAGTCGTCTGCTTCTCGCCCAGAGAGCGCGGGGCCGGCAGCGAAAGCCTCCAGGCTGCTGCTTCTGCCCAAACACACCTGGGCTATGCACTTTCTCTCTCGGCGCTGGGTAGCAGCACATTCGCTCTGCCTTGTAGCCTGAATCTTAACGGAAAGCTTCTCGGCTACGTCTGGCCCAGAGCACAGGTTGAGGTCAACGAGCTTCCCCAGAGCTTGCCCCCGAGGCGTGGAAACTTGGATTTGCAGCACCTTTCAGGGGAACTCTTCCTTCCTTTACAGCCTGCACAGCGCCGGCAGATGGCGGTGCTCTCTGCAGCCTTCTTCTCGCTTCCAAGTACCACAGGGCACCTTGCAGCCTTGCAGAGAGGCAAAGAGGCAGATAGACATCTCGCCCAGAAGAAGGTGCCAGGACGAAAAGGTGCTCGTCCTTTCCGCCCCTAGTCGCCCGGATTGTGGTGCTGTGTTGAAAGCCTTGGCCAGCCAAAGGCTAATGCAGCAAGTGCTTCTCTCCTGAAGCACTTGGCTGAGTGAGAGCTGCACACACGGTTTGGACACTGTAAAGCAGCAAGAGAAATGATTGTACCTCGAGCTGAGGAAAATCCCTGCCCAGAACCCTGTGCATGCGTGCACTATAGCCTCTGAAGAGCGGGACAGCTCCAAGCCATCGCTGGGCGTCACTTCTGTCCAGAGCACAGAAGACGAAGAACGAAGCAGCCGGGCACCGGGCTCATGCACTCAGTGCACCGAATTGCCTAAGTTCAGCACAAAGCTGCTTCACAAGCCCAGTCAGCTGAGAATGCTCCGGCTGCTTCCGAGAGGAAGGCGCAGCCCTTGCACTCCATCACACAAGCTGGCCAGAAACAGTTTCTTACAGCCGCACTGTTGCAGAGTCCACGCAGCTTGAGCGCACGCAGAAGGAGGCGTCCAGAAAGAAGGCGTTCTTCAAGTCCCCCTTCTCTAAGCAGCCTTGAAACTGAGCACAGCACACTGCGCCTAGGCAGCTTCTTTCTCCGAGAGACGTGCCCTCCTCACACCATGCACTCTCGCAGCTCCCTTGCCCACTTGCAGCAGCTGCTGCCAAAGAAAAAGGCTCCAGGAGTAGCAGCCACTGCTGGGCTGAACCTTCCCCTTGCCTCACGTCAAGCACCAGAAACTGTCCTCTGCACTCTGTCTTTCCCTTCTCCACCGCATCTACCACTGGCATCTCTGCATCTCCAAGCACGAAGCTAGCAGAATTGCTTCCAGGGAATAGTGGAAGAGAAATAGGTAGCAGCACAAGTAGCCGCGAGTTGAACTTTCTGCTTCCGACTGCTCAAGTGAATCCGCAAACAAGCGAGTGGCAGGCACGCTTCCTCTTGCAGCCTGGGCCATTCGCACAGCAGCCTGCTGCTCTGCCTTCGTTCTTATGCCCTTCGTAGCAGGTCGCGCTTTCGTTTTGCTGGAGACGAACAGTCGTCTGCTTCTCGCCCAGAGAGCGCGGGGCCGGCAGCGAAAGCCTCCAGGCTGCTGCTTCTGCCCAAACACACCTGGGCTATGCACTTTCTCTCTCGGCGCTGGGTAGCAGCACATTCGCTCTGCCTTGTAGCCTGAATCTTAACGGAAAGCTTCTCGGCTACGTCTGGCCCAGAGCACAGGTTGAGGTCAACGAGCTTCCCCAGAGCTTGCCCCCGAGGCGTGGAAACTTGGATTTGCAGCACCTTTCAGGGGTACTCTTCCTTCCTTTACAGCCTGCACAGCGCCGGCAGATGGCGGTGCTCTCTGCAGCCTTCTTCTCGCTTCCAAGTACCACAGGGCACCTTGCAGCCTTGCAGAGAGGCAAAGAGGCAGATAGACATCTCGCCCAGAAGAAGGTGCCAGGACGAAAAGGTGCTCGTCCTTTCCGCCCCTAGTCGCCCGGATTGTGGTGCTGTGTTGAAAGCCTTGGCCAGCCAAAGGCTAATGCAGCAAGTGCTTCTCTCCTGAAGCACTTGGCTGAGTGAGAGCTGCACACACGGTTTGGACACTGTAAAGCAGCAAGAGAAATGATTGTACCTCGAGCTGAGGAAAATCCCTGCCCAGAACCCTGTGCATGCGTGCACTATAGCCTCTGAAGAGCGGGACAGCTCCAAGCCATCGCTGGGCGTCACTTCTGTCCAGAGCACAGAAGACGAAGAACGAAGCAGCCGGGCACCGGGCTCATGCACTCAGTGCACCGAATTGCCTAAGTTCAGCACAAAGCTGCTTCACAAGCCCAGTCAGCTGAGAATGCTCCGGCTGCTTCCGAGAGTAAGGCGCAGCCCTTGCACTCCATCACACAAGCTGGCCAGAAACAGTTTCTTACAGCCGCACTGTTGCAGAGTCCACGCAGCTTGAGCGCACGCAGAAGGAGGCGTCCAGAAAGAAGGCGTTCTTCAAGTCCCCCTTCTCTAAGCAGCCTTGAAACTGAGCACAGCACACTGCGCCTAGGCAGCTTCTTTCTCCGAGAGACGTGCCCTCCTCACACCATGCACTCTCGCAGCTCCCTTGCCCACTTGCAGCAGCTGCTGCCAAAGAAAAAGGCTCCAGGAGTAGCAGCCACTGCTGGGCTGAACCTTCCCCTTGCCTCACGTCAAGCACCAGAAACTGTCCTCTGCACTCTGTCTTTCCCTTCTCCACCGCATCTACCACTGGCATCTCTGCATCTCCAAGCACGAAGCTAGCAGAATTGCTTCCAGGGAATAGTGGAAGAGAAATAGGTAGCAGCACAAGTAGCCGCGAGTTGAACTTTCTGCTTCCGACTGCTCAAGTGAATCCGCAAACAAGCGAGTGGCAGGCACGCTTCCTCTTGCAGCCTGGGCCATTCGCACAGCAGCCTGCTGCTCTGCCTTCGTTCTTATGCCCTTCGTAGCAGGTCGCGCTTTCGTTTTGCTGGAGACGAACAGTCGTCTGCTTCTCGCCCAGAGAGCGCGGGGCCGGCAGCGAAAGCCTCCAGGCTGCTGCTTCTGCCCAAACACACCTGGGCTATGCACTTTCTCTCTCGGCGCTGGGTAGCAGCACATTCGCTCTGCCTTGTAGCCTGAATCTTAACGGAAAGCTTCTCGGCTACGTCTGGCCCAGAGCACAGGTTGAGGTCAACGAGCTTCCCCAGAGCTTGCCCCCGAGGCGTGGAAACTTGGATTTGCAGCACCTTTCAGGGGTACTCTTCCTTCCTTTACAGCCTGCACAGCGCCGGCAGATGGCGGTGCTCTCTGCAGCCTTCTTCTCGCTTCCAAGTACCACAGGGCACCTTGCAGCCTTGCAGAGAGGCAAAGAGGCAGATAGACATCTCGCCCAGAAGAAGGTGCCAGGACGAAAAGGTGCTCGTCCTTTCCGCCCCTAGTCGCCCGGATTGTGGTGCTGTGTTGAAAGCCTTGGCCAGCCAAAGGCTAATGCAGCAAGTGCTTCTCTCCTGAAGCACTTGGCTGAGTGAGAGCTGCACACACGGTTTGGACACTGTAAAGCAGCAAGAGAAATGATTGTACCTCGAGCTGAGGAAAATCCCTGCCCAGAACCCTGTGCATGCGTGCACTATAGCCTCTGAAGAGCGGGACAGCTCCAAGCCATCGCTGGGCGTCACTTCTGTCCAGAGCACAGAAGACGAAGAACGAAGCAGCCGGGCACCGGGCTCATGCACTCAGTGCACCGAATTGCCTAAGTTCAGCACAAAGCTGCTTCACAAGCCCAGTCAGCTGAGAATGCTCCGGCTGCTTCCGAGAGGAAGGCGCAGCCCTTGCACTCCATCACACAAGCTGGCCAGAAACAGTTTCTTACAGCCGCACTGTTGCAGAGTCCACGCGGCTTGAGCGCACGCAGAAGGAGGCGTCCAGAAAGAAGGCGTTCTTCAAGTCCCCCTTCTCTAAGCAGCCTTGAAACTGAGCACAGCACACTGCGCCTAGGCAGCTTCTTTCTCCGAGAGACGTGCCCTCCTCACACCATGCACTCTCGCAGCTCCCTTGCCCACTTGCAGCAGCTGCTGCCAAAGAAAAAGGCTCCAGGAGTAGCAGCCACTGCTGGGCTGAACCTTCCCCTTGCCTCACGTCAAGCACCAGAAACTGTCCTCTGCACTCTGTCTTTCCCTTCTCCACCGCATCTACCACTGGCATCTCTGCATCTCCAAGCACGAAGCTAGCAGAATTGCTTCCAGGGAATAGTGGAAGAGAAATAGGTAGCAGCACAAGTAGCCGCGAGTTGAACTTTCTGCTTCCGACTGCTCAAGTGAATCCGCAAACAAGCGAGTGGCAGGCACGCTTCCTCTTGCAGCCTCGGCCATTCGCACAGCAGCCTGCTGCTCTGCCTTCGTTCTTATGCCCTTCGTAGCAGGTCGCGCTTTCGTTTTGCTGGAGACGAACAGTCGTCTGCTTCTCGCCCAGAGAGCGCGGGACCGGCAGCGAAAGCCTCCAGGCTGCTGCTTCTGCCCAAACACGCCTGGGCTATGCACTTTCTCTCTCGGCGCTGGGTAGCAGCACATTCGCTCTGCCTTGTAGCCTGAATCTTAACGGAAAGCTTCTCGGCTACGTCTGGCACAGAGCACAGGTTGAGGTCAACGAGCTTCCCCAGAGCTTGCCCCCGAGGCGTGGAAACTTGGATTTGCAGCACCTTTCAGGGGAACTCTTCCTTCCTTTACAGCCTGCACAGCGCCGGCAGATGGCGGTGCTCTCTGCAGCCTTCTTCTCGCTTCCAAGTACCACAGGGCACCTTGCAGCCTTGCAGAGAGGCAAAGAGGCAGATAGACATCTCGCCCAGAAGAAGGTGCCAGGACGAAAAGGTGCTCGTCCTTTCCGCCCCTAGTCGCCCGGATTGTGGTGCTGTGTTGAAAGCCTTGGCCAGCCAAAGGCTAATGCAGCAAGTGCTTCTCTCCTGAAGCACTTGGCTGAGTGAGAGCTGCACACACGGTTTGGACACTGTAAAGCAGCAAGAGAAATGATTGTACCTCGAGCTGAGGAAAATCCCTGCCCAGAACCCTGTGCATGCGTGCACTATAGCCTCTGAAGAGCGGGACAGCTCCAAGCCATCGCTGGGCGTCACTTCTGTCCAGAGCACAGAAGACGAAGAACGAAGCAGCCGGGCACCGGGCTCATGCACTCAGTGCACCGAATTGCCTAAGTTCAGCACAAAGCTGCTTCACAAGCCCAGTCAGCTGAGAATGCTCCGGCTGCTTCCGAGAGTAAGGCGCAGCCCTTGCACTCCATCACACAAGCTGGCCAGAAACAGTTTCTTACAGCCGCACTGTTGCAGAGTCCACGCAGCTTGAGCGCACGCAGAAGGAGGCGTCCAGAAAGAAGGCGTTCTTCAAGTCCCCCTTCTCTAAGCAGCCTTGAAACTGAGCACAGCACACTGCGCCTAGGCAGCTTCTTTCTCCGAGAGACGTGCCCTCCTCACACCATGCACTCTCGCAGCTCCCTTGCCCACTTGCAGCAGCTGCTGCCAAAGAAAAAGGCTCCAGGAGTAGCAGCCACTGCTGGGCTGAACCTTCCCCTTGCCTCACGTCAAGCACCAGAAACTGTCCTCTGCACTCTGTCTTTCCCTTCTCCACCGCATCTACCACTGGCATCTCTGCATCTCCAAGCACGAAGCTAGCAGAATTGCTTCCAGGGAATAGTGGAAGAGAAATAGGTAGCAGCACAAGTAGCCGCGAGTTGAACTTTCTGCTTCCGACTGCTCAAGTGAATCCGCAAACAAGCGAGTGGCAGGCACGCTTCCTCTTGCAGCCTGGGCCATTCGCACAGCAGCCTGCTGCTCTGCCTTCGTTCTTATGCCCTTCGTAGCAGGTCGCGCTTTCGTTTTGCTGGAGACGAACAGTCGTCTGCTTCTCGCCCAGAGAGCGCGGGACCGGCAGCGAAAGCCTCCAGGCTGCTGCTTCTGCCCAAACACGCCTGGCCTATGCACTTTCTCTCTCGGCGCTGGGTAGCAGCACATTCGCTCTGCCTTGTAGCCTGAATCTTAACGGAAAGCTTCTCGGCTACGTCTGGCCCAGAGCACAGGTTGAGGTCAACGAGCTTCCCCAGAGCTTGCCCCCGAGGCGTGGAAACTTGGATTTGCAGCACCTTTCAGGGGAACTCTTCCTTCCTTTACAGCCTGCACAGCGCCGGCAGATGGCGGTGCTCTCTGCAGCCTTCTTCTCGCTTCCAAGTACCACAGGGCACCTTGCAGCCTTGCAGAGAGGCAAAGAGGCAGATAGACATCTCGCCCAGAAGAAGGTGCCAGGACGAAAAGGTGCTCGTCCTTTCCGCCCCTAGTCGCCCGGATTGTGGTGCTGTGTTGAAAGCCTTGGCCAGCCAAAGGCTAATGCAGCAAGTGCTTCTCTCCTGAAGCACTTGGCTGAGTGAGAGCTGCACACACGGTTTGGACACTGTAAAGCAGCAAGAGAAATGATTGTACCTCGAGCTGAGGAAAATCCCTGCCCAGAACCCTGTGCATGCGTGCACTATAGCCTCTGAAGAGCGGGACAGCTCCAAGCCATCGCTGGGCGTCACTTCTGTCCAGAGCACAGAAGACGAAGAACGAAGCAGCCGGGCACCGGGCTCATGCACTCAGTGCACCGAATTGCCTAAGTTCAGCACAAAGCTGCTTCACAAGCCCAGTCAGCTGAGAATGCTCCGGCTGCTTCCGAGAGTAAGGCGCAGCCCTTGCACTCCATCACACAAGCTGGCCAGAAACAGTTTCTTACAGCCGCACTGTTGCAGAGTCCACGCAGCTTGAGCGCACGCAGAAGGAGGCGTCCAGAAAGAAGGCGTTCTTCAAGTCCCCCTTCTCTAAGCAGCCTTGAAACTGAGCACAGCACACTGCGCCTAGGCAGCTTCTTTCTCCGAGAGACGTGCCCTCCTCACACCATGCACTCTCGCAGCTCCCTTGCCCACTTGCAGCAGCTGCTGCCAAAGAAAAAGGCTCCAGGAGTAGCAGCCACTGCTGGGCTGAACCTTCCCCTTGCCTCACGTCAAGCACCAGAAACTGTCCTCTGCACTCTGTCTTTCCCTTCTCCACCGCATCTACCACTGGCATCTCTGCATCTCCAAGCACGAAGCTAGCAGAATTGCTTCCAGGGAATAGTGGAAGAGAAATAGGTAGCAGCACAAGTAGCCGCGAGTTGAACTTTCTGCTTCCGACTGCTCAAGTGAATCCGCAAACAAGCGAGTGGCAGGCACGCTTCCTCTTGCAGCCTGGGCCATTCGCACAGCAGCCTGCTGCTCTGCCTTCGTTCTTATGCCCTTCGTAGCAGGTCGCGCTTTCGTTTTGCTGGAGACGAACAGTCGTCTGCTTCTCGCCCAGAGAGCGCGGGGCCGGCAGCGAAAGCCTCCAGGCTGCTGCTTCTGCCCAAACACACCTGGGCTATGCACTTTCTCTCTCGGCGCTGGGTAGCAGCACATTCGCTCTGCCTTGTAGCCTGAATCTTAACGGAAAGCTTCTCGGCTACGTCTGGCCCAGAGCACAGGTTGAGGTCAACGAGCTTCCCCAGAGCTTGCCCCCGAGGCGTGGAAACTTGGATTTGCAGCACCTTTCAGGGGTACTCTTCCTTCCTTTACAGCCTGCACAGCGCCGGCAGATGGCGGTGCTCTCTGCAGCCTTCTTCTCGCTTCCAAGTACCACAGGGCACCTTGCAGCCTTGCAGAGAGGCAAAGAGGCAGATAGACATCTCGCCCAGAAGAAGGTGCCAGGACGAAAAGGTGCTCGTCCTTTCCGCCCCTAGTCGCCCGGATTGTGGTGCTGTGTTGAAAGCCTTGGCCAGCCAAAGGCTAATGCAGCAAGTGCTTCTCTCCTGAAGCACTTGGCTGAGTGAGAGCTGCACACACGGTTTGGACACTGTAAAGCAGCAAGAGAAATGATTGTACCTCGAGCTGAGGAAAATCCCTGCCCAGAACCCTGTGCATGCGTGCACTATAGCCTCTGAAGAGCGGGACAGCTCCAAGCCATCGCTGGGCGTCACTTCTGTCCAGAGCACAGAAGACGAAGAACGAAGCAGCCGGGCACCGGGCTCATGCACTCAGTGCACCGAATTGCCTAAGTTCAGCACAAAGCTGCTTCACAAGCCCAGTCAGCTGAGAATGCTCCGGCTGCTTCCGAGAGTAAGGCGCAGCCCTTGCACTCCATCACACAAGCTGGCCAGAAACAGTTTCTTACAGCCGCACTGTTGCAGAGTCCACGCAGCTTGAGCGCACGCAGAAGGAGGCGTCCAGAAAGAAGGCGTTCTTCAAGTCCCCCTTCTCTAAGCAGCCTTGAAACTGAGCACAGCACACTGCGCCTAGGCAGCTTCTTTCTCCGAGAGACGTGCCCTCCTCACACCATGCACTCTCGCAGCTCCCTTGCCCACTTGCAGCAGCTGCTGCCAAAGAAAAAGGCTCCAGGAGTAGCAGCCACTGCTGGGCTGAACCTTCCCCTTGCCTCACGTCAAGCACCAGAAACTGTCCTCTGCACTCTGTCTTTCCCTTCTCCACCGCATCTACCACTGGCATCTCTGCATCTCCAAGCACGAAGCTAGCAGAATTGCTTCCAGGGAATAGTGGAAGAGAAATAGGTAGCAGCACAAGTAGCCGCGAGTTGAACTTTCTGCTTCCGACTGCTCAAGTGAATCCGCAAACAAGCGAGTGGCAGGCACGCTTCCTCTTGCAGCCTGGGCCATTCGCACAGCAGCCTGCTGCTCTGCCTTCGTTCTTATGCCCTTCGTAGCAGGTCGCGCTTTCGTTTTGCTGGAGACGAACAGTCGTCTGCTTCTCGCCCAGAGAGCGCGGGGCCGGCAGCGAAAGCCTCCAGGCTGCTGCTTCTGCCCAAACACACCTGGGCTATGCACTTTCTCTCTCGGCGCTGGGTAGCAGCACATTCGCTCTGCCTTGTAGCCTGAATCTTAACGGAAAGCTTCTCGGCTACGTCTGGCCCAGAGCACAGGTTGAGGTCAACGAGCTTCCCCAGAGCTTGCCCCCGAGGCGTGGAAACTTGGATTTGCAGCACCTTTCAGGGGAACTCTTCCTTCCTTTACAGCCTGCACAGCGCCGGCAGATGGCGGTGCTCTCTGCAGCCTTCTTCTCGCTTCCAAGTACCACAGGGCACCTTGCAGCCTTGCAGAGAGGCAAAGAGGCAGATAGACATCTCGCCCAGAAGAAGGTGCCAGGACGAAAAGGTGCTCGTCCTTTCCGCCCCTAGTCGCCCGGATTGTGGTGCTGTGTTGAAAGCCTTGGCCAGCCAAAGGCTAATGCAGCAAGTGCTTCTCTCCTGAAGCACTTGGCTGAGTGAGAGCTGCACACACGGTTTGGACACTGTAAAGCAGCAAGAGAAATGATTGTACCTCGAGCTGAGGAAAATCCCTGCCCAGAACCCTGTGCATGCGTGCACTATAGCCTCTGAAGAGCGGGACAGCTCCAAGCCATCGCTGGGCGTCACTTCTGTCCAGAGCACAGAAGACGAAGAACGAAGCAGCCGGGCACCGGGCTCATGCACTCAGTGCACCGAATTGCCTAAGTTCAGCACAAAGCTGCTTCACAAGCCCAGTCAGCTGAGAATGCTCCGGCTGCTTCCGAGAGGAAGGCGCAGCCCTTGCACTCCATCACACAAGCTGGCCAGAAACAGTTTCTTACAGCCGCACTGTTGCAGAGTCCACGCAGCTTGAGCGCACGCAGAAGGAGGCGTCCAGAAAGAAGGCGTTCTTCAAGTCCCCCTTCTCTAAGCAGCCTTGAAACTGAGCACAGCACACTGCGCCTAGGCAGCTTCTTTCTCCGAGAGACGTGCCCTCCTCACACCATGCACTCTCGCAGCTCCCTTGCCCACTTGCAGCAGCTGCTGCCAAAGAAAAAGGCTCCAGGAGTAGCAGCCACTGCTGGGCTGAACCTTCCCCTTGCCTCACGTCAAGCACCAGAAACTGTCCTCTGCACTCTGTCTTTCCCTTCTCCACCGCATCTACCACTGGCATCTCTGCATCTCCAAGCACGAAGCTAGCAGAATTGCTTCCAGGGAATAGTGGAAGAGAAATAGGTAGCAGCACAAGTAGCCGCGAGTTGAACTTTCTGCTTCCGACTGCTCAAGTGAATCCGCAAACAAGCGAGTGGCAGGCACGCTTCCTCTTGCAGCCTGGGCCATTCGCACAGCAGCCTGCTGCTCTGCCTTCGTTCTTATGCCCTTCGTAGCAGGTCGCGCTTTCGTTTTGCTGGAGACGAACAGTCGTCTGCTTCTCGCCCAGAGAGCGCGGGGCCGGCAGCGAAAGCCTCCAGGCTGCTGCTTCTGCCCAAACACACCTGGGCTATGCACTTTCTCTCTCGGCGCTGGGTAGCAGCACATTCGCTCTGCCTTGTAGCCTGAATCTTAACGGAAAGCTTCTCGGCTACGTCTGGCCCAGAGCACAGGTTGAGGTCAACGAGCTTCCCCAGAGCTTGCCCCCGAGGCGTGGAAACTTGGATTTGCAGCACCTTTCAGGGGTACTCTTCCTTCCTTTACAGCCTGCACAGCGCCGGCAGATGGCGGTGCTCTCTGCAGCCTTCTTCTCGCTTCCAAGTACCACAGGGCACCTTGCAGCCTTGCAGAGAGGCAAAGAGGCAGATAGACATCTCGCCCAGAAGAAGGTGCCAGGACGAAAAGGTGCTCGTCCTTTCCGCCCCTAGTCGCCCGGATTGTGGTGCTGTGTTGAAAGCCTTGGCCAGCCAAAGGCTAATGCAGCAAGTGCTTCTCTCCTGAAGCACTTGGCTGAGTGAGAGCTGCACACACGGTTTGGACACTGTAAAGCAGCAAGAGAAATGATTGTACCTCGAGCTGAGGAAAATCCCTGCCCAGAACCCTGTGCATGCGTGCACTATAGCCTCTGAAGAGCGGGACAGCTCCAAGCCATCGCTGGGCGTCACTTCTGTCCAGAGCACAGAAGACGAAGAACGAAGCAGCCGGGCACCGGGCTCATGCACTCAGTGCACCGAATTGCCTAAGTTCAGCACAAAGCTGCTTCACAAGCCCAGTCAGCTGAGAATGCTCCGGCTGCTTCCGAGAGTAAGGCGCAGCCCTTGCACTCCATCACACAAGCTGGCCAGAAACAGTTTCTTACAGCCGCACTGTTGCAGAGTCCACGCAGCTTGAGCGCACGCAGAAGGAGGCGTCCAGAAAGAAGGCGTTCTTCAAGTCCCCCTTCTCTAAGCAGCCTTGAAACTGAGCACAGCACACTGCGCCTAGGCAGCTTCTTTCTCCGAGAGACGTGCCCTCCTCACACCATGCACTCTCGCAGCTCCCTTGCCCACTTGCAGCAGCTGCTGCCAAAGAAAAAGGCTCCAGGAGTAGCAGCCACTGCTGGGCTGAACCTTCCCCTTGCCTCACGTCAAGCACCAGAAACTGTCCTCTGCACTCTGTCTTTCCCTTCTCCACCGCATCTACCACTGGCATCTCTGCATCTCCAAGCACGAAGCTAGCAGAATTGCTTCCAGGGAATAGTGGAAGAGAAATAGGTAGCAGCACAAGTAGCCGCGAGTTGAACTTTCTGCTTCCGACTGCTCAAGTGAATCCGCAAACAAGCGAGTGGCAGGCACGCTTCCTCTTGCAGCCTGGGCCATTCGCACAGCAGCCTGCTGCTCTGCCTTCGTTCTTATGCCCTTCGTAGCAGGTCGCGCTTTCGTTTTGCTGGAGACGAACAGTCGTCTGCTTCTCGCCCAGAGAGCGCGGGGCCGGCAGCGAAAGCCTCCAGGCTGCTGCTTCTGCCCAAACACACCTGGGCTATGCACTTTCTCTCTCGGCGCTGGGTAGCAGCACATTCGCTCTGCCTTGTAGCCTGAATCTTAACGGAAAGCTTCTCGGCTACGTCTGGCCCAGAGCACAGGTTGAGGTCAACGAGCTTCCCCAGAGCTTGCCCCCGAGGCGTGGAAACTTGGATTTGCAGCACCTTTCAGGGGTACTCTTCCTTCCTTTACAGCCTGCACAGCGCCGGCAGATGGCGGTGCTCTCTGCAGCCTTCTTCTCGCTTCCAAGTACCACAGGGCACCTTGCAGCCTTGCAGAGAGGCAAAGAGGCAGATAGACATCTCGCCCAGAAGAAGGTGCCAGGACGAAAAGGTGCTCGTCCTTTCCGCCCCTAGTCGCCCGGATTGTGGTGCTGTGTTGAAAGCCTTGGCCAGCCAAAGGCTAATGCAGCAAGTGCTTCTCTCCTGAAGCACTTGGCTGAGTGAGAGCTGCACACACGGTTTGGACACTGTAAAGCAGCAAGAGAAATGATTGTACCTCGAGCTGAGGAAAATCCCTGCCCAGAACCCTGTGCATGCGTGCACTATAGCCTCTGAAGAGCGGGACAGCTCCAAGCCATCGCTGGGCGTCACTTCTGTCCAGAGCACAGAAGACGAAGAACGAAGCAGCCGGGCACCGGGCTCATGCACTCAGTGCACCGAATTGCCTAAGTTCAGCACAAAGCTGCTTCACAAGCCCAGTCAGCTGAGAATGCTCCGGCTGCTTCCGAGAGGAAGGCGCAGCCCTTGCACTCCATCACACAAGCTGGCCAGAAACAGTTTCTTACAGCCGCACTGTTGCAGAGTCCACGCGGCTTGAGCGCACGCAGAAGGAGGCGTCCAGAAAGAAGGCGTTCTTCAAGTCCCCCTTCTCTAAGCAGCCTTGAAACTGAGCACAGCACACTGCGCCTAGGCAGCTTCTTTCTCCGAGAGACGTGCCCTCCTCACACCATGCACTCTCGCAGCTCCCTTGCCCACTTGCAGCAGCTGCTGCCAAAGAAAAAGGCTCCAGGAGTAGCAGCCACTGCTGGGCTGAACCTTCCCCTTGCCTCACGTCAAGCACCAGAAACTGTCCTCTGCACTCTGTCTTTCCCTTCTCCACCGCATCTACCACTGGCATCTCTGCATCTCCAAGCACGAAGCTAGCAGAATTGCTTCCAGGGAATAGTGGAAGAGAAATAGGTAGCAGCACAAGTAGCCGCGAGTTGAACTTTCTGCTTCCGACTGCTCAAGTGAATCCGCAAACAAGCGAGTGGCAGGCACGCTTCCTCTTGCAGCCTCGGCCATTCGCACAGCAGCCTGCTGCTCTGCCTTCGTTCTTATGCCCTTCGTAGCAGGTCGCGCTTTCGTTTTGCTGGAGACGAACAGTCGTCTGCTTCTCGCCCAGAGAGCGCGGGACCGGCAGCGAAAGCCTCCAGGCTGCTGCTTCTGCCCAAACACGCCTGGGCTATGCACTTTCTCTCTCGGCGCTGGGTAGCAGCACATTCGCTCTGCCTTGTAGCCTGAATCTTAACGGAAAGCTTCTCGGCTACGTCTGGCACAGAGCACAGGTTGAGGTCAACGAGCTTCCCCAGAGCTTGCCCCCGAGGCGTGGAAACTTGGATTTGCAGCACCTTTCAGGGGAACTCTTCCTTCCTTTACAGCCTGCACAGCGCCGGCAGATGGCGGTGCTCTCTGCAGCCTTCTTCTCGCTTCCAAGTACCACAGGGCACCTTGCAGCCTTGCAGAGAGGCAAAGAGGCAGATAGACATCTCGCCCAGAAGAAGGTGCCAGGACGAAAAGGTGCTCGTCCTTTCCGCCCCTAGTCGCCCGGATTGTGGTGCTGTGTTGAAAGCCTTGGCCAGCCAAAGGCTAATGCAGCAAGTGCTTCTCTCCTGAAGCACTTGGCTGAGTGAGAGCTGCACACACGGTTTGGACACTGTAAAGCAGCAAGAGAAATGATTGTACCTCGAGCTGAGGAAAATCCCTGCCCAGAACCCTGTGCATGCGTGCACTATAGCCTCTGAAGAGCGGGACAGCTCCAAGCCATCGCTGGGCGTCACTTCTGTCCAGAGCACAGAAGACGAAGAACGAAGCAGCCGGGCACCGGGCTCATGCACTCAGTGCACCGAATTGCCTAAGTTCAGCACAAAGCTGCTTCACAAGCCCAGTCAGCTGAGAATGCTCCGGCTGCTTCCGAGAGTAAGGCGCAGCCCTTGCACTCCATCACACAAGCTGGCCAGAAACAGTTTCTTACAGCCGCACTGTTGCAGAGTCCACGCAGCTTGAGCGCACGCAGAAGGAGGCGTCCAGAAAGAAGGCGTTCTTCAAGTCCCCCTTCTCTAAGCAGCCTTGAAACTGAGCACAGCACACTGCGCCTAGGCAGCTTCTTTCTCCGAGAGACGTGCCCTCCTCACACCATGCACTCTCGCAGCTCCCTTGCCCACTTGCAGCAGCTGCTGCCAAAGAAAAAGGCTCCAGGAGTAGCAGCCACTGCTGGGCTGAACCTTCCCCTTGCCTCACGTCAAGCACCAGAAACTGTCCTCTGCACTCTGTCTTTCCCTTCTCCACCGCATCTACCACTGGCATCTCTGCATCTCCAAGCACGAAGCTAGCAGAATTGCTTCCAGGGAATAGTGGAAGAGAAATAGGTAGCAGCACAAGTAGCCGCGAGTTGCACTTTCTGCTTCCGACTGCTCAAGTGAATCCGCAAACAAGCGAGTGGCAGGCACGCTTCCTCTTGCAGCCTGGGCCATTCGCACAGCAGCCTGCTGCTCTGCCTTCGTTCTTATGCCCTTCGTAGCAGGTCGCGCTTTCGTTTTGCTGGAGACGAACAGTCGTCTGCTTCTCGCCCAGAGAGCGCGGGGCCGGCAGCGAAAGCCTCCAGGCTGCTGCTTCTGCCCAAACACACCTGGGCTATGCACTTTCTCTCTCGGCGCTGGGTAGCAGCACATTCGCTCTGCCTTGTAGCCTGAATCTTAACGGAAAGCTTCTCGGCTACGTCTGGCCCAGAGCACAGGTTGAGGTCAACGAGCTTCCCCAGAGCTTGCCCCCGAGGCGTGGAAACTTGGATTTGCAGCACCTTTCAGGGGAACTCTTCCTTCCTTTACAGCCTGCACAGCGCCGGCAGATGGCGGTGCTCTCTGCAGCCTTCTTCTCGCTTCCAAGTACCACAGGGCACCTTGCAGCCTTGCAGAGAGGCAAAGAGGCAGATAGACATCTCGCCCAGAAGAAGGTGCCAGGACGAAAAGGTGCTCGTCCTTTCCGCCCCTAGTCGCCCGGATTGTGGTGCTGTGTTGAAAGCCTTGGCCAGCCAAAGGCTAATGCAGCAAGTGCTTCTCTCCTGAAGCACTTGGCTGAGTGAGAGCTGCACACACGGTTTGGACACTGTAAAGCAGCAAGAGAAATGATTGTACCTCGAGCTGAGGAAAATCCCTGCCCAGAACCCTGTGCATGCGTGCACTATAGCCTCTGAAGAGCGGGACAGCTCCAAGCCATCGCTGGGCGTCACTTCTGTCCAGAGCACAGAAGACGAAGAACGAAGCAGCCGGGCACCGGGCTCATGCACTCAGTGCACCGAATTGCCTAAGTTCAGCACAAAGCTGCTTCACAAGCCCAGTCAGCTGAGAATGCTCCGGCTGCTTCCGAGAGGAAGGCGCAGCCCTTGCACTCCATCACACAAGCTGGCCAGAAACAGTTTCTTACAGCCGCACTGTTGCAGAGTCCACGCAGCTTGAGCGCACGCAGAAGGAGGCGTCCAGAAAGAAGGCGTTCTTCAAGTCCCCCTTCTCTAAGCAGCCTTGAAACTGAGCACAGCACACTGCGCCTAGGCAGCTTCTTTCTCCGAGAGACGTGCCCTCCTCACACCATGCACTCTCGCAGCTCCCTTGCCCACTTGCAGCAGCTGCTGCCAAAGAAAAAGGCTCCAGGAGTAGCAGCCACTGCTGGGCTGAACCTTCCCCTTGCCTCACGTCAAGCACCAGAAACTGTCCTCTGCACTCTGTCTTTCCCTTCTCCACCGCATCTACCACTGGCATCTCTGCATCTCCAAGCACGAAGCTAGCAGAATTGCTTCCAGGGAATAGTGGAAGAGAAATAGGTAGCAGCACAAGTAGCCGCGAGTTGAACTTTCTGCTTCCGACTGCTCAAGTGAATCCGCAAACAAGCGAGTGGCAGGCACGCTTCCTCTTGCAGCCTGGGCCATTCGCACAGCAGCCTGCTGCTCTGCCTTCGTTCTTATGCCCTTCGTAGCAGGTCGCGCTTTCGTTTTGCTGGAGACGAACAGTCGTCTGCTTCTCGCCCAGAGAGCGCGGGGCCGGCAGCGAAAGCCTCCAGGCTGCTGCTTCTGCCCAAACACACCTGGGCTATGCACTTTCTCTCTCGGCGCTGGGTAGCAGCACATTCGCTCTGCCTTGTAGCCTGAATCTTAACGGAAAGCTTCTCGGCTACGTCTGGCCCAGAGCACAGGTTGAGGTCAACGAGCTTCCCCAGAGCTTGCCCCCGAGGCGTGGAAACTTGGATTTGCAGCACCTTTCAGGGGTACTCTTCCTTCCTTTACAGCCTGCACAGCGCCGGCAGATGGCGGTGCTCTCTGCAGCCTTCTTCTCGCTTCCAAGTACCACAGGGCACCTTGCAGCCTTGCAGAGAGGCAAAGAGGCAGATAGACATCTCGCCCAGAAGAAGGTGCCAGGACGAAAAGGTGCTCGTCCTTTCCGCCCCTAGTCGCCCGGATTGTGGTGCTGTGTTGAAAGCCTTGGCCAGCCAAAGGCTAATGCAGCAAGTGCTTCTCTCCTGAAGCACTTGGCTGAGTGAGAGCTGCACACACGGTTTGGACACTGTAAAGCAGCAAGAGAAATGATTGTACCTCGAGCTGAGGAAAATCCCTGCCCAGAACCCTGTGCATGCGTGCACTATAGCCTCTGAAGAGCGGGACAGCTCCAAGCCATCGCTGGGCGTCACTTCTGTCCAGAGCACAGAAGACGAAGAACGAAGCAGCCGGGCACCGGGCTCATGCACTCAGTGCACCGAATTGCCTAAGTTCAGCACAAAGCTGCTTCACAAGCCCAGTCAGCTGAGAATGCTCCGGCTGCTTCCGAGAGTAAGGCGCAGCCCTTGCACTCCATCACACAAGCTGGCCAGAAACAGTTTCTTACAGCCGCACTGTTGCAGAGTCCACGCAGCTTGAGCGCACGCAGAAGGAGGCGTCCAGAAAGAAGGCGTTCTTCAAGTCCCCCTTCTCTAAGCAGCCTTGAAACTGAGCACAGCACACTGCGCCTAGGCAGCTTCTTTCTCCGAGAGACGTGCCCTCCTCACACCATGCACTCTCGCAGCTCCCTTGCCCACTTGCAGCAGCTGCTGCCAAAGAAAAAGGCTCCAGGAGTAGCAGCCACTGCTGGGCTGAACCTTCCCCTTGCCTCACGTCAAGCACCAGAAACTGTCCTCTGCACTCTGTCTTTCCCTTCTCCACCGCATCTACCACTGGCATCTCTGCATCTCCAAGCACGAAGCTAGCAGAATTGCTTCCAGGGAATAGTGGAAGAGAAATAGGTAGCAGCACAAGTAGCCGCGAGTTGCACTTTCTGCTTCCGACTGCTCAAGTGAATCCGCAAACAAGCGAGTGGCAGGCACGCTTCCTCTTGCAGCCTGGGCCATTCGCACAGCAGCCTGCTGCTCTGCCTTCGTTCTTATGCCCTTCGTAGCAGGTCGCGCTTTCGTTTTGCTGGAGACGAACAGTCGTCTGCTTCTCGCCCAGAGAGTGCGGGGCCGGCAGCGAAAGCCTCCAGGCTGCTGCTTCTGCCCAAACACGCCTGGGCTATGCACTTTCTCTCTCGGCGCTGGGTAGCAGCACATTCGCTCTGCCTTGTAGCCTGAATCTTAACGGAAAGCTTCTCGGCTACGTCTGGCCCAGAGCACAGGTTGAGGTCAACGAGCTTCCCCAGAGCTTGCCCCCGAGGCGTGGAAACTTGGATTTGCAGCACCTTTCAGGGGAACTCTTCCTTCCTTTACAGCCTGCACAGCGCCGGCAGATGGCGGTGCTCTCTGCAGCCTTCTTCTCGCTTCCAAGTACCACAGGGCACCTTGCAGCCTTGCAGAGAGGCAAAGAGGCAGATAGACATCTCGCCCAGAAGAAGGTGCCAGGACGAAAAGGTGCTCGTCCTTTCCGCCCCTAGTCGCCCGGATTGTGGTGCTGTGTTGAAAGCCTTGGCCAGCCAAAGGCTAATGCAGCAAGTGCTTCTCTCCTGAAGCACTTGGCTGAGTGAGAGCTGCACACACGGTTTGGACACTGTAAAGCAGCAAGAGAAATGATTGTACCTCGAGCTGAGGAAAATCCCTGCCCAGAACCCTGTGCATGCGTGCACTATAGCCTCTGAAGAGCGGGACAGCTCCAAGCCATCGCTGGGCGTCACTTCTGTCCAGAGCACAGAAGACGAAGAACGAAGCAGCCGGGCACCGGGCTCATGCACTCAGTGCACCGAATTGCCTAAGTTCAGCACAAAGCTGCTTCACAAGCCCAGTCAGCTGAGAATGCTCCGGCTGCTTCCGAGAGTAAGGCGCAGCCCTTGCACTCCATCACACAAGCTGGCCAGAAACAGTTTCTTACAGCCGCACTGTTGCAGAGTCCACGCAGCTTGAGCGCACGCAGAAGGAGGCGTCCAGAAAGAAGGCGTTCTTCAAGTCCCCCTTCTCTAAGCAGCCTTGAAACTGAGCACAGCACACTGCGCCTAGGCAGCTTCTTTCTCCGAGAGACGTGCCCTCCTCACACCATGCACTCTCGCAGCTCCCTTGCCCACTTGCAGCAGCTGCTGCCAAAGAAAAAGGCTCCAGGAGTAGCAGCCACTGCTGGGCTGAACCTTCCCCTTGCCTCACGTCAAGCACCAGAAACTGTCCTCTGCACTCTGTCTTTCCCTTCTCCACCGCATCTACCACTGGCATCTCTGCATCTCCAAGCACGAAGCTAGCAGAATTGCTTCCAGGGAATAGTGGAAGAGAAATAGGTAGCAGCACAAGTAGCCGCGAGTTGAACTTTCTGCTTCCGACTGCTCAAGTGAATCCGCAAACAAGCGAGTGGCAGGCACGCTTCCTCTTGCAGCCTGGGCCATTCGCACAGCAGCCTGCTGCTCTGCCTTCGTTCTTATGCCCTTCGTAGCAGGTCGCGCTTTCGTTTTGCTGGAGACGAACAGTCGTCTGCTTCTCGCCCAGAGAGCGCGGGGCCGGCAGCGAAAGCCTCCAGGCTGCTGCTTCTGCCCAAACACGCCTGGGCTATGCACTTTCTCTCTCGGCGCTGGGTAGCAGCACATTCGCTCTGCCTTGTAGCCTGAATCTTAACGGAAAGCTTCTCGGCTACGTCTGGCCCAGAGCACAGGTTGAGGTCAACGAGCTTCCCCAGAGCTTGCCCCCGAGGCGTGGAAACTTGGATTTGCAGCACCTTTCAGGGGAACTCTTCCTTCCTTTACAGCCTGCACAGCGCCGGCAGATGGCGGTGCTCTCTGCAGCCTTCTTCTCGCTTCCAAGTACCACAGGGCACCTTGCAGCCTTGCAGAGAGCAAAGAGGCAGATAGACATCTCGCCCAGAAGAAGGTGCCAGGACGAAAAGGTGCTCGTCCTTTCCGCCCCTAGTCGCCCGGATTGTGGTGCTGTGTTGAAAGCCTTGGCCAGCCAAAGGCTAATGCAGCAAGTGCTTCTCACCTGAAGCACTTGGCTGAGTGAGAGCTGCACACACGGTTTGGACACTGTAAAGCAGCAAGAGAAATGATTGTACCTCGAGCTGAGGAAAATCCCTGCCCAGAACCCTGTGCATGCGTGCACTATAGCCTCTGAAGAGCGGGACAGCTCCAAGCCATCGCTGGGCGTCACTTCTGTCCAGAGCACAGAAGACGAAGAACGAAGCAGCCGGGCACCGGGCTCATGCACTCAGTGCACCGAATTGCCTAAGTTCAGCACAAAGCTGCTTCACAAGCCCAGTCAGCTGAGAATGCTCCGGCTGCTTCCGAGAGTAAGGCGCAGCCCTTGCACTCCATCACACAAGCTGGCCAGAAACAGTTTCTTACAGCCGCACTGTTGCAGAGTCCACGCAGCTTGAGCGCACGCAGAAGGAGGCGTCCAGAAAGAAGGCGTTCTTCAAGTCCCCCTTCTCTAAGCAGCCTTGAAACTGAGCACAGCACACTGCGCCTAGGCAGCTTCTTTCTCCGAGAGACGTGCCCTCCTCACACCATGCACTCTCGCAGCTCCCTTGCCCACTTGCAGCAGCTGCTGCCAAAGAAAAAGGCTCCAGGAGTAGCAGCCACTGCTGGGCTGAACCTTCCCCTTGCCTCACGTCAAGCACCAGAAACTGTCCTCTGCACTCTGTCTTTCCCTTCTCCACCGCATCTACCACTGGCATCTCTGCATCTCCAAGCACGAAGCTAGCAGAATTGCTTCCAGGGAATAGTGGAAGAGAAATAGGTAGCAGCACAAGTAGCCGCGAGTTGAACTTTCTGCTTCCGACTGCTCAAGTGAATCCGCAAACAAGCGAGTGGCAGGCACGCTTCCTCTTGCAGCCTGGGCCATTCGCACAGCAGCCTGCTGCTCTGCCTTCGTTCTTATGCCCTTCGTAGCAGGTCGCGCTTTCGTTTTGCTGGAGACGAACAGTCGTCTGCTTCTCGCCCAGAGAGCGCGGGGCCGGCAGCGAAAGCCTCCAGGCTGCTGCTTCTGCCCAAACACGCCTGGGCTATGCACTTTCTCTCTCGGCGCTGGGTAGCAGCACATTCGCTCTGCCTTGTAGCCTGAATCTTAACGGAAAGCTTCTCGGCTACGTCTGGCACAGAGCACAGGTTGAGGTCAACGAGCTTCCCCAGAGCTTGCCCCCGAGGCGTGGAAACTTGGATTTGCAGCACCTTTCAGGGGAACTCTTCCTTCCTTTACAGCCTGCACAGCGCCGGCAGATGGCGGTGCTCTCTGCAGCCTTCTTCTCGCTTCCAAGTACCACAGGGCACCTTGCAGCCTTGCAGAGAGGCAAAGAGGCAGATAGACATCTCGCCCAGAAGAAGGTGCCAGGACGAAAAGGTGCTCGTCCTTTCCGCCCCTAGTCGCCCGGATTGTGGTGCTGTGTTGAAAGCCTTGGCCAGCCAAAGGCTAATGCAGCAAGTGCTTCTCTCCTGAAGCACTTGGCTGAGTGAGAGCTGCACACACGGTTTGGACACTGTAAAGCAGCAAGAGAAATGATTGTACCTCGAGCTGAGGAAAATCCCTGCCCAGAACCCTGTGCATGCGTGCACTATAGCCTCTGAAGAGCGGGACAGCTCCAAGCCATCGCTGGGCGTCACTTCTGTCCAGAGCACAGAAGACGAAGAACGAAGCAGCCGGGCACCGGGCTCATGCACTCAGTGCACCGAATTGCCTAAGTTCAGCACAAAGCTGCTTCACAAGCCCAGTCAGCTGAGAATGCTCCGGCTGCTTCCGAGAGGAAGGCGCAGCCCTTGCACTCCATCACACAAGCTGGCCAGAAACAGTTTCTTACAGCCGCACTGTTGCAGAGTCCACGCAGCTTGAGCGCACGCAGAAGGAGGCGTCCAGAAAGAAGGCGTTCTTCAAGTCCCCCTTCTCTAAGCAGCCTTGAAACTGAGCACAGCACACTGCGCCTAGGCAGCTTCTTTCTCCGAGAGACGTGCCCTCCTCACACCATGCACTCTCGCAGCTCCCTTGCCCACTTGCAGCAGCTGCTGCCAAAGAAAAAGGCTCCAGGAGTAGCAGCCACTGCTGGGCTGAACCTTCCCCTTGCCTCACGTCAAGCACCAGAAACTGTCCTCTGCACTCTGTCTTTCCCTTCTCCACCGCATCTACCACTGGCATCTCTGCATCTCCAAGCACGAAGCTAGCAGAATTGCTTCCAGGGAATAGTGGAAGAGAAATAGGTAGCAGCACAAGTAGCCGCGAGTTGCACTTTCTGCTTCCGACTGCTCAAGTGAATCCGCAAACAAGCGAGTGGCAGGCACGCTTCCTCTTGCAGCCTGGGCCATTCGCACAGCAGCCTGCTGCTCTGCCTTCGTTCTTATGCCCTTCGTAGCAGGTCGCGCTTTCGTTTTGCTGGAGACGAACAGTCGTCTGCTTCTCGCCCAGAGAGCGCGGGGCCGGCAGCGAAAGCCTCCAGGCTGCTGCTTCTGCCCAAACACGCCTGGCCTATGCACTTTCTCTCTCGGCGCTGGGTAGCAGCACATTCGCTCTGCCTTGTAGCCTGAATCTTAACGGAAAGCTTCTCGGCTACGTCTGGCCCAGAGCACAGGTTGAGGTCAACGAGCTTCCCCAGAGCTTGCCCCCGAGGCGTGGAAACTTGGATTTGCAGCACCTTTCAGGGGAACTCTTCCTTCCTTTACAGCCTGCACAGCGCCGGCAGATGGCGGTGCTCTCTGCAGCCTTCTTCTCGCTTCCAAGTACCACAGGGCACCTGGCAGCCTTGCAGAGAGCAAAGAGGCAGATAGACATCTCGCCCAGAAGAAGGTGCCAGGACGAAAAGGTGCTCGTCCTTTCCGCCCCTAGTCGCCCGGATTGTGGTGCTGTGTTGAAAGCCTTGGCCAGCCAAAGGCTAATGCAGCAAGTGCTTCTCTCCTGAAGCACTTGGCTGAGTGAGAGCTGCACACACGGTTTGGACACTGTAAAGCAGCAAGAGAAATGATTGTACCTCGAGCTGAGGAAAATCCCTGCCCAGAACCCTGTGCATGCGTGCACTATAGCCTCTGAAGAGCGGGACAGCTCCAAGCCATCGCTGGGCGTCACTTCTGTCCAGAGCACAGAAGACGAAGAACGAAGCAGCCGGGCACCGGGCTCATGCACTCAGTGCACCGAATTGCCTAAGTTCAGCACAAAGCTGCTTCACAAGCCCAGTCAGCTGAGAATGCTCCGGCTGCTTCCGAGAGGAAGGCGCAGCCCTTGCACTCCATCACACAAGCTGGCCAGAAACAGTTTCTTACAGCCGCACTGTTGCAGAGTCCACGCAGCTTGAGCGCACGCAGAAGGAGGCGTCCAGAAAGAAGGCGTTCTTCAAGTCCCCCTTCTCTAAGCAGCCTTGAAACTGAGCACAGCACACTGCGCCTAGGCAGCTTCTTTCTCCGAGAGACGTGCCCTCCTCACACCATGCACTCTCGCAGCTCCCTTGCCCACTTGCAGCAGCTGCTGCCAAAGAAAAAGGCTCCAGGAGTAGCAGCCACTGCTGGGCTGAACCTTCCCCTTGCCTCACGTCAAGCACCAGAAACTGTCCTCTGCACTCTGTCTTTCCCTTCTCCACCGCATCTACCACTGGCATCTCTGCATCTCCAAGCACGAAGCTAGCAGAATTGCTTCCAGGGAATAGTGGAAGAGAAATAGGTAGCAGCACAAGTAGCCGCGAGTTGCACTTTCTGCTTCCGACTGCTCAAGTGAATCCGCAAACAAGCGAGTGGCAGGCACGCTTCCTCTTGCAGCCTGGGCCATTCGCACAGCAGCCTGCTGCTCTGCCTTCGTTCTTATGCCCTTCGTAGCAGGTCGCGCTTTCGTTTTGCTGGAGACGAACAGTCGTCTGCTTCTCGCCCAGAGAGCGCGGGGCCGGCAGCGAAAGCCTCCAGGCTGCTGCTTCTGCCCAAACACGCCTGGGCTATGCACTTTCTCTCTCGGCGCTGGGTAGCAGCACATTCGCTCTGCCTTGTAGCCTGAATCTTAACGGAAAGCTTCTCGGCTACGTCTGGCACAGAGCACAGGTTGAGGTCAACGAGCTTCCCCAGAGCTTGCCCCCGAGGCGTGGAAACTTGGATTTGCAGCACCTTTCAGGGGAACTCTTCCTTCCTTTACAGCCTGCACAGCGCCGGCAGATGGCGGTGCTCTCTGCAGCCTTCTTCTCGCTTCCAAGTACCACAGGGCACCTTGCAGCCTTGCAGAGAGGCAAAGAGGCAGATAGACATCTCGCCCAGAAGAAGGTGCCAGGACGAAAAGGTGCTCGTCCTTTCCGCCCCTAGTCGCCCGGATTGTGGTGCTGTGTTGAAAGCCTTGGCCAGCCAAAGGCTAATGCAGCAAGTGCTTCTCTCCTGAAGCACTTGGCTGAGTGAGAGCTGCACACACGGTTTGGACACTGTAAAGCAGCAAGAGAAATGATTGTACCTCGAGCTGAGGAAAATCCCTGCCCAGAACCCTGTGCATGCGTGCACTATAGCCTCTGAAGAGCGGGACAGCTCCAAGCCATCGCTGGGCGTCACTTCTGTCCAGAGCACAGAAGACGAAGAACGAAGCAGCCGGGCACCGGGCTCATGCACTCAGTGCACCGAATTGCCTAAGTTCAGCACAAAGCTGCTTCACAAGCCCAGTCAGCTGAGAATGCTCCGGCTGCTTCCGAGAGGAAGGCGCAGCCCTTGCACTCCATCACACAAGCTGGCCAGAAACAGTTTCTTACAGCCGCACTGTTGCAGAGTCCACGCAGCTTGAGCGCACGCAGAAGGAGGCGTCCAGAAAGAAGGCGTTCTTCAAGTCCCCCTTCTCTAAGCAGCCTTGAAACTGAGCACAGCACACTGCGCCTAGGCAGCTTCTTTCTCCGAGAGACGTGCCCTCCTCACACCATGCACTCTCGCAGCTCCCTTGCCCACTTGCAGCAGCTGCTGCCAAAGAAAAAGGCTCCAGGAGTAGCAGCCACTGCTGGGCTGAACCTTCCCCTTGCCTCACGTCAAGCACCAGAAACTGTCCTCTGCACTCTGTCTTTCCCTTCTCCACCGCATCTACCACTGGCATCTCTGCATCTCCAAGCACGAAGCTAGCAGAATTGCTTCCAGGGAATAGTGGAAGAGAAATAGGTAGCAGCACAAGTAGCCGCGAGTTGAACTTTCTGCTTCCGACTGCTCAAGTGAATCCGCAAACAAGCGAGTGGCAGGCACGCTTCCTCTTGCAGCCTGGGCCATTCGCACAGCAGCCTGCTGCTCTGCCTTCGTTCTTATGCCCTTCGTAGCAGGTCGCGCTTTCGTTTTGCTGGAGACGAACAGTCGTCTGCTTCTCGCCCAGAGAGCGCGGGGCCGGCAGCGAAAGCCTCCAGGCTGCTGCTTCTGCCCAAACACGCCTGGCCTATGCACTTTCTCTCTCGGCGCTGGGTAGCAGCACATTCGCTCTGCCTTGTAGCCTGAATCTTAACGGAAAGCTTCTCGGCTACGTCTGGCACAGAGCACAGGTTGAGGTCAACGAGCTTCCCCAGAGCTTGCCCCCGAGGCGTGGAAACTTGGATTTGCAGCACCTTTCAGGGGAACTCTTCCTTCCTTTACAGCCTGCACAGCGCCGGCAGATGGCGGTGCTCTCTGCATCCTTCTTCTCGCTTCCAAGTACCACAGGGCACCTTGCAGCCTTGCAGAGAGGCAAAGAGGCAGATAGACATCTCGCCCAGAAGAAGGTGCCAGGACGAAAAGGTGCTCGTCCTTTCCGCCCCTAGTCGCCCGGATTGTGGTGCTGTGTTGAAAGCCTTGGCCAGCCAAAGGCTAATGCAGCAAGTGCTTCTCTCCTGAAGCACTTGGCTGAGTGAGAGCTGCACACACGGTTTGGACACTGTAAAGCAGCAAGAGAAATGATTGTACCTCGAGCTGAGGAAAATCCCTGCCCAGAACCCTGTGCATGCGTGCACTATAGCCTCTGAAGAGCGGGACAGCTCCAAGCCATCGCTGGGCGTCACTTCTGTCCAGAGCACAGAAGACGAAGAACGAAGCAGCCGGGCACCGGGCTCATGCACTCAGTGCACCGAATTGCCTAAGTTCAGCACAAAGCTGCTTCACAAGCCCAGTCAGCTGAGAATGCTCCGGCTGCTTCCGAGAGGAAGGCGCAGCCCTTGCACTCCATCACACAAGCTGGCCAGAAACAGTTTCTTACAGCCGCACTGTTGCAGAGTCCACGCAGCTTGAGCGCACGCAGAAGGAGGCGTCCAGAAAGAAGGCGTTCTTCAAGTCCCCCTTCTCTAAGCAGCCTTGAAACTGAGCACAGCACACTGCGCCTAGGCAGCTTCTTTCTCCGAGAGACGTGCCCTCCTCACACCATGCACTCTCGCAGCTCCCTTGCCCACTTGCAGCAGCTGCTGCCAAAGAAAAAGGCTCCAGGAGTAGCAGCCACTGCTGGGCTGAACCTTCCCCTTGCCTCACGTCAAGCACCAGAAACTGTCCTCTGCACTCTGTCTTTCCCTTCTCCACCGCATCTACCACTGGCATCTCTGCATCTCCAAGCACGAAGCTAGCAGAATTGCTTCCAGGGAATAGTGGAAGAGAAATAGGTAGCAGCACAAGTAGCCGCGAGTTGCACTTTCTGCTTCCGACTGCTCAAGTGAATCCGCAAACAAGCGAGTGGCAGGCACGCTTCCTCTTGCAGCCTGGGCCATTCGCACAGCAGCCTGCTGCTCTGCCTTCGTTCTTATGCCCTTCGTAGCAGGTCGCGCTTTCGTTTTGCTGGAGACGAACAGTCGTCTGCTTCTCGCCCAGAGAGCGCGGGGCCGGCAGCGAAAGCCTCCAGGCTGCTGCTTCTGCCCAAACACGCCTGGCCTATGCACTTTCTCTCTCGGCGCTGGGTAGCAGCACATTCGCTCTGCCTTGTAGCCTGAATCTTAACGGAAAGCTTCTCGGCTACGTCTGGCCCAGAGCACAGGTTGAGGTCAACGAGCTTCCCCAGAGCTTGCCCCCGAGGCGTGGAAACTTGGATTTGCAGCACCTTTCAGGGGAACTCTTCCTTCCTTTACAGCCTGCACAGCGCCGGCAGATGGCGGTGCTCTCTGCAGCCTTCTTCTCGCTTCCAAGTACCACAGGGCACCTGGCAGCCTTGCAGAGAGCAAAGAGGCAGATAGACATCTCGCCCAGAAGAAGGTGCCAGGACGAAAAGGTGCTCGTCCTTTCCGCCCCTAGTCGCCCGGATTGTGGTGCTGTGTTGAAAGCCTTGGCCAGCCAAAGGCTAATGCAGCAAGTGCTTCTCTCCTGAAGCACTTGGCTGAGTGAGAGCTGCACACACGGTTTGGACACTGTAAAGCAGCAAGAGAAATGATTGTACCTCGAGCTGAGGAAAATCCCTGCCCAGAACCCTGTGCATGCGTGCACTATAGCCTCTGAAGAGCGGGACAGCTCCAAGCCATCGCTGGGCGTCACTTCTGTCCAGAGCACAGAAGACGAAGAACGAAGCAGCCGGGCACCGGGCTCATGCACTCAGTGCACCGAATTGCCTAAGTTCAGCACAAAGCTGCTTCACAAGCCCAGTCAGCTGAGAATGCTCCGGCTGCTTCCGAGAGGAAGGCGCAGCCCTTGCACTCCATCACACAAGCTGGCCAGAAACAGTTTCTTACAGCCGCACTGTTGCAGAGTCCACGCAGCTTGAGCGCACGCAGAAGGAGGCGTCCAGAAAGAAGGCGTTCTTCAAGTCCCCCTTCTCTAAGCAGCCTTGAAACTGAGCACAGCACACTGCGCCTAGGCAGCTTCTTTCTCCGAGAGACGTGCCCTCCTCACACCATGCACTCTCGCAGCTCCCTTGCCCACTTGCAGCAGCTGCTGCCAAAGAAAAAGGCTCCAGGAGTAGCAGCCACTGCTGGGCTGAACCTTCCCCTTGCCTCACGTCAAGCACCAGAAACTGTCCTCTGCACTCTGTCTTTCCCTTCTCCACCGCATCTACCACTGGCATCTCTGCATCTCCAAGCACGAAGCTAGCAGAATTGCTTCCAGGGAATAGTGGAAGAGAAATAGGTAGCAGCACAAGTAGCCGCGAGTTGCACTTTCTGCTTCCGACTGCTCAAGTGAATCCGCAAACAAGCGAGTGGCAGGCACGCTTCCTCTTGCAGCCTGGGCCATTCGCACAGCAGCCTGCTGCTCTGCCTTCGTTCTTATGCCCTTCGTAGCAGGTCGCGCTTTCGTTTTGCTGGAGACGAACAGTCGTCTGCTTCTCGCCCAGAGAGCGCGGGGCCGGCAGCGAAAGCCTCCAGGCTGCTGCTTCTGCCCAAACACGCCTGGCCTATGCACTTTCTCTCTCGGCGCTGGGTAGCAGCACATTCGCTCTGCCTTGTAGCCTGAATCTTAACGGAAAGCTTCTCGGCTACGTCTGGCACAGAGCACAGGTTGAGGTCAACGAGCTTCCCCAGAGCTTGCCCCCGAGGCGTGGAAACTTGGATTTGCAGCACCTTTCAGGGGAACTCTTCCTTCCTTTACAGCCTGCACAGCGCCGGCAGATGGCGGTGCTCTCTGCAGCCTTCTTCTCGCTTCCAAGTACCACAGGGCACCTTGCAGCCTTGCAGAGAGGCAAAGAGGCAGATAGACATCTCGCCCAGAAGAAGGTGCCAGGACGAAAAGGTGCTCGTCCTTTCCGCCCCTAGTCGCCCGGATTGTGGTGCTGTGTTGAAAGCCTTGGCCAGCCAAAGGCTAATGCAGCAAGTGCTTCTCTCCTGAAGCACTTGGCTGAGTGAGAGCTGCACACACGGTTTGGACACTGTAAAGCAGCAAGAGAAATGATTGTACCTCGAGCTGAGGAAAATCCCTGCCCAGAACCCTGTGCATGCGTGCACTATAGCCTCTGAAGAGCGGGACAGCTCCAAGCCATCGCTGGGCGTCACTTCTGTCCAGAGCACAGAAGACGAAGAACGAAGCAGCCGGGCACCGGGCTCATGCACTCAGTGCACCGAATTGCCTAAGTTCAGCACAAAGCTGCTTCACAAGCCCAGTCAGCTGAGAATGCTCCGGCTGCTTCCGAGAGGAAGGCGCAGCCCTTGCACTCCATCACACAAGCTGGCCAGAAACAGTTTCTTACAGCCGCACTGTTGCAGAGTCCACGCAGCTTGAGCGCACGCAGAAGGAGGCGTCCAGAAAGAAGGCGTTCTTCAAGTCCCCCTTCTCTAAGCAGCCTTGAAACTGAGCACAGCACACTGCGCCTAGGCAGCTTCTTTCTCCGAGAGACGTGCCCTCCTCACACCATGCACTCTCGCAGCTCCCTTGCCCACTTGCAGCAGCTGCTGCCAAAGAAAAAGGCTCCAGGAGTAGCAGCCACTGCTGGGCTGAACCTTCCCCTTGCCTCACGTCAAGCACCAGAAACTGTCCTCTGCACTCTGTCTTTCCCTTCTCCACCGCATCTACCACTGGCATCTCTGCATCTCCAAGCACGAAGCTAGCAGAATTGCTTCCAGGGAATAGTGGAAGAGAAATAGGTAGCAGCACAAGTAGCCGCGAGTTGCACTTTCTGCTTCCGACTGCTCAAGTGAATCCGCAAACAAGCGAGTGGCAGGCACGCTTCCTCTTGCAGCCTGGGCCATTCGCACAGCAGCCTGCTGCTCTGCCTTCGTTCTTATGCCCTTCGTAGCAGGTCGCGCTTTCGTTTTGCTGGAGACGAACAGTCGTCTGCTTCTCGCCCAGAGAGCGCGGGGCCGGCAGCGAAAGCCTCCAGGCTGCTGCTTCTGCCCAAACACGCCTGGCCTATGCACTTTCTCTCTCGGCGCTGGGTAGCAGCACATTCGCTCTGCCTTGTAGCCTGAATCTTAACGGAAAGCTTCTCGGCTACGTCTGGCCCAGAGCACAGGTTGAGGTCAACGAGCTTCCCCAGAGCTTGCCCCCGAGGCGTGGAAACTTGGATTTGCAGCACCTTTCAGGGGAACTCTTCCTTCCTTTACAGCCTGCACAGCGCCGGCAGATGGCGGTGCTCTCTGCAGCCTTCTTCTCGCTTCCAAGTACCACAGGGCACCTTGCAGCCTTGCAGAGAGGCAAAGAGGCAGATAGACATCTCGCCCAGAAGAAGGTGCCAGGACGAAAAGGTGCTCGTCCTTTCCGCCCCTAGTCGCCCGGATTGTGGTGCTGTGTTGAAAGCCTTGGCCAGCCAAAGGCTAATGCAGCAAGTGCTTCTCTCCTGAAGCACTTGGCTGAGTGAGAGCTGCACACACGGTTTGGACACTGTAAAGCAGCAAGAGAAATGATTGTACCTCGAGCTGAGGAAAATCCCTGCCCAGAACCCTGTGCATGCGTGCACTATAGCCTCTGAAGAGCGGGACAGCTCCAAGCCATCGCTGGGCGTCACTTCTGTCCAGAGCACAGAAGACGAAGAACGAAGCAGCCGGGCACCGGGCTCATGCACTCAGTGCACCGAATTGCCTAAGTTCAGCACAAAGCTGCTTCACAAGCCCAGTCAGCTGAGAATGCTCCGGCTGCTTCCGAGAGTAAGGCGCAGCCCTTGCACTCCATCACACAAGCTGGCCAGAAACAGTTTCTTACAGCCGCACTGTTGCAGAGTCCACGCAGCTTGAGCGCACGCAGAAGGAGGCGTCCAGAAAGAAGGCGTTCTTCAAGTCCCCCTTCTCTAAGCAGCCTTGAAACTGAGCACAGCACACTGCGCCTAGGCAGCTTCTTTCTCCGAGAGACGTGCCCTCCTCACACCATGCACTCTCGCAGCTCCCTTGCCCACTTGCAGCAGCTGCTGCCAAAGAAAAAGGCTCCAGGAGTAGCAGCCACTGCTGGGCTGAACCTTCCCCTTGCCTCACGTCAAGCACCAGAAACTGTCCTCTGCACTCTGTCTTTCCCTTCTCCACCGCATCTACCACTGGCATCTCTGCATCTCCAAGCACGAAGCTAGCAGAATTGCTTCCAGGGAATAGTGGAAGAGAAATAGGTAGCAGCACAAGTAGCCGCGAGTTGAACTTTCTGCTTCCGACTGCTCAAGTGAATCCGCAAACAAGCGAGTGGCAGGCACGCTTCCTCTTGCAGCCTGGGCCATTCGCACAGCAGCCTGCTGCTCTGCCTTCGTTCTTATGCCCTTCGTAGCAGGTCGCGCTTTCGTTTTGCTGGAGACGAACAGTCGTCTGCTTCTCGCCCAGAGAGCGCGGGGCCGGCAGCGAAAGCCTCCAGGCTGCTGCTTCTGCCCAAACACGCCTGGGCTATGCACTTTCTCTCTCGGCGCTGGGTAGCAGCACATTCGCTCTGCCTTGTAGCCTGAATCTTAACGGAAAGCTTCTCGGCTACGTCTGGCCCAGAGCACAGGTTGAGGTCAACGAGCTTCCCCAGAGCTTGCCCCCGAGGCGTGGAAACTTGGATTTGCAGCACCTTTCAGGGGAACTCTTCCTTCCTTTACAGCCTGCACAGCGCCGGCAGATGGCGGTGCTCTCTGCAGCCTTCTTCTCGCTTCCAAGTACCACAGGGCACCTTGCAGCCTTGCAGAGAGCAAAGAGGCAGATAGACATCTCGCCCAGAAGAAGGTGCCAGGACGAAAAGGTGCTCGTCCTTTCCGCCCCTAGTCGCCCGGATTGTGGTGCTGTGTTGAAAGCCTTGGCCAGCCAAAGGCTAATGCAGCAAGTGCTTCTCACCTGAAGCACTTGGCTGAGTGAGAGCTGCACACACGGTTTGGACACTGTAAAGCAGCAAGAGAAATGATTGTACCTCGAGCTGAGGAAAATCCCTGCCCAGAACCCTGTGCATGCGTGCACTATAGCCTCTGAAGAGCGGGACAGCTCCAAGCCATCGCTGGGCGTCACTTCTGTCCAGAGCACAGAAGACGAAGAACGAAGCAGCCGGGCACCGGGCTCATGCACTCAGTGCACCGAATTGCCTAAGTTCAGCACAAAGCTGCTTCACAAGCCCAGTCAGCTGAGAATGCTCCGGCTGCTTCCGAGAGTAAGGCGCAGCCCTTGCACTCCATCACACAAGCTGGCCAGAAACAGTTTCTTACAGCCGCACTGTTGCAGAGTCCACGCAGCTTGAGCGCACGCAGAAGGAGGCGTCCAGAAAGAAGGCGTTCTTCAAGTCCCCCTTCTCTAAGCAGCCTTGAAACTGAGCACAGCACACTGCGCCTAGGCAGCTTCTTTCTCCGAGAGACGTGCCCTCCTCACACCATGCACTCTCGCAGCTCCCTTGCCCACTTGCAGCAGCTGCTGCCAAAGAAAAAGGCTCCAGGAGTAGCAGCCACTGCTGGGCTGAACCTTCCCCTTGCCTCACGTCAAGCACCAGAAACTGTCCTCTGCACTCTGTCTTTCCCTTCTCCACCGCATCTACCACTGGCATCTCTGCATCTCCAAGCACGAAGCTAGCAGAATTGCTTCCAGGGAATAGTGGAAGAGAAATAGGTAGCAGCACAAGTAGCCGCGAGTTGAACTTTCTGCTTCCGACTGCTCAAGTGAATCCGCAAACAAGCGAGTGGCAGGCACGCTTCCTCTTGCAGCCTGGGCCATTCGCACAGCAGCCTGCTGCTCTGCCTTCGTTCTTATGCCCTTCGTAGCAGGTCGCGCTTTCGTTTTGCTGGAGACGAACAGTCGTCTGCTTCTCGCCCAGAGAGCGCGGGGCCGGCAGCGAAAGCCTCCAGGCTGCTGCTTCTGCCCAAACACGCCTGGGCTATGCACTTTCTCTCTCGGCGCTGGGTAGCAGCACATTCGCTCTGCCTTGTAGCCTGAATCTTAACGGAAAGCTTCTCGGCTACGTCTGGCCCAGAGCACAGGTTGAGGTCAACGAGCTTCCCCAGAGCTTGCCCCCGAGGCGTGGAAACTTGGATTTGCAGCACCTTTCAGGGGAACTCTTCCTTCCTTTACAGCCTGCACAGCGCCGGCAGATGGCGGTGCTCTCTGCAGCCTTCTTCTCGCTTCCAAGTACCACAGGGCACCTTGCAGCCTTGCAGAGAGGCAAAGAGGCAGATAGACATCTCGCCCAGAAGAAGGTGCCAGGACGAAAAGGTGCTCGTCCTTTCCGCCCCTAGTCGCCCGGATTGTGGTGCTGTGTTGAAAGCCTTGGCCAGCCAAAGGCTAATGCAGCAAGTGCTTCTCTCCTGAAGCACTTGGCTGAGTGAGAGCTGCACACACGGTTTGGACACTGTAAAGCAGCAAGAGAAATGATTGTACCTCGAGCTGAGGAAAATCCCTGCCCAGAACCCTGTGCATGCGTGCACTATAGCCTCTGAAGAGCGGGACAGCTCCAAGCCATCGCTGGGCGTCACTTCTGTCCAGAGCACAGAAGACGAAGAACGAAGCAGCCGGGCACCGGGCTCATGCACTCAGTGCACCGAATTGCCTAAGTTCAGCACAAAGCTGCTTCACAAGCCCAGTCAGCTGAGAATGCTCCGGCTGCTTCCGAGAGGAAGGCGCAGCCCTTGCACTCCATCACACAAGCTGGCCAGAAACAGTTTCTTACAGCCGCACTGTTGCAGAGTCCACGCAGCTTGAGCGCACGCAGAAGGAGGCGTCCAGAAAGAAGGCGTTCTTCAAGTCCCCCTTCTCTAAGCAGCCTTGAAACTGAGCACAGCACACTGCGCCTAGGCAGCTTCTTTCTCCGAGAGACGTGCCCTCCTCACACCATGCACTCTCGCAGCTCCCTTGCCCACTTGCAGCAGCTGCTGCCAAAGAAAAAGGCTCCAGGAGTAGCAGCCACTGCTGGGCTGAACCTTCCCCTTGCCTCACGTCAAGCACCAGAAACTGTCCTCTGCACTCTGTCTTTCCCTTCTCCACCGCATCTACCACTGGCATCTCTGCATCTCCAAGCACGAAGCTAGCAGAATTGCTTCCAGGGAATAGTGGAAGAGAAATAGGTAGCAGCACAAGTAGCCGCGAGTTGCACTTTCTGCTTCCGACTGCTCAAGTGAATCCGCAAACAAGCGAGTGGCAGGCACGCTTCCTCTTGCAGCCTGGGCCATTCGCACAGCAGCCTGCTGCTCTGCCTTCGTTCTTATGCCCTTCGTAGCAGGTCGCGCTTTCGTTTTGCTGGAGACGAACAGTCGTCTGCTTCTCGCCCAGAGAGCGCGGGGCCGGCAGCGAAAGCCTCCAGGCTGCTGCTTCTGCCCAAACACGCCTGGCCTATGCACTTTCTCTCTCGGCGCTGGGTAGCAGCACATTCGCTCTGCCTTGTAGCCTGAATCTTAACGGAAAGCTTCTCGGCTACGTCTGGCCCAGAGCACAGGTTGAGGTCAACGAGCTTCCCCAGAGCTTGCCCCCGAGGCGTGGAAACTTGGATTTGCAGCACCTTTCAGGGGAACTCTTCCTTCCTTTACAGCCTGCACAGCGCCGGCAGATGGCGGTGCTCTCTGCAGCCTTCTTCTCGCTTCCAAGTACCACAGGGCACCTGGCAGCCTTGCAGAGAGCAAAGAGGCAGATAGACATCTCGCCCAGAAGAAGGTGCCAGGACGAAAAGGTGCTCGTCCTTTCCGCCCCTAGTCGCCCGGATTGTGGTGCTGTGTTGAAAGCCTTGGCCAGCCAAAGGCTAATGCAGCAAGTGCTTCTCTCCTGAAGCACTTGGCTGAGTGAGAGCTGCACACACGGTTTGGACACTGTAAAGCAGCAAGAGAAATGATTGTACCTCGAGCTGAGGAAAATCCCTGCCCAGAACCCTGTGCATGCGTGCACTATAGCCTCTGAAGAGCGGGACAGCTCCAAGCCATCGCTGGGCGTCACTTCTGTCCAGAGCACAGAAGACGAAGAACGAAGCAGCCGGGCACCGGGCTCATGCACTCAGTGCACCGAATTGCCTAAGTTCAGCACAAAGCTGCTTCACAAGCCCAGTCAGCTGAGAATGCTCCGGCTGCTTCCGAGAGGAAGGCGCAGCCCTTGCACTCCATCACACAAGCTGGCCAGAAACAGTTTCTTACAGCCGCACTGTTGCAGAGTCCACGCAGCTTGAGCGCACGCAGAAGGAGGCGTCCAGAAAGAAGGCGTTCTTCAAGTCCCCCTTCTCTAAGCAGCCTTGAAACTGAGCACAGCACACTGCGCCTAGGCAGCTTCTTTCTCCGAGAGACGTGCCCTCCTCACACCATGCACTCTCGCAGCTCCCTTGCCCACTTGCAGCAGCTGCTGCCAAAGAAAAAGGCTCCAGGAGTAGCAGCCACTGCTGGGCTGAACCTTCCCCTTGCCTCACGTCAAGCACCAGAAACTGTCCTCTGCACTCTGTCTTTCCCTTCTCCACCGCATCTACCACTGGCATCTCTGCATCTCCAAGCACGAAGCTAGCAGAATTGCTTCCAGGGAATAGTGGAAGAGAAATAGGTAGCAGCACAAGTAGCCGCGAGTTGCACTTTCTGCTTCCGACTGCTCAAGTGAATCCGCAAACAAGCGAGTGGCAGGCACGCTTCCTCTTGCAGCCTGGGCCATTCGCACAGCAGCCTGCTGCTCTGCCTTCGTTCTTATGCCCTTCGTAGCAGGTCGCGCTTTCGTTTTGCTGGAGACGAACAGTCGTCTGCTTCTCGCCCAGAGAGCGCGGGGCCGGCAGCGAAAGCCTCCAGGCTGCTGCTTCTGCCCAAACACGCCTGGGCTATGCACTTTCTCTCTCGGCGCTGGGTAGCAGCACATTCGCTCTGCCTTGTAGCCTGAATCTTAACGGAAAGCTTCTCGGCTACGTCTGGCACAGAGCACAGGTTGAGGTCAACGAGCTTCCCCAGAGCTTGCCCCCGAGGCGTGGAAACTTGGATTTGCAGCACCTTTCAGGGGAACTCTTCCTTCCTTTACAGCCTGCACAGCGCCGGCAGATGGCGGTGCTCTCTGCAGCCTTCTTCTCGCTTCCAAGTACCACAGGGCACCTTGCAGCCTTGCAGAGAGGCAAAGAGGCAGATAGACATCTCGCCCAGAAGAAGGTGCCAGGACGAAAAGGTGCTCGTCCTTTCCGCCCCTAGTCGCCCGGATTGTGGTGCTGTGTTGAAAGCCTTGGCCAGCCAAAGGCTAATGCAGCAAGTGCTTCTCTCCTGAAGCACTTGGCTGAGTGAGAGCTGCACACACGGTTTGGACACTGTAAAGCAGCAAGAGAAATGATTGTACCTCGAGCTGAGGAAAATCCCTGCCCAGAACCCTGTGCATGCGTGCACTATAGCCTCTGAAGAGCGGGACAGCTCCAAGCCATCGCTGGGCGTCACTTCTGTCCAGAGCACAGAAGACGAAGAACGAAGCAGCCGGGCACCGGGCTCATGCACTCAGTGCACCGAATTGCCTAAGTTCAGCACAAAGCTGCTTCACAAGCCCAGTCAGCTGAGAATGCTCCGGCTGCTTCCGAGAGGAAGGCGCAGCCCTTGCACTCCATCACACAAGCTGGCCAGAAACAGTTTCTTACAGCCGCACTGTTGCAGAGTCCACGCAGCTTGAGCGCACGCAGAAGGAGGCGTCCAGAAAGAAGGCGTTCTTCAAGTCCCCCTTCTCTAAGCAGCCTTGAAACTGAGCACAGCACACTGCGCCTAGGCAGCTTCTTTCTCCGAGAGACGTGCCCTCCTCACACCATGCACTCTCGCAGCTCCCTTGCCCACTTGCAGCAGCTGCTGCCAAAGAAAAAGGCTCCAGGAGTAGCAGCCACTGCTGGGCTGAACCTTCCCCTTGCCTCACGTCAAGCACCAGAAACTGTCCTCTGCACTCTGTCTTTCCCTTCTCCACCGCATCTACCACTGGCATCTCTGCATCTCCAAGCACGAAGCTAGCAGAATTGCTTCCAGGGAATAGTGGAAGAGAAATAGGTAGCAGCACAAGTAGCCGCGAGTTGCACTTTCTGCTTCCGACTGCTCAAGTGAATCCGCAAACAAGCGAGTGGCAGGCACGCTTCCTCTTGCAGCCTGGGCCATTCGCACAGCAGCCTGCTGCTCTGCCTTCGTTCTTATGCCCTTCGTAGCAGGTCGCGCTTTCGTTTTGCTGGAGACGAACAGTCGTCTGCTTCTCGCCCAGAGAGCGCGGGGCCGGCAGCGAAAGCCTCCAGGCTGCTGCTTCTGCCCAAACACGCCTGGCCTATGCACTTTCTCTCTCGGCGCTGGGTAGCAGCACATTCGCTCTGCCTTGTAGCCTGAATCTTAACGGAAAGCTTCTCGGCTACGTCTGGCCCAGAGCACAGGTTGAGGTCAACGAGCTTCCCCAGAGCTTGCCCCCGAGGCGTGGAAACTTGGATTTGCAGCACCTTTCAGGGGAACTCTTCCTTCCTTTACAGCCTGCACAGCGCCGGCAGATGGCGGTGCTCTCTGCAGCCTTCTTCTCGCTTCCAAGTACCACAGGGCACCTTGCAGCCTTGCAGAGAGGCAAAGAGGCAGATAGACATCTCGCCCAGAAGAAGGTGCCAGGACGAAAAGGTGCTCGTCCTTTCCGCCCCTAGTCGCCCGGATTGTGGTGCTGTGTTGAAAGCCTTGGCCAGCCAAAGGCTAATGCAGCAAGTGCTTCTCTCCTGAAGCACTTGGCTGAGTGAGAGCTGCACACACGGTTTGGACACTGTAAAGCAGCAAGAGAAATGATTGTACCTCGAGCTGAGGAAAATCCCTGCCCAGAACCCTGTGCATGCGTGCACTATAGCCTCTGAAGAGCGGGACAGCTCCAAGCCATCGCTGGGCGTCACTTCTGTCCAGAGCACAGAAGACGAAGAACGAAGCAGCCGGGCACCGGGCTCATGCACTCAGTGCACCGAATTGCCTAAGTTCAGCACAAAGCTGCTTCACAAGCCCAGTCAGCTGAGAATGCTCCGGCTGCTTCCGAGAGTAAGGCGCAGCCCTTGCACTCCATCACACAAGCTGGCCAGAAACAGTTTCTTACAGCCGCACTGTTGCAGAGTCCACGCAGCTTGAGCGCACGCAGAAGGAGGCGTCCAGAAAGAAGGCGTTCTTCAAGTCCCCCTTCTCTAAGCAGCCTTGAAACTGAGCACAGCACACTGCGCCTAGGCAGCTTCTTTCTCCGAGAGACGTGCCCTCCTCACACCATGCACTCTCGCAGCTCCCTTGCCCACTTGCAGCAGCTGCTGCCAAAGAAAAAGGCTCCAGGAGTAGCAGCCACTGCTGGGCTGAACCTTCCCCTTGCCTCACGTCAAGCACCAGAAACTGTCCTCTGCACTCTGTCTTTCCCTTCTCCACCGCATCTACCACTGGCATCTCTGCATCTCCAAGCACGAAGCTAGCAGAATTGCTTCCAGGGAATAGTGGAAGAGAAATAGGTAGCAGCACAAGTAGCCGCGAGTTGCACTTTCTGCTTCCGACTGCTCAAGTGAATCCGCAAACAAGCGAGTGGCAGGCACGCTTCCTCTTGCAGCCTGGGCCATTCGCACAGCAGCCTGCTGCTCTGCCTTCGTTCTTATGCCCTTCGTAGCAGGTCGCGCTTTCGTTTTGCTGGAGACGAACAGTCGTCTGCTTCTCGCCCAGAGAGCGCGGGGCCGGCAGCGAAAGCCTCCAGGCTGCTGCTTCTGCCCAAACACGCCTGGGCTATGCACTTTCTCTCTCGGCGCTGGGTAGCAGCACATTCGCTCTGCCTTGTAGCCTGAATCTTAACGGAAAGCTTCTCGGCTACGTCTGGCCCAGAGCACAGGTTGAGGTCAACGAGCTTCCCCAGAGCTTGCCCCCGAGGCGTGGAAACTTGGATTTGCAGCACCTTTCAGGGGTACTCTTCCTTCCTTTACAGCCTGCACAGCGCCGGCAGATGGCGGTGCTCTCTGCAGCCTTCTTCTCGCTTCCAAGTACCACAGGGCACCTTGCAGCCTTGCAGAGAGGCAAAGAGGCAGATAGACATCTCGCCCAGAAGAAGGTGCCAGGACGAAAAGGTGCTCGTCCTTTCCGCCCCTAGTCGCCCGGATTGTGGTGCTGTGTTGAAAGCCTTGGCCAGCCAAAGGCTAATGCAGCAAGTGCTTCTCTCCTGAAGCACTTGGCTGAGTGAGAGCTGCACACACGGTTTGGACACTGTAAAGCAGCAAGAGAAATGATTGTACCTCGAGCTGAGGAAAATCCCTGCCCAGAACCCTGTGCATGCGTGCACTATAGCCTCTGAAGAGCGGGACAGCTCCAAGCCATCGCTGGGCGTCACTTCTGTCCAGAGCACAGAAGACGAAGAACGAAGCAGCCGGGCACCGGGCTCATGCACTCAGTGCACCGAATTGCCTAAGTTCAGCACAAAGCTGCTTCACAAGCCCAGTCAGCTGAGAATGCTCCGGCTGCTTCCGAGAGTAAGGCGCAGCCCTTGCACTCCATCACACAAGCTGGCCAGAAACAGTTTCTTACAGCCGCACTGTTGCAGAGTCCACGCAGCTTGAGCGCACGCAGAAGGAGGCGTCCAGAAAGAAGGCGTTCTTCAAGTCCCCCTTCTCTAAGCAGCCTTGAAACTGAGCACAGCACACTGCGCCTAGGCAGCTTCTTTCTCCGAGAGACGTGCCCTCCTCACACCATGCACTCTCGCAGCTCCCTTGCCCACTTGCAGCAGCTGCTGCCAAAGAAAAAGGCTCCAGGAGTAGCAGCCACTGCTGGGCTGAACCTTCCCCTTGCCTCACGTCAAGCACCAGAAACTGTCCTCTGCACTCTGTCTTTCCCTTCTCCACCGCATCTACCACTGGCATCTCTGCATCTCCAAGCACGAAGCTAGCAGAATTGCTTCCAGGGAATAGTGGAAGAGAAATAGGTAGCAGCACAAGTAGCCGCGAGTTGCACTTTCTGCTTCCGACTGCTCAAGTGAATCCGCAAACAAGCGAGTGGCAGGCACGCTTCCTCTTGCAGCCTGGGCCATTCGCACAGCAGCCTGCTGCTCTGCCTTCGTTCTTATGCCCTTCGTAGCAGGTCGCGCTTTCGTTTTGCTGGAGACGAACAGTCGTCTGCTTCTCGCCCAGAGAGCGCGGGGCCGGCAGCGAAAGCCTCCAGGCTGCTGCTTCTGCCCAAACACACCTGGGCTATGCACTTTCTCTCTCGGCGCTGGGTAGCAGCACATTCGCTCTGCCTTGTAGCCTGAATCTTAACGGAAAGCTTCTCGGCTACGTCTGGCCCAGAGCACAGGTTGAGGTCAACGAGCTTCCCCAGAGCTTGCCCCCGAGGCGTGGAAACTTGGATTTGCAGCACCTTTCAGGGGTACTCTTCCTTCCTTTACAGCCTGCACAGCGCCGGCAGATGGCGGTGCTCTCTGCAGCCTTCTTCTCGCTTCCAAGTACCACAGGGCACCTTGCAGCCTTGCAGAGAGCAAAGAGGCGGATAGACATCTCGCCCAGAAGAAGGTGCCAGGACGAAAAGGTGCTCGTCCTTTCCGCCCCTAGTCGCCCGGATTGTGGTGCTGTGTTGAAAGCCTTGGCCAGCCAAAGGCTAATGCAGCAAGTGCTTCTCTCCTGAAGCACTTGGCTGAGTGAGAGCTGCACACACGGTTTGGACACTGTAAAGCAGCAAGAGAAATGATTGTACCTCGAGCTGAGGAAAATCCCTGCCCAGAACCCTGTGCATGCGTGCACTATAGCCTCTGAAGAGCGGGACAGCTCCAAGCCATCGCTGGGCGTCACTTCTGTCCAGAGCACAGAAGACGAAGAACGAAGCAGCCGGGCACCGGGCTCATGCACTCAGTGCACCGAATTGCCTAAGTTCAGCACAAAGCTGCTTCACAAGCCCAGTCAGCTGAGAATGCTCCGGCTGCTTCCGAGAGTAAGGCGCAGCCCTTGCACTCCATCACACAAGCTGGCCAGAAACAGTTTCTTACAGCCGCACTGTTGCAGAGTCCACGCAGCTTGAGCGCACGCAGAAGGAGGCGTCCAGAAAGAAGGCGTTCTTCAAGTCCCCCTTCTCTAAGCAGCCTTGAAACTTAGCACAGCACACTGCGCCTAGGCAGCTTCTTTCTCCGAGAGACGTGCCCTCCTCACACCATGCACTCTCGCAGCTCCCTTGCCCACTTGCAGCAGCTGCTGCCAAAGAAAAAGGCTCCAGGAGTAGCAGCCACTGCTGGGCTGAACCTTCCCCTTGCCTCACGTCAAGCACCAGAAACTGTCCTCTGCACTCTGTCTTTCCCTTCTCCACCGCATCTACCACTGGCATCTCTGCATCTCCAAGCACGAAGCTAGCAGAATTGCTTCCAGGGAATAGTGGAAGAGAAATAGGTAGCAGCACAAGTAGCCGCGAGTTGCACTTTCTGCTTCCGACTGCTCAAGTGAATCCGCAAACAAGCGAGTGGCAGGCACGCTTCCTCTTGCAGCCTGGGCCATTCGCACAGCAGCCTGCTGCTCTGCCTTCGTTCTTATGCCCTTCGTAGCAGGTCGCGCTTTCGTTTTGCTGGAGACGAACAGTCGTCTGCTTCTCGCCCAGAGAGCGCGGGGCCGGCAGCGAAAGCCTCCAGGCTGCTGCTTCTGCCCAAACACGCCTGGGCTATGCACTTTCTCTCTCGGCGCTGGGTAGCAGCACATTCGCTCTGCCTTGTAGCCTGAATCTTAACGGAAAGCTTCTCGGCTACGTCTGGCCCAGAGCACAGGTTGAGGTCAACGAGCTTCCCCAGAGCTTGCCCCCGAGGCGTGGAAACTTGGATTTGCAGCACCTTTCAGGGGAACTCTTCCTTCCTTTACAGCCTGCACAGCGCCGGCAGATGGCGGTGCTCTCTGCAGCCTTCTTCTCGCTTCCAAGTACCACAGGGCACCTTGCAGCCTTGCAGAGAGCAAAGAGGCAGATAGACATCTCGCCCAGAAGAAGGTGCCAGGACGAAAAGGTGCTCGTCCTTTCCGCCCCTAGTCGCCCGGATTGTGGTGCTGTGTTGAAAGCCTTGGCCAGCCAAAGGCTAATGCAGCAAGTGCTTCTCTCCTGAAGCACTTGGCTGAGTGAGAGCTGCACACACGGTTTGGACACTGTAAAGCAGCAAGAGAAATGATTGTACCTCGAGCTGAGGAAAATCCCTGCCCAGAACCCTGTGCATGCGTGCACTATAGCCTCTGAAGAGCGGGACAGCTCCAAGCCATCGCTGGGCGTCACTTCTGTCCAGAGCACAGAAGACGAAGAACGAAGCAGCCGGGCACCGGGCTCATGCACTCAGTGCACCGAATTGCCTAAGTTCAGCACAAAGCTGCTTCACAAGCCCAGTCAGCTGAGAATGCTCCGGCTGCTTCCGAGAGGAAGGCGCAGCCCTTGCACTCCATCACACAAGCTGGCCAGAAACAGTTTCTTACAGCCGCACTGTTGCAGAGTCCACGCAGCTTGAGCGCACGCAGAAGGAGGCGTCCAGAAAGAAGGCGTTCTTCAAGTCCCCCTTCTCTAAGCAGCCTTGAAACTGAGCACAGCACACTGCGCCTAGGCAGCTTCTTTCTCCGAGAGACGTGCCCTCCTCACACCATGCACTCTCGCAGCTCCCTTGCCCACTTGCAGCAGCTGCTGCCAAAGAAAAAGGCTCCAGGAGTAGCAGCCACTGCTGGGCTGAACCTTCCCCTTGCCTCACGTCAAGCACCAGAAACTGTCCTCTGCACTCTGTCTTTCCCTTCTCCACCGCATCTACCACTGGCATCTCTGCATCTCCAAGCACGAAGCTAGCAGAATTGCTTCCAGGGAATAGTGGAAGAGAAATAGGTAGCAGCACAAGTAGCCGCGAGTTGCACTTTCTGCTTCCGACTGCTCAAGTGAATCCGCAAACAAGCGAGTGGCAGGCACGCTTCCTCTTGCAGCCTGGGCCATTCGCACAGCAGCCTGCTGCTCTGCCTTCGTTCTTATGCCCTTCGTAGCAGGTCGCGCTTTCGTTTTGCTGGAGACGAACAGTCGTCTGCTTCTCGCCCAGAGAGCGCGGGGCCGGCAGCGAAAGCCTCCAGGCTGCTGCTTCTGCCCAAACACGCCTGGCCTATGCACTTTCTCTCTCGGCGCTGGGTAGCAGCACATTCGCTCTGCCTTGTAGCCTGAATCTTAACGGAAAGCTTCTCGGCTACGTCTGGCCCAGAGCACAGGTTGAGGTCAACGAGCTTCCCCAGAGCTTGCCCCCGAGGCGTGGAAACTTGGATTTGCAGCACCTTTCAGGGGAACTCTTCCTTCCTTTACAGCCTGCACAGCGCCGGCAGATGGCGGTGCTCTCTGCAGCCTTCTTCTCGCTTCCAAGTACCACAGGGCACCTTGCAGCCTTGCAGAGAGGCAAAGAGGCAGATAGACATCTCGCCCAGAAGAAGGTGCCAGGACGAAAAGGTGCTCGTCCTTTCCGCCCCTAGTCGCCCGGATTGTGGTGCTGTGTTGAAAGCCTTGGCCAGCCAAAGGCTAATGCAGCAAGTGCTTCTCTCCTGAAGCACTTGGCTGAGTGAGAGCTGCACACACGGTTTGGACACTGTAAAGCAGCAAGAGAAATGATTGTACCTCGAGCTGAGGAAAATCCCTGCCCAGAACCCTGTGCATGCGTGCACTATAGCCTCTGAAGAGCGGGACAGCTCCAAGCCATCGCTGGGCGTCACTTCTGTCCAGAGCACAGAAGACGAAGAACGAAGCAGCCGGGCACCGGGCTCATGCACTCAGTGCACCGAATTGCCTAAGTTCAGCACAAAGCTGCTTCACAAGCCCAGTCAGCTGAGAATGCTCCGGCTGCTTCCGAGAGTAAGGCGCAGCCCTTGCACTCCATCACACAAGCTGGCCAGAAACAGTTTCTTACAGCCGCACTGTTGCAGAGTCCACGCAGCTTGAGCGCACGCAGAAGGAGGCGTCCAGAAAGAAGGCGTTCTTCAAGTCCCCCTTCTCTAAGCAGCCTTGAAACTGAGCACAGCACACTGCGCCTAGGCAGCTTCTTTCTCCGAGAGACGTGCCCTCCTCACACCATGCACTCTCGCAGCTCCCTTGCCCACTTGCAGCAGCTGCTGCCAAAGAAAAAGGCTCCAGGAGTAGCAGCCACTGCTGGGCTGAACCTTCCCCTTGCCTCACGTCAAGCACCAGAAACTGTCCTCTGCACTCTGTCTTTCCCTTCTCCACCGCATCTACCACTGGCATCTCTGCATCTCCAAGCACGAAGCTAGCAGAATTGCTTCCAGGGAATAGTGGAAGAGAAATAGGTAGCAGCACAAGTAGCCGCGAGTTGCACTTTCTGCTTCCGACTGCTCAAGTGAATCCGCAAACAAGCGAGTGGCAGGCACGCTTCCTCTTGCAGCCTGGGCCATTCGCACAGCAGCCTGCTGCTCTGCCTTCGTTCTTATGCCCTTCGTAGCAGGTCGCGCTTTCGTTTTGCTGGAGACGAACAGTCGTCTGCTTCTCGCCCAGAGAGCGCGGGGCCGGCAGCGAAAGCCTCCAGGCTGCTGCTTCTGCCCAAACACGCCTGGGCTATGCACTTTCTCTCTCGGCGCTGGGTAGCAGCACATTCGCTCTGCCTTGTAGCCTGAATCTTAACGGAAAGCTTCTCGGCTACGTCTGGCCCAGAGCACAGGTTGAGGTCAACGAGCTTCCCCAGAGCTTGCCCCCGAGGCGTGGAAACTTGGATTTGCAGCACCTTTCAGGGGTACTCTTCCTTCCTTTACAGCCTGCACAGCGCCGGCAGATGGCGGTGCTCTCTGCAGCCTTCTTCTCGCTTCCAAGTACCACAGGGCACCTTGCAGCCTTGCAGAGAGGCAAAGAGGCAGATAGACATCTCGCCCAGAAGAAGGTGCCAGGACGAAAAGGTGCTCGTCCTTTCCGCCCCTAGTCGCCCGGATTGTGGTGCTGTGTTGAAAGCCTTGGCCAGCCAAAGGCTAATGCAGCAAGTGCTTCTCTCCTGAAGCACTTGGCTGAGTGAGAGCTGCACACACGGTTTGGACACTGTAAAGCAGCAAGAGAAATGATTGTACCTCGAGCTGAGGAAAATCCCTGCCCAGAACCCTGTGCATGCGTGCACTATAGCCTCTGAAGAGCGGGACAGCTCCAAGCCATCGCTGGGCGTCACTTCTGTCCAGAGCACAGAAGACGAAGAACGAAGCAGCCGGGCACCGGGCTCATGCACTCAGTGCACCGAATTGCCTAAGTTCAGCACAAAGCTGCTTCACAAGCCCAGTCAGCTGAGAATGCTCCGGCTGCTTCCGAGAGTAAGGCGCAGCCCTTGCACTCCATCACACAAGCTGGCCAGAAACAGTTTCTTACAGCCGCACTGTTGCAGAGTCCACGCAGCTTGAGCGCACGCAGAAGGAGGCGTCCAGAAAGAAGGCGTTCTTCAAGTCCCCCTTCTCTAAGCAGCCTTGAAACTGAGCACAGCACACTGCGCCTAGGCAGCTTCTTTCTCCGAGAGACGTGCCCTCCTCACACCATGCACTCTCGCAGCTCCCTTGCCCACTTGCAGCAGCTGCTGCCAAAGAAAAAGGCTCCAGGAGTAGCAGCCACTGCTGGGCTGAACCTTCCCCTTGCCTCACGTCAAGCACCAGAAACTGTCCTCTGCACTCTGTCTTTCCCTTCTCCACCGCATCTACCACTGGCATCTCTGCATCTCCAAGCACGAAGCTAGCAGAATTGCTTCCAGGGAATAGTGGAAGAGAAATAGGTAGCAGCACAAGTAGCCGCGAGTTGCACTTTCTGCTTCCGACTGCTCAAGTGAATCCGCAAACAAGCGAGTGGCAGGCACGCTTCCTCTTGCAGCCTGGGCCATTCGCACAGCAGCCTGCTGCTCTGCCTTCGTTCTTATGCCCTTCGTAGCAGGTCGCGCTTTCGTTTTGCTGGAGACGAACAGTCGTCTGCTTCTCGCCCAGAGAGCGCGGGGCCGGCAGCGAAAGCCTCCAGGCTGCTGCTTCTGCCCAAACACGCCTGGGCTATGCACTTTCTCTCTCGGCGCTGGGTAGCAGCACATTCGCTCTGCCTTGTAGCCTGAATCTTAACGGAAAGCTTCTCGGCTACGTCTGGCCCAGAGCACAGGTTGAGGTCAACGAGCTTCCCCAGAGCTTGCCCCCGAGGCGTGGAAACTTGGATTTGCAGCACCTTTCAGGGGTACTCTTCCTTCCTTTACAGCCTGCACAGCGCCGGCAGATGGCGGTGCTCTCTGCAGCCTTCTTCTCGCTTCCAAGTACCACAGGGCACCTTGCAGCCTTGCAGAGAGCAAAGAGGCGGATAGACATCTCGCCCAGAAGAAGGTGCCAGGACGAAAAGGTGCTCGTCCTTTCCGCCCCTAGTCGCCCGGATTGTGGTGCTGTGTTGAAAGCCTTGGCCAGCCAAAGGCTAATGCAGCAAGTGCTTCTCTCCTGAAGCACTTGGCTGAGTGAGAGCTGCACACACGGTTTGGACACTGTAAAGCAGCAAGAGAAATGATTGTACCTCGAGCTGAGGAAAATCCCTGCCCAGAACCCTGTGCATGCGTGCACTATAGCCTCTGAAGAGCGGGACAGCTCCAAGCCATCGCTGGGCGTCACTTCTGTCCAGAGCACAGAAGACGAAGAACGAAGCAGCCGGGCACCGGGCTCATGCACTCAGTGCACCGAATTGCCTAAGTTCAGCACAAAGCTGCTTCACAAGCCCAGTCAGCTGAGAATGCTCCGGCTGCTTCCGAGAGTAAGGCGCAGCCCTTGCACTCCATCACACAAGCTGGCCAGAAACAGTTTCTTACAGCCGCACTGTTGCAGAGTCCACGCAGCTTGAGCGCACGCAGAAGGAGGCGTCCAGAAAGAAGGCGTTCTTCAAGTCCCCCTTCTCTAAGCAGCCTTGAAACTTAGCACAGCACACTGCGCCTAGGCAGCTTCTTTCTCCGAGAGACGTGCCCTCCTCACACCATGCACTCTCGCAGCTCCCTTGCCCACTTGCAGCAGCTGCTGCCAAAGAAAAAGGCTCCAGGAGTAGCAGCCACTGCTGGGCTGAACCTTCCCCTTGCCTCACGTCAAGCACCAGAAACTGTCCTCTGCACTCTGTCTTTCCCTTCTCCACCGCATCTACCACTGGCATCTCTGCATCTCCAAGCACGAAGCTAGCAGAATTGCTTCCAGGGAATAGTGGAAGAGAAATAGGTAGCAGCACAAGTAGCCGCGAGTTGCACTTTCTGCTTCCGACTGCTCAAGTGAATCCGCAAACAAGCGAGTGGCAGGCACGCTTCCTCTTGCAGCCTGGGCCATTCGCACAGCAGCCTGCTGCTCTGCCTTCGTTCTTATGCCCTTCGTAGCAGGTCGCGCTTTCGTTTTGCTGGAGACGAACAGTCGTCTGCTTCTCGCCCAGAGAGCGCGGGGCCGGCAGCGAAAGCCTCCAGGCTGCTGCTTCTGCCCAAACACGCCTGGCCTATGCACTTTCTCTCTCGGCGCTGGGTAGCAGCACATTCGCTCTGCCTTGTAGCCTGAATCTTAACGGAAAGCTTCTCGGCTACGTCTGGCCCAGAGCACAGGTTGAGGTCAACGAGCTTCCCCAGAGCTTGCCCCCGAGGCGTGGAAACTTGGATTTGCAGCACCTTTCAGGGGAACTCTTCCTTCCTTTACAGCCTGCACAGCGCCGGCAGATGGCGGTGCTCTCTGCAGCCTTCTTCTCGCTTCCAAGTACCACAGGGCACCTTGCAGCCTTGCAGAGAGCAAAGAGGCAGATAGACATCTCGCCCAGAAGAAGGTGCCAGGACGAAAAGGTGCTCGTCCTTTCCGCCCCTAGTCGCCCGGATTGTGGTGCTGTGTTGAAAGCCTTGGCCAGCCAAAGGCTAATGCAGCAAGTGCTTCTCTCCTGAAGCACTTGGCTGAGTGAGAGCTGCACACACGGTTTGGACACTGTAAAGCAGCAAGAGAAATGATTGTACCTCGAGCTGAGGAAAATCCCTGCCCAGAACCCTGTGCATGCGTGCACTATAGCCTCTGAAGAGCGGGACAGCTCCAAGCCATCGCTGGGCGTCACTTCTGTCCAGAGCACAGAAGACGAAGAACGAAGCAGCCGGGCACCGGGCTCATGCACTCAGTGCACCGAATTGCCTAAGTTCAGCACAAAGCTGCTTCACAAGCCCAGTCAGCTGAGAATGCTCCGGCTGCTTCCGAGAGGAAGGCGCAGCCCTTGCACTCCATCACACAAGCTGGCCAGAAACAGTTTCTTACAGCCGCACTGTTGCAGAGTCCACGCAGCTTGAGCGCACGCAGAAGGAGGCGTCCAGAAAGAAGGCGTTCTTCAAGTCCCCCTTCTCTAAGCAGCCTTGAAACTGAGCACAGCACACTGCGCCTAGGCAGCTTCTTTCTCCGAGAGACGTGCCCTCCTCACACCATGCACTCTCGCAGCTCCCTTGCCCACTTGCAGCAGCTGCTGCCAAAGAAAAAGGCTCCAGGAGTAGCAGCCACTGCTGGGCTGAACCTTCCCCTTGCCTCACGTCAAGCACCAGAAACTGTCCTCTGCACTCTGTCTTTCCCTTCTCCACCGCATCTACCACTGGCATCTCTGCATCTCCAAGCACGAAGCTAGCAGAATTGCTTCCAGGGAATAGTGGAAGAGAAATAGGTAGCAGCACAAGTAGCCGCGAGTTGCACTTTCTGCTTCCGACTGCTCAAGTGAATCCGCAAACAAGCGAGTGGCAGGCACGCTTCCTCTTGCAGCCTGGGCCATTCGCACAGCAGCCTGCTGCTCTGCCTTCGTTCTTATGCCCTTCGTAGCAGGTCGCGCTTTCGTTTTGCTGGAGACGAACAGTCGTCTGCTTCTCGCCCAGAGAGCGCGGGGCCGGCAGCGAAAGCCTCCAGGCTGCTGCTTCTGCCCAAACACGCCTGGGCTATGCACTTTCTCTCGGCGCTGGGTAGCAGCACATTCGCTCTGCCTTGTAGCCTGAATCTTAACGGAAAGCTTCTCGGCTACGTCTGGCCCAGAGCACAGGTTGAGGTCAACGAGCTTCCCCAGAGCTTGCCCCCGAGGCGTGGAAACTTGGATTTGCAGCACCTTTCAGGGGAACTCTTCCTTCCTTTACAGCCTGCACAGCGCCGGCAGATGGCGGTGCTCTCTGCAGCCTTCTTCTCGCTTCCAAGTACCACAGGGCACCTTGCAGCCTTGCAGAGAGGCAAAGAGGCAGATAGACATCTCGCCCAGAAGAAGGTGCCAGGACGAAAAGGTGCTCGTCCTTTCCGCCCCTAGTCGCCCGGATTGTGGTGCTGTGTTGAAAGCCTTGGCCAGCCAAAGGCTAATGCAGCAAGTGCTTCTCTCCTGAAGCACTTGGCTGAGTGAGAGCTGCACACACGGTTTGGACACTGTAAAGCAGCAAGAGAAATGATTGTACCTCGAGCTGAGGAAAATCCCTGCCCAGAACCCTGTGCATGCGTGCACTATAGCCTCTGAAGAGCGGGACAGCTCCAAGCCATCGCTGGGCGTCACTTCTGTCCAGAGCACAGAAGACGAAGAACGAAGCAGCCGGGCACCGGGCTCATGCACTCAGTGCACCGAATTGCCTAAGTTCAGCACAAAGCTGCTTCACAAGCCCAGTCAGCTGAGAATGCTCCGGCTGCTTCCGAGAGGAAGGCGCAGCCCTTGCACTCCATCACACAAGCTGGCCAGAAACAGTTTCTTACAGCCGCACTGTTGCAGAGTCCACGCAGCTTGAGCGCACGCAGAAGGAGGCGTCCAGAAAGAAGGCGTTCTTCAAGTCCCCCTTCTCTAAGCAGCCTTGAAACTGAGCACAGCACACTGCGCCTAGGCAGCTTCTTTCTCCGAGAGACGTGCCCTCCTCACACCATGCACTCTCGCAGCTCCCTTGCCCACTTGCAGCAGCTGCTGCCAAAGAAAAAGGCTCCAGGAGTAGCAGCCACTGCTGGGCTGAACCTTCCCCTTGCCTCACGTCAAGCACCAGAAACTGTCCTCTGCACTCTGTCTTTCCCTTCTCCACCGCATCTACCACTGGCATCTCTGCATCTCCAAGCACGAAGCTAGCAGAATTGCTTCCAGGGAATAGTGGAAGAGAAATAGGTAGCAGCACAAGTAGCCGCGAGTTGCACTTTCTGCTTCCGACTGCTCAAGTGAATCCGCAAACAAGCGAGTGGCAGGCACGCTTCCTCTTGCAGCCTGGGCCATTCGCACAGCAGCCTGCTGCTCTGCCTTCGTTCTTATGCCCTTCGTAGCAGGTCGCGCTTTCGTTTTGCTGGAGACGAACAGTCGTCTGCTTCTCGCCCAGAGAGCGCGGGGCCGGCAGCGAAAGCCTCCAGGCTGCTGCTTCTGCCCAAACACGCCTGGCCTATGCACTTTCTCTCTCGGCGCTGGGTAGCAGCACATTCGCTCTGCCTTGTAGCCTGAATCTTAACGGAAAGCTTCTCGGCTACGTCTGGCACAGAGCACAGGTTGAGGTCAACGAGCTTCCCCAGAGCTTGCCCCCGAGGCGTGGAAACTTGGATTTGCAGCACCTTTCAGGGGTACTCTTCCTTCCTTTACAGCCTGCACAGCGCCGGCAGATGGCGGTGCTCTCTGCAGCCTTCTTCTCGCTTCCAAGTACCACAGGGCACCTTGCAGCCTTGCAGAGAGGCAAAGAGGCAGATAGACATCTCGCCCAGAAGAAGGTGCCAGGACGAAAAGGTGCTCGTCCTTTCCGCCCCTAGTCGCCCGGATTGTGGTGCTGTGTTGAAAGCCTTGGCCAGCCAAAGGCTAATGCAGCAAGTGCTTCTCTCCTGAAGCACTTGGCTGAGTGAGAGCTGCACACACGGTTTGGACACTGTAAAGCAGCAAGAGAAATGATTGTACCTCGAGCTGAGGAAAATCCCTGCCCAGAACCCTGTGCATGCGTGCACTATAGCCTCTGAAGAGCGGGACAGCTCCAAGCCATCGCTGGGCGTCACTTCTGTCCAGAGCACAGAAGACGAAGAACGAAGCAGCCGGGCACCGGGCTCATGCACTCAGTGCACCGAATTGCCTAAGTTCAGCACAAAGCTGCTTCACAAGCCCAGTCAGCTGAGAATGCTCCGGCTGCTTCCGAGAGGAAGGCGCAGCCCTTGCACTCCATCACACAAGCTGGCCAGAAACAGTTTCTTACAGCCGCACTGTTGCAGAGTCCACGCAGCTTGAGCGCACGCAGAAGGAGGCGTCCAGAAAGAAGGCGTTCTTCAAGTCCCCCTTCTCTAAGCAGCCTTGAAACTGAGCACAGCACACTGCGCCTAGGCAGCTTCTTTCTCCGAGAGACGTGCCCTCCTCACACCATGCACTCTCGCAGCTCCCTTGCCCACTTGCAGCAGCTGCTGCCAAAGAAAAAGGCTCCAGGAGTAGCAGCCACTGCTGGGCTGAACCTTCCCCTTGCCTCACGTCAAGCACCAGAAACTGTCCTCTGCACTCTGTCTTTCCCTTCTCCACCGCATCTACCACTGGCATCTCTGCATCTCCAAGCACGAAGCTAGCAGAATTGCTTCCAGGGAATAGTGGAAGAGAAATAGGTAGCAGCACAAGTAGCCGCGAGTTGCACTTTCTGCTTCCGACTGCTCAAGTGAATCCGCAAACAAGCGAGTGGCAGGCACGCTTCCTCTTGCAGCCTGGGCCATTCGCACAGCAGCCTGCTGCTCTGCCTTCGTTCTTATGCCCTTCGTAGCAGGTCGCGCTTTCGTTTTGCTGGAGACGAACAGTCGTCTGCTTCTCGCCCAGAGAGCGCGGGGCCGGCAGCGAAAGCCTCCAGGCTGCTGCTTCTGCCCAAACACGCCTGGCCTATGCACTTTCTCTCTCGGCGCTGGGTAGCAGCACATTCGCTCTGCCTTGTAGCCTGAATCTTAACGGAAAGCTTCTCGGCTACGTCTGGCCCAGAGCACAGGTTGAGGTCAACGAGCTTCCCCAGAGCTTGCCCCCGAGGCGTGGAAACTTGGATTTGCAGCACCTTTCAGGGGTACTCTTCCTTCCTTTACAGCCTGCACAGCGCCGGCAGATGGCGGTGCTCTCTGCAGCCTTCTTCTCGCTTCCAAGTACCACAGGGCACCTTGCAGCCTTGCAGAGAGGCAAAGAGGCAGATAGACATCTCGCCCAGAAGAAGGTGCCAGGACGAAAAGGTGCTCGTCCTTTCCGCCCCTAGTCGCCCGGATTGTGGTGCTGTGTTGAAAGCCTTGGCCAGCCAAAGGCTAATGCAGCAAGTGCTTCTCTCCTGAAGCACTTGGCTGAGTGAGAGCTGCACACACGGTTTGGACACTGTAAAGCAGCAAGAGAAATGATTGTACCTCGAGCTGAGGAAAATCCCTGCCCAGAACCCTGTGCATGCGTGCACTATAGCCTCTGAAGAGCGGGACAGCTCCAAGCCATCGCTGGGCGTCACTTCTGTCCAGAGCACAGAAGACGAAGAACGAAGCAGCCGGGCACCGGGCTCATGCACTCAGTGCACCGAATTGCCTAAGTTCAGCACAAAGCTGCTTCACAAGCCCAGTCAGCTGAGAATGCTCCGGCTGCTTCCGAGAGTAAGGCGCAGCCCTTGCACTCCATCACACAAGCTGGCCAGAAACAGTTTCTTACAGCCGCACTGTTGCAGAGTCCACGCAGCTTGAGCGCACGCAGAAGGAGGCGTCCAGAAAGAAGGCGTTCTTCAAGTCCCCCTTCTCTAAGCAGCCTTGAAACTGAGCACAGCACACTGCGCCTAGGCAGCTTCTTTCTCCGAGAGACGTGCCCTCCTCACACCATGCACTCTCGCAGCTCCCTTGCCCACTTGCAGCAGCTGCTGCCAAAGAAAAAGGCTCCAGGAGTAGCAGCCACTGCTGGGCTGAACCTTCCCCTTGCCTCACGTCAAGCACCAGAAACTGTCCTCTGCACTCTGTCTTTCCCTTCTCCACCGCATCTACCACTGGCATCTCTGCATCTCCAAGCACGAAGCTAGCAGAATTGCTTCCAGGGAATAGTGGAAGAGAAATAGGTAGCAGCACAAGTAGCCGCGAGTTGCACTTTCTGCTTCCGACTGCTCAAGTGAATCCGCAAACAAGCGAGTGGCAGGCACGCTTCCTCTTGCAGCCTGGGCCATTCGCACAGCAGCCTGCTGCTCTGCCTTCGTTCTTATGCCCTTCGTAGCAGGTCGCGCTTTCGTTTTGCTGGAGACGAACAGTCGTCTGCTTCTCGCCCAGAGAGCGCGGGGCCGGCAGCGAAAGCCTCCAGGCTGCTGCTTCTGCCCAAACACGCCTGGGCTATGCACTTTCTCTCTCGGCGCTGGGTAGCAGCACATTCGCTCTGCCTTGTAGCCTGAATCTTAACGGAAAGCTTCTCGGCTACGTCTGGCCCAGAGCACAGGTTGAGGTCAACGAGCTTCCCCAGAGCTTGCCCCCGAGGCGTGGAAACTTGGATTTGCAGCACCTTTCAGGGGTACTCTTCCTTCCTTTACAGCCTGCACAGCGCCGGCAGATGGCGGTGCTCTCTGCAGCCTTCTTCTCGCTTCCAAGTACCACAGGGCACCTTGCAGCCTTGCAGAGAGGCAAAGAGGCAGATAGACATCTCGCCCAGAAGAAGGTGCCAGGACGAAAAGGTGCTCGTCCTTTCCGCCCCTAGTCGCCCGGATTGTGGTGCTGTGTTGAAAGCCTTGGCCAGCCAAAGGCTAATGCAGCAAGTGCTTCTCTCCTGAAGCACTTGGCTGAGTGAGAGCTGCACACACGGTTTGGACACTGTAAAGCAGCAAGAGAAATGATTGTACCTCGAGCTGAGGAAAATCCCTGCCCAGAACCCTGTGCATGCGTGCACTATAGCCTCTGAAGAGCGGGACAGCTCCAAGCCATCGCTGGGCGTCACTTCTGTCCAGAGCACAGAAGACGAAGAACGAAGCAGCCGGGCACCGGGCTCATGCACTCAGTGCACCGAATTGCCTAAGTTCAGCACAAAGCTGCTTCACAAGCCCAGTCAGCTGAGAATGCTCCGGCTGCTTCCGAGAGGAAGGCGCAGCCCTTGCACTCCATCACACAAGCTGGCCAGAAACAGTTTCTTACAGCCGCACTGTTGCAGAGTCCACGCAGCTTGAGCGCACGCAGAAGGAGGCGTCCAGAAAGAAGGCGTTCTTCAAGTCCCCCTTCTCTAAGCAGCCTTGAAACTGAGCACAGCACACTGCGCCTAGGCAGCTTCTTTCTCCGAGAGACGTGCCCTCCTCACACCATGCACTCTCGCAGCTCCCTTGCCCACTTGCAGCAGCTGCTGCCAAAGAAAAAGGCTCCAGGAGTAGCAGCCACTGCTGGGCTGAACCTTCCCCTTGCCTCACGTCAAGCACCAGAAACTGTCCTCTGCACTCTGTCTTTCCCTTCTCCACCGCATCTACCACTGGCATCTCTGCATCTCCAAGCACGAAGCTAGCAGAATTGCTTCCAGGGAATAGTGGAAGAGAAATAGGTAGCAGCACAAGTAGCCGCGAGTTGCACTTTCTGCTTCCGACTGCTCAAGTGAATCCGCAAACAAGCGAGTGGCAGGCACGCTTCCTCTTGCAGCCTGGGCCATTCGCACAGCAGCCTGCTGCTCTGCCTTCGTTCTTATGCCCTTCGTAGCAGGTCGCGCTTTCGTTTTGCTGGAGACGAACAGTCGTCTGCTTCTCGCCCAGAGAGCGCGGGGCCGGCAGCGAAAGCCTCCAGGCTGCTGCTTCTGCCCAAACACGCCTGGCCTATGCACTTTCTCTCTCGGCGCTGGGTAGCAGCACATTCGCTCTGCCTTGTAGCCTGAATCTTAACGGAAAGCTTCTCGGCTACGTCTGGCCCAGAGCACAGGTTGAGGTCAACGAGCTTCCCCAGAGCTTGCCCCCGAGGCGTGGAAACTTGGATTTGCAGCACCTTTCAGGGGTACTCTTCCTTCCTTTACAGCCTGCACAGCGCCGGCAGATGGCGGTGCTCTCTGCAGCCTTCTTCTCGCTTCCAAGTACCACAGGGCACCTTGCAGCCTTGCAGAGAGGCAAAGAGGCAGATAGACATCTCGCCCAGAAGAAGGTGCCAGGACGAAAAGGTGCTCGTCCTTTCCGCCCCTAGTCGCCCGGATTGTGGTGCTGTGTTGAAAGCCTTGGCCAGCCAAAGGCTAATGCAGCAAGTGCTTCTCTCCTGAAGCACTTGGCTGAGTGAGAGCTGCACACACGGTTTGGACACTGTAAAGCAGCAAGAGAAATGATTGTACCTCGAGCTGAGGAAAATCCCTGCCCAGAACCCTGTGCATGCGTGCACTATAGCCTCTGAAGAGCGGGACAGCTCCAAGCCATCGCTGGGCGTCACTTCTGTCCAGAGCACAGAAGACGAAGAACGAAGCAGCCGGGCACCGGGCTCATGCACTCAGTGCACCGAATTGCCTAAGTTCAGCACAAAGCTGCTTCACAAGCCCAGTCAGCTGAGAATGCTCCGGCTGCTTCCGAGAGTAAGGCGCAGCCCTTGCACTCCATCACACAAGCTGGCCAGAAACAGTTTCTTACAGCCGCACTGTTGCAGAGTCCACGCAGCTTGAGCGCACGCAGAAGGAGGCGTCCAGAAAGAAGGCGTTCTTCAAGTCCCCCTTCTCTAAGCAGCCTTGAAACTGAGCACAGCACACTGCGCCTAGGCAGCTTCTTTCTCCGAGAGACGTGCCCTCCTCACACCATGCACTCTCGCAGCTCCCTTGCCCACTTGCAGCAGCTGCTGCCAAAGAAAAAGGCTCCAGGAGTAGCAGCCACTGCTGGGCTGAACCTTCCCCTTGCCTCACGTCAAGCACCAGAAACTGTCCTCTGCACTCTGTCTTTCCCTTCTCCACCGCATCTACCACTGGCATCTCTGCATCTCCAAGCACGAAGCTAGCAGAATTGCTTCCAGGGAATAGTGGAAGAGAAATAGGTAGCAGCACAAGTAGCCGCGAGTTGCACTTTCTGCTTCCGACTGCTCAAGTGAATCCGCAAACAAGCGAGTGGCAGGCACGCTTCCTCTTGCAGCCTGGGCCATTCGCACAGCAGCCTGCTGCTCTGCCTTCGTTCTTATGCCCTTCGTAGCAGGTCGCGCTTTCGTTTTGCTGGAGACGAACAGTCGTCTGCTTCTCGCCCAGAGAGCGCGGGGCCGGCAGCGAAAGCCTCCAGGCTGCTGCTTCTGCCCAAACACGCCTGGCCTATGCACTTTCTCTCTCGGCGCTGGGTAGCAGCACATTCGCTCTGCCTTGTAGCCTGAATCTTAACGGAAAGCTTCTCGGCTACGTCTGGCCCAGAGCACAGGTTGAGGTCAACGAGCTTCCCCAGAGCTTGCCCCCGAGGCGTGGAAACTTGGATTTGCAGCACCTTTCAGGGGAACTCTTCCTTCCTTTACAGCCTGCACAGCGCCGGCAGATGGCGGTGCTCTCTGCAGCCTTCTTCTCGCTTCCAAGTACCACAGGGCACCTTGCAGCCTTGCAGAGAGCAAAGAGGCAGATAGACATCTCGCCCAGAAGAAGGTGCCAGGACGAAAAGGTGCTCGTCCTTTCCGCCCCTAGTCGCCCGGATTGTGGTGCTGTGTTGAAAGCCTTGGCCAGCCAAAGGCTAATGCAGCAAGTGCTTCTCTCCTGAAGCACTTGGCTGAGTGAGAGCTGCACACACGGTTTGGACACTGTAAAGCAGCAAGAGAAATGATTGTACCTCGAGCTGAGGAAAATCCCTGCCCAGAACCCTGTGCATGCGTGCACTATAGCCTCTGAAGAGCGGGACAGCTCCAAGCCATCGCTGGGCGTCACTTCTGTCCAGAGCACAGAAGACGAAGAACGAAGCAGCCGGGCACCGGGCTCATGCACTCAGTGCACCGAATTGCCTAAGTTCAGCACAAAGCTGCTTCACAAGCCCAGTCAGCTGAGAATGCTCCGGCTGCTTCCGAGAGGAAGGCGCAGCCCTTGCACTCCATCACACAAGCTGGCCAGAAACAGTTTCTTACAGCCGCACTGTTGCAGAGTCCACGCAGCTTGAGCGCACGCAGAAGGAGGCGTCCAGAAAGAAGGCGTTCTTCAAGTCCCCCTTCTCTAAGCAGCCTTGAAACTGAGCACAGCACACTGCGCCTAGGCAGCTTCTTTCTCCGAGAGACGTGCCCTCCTCACACCATGCACTCTCGCAGCTCCCTTGCCCACTTGCAGCAGCTGCTGCCAAAGAAAAAGGCTCCAGGAGTAGCAGCCACTGCTGGGCTGAACCTTCCCCTTGCCTCACGTCAAGCACCAGAAACTGTCCTCTGCACTCTGTCTTTCCCTTCTCCACCGCATCTACCACTGGCATCTCTGCATCTCCAAGCACGAAGCTAGCAGAATTGCTTCCAGGGAATAGTGGAAGAGAAATAGGTAGCAGCACAAGTAGCCGCGAGTTGCACTTTCTGCTTCCGACTGCTCAAGTGAATCCGCAAACAAGCGAGTGGCAGGCACGCTTCCTCTTGCAGCCTGGGCCATTCGCACAGCAGCCTGCTGCTCTGCCTTCGTTCTTATGCCCTTCGTAGCAGGTCGCGCTTTCGTTTTGCTGGAGACGAACAGTCGTCTGCTTCTCGCCCAGAGAGCGCGGGGCCGGCAGCGAAAGCCTCCAGGCTGCTGCTTCTGCCCAAACACACCTGGGCTATGCACTTTCTCTCTCGGCGCTGGGTAGCAGCACATTCGCTCTGCCTTGTAGCCTGAATCTTAACGGAAAGCTTCTCGGCTACGTCTGGCCCAGAGCACAGGTTGAGGTCAACGAGCTTCCCCAGAGCTTGCCCCCGAGGCGTGGAAACTTGGATTTGCAGCACCTTTCAGGGGAACTCTTCCTTCCTTTACAGCCTGCACAGCGCCGGCAGATGGCGGTGCTCTCTGCAGCCTTCTTCTCGCTTCCAAGTACCACAGGGCACCTTGCAGCCTTGCAGAGAGGCAAAGAGGCAGATAGACATCTCGCCCAGAAGAAGGTGCCAGGACGAAAAGGTGCTCGTCCTTTCCGCCCCTAGTCGCCCGGATTGTGGTGCTGTGTTGAAAGCCTTGGCCAGCCAAAGGCTAATGCAGCAAGTGCTTCTCTCCTGAAGCACTTGGCTGAGTGAGAGCTGCACACACGGTTTGGACACTGTAAAGCAGCAAGAGAAATGATTGTACCTCGAGCTGAGGAAAATCCCTGCCCAGAACCCTGTGCATGCGTGCACTATAGCCTCTGAAGAGCGGGACAGCTCCAAGCCATCGCTGGGCGTCACTTCTGTCCAGAGCACAGAAGACGAAGAACGAAGCAGCCGGGCACCGGGCTCATGCACTCAGTGCACCGAATTGCCTAAGTTCAGCACAAAGCTGCTTCACAAGCCCAGTCAGCTGAGAATGCTCCGGCTGCTTCCGAGAGGAAGGCGCAGCCCTTGCACTCCATCACACAAGCTGGCCAGAAACAGTTTCTTACAGCCGCACTGTTGCAGAGTCCACGCAGCTTGAGCGCACGCAGAAGGAGGCGTCCAGAAAGAAGGCGTTCTTCAAGTCCCCCTTCTCTAAGCAGCCTTGAAACTGAGCACAGCACACTGCGCCTAGGCAGCTTCTTTCTCCGAGAGACGTGCCCTCCTCACACCATGCACTCTCGCAGCTCCCTTGCCCACTTGCAGCAGCTGCTGCCAAAGAAAAAGGCTCCAGGAGTAGCAGCCACTGCTGGGCTGAACCTTCCCCTTGCCTCACGTCAAGCACCAGAAACTGTCCTCTGCACTCTGTCTTTCCCTTCTCCACCGCATCTACCACTGGCATCTCTGCATCTCCAAGCACGAAGCTAGCAGAATTGCTTCCAGGGAATAGTGGAAGAGAAATAGGTAGCAGCACAAGTAGCCGCGAGTTGAACTTTCTGCTTCCGACTGCTCAAGTGAATCCGCAAACAAGCGAGTGGCAGGCACGCTTCCTCTTGCAGCCTGGGCCATTCGCACAGCAGCCTGCTGCTCTGCCTTCGTTCTTATGCCCTTCGTAGCAGGTCGCGCTTTCGTTTTGCTGGAGACGAACAGTCGTCTGCTTCTCGCCCAGAGAGCGCGGGGCCGGCAGCGAAAGCCTCCAGGCTGCTGCTTCTGCCCAAACACGCCTGGCCTATGCACTTTCTCTCTCGGCGCTGGGTAGCAGCACATTCGCTCTGCCTTGTAGCCTGAATCTTAACGGAAAGCTTCTCGGCTACGTCTGGCACAGAGCACAGGTTGAGGTCAACGAGCTTCCCCAGAGCTTGCCCCCGAGGCGTGGAAACTTGGATTTGCAGCACCTTTCAGGGGAACTCTTCCTTCCTTTACAGCCTGCACAGCGCCGGCAGATGGCGGTGCTCTCTGCAGCCTTCTTCTCGCTTCCAAGTACCACAGGGCACCTTGCAGCCTTGCAGAGAGGCAAAGAGGCAGATAGACATCTCGCCCAGAAGAAGGTGCCAGGACGAAAAGGTGCTCGTCCTTTCCGCCCCTAGTCGCCCGGATTGTGGTGCTGTGTTGAAAGCCTTGGCCAGCCAAAGGCTAATGCAGCAAGTGCTTCTCTCCTGAAGCACTTGGCTGAGTGAGAGCTGCACACACGGTTTGGACACTGTAAAGCAGCAAGAGAAATGATTGTACCTCGAGCTGAGGAAAATCCCTGCCCAGAACCCTGTGCATGCGTGCACTATAGCCTCTGAAGAGCGGGACAGCTCCAAGCCATCGCTGGGCGTCACTTCTGTCCAGAGCACAGAAGACGAAGAACGAAGCAGCCGGGCACCGGGCTCATGCACTCAGTGCACCGAATTGCCTAAGTTCAGCACAAAGCTGCTTCACAAGCCCAGTCAGCTGAGAATGCTCCGGCTGCTTCCGAGAGTAAGGCGCAGCCCTTGCACTCCATCACACAAGCTGGCCAGAAACAGTTTCTTACAGCCGCACTGTTGCAGAGTCCACGCAGCTTGAGCGCACGCAGAAGGAGGCGTCCAGAAAGAAGGCGTTCTTCAAGTCCCCCTTCTCTAAGCAGCCTTGAAACTGAGCACAGCACACTGCGCCTAGGCAGCTTCTTTCTCCGAGAGACGTGCCCTCCTCACACCATGCACTCTCGCAGCTCCCTTGCCCACTTGCAGCAGCTGCTGCCAAAGAAAAAGGCTCCAGGAGTAGCAGCCACTGCTGGGCTGAACCTTCCCCTTGCCTCACGTCAAGCACCAGAAACTGTCCTCTGCACTCTGTCTTTCCCTTCTCCACCGCATCTACCACTGGCATCTCTGCATCTCCAAGCACGAAGCTAGCAGAATTGCTTCCAGGGAATAGTGGAAGAGAAATAGGTAGCAGCACAAGTAGCCGCGAGTTGAACTTTCTGCTTCCGACTGCTCAAGTGAATCCGCAAACAAGCGAGTGGCAGGCACGCTTCCTCTTGCAGCCTGGGCCATTCGCACAGCAGCCTGCTGCTCTGCCTTCGTTCTTATGCCCTTCGTAGCAGGTCGCGCTTTCGTTTTGCTGGAGACGAACAGTCGTCTGCTTCTCGCCCAGAGAGCGCGGGGCCGGCAGCGAAAGCCTCCAGGCTGCTGCTTCTGCCCAAACACACCTGGGCTATGCACTTTCTCTCTCGGCGCTGGGTAGCAGCACATTCGCTCTGCCTTGTAGCCTGAATCTTAACGGAAAGCTTCTCGGCTACGTCTGGCCCAGAGCACAGGTTGAGGTCAACGAGCTTCCCCAGAGCTTGCCCCCGAGGCGTGGAAACTTGGATTTGCAGCACCTTTCAGGGGAACTCTTCCTTCCTTTACAGCCTGCACAGCGCCGGCAGATGGCGGTGCTCTCTGCAGCCTTCTTCTCGCTTCCAAGTACCACAGGGCACCTTGCAGCCTTGCAGAGAGGCAAAGAGGCAGATAGACATCTCGCCCAGAAGAAGGTGCCAGGACGAAAAGGTGCTCGTCCTTTCCGCCCCTAGTCGCCCGGATTGTGGTGCTGTGTTGAAAGCCTTGGCCAGCCAAAGGCTAATGCAGCAAGTGCTTCTCTCCTGAAGCACTTGGCTGAGTGAGAGCTGCACACACGGTTTGGACACTGTAAAGCAGCAAGAGAAATGATTGTACCTCGAGCTGAGGAAAATCCCTGCCCAGAACCCTGTGCATGCGTGCACTATAGCCTCTGAAGAGCGGGACAGCTCCAAGCCATCGCTGGGCGTCACTTCTGTCCAGAGCACAGAAGACGAAGAACGAAGCAGCCGGGCACCGGGCTCATGCACTCAGTGCACCGAATTGCCTAAGTTCAGCACAAAGCTGCTTCACAAGCCCAGTCAGCTGAGAATGCTCCGGCTGCTTCCGAGAGGAAGGCGCAGCCCTTGCACTCCATCACACAAGCTGGCCAGAAACAGTTTCTTACAGCCGCACTGTTGCAGAGTCCACGCAGCTTGAGCGCACGCAGAAGGAGGCGTCCAGAAAGAAGGCGTTCTTCAAGTCCCCCTTCTCTAAGCAGCCTTGAAACTGAGCACAGCACACTGCGCCTAGGCAGCTTCTTTCTCCGAGAGACGTGCCCTCCTCACACCATGCACTCTCGCAGCTCCCTTGCCCACTTGCAGCAGCTGCTGCCAAAGAAAAAGGCTCCAGGAGTAGCAGCCACTGCTGGGCTGAACCTTCCCCTTGCCTCACGTCAAGCCCCAGAAACTGTCCTCTGCACTCTGTCTTTCCCTTCTCCACCGCATCTACCACTGGCATCTCTGCATCTCCAAGCACGAAGCTAGCAGAATTGCTTCCAGGGAATAGTGGAAGAGAAATAGGTAGCAGCACAAGTAGCCGCGAGTTGCACTTTCTGCTTCCGACTGCTCAAGTGAATCCGCAAACAAGCGAGTGGCAGGCACGCTTCCTCTTGCAGCCTGGGCCATTCGCACAGCAGCCTGCTGCTCTGCCTTCGTTCTTATGCCCTTCGTAGCAGGTCGCGCTTTCGTTTTGCTGGAGACGAACAGTCGTCTGCTTCTCGCCCAGAGAGCGCGGGGCCGGCAGCGAAAGCCTCCAGGCTGCTGCTTCTGCCCAAACACGCCTGGGCTATGCACTTTCTCTCTCGGCGCTGGGTAGCAGCACATTCGCTCTGCCTTGTAGCCTGAATCTTAACGGAAAGCTTCTCGGCTACGTCTGGCCCAGAGCACAGGTTGAGGTCAACGAGCTTCCCCAGAGCTTGCCCCCGAGGCGTGGAAACTTGGATTTGCAGCACCTTTCAGGGGTACTCTTCCTTCCTTTACAGCCTGCACAGCGCCGGCAGATGGCGGTGCTCTCTGCAGCCTTCTTCTCGCTTCCAAGTACCACAGGGCACCTTGCAGCCTTGCAGAGAGCAAAGAGGCAGATAGACATCTCGCCCAGAAGAAGGTGCCAGGACGAAAAGGTGCTCGTCCTTTCCGCCCCTAGTCGCCCGGATTGTGGTGCTGTGTTGAAAGCCTTGGCCAGCCAAAGGCTAATGCAGCAAGTGCTTCTCTCCTGAAGCACTTGGCTGAGTGAGAGCTGCACACACGGTTTGGACACTGTAAAGCAGCAAGAGAAATGATTGTACCTCGAGCTGAGGAAAATCCCTGCCCAGAACCCTGTGCATGCGTGCACTATAGCCTCTGAAGAGCGGGACAGCTCCAAGCCATCGCTGGGCGTCACTTCTGTCCAGAGCACAGAAGACGAAGAACGAAGCAGCCGGGCACCGGGCTCATGCACTCAGTGCACCGAATTGCCTAAGTTCAGCACAAAGCTGCTTCACAAGCCCAGTCAGCTGAGAATGCTCCGGCTGCTTCCGAGAGTAAGGCGCAGCCCTTGCACTCCATCACACAAGCTGGCCAGAAACAGTTTCTTACAGCCGCACTGTTGCAGAGTCCACGCAGCTTGAGCGCACGCAGAAGGAGGCGTCCAGAAAGAAGGCGTTCTTCAAGTCCCCCTTCTCTAAGCAGCCTTGAAACTGAGCACAGCACACTGCGCCTAGGCAGCTTCTTTCTCCGAGAGACGTGCCCTCCTCACACCATGCACTCTCGCAGCTCCCTTGCCCACTTGCAGCAGCTGCTGCCAAAGAAAAAGGCTCCAGGAGTAGCAGCCACTGCTGGGCTGAACCTTCCCCTTGCCTCACGTCAAGCACCAGAAACTGTCCTCTGCACTCTGTCTTTCCCTTCTCCACCGCATCTACCACTGGCATCTCTGCATCTCCAAGCACGAAGCTAGCAGAATTGCTTCCAGGGAATAGTGGAAGAGAAATAGGTAGCAGCACAAGTAGCCGCGAGTTGCACTTTCTGCTTCCGACTGCTCAAGTGAATCCGCAAACAAGCGAGTGGCAGGCACGCTTCCTCTTGCAGCCTGGGCCATTCGCACAGCAGCCTGCTGCTCTGCCTTCGTTCTTATGCCCTTCGTAGCAGGTCGCGCTTTCGTTTTGCTGGAGACGAACAGTCGTCTGCTTCTCGCCCAGAGAGCGCGGGGCCGGCAGCGAAAGCCTCCAGGCTGCTGCTTCTGCCCAAACACGCCTGGCCTATGCACTTTCTCTCTCGGCGCTGGGTAGCAGCACATTCGCTCTGCCTTGTAGCCTGAATCTTAACGGAAAGCTTCTCGGCTACGTCTGGCCCAGAGCACAGGTTGAGGTCAACGAGCTTCCCCAGAGCTTGCCCCCGAGGCGTGGAAACTTGGATTTGCAGCACCTTTCAGGGGTACTCTTCCTTCCTTTACAGCCTGCACAGCGCCGGCAGATGGCGGTGCTCTCTGCAGCCTTCTTCTCGCTTCCAAGTACCACAGGGCACCTTGCAGCCTTGCAGAGAGGCAAAGAGGCAGATAGACATCTCGCCCAGAAGAAGGTGCCAGGACGAAAAGGTGCTCGTCCTTTCCGCCCCTAGTCGCCCGGATTGTGGTGCTGTGTTGAAAGCCTTGGCCAGCCAAAGGCTAATGCAGCAAGTGCTTCTCTCCTGAAGCACTTGGCTGAGTGAGAGCTGCACACACGGTTTGGACACTGTAAAGCAGCAAGAGAAATGATTGTACCTCGAGCTGAGGAAAATCCCTGCCCAGAACCCTGTGCATGCGTGCACTATAGCCTCTGAAGAGCGGGACAGCTCCAAGCCATCGCTGGGCGTCACTTCTGTCCAGAGCACAGAAGACGAAGAACGAAGCAGCCGGGCACCGGGCTCATGCACTCAGTGCACCGAATTGCCTAAGTTCAGCACAAAGCTGCTTCACAAGCCCAGTCAGCTGAGAATGCTCCGGCTGCTTCCGAGAGTAAGGCGCAGCCCTTGCACTCCATCACACAAGCTGGCCAGAAACAGTTTCTTACAGCCGCACTGTTGCAGAGTCCACGCAGCTTGAGCGCACGCAGAAGGAGGCGTCCAGAAAGAAGGCGTTCTTCAAGTCCCCCTTCTCTAAGCAGCCTTGAAACTGAGCACAGCACACTGCGCCTAGGCAGCTTCTTTCTCCGAGAGACGTGCCCTCCTCACACCATGCACTCTCGCAGCTCCCTTGCCCACTTGCAGCAGCTGCTGCCAAAGAAAAAGGCTCCAGGAGTAGCAGCCACTGCTGGGCTGAACCTTCCCCTTGCCTCACGTCAAGCACCAGAAACTGTCCTCTGCACTCTGTCTTTCCCTTCTCCACCGCATCTACCACTGGCATCTCTGCATCTCCAAGCACGAAGCTAGCAGAATTGCTTCCAGGGAATAGTGGAAGAGAAATAGGTAGCAGCACAAGTAGCCGCGAGTTGCACTTTCTGCTTCCGACTGCTCAAGTGAATCCGCAAACAAGCGAGTGGCAGGCACGCTTCCTCTTGCAGCCTGGGCCATTCGCACAGCAGCCTGCTGCTCTGCCTTCGTTCTTATGCCCTTCGTAGCAGGTCGCGCTTTCGTTTTGCTGGAGACGAACAGTCGTCTGCTTCTCGCCCAGAGAGCGCGGGGCCGGCAGCGAAAGCCTCCAGGCTGCTGCTTCTGCCCAAACACGCCTGGCCTATGCACTTTCTCTCTCGGCGCTGGGTAGCAGCACATTCGCTCTGCCTTGTAGCCTGAATCTTAACGGAAAGCTTCTCGGCTACGTCTGGCCCAGAGCACAGGTTGAGGTCAACGAGCTTCCCCAGAGCTTGCCCCCGAGGCGTGGAAACTTGGATTTGCAGCACCTTTCAGGGGAACTCTTCCTTCCTTTACAGCCTGCACAGCGCCGGCAGATGGCGGTGCTCTCTGCAGCCTTCTTCTCGCTTCCAAGTACCACAGGGCACCTTGCAGCCTTGCAGAGAGCAAAGAGGCAGATAGACATCTCGCCCAGAAGAAGGTGCCAGGACGAAAAGGTGCTCGTCCTTTCCGCCCCTAGTCGCCCGGATTGTGGTGCTGTGTTGAAAGCCTTGGCCAGCCAAAGGCTAATGCAGCAAGTGCTTCTCTCCTGAAGCACTTGGCTGAGTGAGAGCTGCACACACGGTTTGGACACTGTAAAGCAGCAAGAGAAATGATTGTACCTCGAGCTGAGGAAAATCCCTGCCCAGAACCCTGTGCATGCGTGCACTATAGCCTCTGAAGAGCGGGACAGCTCCAAGCCATCGCTGGGCGTCACTTCTGTCCAGAGCACAGAAGACGAAGAACGAAGCAGCCGGGCACCGGGCTCATGCACTCAGTGCACCGAATTGCCTAAGTTCAGCACAAAGCTGCTTCACAAGCCCAGTCAGCTGAGAATGCTCCGGCTGCTTCCGAGAGTAAGGCGCAGCCCTTGCACTCCATCACACAAGCTGGCCAGAAACAGTTTCTTACAGCCGCACTGTTGCAGAGTCCACGCAGCTTGAGCGCACGCAGAAGGAGGCGTCCAGAAAGAAGGCGTTCTTCAAGTCCCCCTTCTCTAAGCAGCCTTGAAACTGAGCACAGCACACTGCGCCTAGGCAGCTTCTTTCTCCGAGAGACGTGCCCTCCTCACACCATGCACTCTCGCAGCTCCCTTGCCCACTTGCAGCAGCTGCTGCCAAAGAAAAAGGCTCCAGGAGTAGCAGCCACTGCTGGGCTGAACCTTCCCCTTGCCTCACGTCAAGCACCAGAAACTGTCCTCTGCACTCTGTCTTTCCCTTCTCCACCGCATCTACCACTGGCATCTCTGCATCTCCAAGCACGAAGCTAGCAGAATTGCTTCCAGGGAATAGTGGAAGAGAAATAGGTAGCAGCACAAGTAGCCGCGAGTTGCACTTTCTGCTTCCGACTGCTCAAGTGAATCCGCAAACAAGCGAGTGGCAGGCACGCTTCCTCTTGCAGCCTGGGCCATTCGCACAGCAGCCTGCTGCTCTGCCTTCGTTCTTATGCCCTTCGTAGCAGGTCGCGCTTTCGTTTTGCTGGAGACGAACAGTCGTCTGCTTCTCGCCCAGAGAGCGCGGGGCCGGCAGCGAAAGCCTCCAGGCTGCTGCTTCTGCCCAAACACGCCTGGGCTATGCACTTTCTCTCTCGGCGCTGGGTAGCAGCACATTCGCTCTGCCTTGTAGCCTGAATCTTAACGGAAAGCTTCTCGGCTACGTCTGGCCCAGAGCACAGGTTGAGGTCAACGAGCTTCCCCAGAGCTTGCCCCCGAGGCGTGGAAACTTGGATTTGCAGCACCTTTCAGGGGTACTCTTCCTTCCTTTACAGCCTGCACAGCGCCGGCAGATGGCGGTGCTCTCTGCAGCCTTCTTCTCGCTTCCAAGTACCACAGGGCACCTTGCAGCCTTGCAGAGAGCAAAGAGGCAGATAGACATCTCGCCCAGAAGAAGGTGCCAGGACGAAAAGGTGCTCGTCCTTTCCGCCCCTAGTCGCCCGGATTGTGGTGCTGTGTTGAAAGCCTTGGCCAGCCAAAGGCTAATGCAGCAAGTGCTTCTCTCCTGAAGCACTTGGCTGAGTGAGAGCTGCACACACGGTTTGGACACTGTAAAGCAGCAAGAGAAATGATTGTACCTCGAGCTGAGGAAAATCCCTGCCCAGAACCCTGTGCATGCGTGCACTATAGCCTCTGAAGAGCGGGACAGCTCCAAGCCATCGCTGGGCGTCACTTCTGTCCAGAGCACAGAAGACGAAGAACGAAGCAGCCGGGCACCGGGCTCATGCACTCAGTGCACCGAATTGCCTAAGTTCAGCACAAAGCTGCTTCACAAGCCCAGTCAGCTGAGAATGCTCCGGCTGCTTCCGAGAGTAAGGCGCAGCCCTTGCACTCCATCACACAAGCTGGCCAGAAACAGTTTCTTACAGCCGCACTGTTGCAGAGTCCACGCAGCTTGAGCGCACGCAGAAGGAGGCGTCCAGAAAGAAGGCGTTCTTCAAGTCCCCCTTCTCTAAGCAGCCTTGAAACTGAGCACAGCACACTGCGCCTAGGCAGCTTCTTTCTCCGAGAGACGTGCCCTCCTCACACCATGCACTCTCGCAGCTCCCTTGCCCACTTGCAGCAGCTGCTGCCAAAGAAAAAGGCTCCAGGAGTAGCAGCCACTGCTGGGCTGAACCTTCCCCTTGCCTCACGTCAAGCACCAGAAACTGTCCTCTGCACTCTGTCTTTCCCTTCTCCACCGCATCTACCACTGGCATCTCTGCATCTCCAAGCACGAAGCTAGCAGAATTGCTTCCAGGGAATAGTGGAAGAGAAATAGGTAGCAGCACAAGTAGCCGCGAGTTGCACTTTCTGCTTCCGACTGCTCAAGTGAATCCGCAAACAAGCGAGTGGCAGGCACGCTTCCTCTTGCAGCCTGGGCCATTCGCACAGCAGCCTGCTGCTCTGCCTTCGTTCTTATGCCCTTCGTAGCAGGTCGCGCTTTCGTTTTGCTGGAGACGAACAGTCGTCTGCTTCTCGCCCAGAGAGCGCGGGGCCGGCAGCGAAAGCCTCCAGGCTGCTGCTTCTGCCCAAACACGCCTGGGCTATGCACTTTCTCTCTCGGCGCTGGGTAGCAGCACATTCGCTCTGCCTTGTAGCCTGAATCTTAACGGAAAGCTTCTCGGCTACGTCTGGCCCAGAGCACAGGTTGAGGTCAACGAGCTTCCCCAGAGCTTGCCCCCGAGGCGTGGAAACTTGGATTTGCAGCACCTTTCAGGGGTACTCTTCCTTCCTTTACAGCCTGCACAGCGCCGGCAGATGGCGGTGCTCTCTGCAGCCTTCTTCTCGCTTCCAAGTACCACAGGGCACCTTGCAGCCTTGCAGAGAGGCAAAGAGGCAGATAGACATCTCGCCCAGAAGAAGGTGCCAGGACGAAAAGGTGCTCGTCCTTTCCGCCCCTAGTCGCCCGGATTGTGGTGCTGTGTTGAAAGCCTTGGCCAGCCAAAGGCTAATGCAGCAAGTGCTTCTCTCCTGAAGCACTTGGCTGAGTGAGAGCTGCACACACGGTTTGGACACTGTAAAGCAGCAAGAGAAATGATTGTACCTCGAGCTGAGGAAAATCCCTGCCCAGAACCCTGTGCATGCGTGCACTATAGCCTCTGAAGAGCGGGACAGCTCCAAGCCATCGCTGGGCGTCACTTCTGTCCAGAGCACAGAAGACGAAGAACGAAGCAGCCGGGCACCGGGCTCATGCACTCAGTGCACCGAATTGCCTAAGTTCAGCACAAAGCTGCTTCACAAGCCCAGTCAGCTGAGAATGCTCCGGCTGCTTCCGAGAGTAAGGCGCAGCCCTTGCACTCCATCACACAAGCTGGCCAGAAACAGTTTCTTACAGCCGCACTGTTGCAGAGTCCACGCAGCTTGAGCGCACGCAGAAGGAGGCGTCCAGAAAGAAGGCGTTCTTCAAGTCCCCCTTCTCTAAGCAGCCTTGAAACTGAGCACAGCACACTGCGCCTAGGCAGCTTCTTTCTCCGAGAGACGTGCCCTCCTCACACCATGCACTCTCGCAGCTCCCTTGCCCACTTGCAGCAGCTGCTGCCAAAGAAAAAGGCTCCAGGAGTAGCAGCCACTGCTGGGCTGAACCTTCCCCTTGCCTCACGTCAAGCACCAGAAACTGTCCTCTGCACTCTGTCTTTCCCTTCTCCACCGCATCTACCACTGGCATCTCTGCATCTCCAAGCACGAAGCTAGCAGAATTGCTTCCAGGGAATAGTGGAAGAGAAATAGGTAGCAGCACAAGTAGCCGCGAGTTGCACTTTCTGCTTCCGACTGCTCAAGTGAATCCGCAAACAAGCGAGTGGCAGGCACGCTTCCTCTTGCAGCCTGGGCCATTCGCACAGCAGCCTGCTGCTCTGCCTTCGTTCTTATGCCCTTCGTAGCAGGTCGCGCTTTCGTTTTGCTGGAGACGAACAGTCGTCTGCTTCTCGCCCAGAGAGCGCGGGGCCGGCAGCGAAAGCCTCCAGGCTGCTGCTTCTGCCCAAACACGCCTGGGCTATGCACTTTCTCTCTCGGCGCTGGGTAGCAGCACATTCGCTCTGCCTTGTAGCCTGAATCTTAACGGAAAGCTTCTCGGCTACGTCTGGCCCAGAGCACAGGTTGAGGTCAACGAGCTTCCCCAGAGCTTGCCCCCGAGGCGTGGAAACTTGGATTTGCAGCACCTTTCAGGGGAACTCTTCCTTCCTTTACAGCCTGCACAGCGCCGGCAGATGGCGGTGCTCTCTGCAGCCTTCTTCTCGCTTCCAAGTACCACAGGGCACCTTGCAGCCTTGCAGAGAGCAAAGAGGCAGATAGACATCTCGCCCAGAAGAAGGTGCCAGGACGAAAAGGTGCTCGTCCTTTCCGCCCCTAGTCGCCCGGATTGTGGTGCTGTGTTGAAAGCCTTGGCCAGCCAAAGGCTAATGCAGCAAGTGCTTCTCTCCTGAAGCACTTGGCTGAGTGAGAGCTGCACACACGGTTTGGACACTGTAAAGCAGCAAGAGAAATGATTGTACCTCGAGCTGAGGAAAATCCCTGCCCAGAACCCTGTGCATGCGTGCACTATAGCCTCTGAAGAGCGGGACAGCTCCAAGCCATCGCTGGGCGTCACTTCTGTCCAGAGCACAGAAGACGAAGAACGAAGCAGCCGGGCACCGGGCTCATGCACTCAGTGCACCGAATTGCCTAAGTTCAGCACAAAGCTGCTTCACAAGCCCAGTCAGCTGAGAATGCTCCGGCTGCTTCCGAGAGTAAGGCGCAGCCCTTGCACTCCATCACACAAGCTGGCCAGAAACAGTTTCTTACAGCCGCACTGTTGCAGAGTCCACGCAGCTTGAGCGCACGCAGAAGGAGGCGTCCAGAAAGAAGGCGTTCTTCAAGTCCCCCTTCTCTAAGCAGCCTTGAAACTGAGCACAGCACACTGCGCCTAGGCAGCTTCTTTCTCCGAGAGACGTGCCCTCCTCACACCATGCACTCTCGCAGCTCCCTTGCCCACTTGCAGCAGCTGCTGCCAAAGAAAAAGGCTCCAGGAGTAGCAGCCACTGCTGGGCTGAACCTTCCCCTTGCCTCACGTCAAGCACCAGAAACTGTCCTCTGCACTCTGTCTTTCCCTTCTCCACCGCATCTACCACTGGCATCTCTGCATCTCCAAGCACGAAGCTAGCAGAATTGCTTCCAGGGAATAGTGGAAGAGAAATAGGTAGCAGCACAAGTAGCCGCGAGTTGAACTTTCTGCTTCCGACTGCTCAAGTGAATCCGCAAACAAGCGAGTGGCAGGCACGCTTCCTCTTGCAGCCTGGGCCATTCGCACAGCAGCCTGCTGCTCTGCCTTCGTTCTTATGCCCTTCGTAGCAGGTCGCGCTTTCGTTTTGCTGGAGACGAACAGTCGTCTGCTTCTCGCCCAGAGAGCGCGGGGCCGGCAGCGAAAGCCTCCAGGCTGCTGCTTCTGCCCAAACACACCTGGGCTATGCACTTTCTCTCTCGGCGCTGGGTAGCAGCACATTCGCTCTGCCTTGTAGCCTGAATCTTAACGGAAAGCTTCTCGGCTACGTCTGGCCCAGAGCACAGGTTGAGGTCAACGAGCTTCCCCAGAGCTTGCCCCCGAGGCGTGGAAACTTGGATTTGCAGCACCTTTCAGGGGAACTCTTCCTTCCTTTACAGCCTGCACAGCGCCGGCAGATGGCGGTGCTCTCTGCAGCCTTCTTCTCGCTTCCAAGTACCACAGGGCACCTTGCAGCCTTGCAGAGAGGCAAAGAGGCAGATAGACATCTCGCCCAGAAGAAGGTGCCAGGACGAAAAGGTGCTCGTCCTTTCCGCCCCTAGTCGCCCGGATTGTGGTGCTGTGTTGAAAGCCTTGGCCAGCCAAAGGCTAATGCAGCAAGTGCTTCTCTCCTGAAGCACTTGGCTGAGTGAGAGCTGCACACACGGTTTGGACACTGTAAAGCAGCAAGAGAAATGATTGTACCTCGAGCTGAGGAAAATCCCTGCCCAGAACCCTGTGCATGCGTGCACTATAGCCTCTGAAGAGCGGGACAGCTCCAAGCCATCGCTGGGCGTCACTTCTGTCCAGAGCACAGAAGACGAAGAACGAAGCAGCCGGGCACCGGGCTCATGCACTCAGTGCACCGAATTGCCTAAGTTCAGCACAAAGCTGCTTCACAAGCCCAGTCAGCTGAGAATGCTCCGGCTGCTTCCGAGAGGAAGGCGCAGCCCTTGCACTCCATCACACAAGCTGGCCAGAAACAGTTTCTTACAGCCGCACTGTTGCAGAGTCCACGCAGCTTGAGCGCACGCAGAAGGAGGCGTCCAGAAAGAAGGCGTTCTTCAAGTCCCCCTTCTCTAAGCAGCCTTGAAACTGAGCACAGCACACTGCGCCTAGGCAGCTTCTTTCTCCGAGAGACGTGCCCTCCTCACACCATGCACTCTCGCAGCTCCCTTGCCCACTTGCAGCAGCTGCTGCCAAAGAAAAAGGCTCCAGGAGTAGCAGCCACTGCTGGGCTGAACCTTCCCCTTGCCTCACGTCAAGCACCAGAAACTGTCCTCTGCACTCTGTCTTTCCCTTCTCCACCGCATCTACCACTGGCATCTCTGCATCTCCAAGCACGAAGCTAGCAGAATTGCTTCCAGGGAATAGTGGAAGAGAAATAGGTAGCAGCACAAGTAGCCGCGAGTTGCACTTTCTGCTTCCGACTGCTCAAGTGAATCCGCAAACAAGCGAGTGGCAGGCACGCTTCCTCTTGCAGCCTGGGCCATTCGCACAGCAGCCTGCTGCTCTGCCTTCGTTCTTATGCCCTTCGTAGCAGGTCGCGCTTTCGTTTTGCTGGAGACGAACAGTCGTCTGCTTCTCGCCCAGAGAGCGCGGGGCCGGCAGCGAAAGCCTCCAGGCTGCTGCTTCTGCCCAAACACGCCTGGCCTATGCACTTTCTCTCTCGGCGCTGGGTAGCAGCACATTCGCTCTGCCTTGTAGCCTGAATCTTAACGGAAAGCTTCTCGGCTACGTCTGGCACAGAGCACAGGTTGAGGTCAACGAGCTTCCCCAGAGCTTGCCCCCGAGGCGTGGAAACTTGGATTTGCAGCACCTTTCAGGGGAACTCTTCCTTCCTTTACAGCCTGCACAGCGCCGGCAGATGGCGGTGCTCTCTGCAGCCTTCTTCTCGCTTCCAAGTACCACAGGGCACCTTGCAGCCTTGCAGAGAGGCAAAGAGGCAGATAGACATCTCGCCCAGAAGAAGGTGCCAGGACGAAAAGGTGCTCGTCCTTTCCGCCCCTAGTCGCCCGGATTGTGGTGCTGTGTTGAAAGCCTTGGCCAGCCAAAGGCTAATGCAGCAAGTGCTTCTCTCCTGAAGCACTTGGCTGAGTGAGAGCTGCACACACGGTTTGGACACTGTAAAGCAGCAAGAGAAATGATTGTACCTCGAGCTGAGGAAAATCCCTGCCCAGAACCCTGTGCATGCGTGCACTATAGCCTCTGAAGAGCGGGACAGCTCCAAGCCATCGCTGGGCGTCACTTCTGTCCAGAGCACAGAAGACGAAGAACGAAGCAGCCGGGCACCGGGCTCATGCACTCAGTGCACCGAATTGCCTAAGTTCAGCACAAAGCTGCTTCACAAGCCCAGTCAGCTGAGAATGCTCCGGCTGCTTCCGAGAGGAAGGCGCAGCCCTTGCACTCCATCACACAAGCTGGCCAGAAACAGTTTCTTACAGCCGCACTGTTGCAGAGTCCACGCAGCTTGAGCGCACGCAGAAGGAGGCGTCCAGAAAGAAGGCGTTCTTCAAGTCCCCCTTCTCTAAGCAGCCTTGAAACTGAGCACAGCACACTGCGCCTAGGCAGCTTCTTTCTCCGAGAGACGTGCCCTCCTCACACCATGCACTCTCGCAGCTCCCTTGCCCACTTGCAGCAGCTGCTGCCAAAGAAAAAGGCTCCAGGAGTAGCAGCCACTGCTGGGCTGAACCTTCCCCTTGCCTCACGTCAAGCACCAGAAACTGTCCTCTGCACTCTGTCTTTCCCTTCTCCACCGCATCTACCACTGGCATCTCTGCATCTCCAAGCACGAAGCTAGCAGAATTGCTTCCAGGGAATAGTGGAAGAGAAATAGGTAGCAGCACAAGTAGCCGCGAGTTGAACTTTCTGCTTCCGACTGCTCAAGTGAATCCGCAAACAAGCGAGTGGCAGGCACGCTTCCTCTTGCAGCCTGGGCCATTCGCACAGCAGCCTGCTGCTCTGCCTTCGTTCTTATGCCCTTCGTAGCAGGTCGCGCTTTCGTTTTGCTGGAGACGAACAGTCGTCTGCTTCTCGCCCAGAGAGCGCGGGGCCGGCAGCGAAAGCCTCCAGGCTGCTGCTTCTGCCCAAACACGCCTGGGCTATGCACTTTCTCTCTCGGCGCTGGGTAGCAGCACATTCGCTCTGCCTTGTAGCCTGAATCTTAACGGAAAGCTTCTCGGCTACGTCTGGCCCAGAGCACAGGTTGAGGTCAACGAGCTTCCCCAGAGCTTGCCCCCGAGGCGTGGAAACTTGGATTTGCAGCACCTTTCAGGGGAACTCTTCCTTCCTTTACAGCCTGCACAGCGCCGGCAGATGGCGGTGCTCTCTGCAGCCTTCTTCTCGCTTCCAAGTACCACAGGGCACCTTGCAGCCTTGCAGAGAGGCAAAGAGGCAGATAGACATCTCGCCCAGAAGAAGGTGCCAGGACGAAAAGGTGCTCGTCCTTTCCGCCCCTAGTCGCCCGGATTGTGGTGCTGTGTTGAAAGCCTTGGCCAGCCAAAGGCTAATGCAGCAAGTGCTTCTCTCCTGAAGCACTTGGCTGAGTGAGAGCTGCACACACGGTTTGGACACTGTAAAGCAGCAAGAGAAATGATTGTACCTCGAGCTGAGGAAAATCCCTGCCCAGAACCCTGTGCATGCGTGCACTATAGCCTCTGAAGAGCGGGACAGCTCCAAGCCATCGCTGGGCGTCACTTCTGTCCAGAGCACAGAAGACGAAGAACGAAGCAGCCGGGCACCGGGCTCATGCACTCAGTGCACCGAATTGCCTAAGTTCAGCACAAAGCTGCTTCACAAGCCCAGTCAGCTGAGAATGCTCCGGCTGCTTCCGAGAGGAAGGCGCAGCCCTTGCACTCCATCACACAAGCTGGCCAGAAACAGTTTCTTACAGCCGCACTGTTGCAGAGTCCACGCAGCTTGAGCGCACGCAGAAGGAGGCGTCCAGAAAGAAGGCGTTCTTCAAGTCCCCCTTCTCTAAGCAGCCTTGAAACTGAGCACAGCACACTGCGCCTAGGCAGCTTCTTTCTCCGAGAGACGTGCCCTCCTCACACCATGCACTCTCGCAGCTCCCTTGCCCACTTGCAGCAGCTGCTGCCAAAGAAAAAGGCTCCAGGAGTAGCAGCCACTGCTGGGCTGAACCTTCCCCTTGCCTCACGTCAAGCACCAGAAACTGTCCTCTGCACTCTGTCTTTCCCTTCTCCACCGCATCTACCACTGGCATCTCTGCATCTCCAAGCACGAAGCTAGCAGAATTGCTTCCAGGGAATAGTGGAAGAGAAATAGGTAGCAGCACAAGTAGCCGCGAGTTGCACTTTCTGCTTCCGACTGCTCAAGTGAATCCGCAAACAAGCGAGTGGCAGGCACGCTTCCTCTTGCAGCCTGGGCCATTCGCACAGCAGCCTGCTGCTCTGCCTTCGTTCTTATGCCCTTCGTAGCAGGTCGCGCTTTCGTTTTGCTGGAGACGAACAGTCGTCTGCTTCTCGCCCAGAGAGCGCGGGGCCGGCAGCGAAAGCCTCCAGGCTGCTGCTTCTGCCCAAACACGCCTGGCCTATGCACTTTCTCTCTCGGCGCTGGGTAGCAGCACATTCGCTCTGCCTTGTAGCCTGAATCTTAACGGAAAGCTTCTCGGCTACGTCTGGCCCAGAGCACAGGTTGAGGTCAACGAGCTTCCCCAGAGCTTGCCCCCGAGGCGTGGAAACTTGGATTTGCAGCACCTTTCAGGGGTACTCTTCCTTCCTTTACAGCCTGCACAGCGCCGGCAGATGGCGGTGCTCTCTGCAGCCTTCTTCTCGCTTCCAAGTACCACAGGGCACCTTGCAGCCTTGCAGAGAGCAAAGAGGCGGATAGACATCTCGCCCAGAAGAAGGTGCCAGGACGAAAAGGTGCTCGTCCTTTCCGCCCCTAGTCGCCCGGATTGTGGTGCTGTGTTGAAAGCCTTGGCCAGCCAAAGGCTAATGCAGCAAGTGCTTCTCTCCTGAAGCACTTGGCTGAGTGAGAGCTGCACACACGGTTTGGACACTGTAAAGCAGCAAGAGAAATGATTGTACCTCGAGCTGAGGAAAATCCCTGCCCAGAACCCTGTGCATGCGTGCACTATAGCCTCTGAAGAGCGGGACAGCTCCAAGCCATCGCTGGGCGTCACTTCTGTCCAGAGCACAGAAGACGAAGAACGAAGCAGCCGGGCACCGGGCTCATGCACTCAGTGCACCGAATTGCCTAAGTTCAGCACAAAGCTGCTTCACAAGCCCAGTCAGCTGAGAATGCTCCGGCTGCTTCCGAGAGTAAGGCGCAGCCCTTGCACTCCATCACACAAGCTGGCCAGAAACAGTTTCTTACAGCCGCACTGTTGCAGAGTCCACGCAGCTTGAGCGCACGCAGAAGGAGGCGTCCAGAAAGAAGGCGTTCTTCAAGTCCCCCTTCTCTAAGCAGCCTTGAAACTGAGCACAGCACACTGCGCCTAGGCAGCTTCTTTCTCCGAGAGACGTGCCCTCCTCACACCATGCACTCTCGCAGCTCCCTTGCCCACTTGCAGCAGCTGCTGCCAAAGAAAAAGGCTCCAGGAGTAGCAGCCACTGCTGGGCTGAACCTTCCCCTTGCCTCACGTCAAGCACCAGAAACTGTCCTCTGCACTCTGTCTTTCCCTTCTCCACCGCATCTACCACTGGCATCTCTGCATCTCCAAGCACGAAGCTAGCAGAATTGCTTCCAGGGAATAGTGGAAGAGAAATAGGTAGCAGCACAAGTAGCCGCGAGTTGAACTTTCTGCTTCCGACTGCTCAAGTGAATCCGCAAACAAGCGAGTGGCAGGCACGCTTCCTCTTGCAGCCTGGGCCATTCGCACAGCAGCCTGCTGCTCTGCCTTCGTTCTTATGCCCTTCGTAGCAGGTCGCGCTTTCGTTTTGCTGGAGACGAACAGTCGTCTGCTTCTCGCCCAGAGAGCGCGGGGCCGGCAGCGAAAGCCTCCAGGCTGCTGCTTCTGCCCAAACACGCCTGGGCTATGCACTTTCTCTCGGCGCTGGGTAGCAGCACATTCGCTCTGCCTTGTAGCCTGAATCTTAACGGAAAGCTTCTCGGCTACGTCTGGCCCAGAGCACAGGTTGAGGTCAACGAGCTTCCCCAGAGCTTGCCCCCGAGGCGTGGAAACTTGGATTTGCAGCACCTTTCAGGGGAACTCTTCCTTCCTTTACAGCCTGCACAGCGCCGGCAGATGGCGGTGCTCTCTGCAGCCTTCTTCTCGCTTCCAAGTACCACAGGGCACCTTGCAGCCTTGCAGAGAGGCAAAGAGGCAGATAGACATCTCGCCCAGAAGAAGGTGCCAGGACGAAAAGGTGCTCGTCCTTTCCGCCCCTAGTCGCCCGGATTGTGGTGCTGTGTTGAAAGCCTTGGCCAGCCAAAGGCTAATGCAGCAAGTGCTTCTCTCCTGAAGCACTTGGCTGAGTGAGAGCTGCACACACGGTTTGGACACTGTAAAGCAGCAAGAGAAATGATTGTACCTCGAGCTGAGGAAAATCCCTGCCCAGAACCCTGTGCATGCGTGCACTATAGCCTCTGAAGAGCGGGACAGCTCCAAGCCATCGCTGGGCGTCACTTCTGTCCAGAGCACAGAAGACGAAGAACGAAGCAGCCGGGCACCGGGCTCATGCACTCAGTGCACCGAATTGCCTAAGTTCAGCACAAAGCTGCTTCACAAGCCCAGTCAGCTGAGAATGCTCCGGCTGCTTCCGAGAGGAAGGCGCAGCCCTTGCACTCCATCACACAAGCTGGCCAGAAACAGTTTCTTACAGCCGCACTGTTGCAGAGTCCACGCAGCTTGAGCGCACGCAGAAGGAGGCGTCCAGAAAGAAGGCGTTCTTCAAGTCCCCCTTCTCTAAGCAGCCTTGAAACTGAGCACAGCACACTGCGCCTAGGCAGCTTCTTTCTCCGAGAGACGTGCCCTCCTCACACCATGCACTCTCGCAGCTCCCTTGCCCACTTGCAGCAGCTGCTGCCAAAGAAAAAGGCTCCAGGAGTAGCAGCCACTGCTGGGCTGAACCTTCCCCTTGCCTCACGTCAAGCACCAGAAACTGTCCTCTGCACTCTGTCTTTCCCTTCTCCACCGCATCTACCACTGGCATCTCTGCATTTCCAAGCACGAAGCTAGCAGAATTGCTTCCAGGGAATAGTGGAAGAGAAATAGGTAGCAGCACAAGTAGCCGCGAGTTGCACTTTCTGCTTCCGACTGCTCAAGTGAATCCGCAAACAAGCGAGTGGCAGGCACGCTTCCTCTTGCAGCCTGGGCCATTCGCACAGCAGCCTGCTGCTCTGCCTTCGTTCTTATGCCCTTCGTAGCAGGTCGCGCTTTCGTTTTGCTGGAGACGAACAGTCGTCTGCTTCTCGCCCAGAGAGCGCGGGGCCGGCAGCGAAAGCCTCCAGGCTGCTGCTTCTGCCCAAACACGCCTGGCCTATGCACTTTCTCTCTCGGCGCTGGGTAGCAGCACATTCGCTCTGCCTTGTAGCCTGAATCTTAACGGAAAGCTTCTCGGCTACGTCTGGCCCAGAGCACAGGTTGAGGTCAACGAGCTTCCCCAGAGCTTGCCCCCGAGGCGTGGAAACTTGGATTTGCAGCACCTTTCAGGGGAACTCTTCCTTCCTTTACAGCCTGCACAGCGCCGGCAGATGGCGGTGCTCTCTGCAGCCTTCTTCTCGCTTCCAAGTACCACAGGGCACCTTGCAGCCTTGCAGAGAGGCAAAGAGGCAGATAGACATCTCGCCCAGAAGAAGGTGCCAGGACGAAAAGGTGCTCGTCCTTTCCGCCCCTAGTCGCCCGGATTGTGGTGCTGTGTTGAAAGCCTTGGCCAGCCAAAGGCTAATGCAGCAAGTGCTTCTCTCCTGAAGCACTTGGCTGAGTGAGAGCTGCACACACGGTTTGGACACTGTAAAGCAGCAAGAGAAATGATTGTACCTCGAGCTGAGGAAAATCCCTGCCCAGAACCCTGTGCATGCGTGCACTATAGCCTCTGAAGAGCGGGACAGCTCCAAGCCATCGCTGGGCGTCACTTCTGTCCAGAGCACAGAAGACGAAGAACGAAGCAGCCGGGCACCGGGCTCATGCACTCAGTGCACCGAATTGCCTAAGTTCAGCACAAAGCTGCTTCACAAGCCCAGTCAGCTGAGAATGCTCCGGCTGCTTCCGAGAGTAAGGCGCAGCCCTTGCACTCCATCACACAAGCTGGCCAGAAACAGTTTCTTACAGCCGCACTGTTGCAGAGTCCACGCAGCTTGAGCGCACGCAGAAGGAGGCGTCCAGAAAGAAGGCGTTCTTCAAGTCCCCCTTCTCTAAGCAGCCTTGAAACTGAGCACAGCACACTGCGCCTAGGCAGCTTCTTTCTCCGAGAGACGTGCCCTCCTCACACCATGCACTCTCGCAGCTCCCTTGCCCACTTGCAGCAGCTGCTGCCAAAGAAAAAGGCTCCAGGAGTAGCAGCCACTGCTGGGCTGAACCTTCCCCTTGCCTCACGTCAAGCACCAGAAACTGTCCTCTGCACTCTGTCTTTCCCTTCTCCACCGCATCTACCACTGGCATCTCTGCATTTCCAAGCACGAAGCTAGCAGAATTGCTTCCAGGGAATAGTGGAAGAGAAATAGGTAGCAGCACAAGTAGCCGCGAGTTGCACTTTCTGCTTCCGACTGCTCAAGTGAATCCGCAAACAAGCGAGTGGCAGGCACGCTTCCTCTTGCAGCCTGGGCCATTCGCACAGCAGCCTGCTGCTCTGCCTTCGTTCTTATGCCCTTCGTAGCAGGTCGCGCTTTCGTTTTGCTGGAGACGAACAGTCGTCTGCTTCTCGCCCAGAGAGCGCGGGGCCGGCAGCGAAAGCCTCCAGGCTGCTGCTTCTGCCCAAACACGCCTGGCCTATGCACTTTCTCTCTCGGCGCTGGGTAGCAGCACATTCGCTCTGCCTTGTAGCCTGAATCTTAACGGAAAGCTTCTCGGCTACGTCTGGCCCAGAGCACAGGTTGAGGTCAACGAGCTTCCCCAGAGCTTGCCCCCGAGGCGTGGAAACTTGGATTTGCAGCACCTTTCAGGGGAACTCTTCCTTCCTTTACAGCCTGCACAGCGCCGGCAGATGGCGGTGCTCTCTGCAGCCTTCTTCTCGCTTCCAAGTACCACAGGGCACCTTGCAGCCTTGCAGAGAGGCAAAGAGGCAGATAGACATCTCGCCCAGAAGAAGGTGCCAGGACGAAAAGGTGCTCGTCCTTTCCGCCCCTAGTCGCCCGGATTGTGGTGCTGTGTTGAAAGCCTTGGCCAGCCAAAGGCTAATGCAGCAAGTGCTTCTCTCCTGAAGCACTTGGCTGAGTGAGAGCTGCACACACGGTTTGGACACTGTAAAGCAGCAAGAGAAATGATTGTACCTCGAGCTGAGGAAAATCCCTGCCCAGAACCCTGTGCATGCGTGCACTATAGCCTCTGAAGAGCGGGACAGCTCCAAGCCATCGCTGGGCGTCACTTCTGTCCAGAGCACAGAAGACGAAGAACGAAGCAGCCGGGCACCGGGCTCATGCACTCAGTGCACCGAATTGCCTAAGTTCAGCACAAAGCTGCTTCACAAGCCCAGTCAGCTGAGAATGCTCCGGCTGCTTCCGAGAGTAAGGCGCAGCCCTTGCACTCCATCACACAAGCTGGCCAGAAACAGTTTCTTACAGCCGCACTGTTGCAGAGTCCACGCAGCTTGAGCGCACGCAGAAGGAGGCGTCCAGAAAGAAGGCGTTCTTCAAGTCCCCCTTCTCTAAGCAGCCTTGAAACTGAGCACAGCACACTGCGCCTAGGCAGCTTCTTTCTCCGAGAGACGTGCCCTCCTCACACCATGCACTCTCGCAGCTCCCTTGCCCACTTGCAGCAGCTGCTGCCAAAGAAAAAGGCTCCAGGAGTAGCAGCCACTGCTGGGCTGAACCTTCCCCTTGCCTCACGTCAAGCACCAGAAACTGTCCTCTGCACTCTGTCTTTCCCTTCTCCACCGCATCTACCACTGGCATCTCTGCATTTCCAAGCACGAAGCTAGCAGAATTGCTTCCAGGGAATAGTGGAAGAGAAATAGGTAGCAGCACAAGTAGCCGCGAGTTGCACTTTCTGCTTCCGACTGCTCAAGTGAATCCGCAAACAAGCGAGTGGCAGGCACGCTTCCTCTTGCAGCCTGGGCCATTCGCACAGCAGCCTGCTGCTCTGCCTTCGTTCTTATGCCCTTCGTAGCAGGTCGCGCTTTCGTTTTGCTGGAGACGAACAGTCGTCTGCTTCTCGCCCAGAGAGCGCGGGGCCGGCAGCGAAAGCCTCCAGGCTGCTGCTTCTGCCCAAACACGCCTGGGCTATGCACTTTCTCTCTCGGCGCTGGGTAGCAGCACATTCGCTCTGCCTTGTAGCCTGAATCTTAACGGAAAGCTTCTCGGCTACGTCTGGCCCAGAGCACAGGTTGAGGTCAACGAGCTTCCCCAGAGCTTGCCCCCGAGGCGTGGAAACTTGGATTTGCAGCACCTTTCAGGGGAACTCTTCCTTCCTTTACAGCCTGCACAGCGCCGGCAGATGGCGGTGCTCTCTGCAGCCTTCTTCTCGCTTCCAAGTACCACAGGGCACCTTGCAGCCTTGCAGAGAGGCAAAGAGGCAGATAGACATCTCGCCCAGAAGAAGGTGCCAGGACGAAAAGGTGCTCGTCCTTTCCGCCCCTAGTCGCCCGGATTGTGGTGCTGTGTTGAAAGCCTTGGCCAGCCAAAGGCTAATGCAGCAAGTGCTTCTCTCCTGAAGCACTTGGCTGAGTGAGAGCTGCACACACGGTTTGGACACTGTAAAGCAGCAAGAGAAATGATTGTACCTCGAGCTGAGGAAAATCCCTGCCCAGAACCCTGTGCATGCGTGCACTATAGCCTCTGAAGAGCGGGACAGCTCCAAGCCATCGCTGGGCGTCACTTCTGTCCAGAGCACAGAAGACGAAGAACGAAGCAGCCGGGCACCGGGCTCATGCACTCAGTGCACCGAATTGCCTAAGTTCAGCACAAAGCTGCTTCACAAGCCCAGTCAGCTGAGAATGCTCCGGCTGCTTCCGAGAGTAAGGCGCAGCCCTTGCACTCCATCACACAAGCTGGCCAGAAACAGTTTCTTACAGCCGCACTGTTGCAGAGTCCACGCAGCTTGAGCGCACGCAGAAGGAGGCGTCCAGAAAGAAGGCGTTCTTCAAGTCCCCCTTCTCTAAGCAGCCTTGAAACTGAGCACAGCACACTGCGCCTAGGCAGCTTCTTTCTCCGAGAGACGTGCCCTCCTCACACCATGCACTCTCGCAGCTCCCTTGCCCACTTGCAGCAGCTGCTGCCAAAGAAAAAGGCTCCAGGAGTAGCAGCCACTGCTGGGCTGAACCTTCCCCTTGCCTCACGTCAAGCACCAGAAACTGTCCTCTGCACTCTGTCTTTCCCTTCTCCACCGCATCTACCACTGGCATCTCTGCATTTCCAAGCACGAAGCTAGCAGAATTGCTTCCAGGGAATAGTGGAAGAGAAATAGGTAGCAGCACAAGTAGCCGCGAGTTGCACTTTCTGCTTCCGACTGCTCAAGTGAATCCGCAAACAAGCGAGTGGCAGGCACGCTTCCTCTTGCAGCCTGGGCCATTCGCACAGCAGCCTGCTGCTCTGCCTTCGTTCTTATGCCCTTCGTAGCAGGTCGCGCTTTCGTTTTGCTGGAGACGAACAGTCGTCTGCTTCTCGCCCAGAGAGCGCGGGGCCGGCAGCGAAAGCCTCCAGGCTGCTGCTTCTGCCCAAACACGCCTGGGCTATGCACTTTCTCTCTCGGCGCTGGGTAGCAGCACATTCGCTCTGCCTTGTAGCCTGAATCTTAACGGAAAGCTTCTCGGCTACGTCTGGCCCAGAGCACAGGTTGAGGTCAACGAGCTTCCCCAGAGCTTGCCCCCGAGGCGTGGAAACTTGGATTTGCAGCACCTTTCAGGGGAACTCTTCCTTCCTTTACAGCCTGCACAGCGCCGGCAGATGGCGGTGCTCTCTGCAGCCTTCTTCTCGCTTCCAAGTACCACAGGGCACCTTGCAGCCTTGCAGAGAGGCAAAGAGGCAGATAGACATCTCGCCCAGAAGAAGGTGCCAGGACGAAAAGGTGCTCGTCCTTTCCGCCCCTAGTCGCCCGGATTGTGGTGCTGTGTTGAAAGCCTTGGCCAGCCAAAGGCTAATGCAGCAAGTGCTTCTCTCCTGAAGCACTTGGCTGAGTGAGAGCTGCACACACGGTTTGGACACTGTAAAGCAGCAAGAGAAATGATTGTACCTCGAGCTGAGGAAAATCCCTGCCCAGAACCCTGTGCATGCGTGCACTATAGCCTCTGAAGAGCGGGACAGCTCCAAGCCATCGCTGGGCGTCACTTCTGTCCAGAGCACAGAAGACGAAGAACGAAGCAGCCGGGCACCGGGCTCATGCACTCAGTGCACCGAATTGCCTAAGTTCAGCACAAAGCTGCTTCACAAGCCCAGTCAGCTGAGAATGCTCCGGCTGCTTCCGAGAGTAAGGCGCAGCCCTTGCACTCCATCACACAAGCTGGCCAGAAACAGTTTCTTACAGCCGCACTGTTGCAGAGTCCACGCAGCTTGAGCGCACGCAGAAGGAGGCGTCCAGAAAGAAGGCGTTCTTCAAGTCCCCCTTCTCTAAGCAGCCTTGAAACTGAGCACAGCACACTGCGCCTAGGCAGCTTCTTTCTCCGAGAGACGTGCCCTCCTCACACCATGCACTCTCGCAGCTCCCTTGCCCACTTGCAGCAGCTGCTGCCAAAGAAAAAGGCTCCAGGAGTAGCAGCCACTGCTGGGCTGAACCTTCCCCTTGCCTCACGTCAAGCACCAGAAACTGTCCTCTGCACTCTGTCTTTCCCTTCTCCACCGCATCTACCACTGGCATCTCTGCATTTCCAAGCACGAAGCTAGCAGAATTGCTTCCAGGGAATAGTGGAAGAGAAATAGGTAGCAGCACAAGTAGCCGCGAGTTGCACTTTCTGCTTCCGACTGCTCAAGTGAATCCGCAAACAAGCGAGTGGCAGGCACGCTTCCTCTTGCAGCCTGGGCCATTCGCACAGCAGCCTGCTGCTCTGCCTTCGTTCTTATGCCCTTCGTAGCAGGTCGCGCTTTCGTTTTGCTGGAGACGAACAGTCGTCTGCTTCTCGCCCAGAGAGCGCGGGGCCGGCAGCGAAAGCCTCCAGGCTGCTGCTTCTGCCCAAACACGCCTGGGCTATGCACTTTCTCTCTCGGCGCTGGGTAGCAGCACATTCGCTCTGCCTTGTAGCCTGAATCTTAACGGAAAGCTTCTCGGCTACGTCTGGCCCAGAGCACAGGTTGAGGTCAACGAGCTTCCCCAGAGCTTGCCCCCGAGGCGTGGAAACTTGGATTTGCAGCACCTTTCAGGGGAACTCTTCCTTCCTTTACAGCCTGCACAGCGCCGGCAGATGGCGGTGCTCTCTGCAGCCTTCTTCTCGCTTCCAAGTACCACAGGGCACCTTGCAGCCTTGCAGAGAGGCAAAGAGGCAGATAGACATCTCGCCCAGAAGAAGGTGCCAGGACGAAAAGGTGCTCGTCCTTTCCGCCCCTAGTCGCCCGGATTGTGGTGCTGTGTTGAAAGCCTTGGCCAGCCAAAGGCTAATGCAGCAAGTGCTTCTCTCCTGAAGCACTTGGCTGAGTGAGAGCTGCACACACGGTTTGGACACTGTAAAGCAGCAAGAGAAATGATTGTACCTCGAGCTGAGGAAAATCCCTGCCCAGAACCCTGTGCATGCGTGCACTATAGCCTCTGAAGAGCGGGACAGCTCCAAGCCATCGCTGGGCGTCACTTCTGTCCAGAGCACAGAAGACGAAGAACGAAGCAGCCGGGCACCGGGCTCATGCACTCAGTGCACCGAATTGCCTAAGTTCAGCACAAAGCTGCTTCACAAGCCCAGTCAGCTGAGAATGCTCCGGCTGCTTCCGAGAGTAAGGCGCAGCCCTTGCACTCCATCACACAAGCTGGCCAGAAACAGTTTCTTACAGCCGCACTGTTGCAGAGTCCACGCAGCTTGAGCGCACGCAGAAGGAGGCGTCCAGAAAGAAGGCGTTCTTCAAGTCCCCCTTCTCTAAGCAGCCTTGAAACTGAGCACAGCACACTGCGCCTAGGCAGCTTCTTTCTCCGAGAGACGTGCCCTCCTCACACCATGCACTCTCGCAGCTCCCTTGCCCACTTGCAGCAGCTGCTGCCAAAGAAAAAGGCTCCAGGAGTAGCAGCCACTGCTGGGCTGAACCTTCCCCTTGCCTCACGTCAAGCACCAGAAACTGTCCTCTGCACTCTGTCTTTCCCTTCTCCACCGCATCTACCACTGGCATCTCTGCATTTCCAAGCACGAAGCTAGCAGAATTGCTTCCAGGGAATAGTGGAAGAGAAATAGGTAGCAGCACAAGTAGCCGCGAGTTGCACTTTCTGCTTCCGACTGCTCAAGTGAATCCGCAAACAAGCGAGTGGCAGGCACGCTTCCTCTTGCAGCCTGGGCCATTCGCACAGCAGCCTGCTGCTCTGCCTTCGTTCTTATGCCCTTCGTAGCAGGTCGCGCTTTCGTTTTGCTGGAGACGAACAGTCGTCTGCTTCTCGCCCAGAGAGCGCGGGGCCGGCAGCGAAAGCCTCCAGGCTGCTGCTTCTGCCCAAACACGCCTGGCCTATGCACTTTCTCTCTCGGCGCTGGGTAGCAGCACATTCGCTCTGCCTTGTAGCCTGAATCTTAACGGAAAGCTTCTCGGCTACGTCTGGCACAGAGCACAGGTTGAGGTCAACGAGCTTCCCCAGAGCTTGCCCCCGAGGCGTGGAAACTTGGATTTGCAGCACCTTTCAGGGGAACTCTTCCTTCCTTTACAGCCTGCACAGCGCCGGCAGATGGCGGTGCTCTCTGCAGCCTTCTTCTCGCTTCCAAGTACCACAGGGCACCTTGCAGCCTTGCAGAGAGGCAAAGAGGCAGATAGACATCTCGCCCAGAAGAAGGTGCCAGGACGAAAAGGTGCTCGTCCTTTCCGCCCCTAGTCGCCCGGATTGTGGTGCTGTGTTGAAAGCCTTGGCCAGCCAAAGGCTAATGCAGCAAGTGCTTCTCTCCTGAAGCACTTGGCTGAGTGAGAGCTGCACACACGGTTTGGACACTGTAAAGCAGCAAGAGAAATGATTGTACCTCGAGCTGAGGAAAATCCCTGCCCAGAACCCTGTGCATGCGTGCACTATAGCCTCTGAAGAGCGGGACAGCTCCAAGCCATCGCTGGGCGTCACTTCTGTCCAGAGCACAGAAGACGAAGAACGAAGCAGCCGGGCACCGGGCTCATGCACTCAGTGCACCGAATTGCCTAAGTTCAGCACAAAGCTGCTTCACAAGCCCAGTCAGCTGAGAATGCTCCGGCTGCTTCCGAGAGGAAGGCGCAGCCCTTGCACTCCATCACACAAGCTGGCCAGAAACAGTTTCTTACAGCCGCACTGTTGCAGAGTCCACGCAGCTTGAGCGCACGCAGAAGGAGGCGTCCAGAAAGAAGGCGTTCTTCAAGTCCCCCTTCTCTAAGCAGCCTTGAAACTGAGCACAGCACACTGCGCCTAGGCAGCTTCTTTCTCCGAGAGACGTGCCCTCCTCACACCATGCACTCTCGCAGCTCCCTTGCCCACTTGCAGCAGCTGCTGCCAAAGAAAAAGGCTCCAGGAGTAGCAGCCACTGCTGGGCTGAACCTTCCCCTTGCCTCACGTCAAGCACCAGAAACTGTCCTCTGCACTCTGTCTTTCCCTTCTCCACCGCATCTACCACTGGCATCTCTGCATCTCCAAGCACGAAGCTAGCAGAATTGCTTCCAGGGAATAGTGGAAGAGAAATAGGTAGCAGCACAAGTAGCCGCGAGTTGCACTTTCTGCTTCCGACTGCTCAAGTGAATCCGCAAACAAGCGAGTGGCAGGCACGCTTCCTCTTGCAGCCTGGGCCATTCGCACAGCAGCCTGCTGCTCTGCCTTCGTTCTTATGCCCTTCGTAGCAGGTCGCGCTTTCGTTTTGCTGGAGACGAACAGTCGTCTGCTTCTCGCCCAGAGAGCGCGGGGCCGGCAGCGAAAGCCTCCAGGCTGCTGCTTCTGCCCAAACACGCCTGGGCTATGCACTTTCTCTCTCGGCGCTGGGTAGCAGCACATTCGCTCTGCCTTGTAGCCTGAATCTTAACGGAAAGCTTCTCGGCTACGTCTGGCCCAGAGCACAGGTTGAGGTCAACGAGCTTCCCCAGAGCTTGCCCCCGAGGCGTGGAAACTTGGATTTGCAGCACCTTTCAGGGGTACTCTTCCTTCCTTTACAGCCTGCACAGCGCCGGCAGATGGCGGTGCTCTCTGCAGCCTTCTTCTCGCTTCCAAGTACCACAGGGCACCTTGCAGCCTTGCAGAGAGCAAAGAGGCGGATAGACATCTCGCCCAGAAGAAGGTGCCAGGACGAAAAGGTGCTCGTCCTTTCCGCCCCTAGTCGCCCGGATTGTGGTGCTGTGTTGAAAGCCTTGGCCAGCCAAAGGCTAATGCAGCAAGTGCTTCTCTCCTGAAGCACTTGGCTGAGTGAGAGCTGCACACACGGTTTGGACACTGTAAAGCAGCAAGAGAAATGATTGTACCTCGAGCTGAGGAAAATCCCTGCCCAGAACCCTGTGCATGCGTGCACTATAGCCTCTGAAGAGCGGGACAGCTCCAAGCCATCGCTGGGCGTCACTTCTGTCCAGAGCACAGAAGACGAAGAACGAAGCAGCCGGGCACCGGGCTCATGCACTCAGTGCACCGAATTGCCTAAGTTCAGCACAAAGCTGCTTCACAAGCCCAGTCAGCTGAGAATGCTCCGGCTGCTTCCGAGAGGAAGGCGCAGCCCTTGCACTCCATCACACAAGCTGGCCAGAAACAGTTTCTTACAGCCGCACTGTTGCAGAGTCCACGCAGCTTGAGCGCACGCAGAAGGAGGCGTCCAGAAAGAAGGCGTTCTTCAAGTCCCCCTTCTCTAAGCAGCCTTGAAACTGAGCACAGCACACTGCGCCTAGGCAGCTTCTTTCTCCGAGAGACGTGCCCTCCTCACACCATGCACTCTCGCAGCTCCCTTGCCCACTTGCAGCAGCTGCTGCCAAAGAAAAAGGCTCCAGGAGTAGCAGCCACTGCTGGGCTGAACCTTCCCCTTGCCTCACGTCAAGCACCAGAAACTGTCCTCTGCACTCTGTCTTTCCCTTCTCCACCGCATCTACCACTGGCATCTCTGCATTTCCAAGCACGAAGCTAGCAGAATTGCTTCCAGGGAATAGTGGAAGAGAAATAGGTAGCAGCACAAGTAGCCGCGAGTTGCACTTTCTGCTTCCGACTGCTCAAGTGAATCCGCAAACAAGCGAGTGGCAGGCACGCTTCCTCTTGCAGCCTGGGCCATTCGCACAGCAGCCTGCTGCTCTGCCTTCGTTCTTATGCCCTTCGTAGCAGGTCGCGCTTTCGTTTTGCTGGAGACGAACAGTCGTCTGCTTCTCGCCCAGAGAGCGCGGGGCCGGCAGCGAAAGCCTCCAGGCTGCTGCTTCTGCCCAAACACGCCTGGCCTATGCACTTTCTCTCTCGGCGCTGGGTAGCAGCACATTCGCTCTGCCTTGTAGCCTGAATCTTAACGGAAAGCTTCTCGGCTACGTCTGGCCCAGAGCACAGGTTGAGGTCAACGAGCTTCCCCAGAGCTTGCCCCCGAGGCGTGGAAACTTGGATTTGCAGCACCTTTCAGGGGTACTCTTCCTTCCTTTACAGCCTGCACAGCGCCGGCAGATGGCGGTGCTCTCTGCAGCCTTCTTCTCGCTTCCAAGTACCACAGGGCACCTTGCAGCCTTGCAGAGAGGCAAAGAGGCAGATAGACATCTCGCCCAGAAGAAGGTGCCAGGACGAAAAGGTGCTCGTCCTTTCCGCCCCTAGTCGCCCGGATTGTGGTGCTGTGTTGAAAGCCTTGGCCAGCCAAAGGCTAATGCAGCAAGTGCTTCTCTCCTGAAGCACTTGGCTGAGTGAGAGCTGCACACACGGTTTGGACACTGTAAAGCAGCAAGAGAAATGATTGTACCTCGAGCTGAGGAAAATCCCTGCCCAGAACCCTGTGCATGCGTGCACTATAGCCTCTGAAGAGCGGGACAGCTCCAAGCCATCGCTGGGCGTCACTTCTGTCCAGAGCACAGAAGACGAAGAACGAAGCAGCCGGGCACCGGGCTCATGCACTCAGTGCACCGAATTGCCTAAGTTCAGCACAAAGCTGCTTCACAAGCCCAGTCAGCTGAGAATGCTCCGGCTGCTTCCGAGAGTAAGGCGCAGCCCTTGCACTCCATCACACAAGCTGGCCAGAAACAGTTTCTTACAGCCGCACTGTTGCAGAGTCCACGCAGCTTGAGCGCACGCAGAAGGAGGCGTCCAGAAAGAAGGCGTTCTTCAAGTCCCCCTTCTCTAAGCAGCCTTGAAACTGAGCACAGCACACTGCGCCTAGGCAGCTTCTTTCTCCGAGAGACGTGCCCTCCTCACACCATGCACTCTCGCAGCTCCCTTGCCCACTTGCAGCAGCTGCTGCCAAAGAAAAAGGCTCCAGGAGTAGCAGCCACTGCTGGGCTGAACCTTCCCCTTGCCTCACGTCAAGCACCAGAAACTGTCCTCTGCACTCTGTCTTTCCCTTCTCCACCGCATCTACCACTGGCATCTCTGCATTTCCAAGCACGAAGCTAGCAGAATTGCTTCCAGGGAATAGTGGAAGAGAAATAGGTAGCAGCACAAGTAGCCGCGAGTTGCACTTTCTGCTTCCGACTGCTCAAGTGAATCCGCAAACAAGCGAGTGGCAGGCACGCTTCCTCTTGCAGCCTGGGCCATTCGCACAGCAGCCTGCTGCTCTGCCTTCGTTCTTATGCCCTTCGTAGCAGGTCGCGCTTTCGTTTTGCTGGAGACGAACAGTCGTCTGCTTCTCGCCCAGAGAGCGCGGGGCCGGCAGCGAAAGCCTCCAGGCTGCTGCTTCTGCCCAAACACGCCTGGCCTATGCACTTTCTCTCTCGGCGCTGGGTAGCAGCACATTCGCTCTGCCTTGTAGCCTGAATCTTAACGGAAAGCTTCTCGGCTACGTCTGGCCCAGAGCACAGGTTGAGGTCAACGAGCTTCCCCAGAGCTTGCCCCCGAGGCGTGGAAACTTGGATTTGCAGCACCTTTCAGGGGAACTCTTCCTTCCTTTACAGCCTGCACAGCGCCGGCAGATGGCGGTGCTCTCTGCAGCCTTCTTCTCGCTTCCAAGTACCACAGGGCACCTTGCAGCCTTGCAGAGAGGCAAAGAGGCAGATAGACATCTCGCCCAGAAGAAGGTGCCAGGACGAAAAGGTGCTCGTCCTTTCCGCCCCTAGTCGCCCGGATTGTGGTGCTGTGTTGAAAGCCTTGGCCAGCCAAAGGCTAATGCAGCAAGTGCTTCTCTCCTGAAGCACTTGGCTGAGTGAGAGCTGCACACACGGTTTGGACACTGTAAAGCAGCAAGAGAAATGATTGTACCTCGAGCTGAGGAAAATCCCTGCCCAGAACCCTGTGCATGCGTGCACTATAGCCTCTGAAGAGCGGGACAGCTCCAAGCCATCGCTGGGCGTCACTTCTGTCCAGAGCACAGAAGACGAAGAACGAAGCAGCCGGGCACCGGGCTCATGCACTCAGTGCACCGAATTGCCTAAGTTCAGCACAAAGCTGCTTCACAAGCCCAGTCAGCTGAGAATGCTCCGGCTGCTTCCGAGAGTAAGGCGCAGCCCTTGCACTCCATCACACAAGCTGGCCAGAAACAGTTTCTTACAGCCGCACTGTTGCAGAGTCCACGCAGCTTGAGCGCACGCAGAAGGAGGCGTCCAGAAAGAAGGCGTTCTTCAAGTCCCCCTTCTCTAAGCAGCCTTGAAACTGAGCACAGCACACTGCGCCTAGGCAGCTTCTTTCTCCGAGAGACGTGCCCTCCTCACACCATGCACTCTCGCAGCTCCCTTGCCCACTTGCAGCAGCTGCTGCCAAAGAAAAAGGCTCCAGGAGTAGCAGCCACTGCTGGGCTGAACCTTCCCCTTGCCTCACGTCAAGCACCAGAAACTGTCCTCTGCACTCTGTCTTTCCCTTCTCCACCGCATCTACCACTGGCATCTCTGCATCTCCAAGCACGAAGCTAGCAGAATTGCTTCCAGGGAATAGTGGAAGAGAAATAGGTAGCAGCACAAGTAGCCGCGAGTTGCACTTTCTGCTTCCGACTGCTCAAGTGAATCCGCAAACAAGCGAGTGGCAGGCACGCTTCCTCTTGCAGCCTGGGCCATTCGCACAGCAGCCTGCTGCTCTGCCTTCGTTCTTATGCCCTTCGTAGCAGGTCGCGCTTTCGTTTTGCTGGAGACGAACAGTCGTCTGCTTCTCGCCCAGAGAGCGCGGGGCCGGCAGCGAAAGCCTCCAGGCTGCTGCTTCTGCCCAAACACGCCTGGGCTATGCACTTTCTCTCTCGGCGCTGGGTAGCAGCACATTCGCTCTGCCTTGTAGCCTGAATCTTAACGGAAAGCTTCTCGGCTACGTCTGGCCCAGAGCACAGGTTGAGGTCAACGAGCTTCCCCAGAGCTTGCCCCCGAGGCGTGGAAACTTGGATTTGCAGCACCTTTCAGGGGAACTCTTCCTTCCTTTACAGCCTGCACAGCGCCGGCAGATGGCGGTGCTCTCTGCAGCCTTCTTCTCGCTTCCAAGTACCACAGGGCACCTTGCAGCCTTGCAGAGAGGCAAAGAGGCAGATAGACATCTCGCCCAGAAGAAGGTGCCAGGACGAAAAGGTGCTCGTCCTTTCCGCCCCTAGTCGCCCGGATTGTGGTGCTGTGTTGAAAGCCTTGGCCAGCCAAAGGCTAATGCAGCAAGTGCTTCTCTCCTGAAGCACTTGGCTGAGTGAGAGCTGCACACACGGTTTGGACACTGTAAAGCAGCAAGAGAAATGATTGTACCTCGAGCTGAGGAAAATCCCTGCCCAGAACCCTGTGCATGCGTGCACTATAGCCTCTGAAGAGCGGGACAGCTCCAAGCCATCGCTGGGCGTCACTTCTGTCCAGAGCACAGAAGACGAAGAACGAAGCAGCCGGGCACCGGGCTCATGCACTCAGTGCACCGAATTGCCTAAGTTCAGCACAAAGCTGCTTCACAAGCCCAGTCAGCTGAGAATGCTCCGGCTGCTTCCGAGAGTAAGGCGCAGCCCTTGCACTCCATCACACAAGCTGGCCAGAAACAGTTTCTTACAGCCGCACTGTTGCAGAGTCCACGCAGCTTGAGCGCACGCAGAAGGAGGCGTCCAGAAAGAAGGCGTTCTTCAAGTCCCCCTTCTCTAAGCAGCCTTGAAACTGAGCACAGCACACTGCGCCTAGGCAGCTTCTTTCTCCGAGAGACGTGCCCTCCTCACACCATGCACTCTCGCAGCTCCCTTGCCCACTTGCAGCAGCTGCTGCCAAAGAAAAAGGCTCCAGGAGTAGCAGCCACTGCTGGGCTGAACCTTCCCCTTGCCTCACGTCAAGCACCAGAAACTGTCCTCTGCACTCTGTCTTTCCCTTCTCCACCGCATCTACCACTGGCATCTCTGCATTTCCAAGCACGAAGCTAGCAGAATTGCTTCCAGGGAATAGTGGAAGAGAAATAGGTAGCAGCACAAGTAGCCGCGAGTTGCACTTTCTGCTTCCGACTGCTCAAGTGAATCCGCAAACAAGCGAGTGGCAGGCACGCTTCCTCTTGCAGCCTGGGCCATTCGCACAGCAGCCTGCTGCTCTGCCTTCGTTCTTATGCCCTTCGTAGCAGGTCGCGCTTTCGTTTTGCTGGAGACGAACAGTCGTCTGCTTCTCGCCCAGAGAGCGCGGGGCCGGCAGCGAAAGCCTCCAGGCTGCTGCTTCTGCCCAAACACGCCTGGGCTATGCACTTTCTCTCTCGGCGCTGGGTAGCAGCACATTCGCTCTGCCTTGTAGCCTGAATCTTAACGGAAAGCTTCTCGGCTACGTCTGGCCCAGAGCACAGGTTGAGGTCAACGAGCTTCCCCAGAGCTTGCCCCCGAGGCGTGGAAACTTGGATTTGCAGCACCTTTCAGGGGAACTCTTCCTTCCTTTACAGCCTGCACAGCGCCGGCAGATGGCGGTGCTCTCTGCAGCCTTCTTCTCGCTTCCAAGTACCACAGGGCACCTTGCAGCCTTGCAGAGAGGCAAAGAGGCAGATAGACATCTCGCCCAGAAGAAGGTGCCAGGACGAAAAGGTGCTCGTCCTTTCCGCCCCTAGTCGCCCGGATTGTGGTGCTGTGTTGAAAGCCTTGGCCAGCCAAAGGCTAATGCAGCAAGTGCTTCTCTCCTGAAGCACTTGGCTGAGTGAGAGCTGCACACACGGTTTGGACACTGTAAAGCAGCAAGAGAAATGATTGTACCTCGAGCTGAGGAAAATCCCTGCCCAGAACCCTGTGCATGCGTGCACTATAGCCTCTGAAGAGCGGGACAGCTCCAAGCCATCGCTGGGCGTCACTTCTGTCCAGAGCACAGAAGACGAAGAACGAAGCAGCCGGGCACCGGGCTCATGCACTCAGTGCACCGAATTGCCTAAGTTCAGCACAAAGCTGCTTCACAAGCCCAGTCAGCTGAGAATGCTCCGGCTGCTTCCGAGAGTAAGGCGCAGCCCTTGCACTCCATCACACAAGCTGGCCAGAAACAGTTTCTTACAGCCGCACTGTTGCAGAGTCCACGCAGCTTGAGCGCACGCAGAAGGAGGCGTCCAGAAAGAAGGCGTTCTTCAAGTCCCCCTTCTCTAAGCAGCCTTGAAACTGAGCACAGCACACTGCGCCTAGGCAGCTTCTTTCTCCGAGAGACGTGCCCTCCTCACACCATGCACTCTCGCAGCTCCCTTGCCCACTTGCAGCAGCTGCTGCCAAAGAAAAAGGCTCCAGGAGTAGCAGCCACTGCTGGGCTGAACCTTCCCCTTGCCTCACGTCAAGCACCAGAAACTGTCCTCTGCACTCTGTCTTTCCCTTCTCCACCGCATCTACCACTGGCATCTCTGCATTTCCAAGCACGAAGCTAGCAGAATTGCTTCCAGGGAATAGTGGAAGAGAAATAGGTAGCAGCACAAGTAGCCGCGAGTTGCACTTTCTGCTTCCGACTGCTCAAGTGAATCCGCAAACAAGCGAGTGGCAGGCACGCTTCCTCTTGCAGCCTGGGCCATTCGCACAGCAGCCTGCTGCTCTGCCTTCGTTCTTATGCCCTTCGTAGCAGGTCGCGCTTTCGTTTTGCTGGAGACGAACAGTCGTCTGCTTCTCGCCCAGAGAGCGCGGGGCCGGCAGCGAAAGCCTCCAGGCTGCTGCTTCTGCCCAAACACGCCTGGCCTATGCACTTTCTCTCTCGGCGCTGGGTAGCAGCACATTCGCTCTGCCTTGTAGCCTGAATCTTAACGGAAAGCTTCTCGGCTACGTCTGGCCCAGAGCACAGGTTGAGGTCAACGAGCTTCCCCAGAGCTTGCCCCCGAGGCGTGGAAACTTGGATTTGCAGCACCTTTCAGGGGAACTCTTCCTTCCTTTACAGCCTGCACAGCGCCGGCAGATGGCGGTGCTCTCTGCAGCCTTCTTCTCGCTTCCAAGTACCACAGGGCACCTTGCAGCCTTGCAGAGAGGCAAAGAGGCAGATAGACATCTCGCCCAGAAGAAGGTGCCAGGACGAAAAGGTGCTCGTCCTTTCCGCCCCTAGTCGCCCGGATTGTGGTGCTGTGTTGAAAGCCTTGGCCAGCCAAAGGCTAATGCAGCAAGTGCTTCTCTCCTGAAGCACTTGGCTGAGTGAGAGCTGCACACACGGTTTGGACACTGTAAAGCAGCAAGAGAAATGATTGTACCTCGAGCTGAGGAAAATCCCTGCCCAGAACCCTGTGCATGCGTGCACTATAGCCTCTGAAGAGCGGGACAGCTCCAAGCCATCGCTGGGCGTCACTTCTGTCCAGAGCACAGAAGACGAAGAACGAAGCAGCCGGGCACCGGGCTCATGCACTCAGTGCACCGAATTGCCTAAGTTCAGCACAAAGCTGCTTCACAAGCCCAGTCAGCTGAGAATGCTCCGGCTGCTTCCGAGAGTAAGGCGCAGCCCTTGCACTCCATCACACAAGCTGGCCAGAAACAGTTTCTTACAGCCGCACTGTTGCAGAGTCCACGCAGCTTGAGCGCACGCAGAAGGAGGCGTCCAGAAAGAAGGCGTTCTTCAAGTCCCCCTTCTCTAAGCAGCCTTGAAACTGAGCACAGCACACTGCGCCTAGGCAGCTTCTTTCTCCGAGAGACGTGCCCTCCTCACACCATGCACTCTCGCAGCTCCCTTGCCCACTTGCAGCAGCTGCTGCCAAAGAAAAAGGCTCCAGGAGTAGCAGCCACTGCTGGGCTGAACCTTCCCCTTGCCTCACGTCAAGCACCAGAAACTGTCCTCTGCACTCTGTCTTTCCCTTCTCCACCGCATCTACCACTGGCATCTCTGCATCTCCAAGCACGAAGCTAGCAGAATTGCTTCCAGGGAATAGTGGAAGAGAAATAGGTAGCAGCACAAGTAGCCGCGAGTTGAACTTTCTGCTTCCGACTGCTCAAGTGAATCCGCAAACAAGCGAGTGGCAGGCACGCTTCCTCTTGCAGCCTGGGCCATTCGCACAGCAGCCTGCTGCTCTGCCTTCGTTCTTATGCCCTTCGTAGCAGGTCGCGCTTTCGTTTTGCTGGAGACGAACAGTCGTCTGCTTCTCGCCCAGAGAGCGCGGGGCCGGCAGCGAAAGCCTCCAGGCTGCTGCTTCTGCCCAAACACGCCTGGGCTATGCACTTTCTCTCTCGGCGCTGGGTAGCAGCACATTCGCTCTGCCTTGTAGCCTGAATCTTAACGGAAAGCTTCTCGGCTACGTCTGGCCCAGAGCACAGGTTGAGGTCAACGAGCTTCCCCAGAGCTTGCCCCCGAGGCGTGGAAACTTGGATTTGCAGCACCTTTCAGGGGAACTCTTCCTTCCTTTACAGCCTGCACAGCGCCGGCAGATGGCGGTGCTCTCTGCAGCCTTCTTCTCGCTTCCAAGTACCACAGGGCACCTTGCAGCCTTGCAGAGAGGCAAAGAGGCAGATAGACATCTCGCCCAGAAGAAGGTGCCAGGACGAAAAGGTGCTCGTCCTTTCCGCCCCTAGTCGCCCGGATTGTGGTGCTGTGTTGAAAGCCTTGGCCAGCCAAAGGCTAATGCAGCAAGTGCTTCTCTCCTGAAGCACTTGGCTGAGTGAGAGCTGCACACACGGTTTGGACACTGTAAAGCAGCAAGAGAAATGATTGTACCTCGAGCTGAGGAAAATCCCTGCCCAGAACCCTGTGCATGCGTGCACTATAGCCTCTGAAGAGCGGGACAGCTCCAAGCCATCGCTGGGCGTCACTTCTGTCCAGAGCACAGAAGACGAAGAACGAAGCAGCCGGGCACCGGGCTCATGCACTCAGTGCACCGAATTGCCTAAGTTCAGCACAAAGCTGCTTCACAAGCCCAGTCAGCTGAGAATGCTCCGGCTGCTTCCGAGAGGAAGGCGCAGCCCTTGCACTCCATCACACAAGCTGGCCAGAAACAGTTTCTTACAGCCGCACTGTTGCAGAGTCCACGCAGCTTGAGCGCACGCAGAAGGAGGCGTCCAGAAAGAAGGCGTTCTTCAAGTCCCCCTTCTCTAAGCAGCCTTGAAACTGAGCACAGCACACTGCGCCTAGGCAGCTTCTTTCTCCGAGAGACGTGCCCTCCTCACACCATGCACTCTCGCAGCTCCCTTGCCCACTTGCAGCAGCTGCTGCCAAAGAAAAAGGCTCCAGGAGTAGCAGCCACTGCTGGGCTGAACCTTCCCCTTGCCTCACGTCAAGCACCAGAAACTGTCCTCTGCACTCTGTCTTTCCCTTCTCCACCGCATCTACCACTGGCATCTCTGCATCTCCAAGCACGAAGCTAGCAGAATTGCTTCCAGGGAATAGTGGAAGAGAAATAGGTAGCAGCACAAGTAGCCGCGAGTTGCACTTTCTGCTTCCGACTGCTCAAGTGAATCCGCAAACAAGCGAGTGGCAGGCACGCTTCCTCTTGCAGCCTGGGCCATTCGCACAGCAGCCTGCTGCTCTGCCTTCGTTCTTATGCCCTTCGTAGCAGGTCGCGCTTTCGTTTTGCTGGAGACGAACAGTCGTCTGCTTCTCGCCCAGAGAGCGCGGGGCCGGCAGCGAAAGCCTCCAGGCTGCTGCTTCTGCCCAAACACGCCTGGCCTATGCACTTTCTCTCTCGGCGCTGGGTAGCAGCACATTCGCTCTGCCTTGTAGCCTGAATCTTAACGGAAAGCTTCTCGGCTACGTCTGGCCCAGAGCACAGGTTGAGGTCAACGAGCTTCCCCAGAGCTTGCCCCCGAGGCGTGGAAACTTGGATTTGCAGCACCTTTCAGGGGTACTCTTCCTTCCTTTACAGCCTGCACAGCGCCGGCAGATGGCGGTGCTCTCTGCAGCCTTCTTCTCGCTTCCAAGTACCACAGGGCACCTTGCAGCCTTGCAGAGAGCAAAGAGGCGGATAGACATCTCGCCCAGAAGAAGGTGCCAGGACGAAAAGGTGCTCGTCCTTTCCGCCCCTAGTCGCCCGGATTGTGGTGCTGTGTTGAAAGCCTTGGCCAGCCAAAGGCTAATGCAGCAAGTGCTTCTCTCCTGAAGCACTTGGCTGAGTGAGAGCTGCACACACGGTTTGGACACTGTAAAGCAGCAAGAGAAATGATTGTACCTCGAGCTGAGGAAAATCCCTGCCCAGAACCCTGTGCATGCGTGCACTATAGCCTCTGAAGAGCGGGACAGCTCCAAGCCATCGCTGGGCGTCACTTCTGTCCAGAGCACAGAAGACGAAGAACGAAGCAGCCGGGCACCGGGCTCATGCACTCAGTGCACCGAATTGCCTAAGTTCAGCACAAAGCTGCTTCACAAGCCCAGTCAGCTGAGAATGCTCCGGCTGCTTCCGAGAGTAAGGCGCAGCCCTTGCACTCCATCACACAAGCTGGCCAGAAACAGTTTCTTACAGCCGCACTGTTGCAGAGTCCACGCAGCTTGAGCGCACGCAGAAGGAGGCGTCCAGAAAGAAGGCGTTCTTCAAGTCCCCCTTCTCTAAGCAGCCTTGAAACTGAGCACAGCACACTGCGCCTAGGCAGCTTCTTTCTCCGAGAGACGTGCCCTCCTCACACCATGCACTCTCGCAGCTCCCTTGCCCACTTGCAGCAGCTGCTGCCAAAGAAAAAGGCTCCAGGAGTAGCAGCCACTGCTGGGCTGAACCTTCCCCTTGCCTCACGTCAAGCACCAGAAACTGTCCTCTGCACTCTGTCTTTCCCTTCTCCACCGCATCTACCACTGGCATCTCTGCATTTCCAAGCACGAAGCTAGCAGAATTGCTTCCAGGGAATAGTGGAAGAGAAATAGGTAGCAGCACAAGTAGCCGCGAGTTGCACTTTCTGCTTCCGACTGCTCAAGTGAATCCGCAAACAAGCGAGTGGCAGGCACGCTTCCTCTTGCAGCCTGGGCCATTCGCACAGCAGCCTGCTGCTCTGCCTTCGTTCTTATGCCCTTCGTAGCAGGTCGCGCTTTCGTTTTGCTGGAGACGAACAGTCGTCTGCTTCTCGCCCAGAGAGCGCGGGGCCGGCAGCGAAAGCCTCCAGGCTGCTGCTTCTGCCCAAACACGCCTGGGCTATGCACTTTCTCTCTCGGCGCTGGGTAGCAGCACATTCGCTCTGCCTTGTAGCCTGAATCTTAACGGAAAGCTTCTCGGCTACGTCTGGCCCAGAGCACAGGTTGAGGTCAACGAGCTTCCCCAGAGCTTGCCCCCGAGGCGTGGAAACTTGGATTTGCAGCACCTTTCAGGGGAACTCTTCCTTCCTTTACAGCCTGCACAGCGCCGGCAGATGGCGGTGCTCTCTGCAGCCTTCTTCTCGCTTCCAAGTACCACAGGGCACCTTGCAGCCTTGCAGAGAGGCAAAGAGGCAGATAGACATCTCGCCCAGAAGAAGGTGCCAGGACGAAAAGGTGCTCGTCCTTTCCGCCCCTAGTCGCCCGGATTGTGGTGCTGTGTTGAAAGCCTTGGCCAGCCAAAGGCTAATGCAGCAAGTGCTTCTCTCCTGAAGCACTTGGCTGAGTGAGAGCTGCACACACGGTTTGGACACTGTAAAGCAGCAAGAGAAATGATTGTACCTCGAGCTGAGGAAAATCCCTGCCCAGAACCCTGTGCATGCGTGCACTATAGCCTCTGAAGAGCGGGACAGCTCCAAGCCATCGCTGGGCGTCACTTCTGTCCAGAGCACAGAAGACGAAGAACGAAGCAGCCGGGCACCGGGCTCATGCACTCAGTGCACCGAATTGCCTAAGTTCAGCACAAAGCTGCTTCACAAGCCCAGTCAGCTGAGAATGCTCCGGCTGCTTCCGAGAGTAAGGCGCAGCCCTTGCACTCCATCACACAAGCTGGCCAGAAACAGTTTCTTACAGCCGCACTGTTGCAGAGTCCACGCAGCTTGAGCGCACGCAGAAGGAGGCGTCCAGAAAGAAGGCGTTCTTCAAGTCCCCCTTCTCTAAGCAGCCTTGAAACTGAGCACAGCACACTGCGCCTAGGCAGCTTCTTTCTCCGAGAGACGTGCCCTCCTCACACCATGCACTCTCGCAGCTCCCTTGCCCACTTGCAGCAGCTGCTGCCAAAGAAAAAGGCTCCAGGAGTAGCAGCCACTGCTGGGCTGAACCTTCCCCTTGCCTCACGTCAAGCACCAGAAACTGTCCTCTGCACTCTGTCTTTCCCTTCTCCACCGCATCTACCACTGGCATCTCTGCATTTCCAAGCACGAAGCTAGCAGAATTGCTTCCAGGGAATAGTGGAAGAGAAATAGGTAGCAGCACAAGTAGCCGCGAGTTGCACTTTCTGCTTCCGACTGCTCAAGTGAATCCGCAAACAAGCGAGTGGCAGGCACGCTTCCTCTTGCAGCCTGGGCCATTCGCACAGCAGCCTGCTGCTCTGCCTTCGTTCTTATGCCCTTCGTAGCAGGTCGCGCTTTCGTTTTGCTGGAGACGAACAGTCGTCTGCTTCTCGCCCAGAGAGCGCGGGGCCGGCAGCGAAAGCCTCCAGGCTGCTGCTTCTGCCCAAACACGCCTGGCCTATGCACTTTCTCTCTCGGCGCTGGGTAGCAGCACATTCGCTCTGCCTTGTAGCCTGAATCTTAACGGAAAGCTTCTCGGCTACGTCTGGCCCAGAGCACAGGTTGAGGTCAACGAGCTTCCCCAGAGCTTGCCCCCGAGGCGTGGAAACTTGGATTTGCAGCACCTTTCAGGGGAACTCTTCCTTCCTTTACAGCCTGCACAGCGCCGGCAGATGGCGGTGCTCTCTGCAGCCTTCTTCTCGCTTCCAAGTACCACAGGGCACCTTGCAGCCTTGCAGAGAGGCAAAGAGGCAGATAGACATCTCGCCCAGAAGAAGGTGCCAGGACGAAAAGGTGCTCGTCCTTTCCGCCCCTAGTCGCCCGGATTGTGGTGCTGTGTTGAAAGCCTTGGCCAGCCAAAGGCTAATGCAGCAAGTGCTTCTCTCCTGAAGCACTTGGCTGAGTGAGAGCTGCACACACGGTTTGGACACTGTAAAGCAGCAAGAGAAATGATTGTACCTCGAGCTGAGGAAAATCCCTGCCCAGAACCCTGTGCATGCGTGCACTATAGCCTCTGAAGAGCGGGACAGCTCCAAGCCATCGCTGGGCGTCACTTCTGTCCAGAGCACAGAAGACGAAGAACGAAGCAGCCGGGCACCGGGCTCATGCACTCAGTGCACCGAATTGCCTAAGTTCAGCACAAAGCTGCTTCACAAGCCCAGTCAGCTGAGAATGCTCCGGCTGCTTCCGAGAGGAAGGCGCAGCCCTTGCACTCCATCACACAAGCTGGCCAGAAACAGTTTCTTACAGCCGCACTGTTGCAGAGTCCACGCAGCTTGAGCGCACGCAGAAGGAGGCGTCCAGAAAGAAGGCGTTCTTCAAGTCCCCCTTCTCTAAGCAGCCTTGAAACTGAGCACAGCACACTGCGCCTAGGCAGCTTCTTTCTCCGAGAGACGTGCCCTCCTCACACCATGCACTCTCGCAGCTCCCTTGCCCACTTGCAGCAGCTGCTGCCAAAGAAAAAGGCTCCAGGAGTAGCAGCCACTGCTGGGCTGAACCTTCCCCTTGCCTCACGTCAAGCACCAGAAACTGTCCTCTGCACTCTGTCTTTCCCTTCTCCACCGCATCTACCACTGGCATCTCTGCATCTCCAAGCACGAAGCTAGCAGAATTGCTTCCAGGGAATAGTGGAAGAGAAATAGGTAGCAGCACAAGTAGCCGCGAGTTGCACTTTCTGCTTCCGACTGCTCAAGTGAATCCGCAAACAAGCGAGTGGCAGGCACGCTTCCTCTTGCAGCCTGGGCCATTCGCACAGCAGCCTGCTGCTCTGCCTTCGTTCTTATGCCCTTCGTAGCAGGTCGCGCTTTCGTTTTGCTGGAGACGAACAGTCGTCTGCTTCTCGCCCAGAGAGCGCGGGGCCGGCAGCGAAAGCCTCCAGGCTGCTGCTTCTGCCCAAACACGCCTGGCCTATGCACTTTCTCTCTCGGCGCTGGGTAGCAGCACATTCGCTCTGCCTTGTAGCCTGAATCTTAACGGAAAGCTTCTCGGCTACGTCTGGCCCAGAGCACAGGTTGAGGTCAACGAGCTTCCCCAGAGCTTGCCCCCGAGGCGTGGAAACTTGGATTTGCAGCACCTTTCAGGGGTACTCTTCCTTCCTTTACAGCCTGCACAGCGCCGGCAGATGGCGGTGCTCTCTGCAGCCTTCTTCTCGCTTCCAAGTACCACAGGGCACCTTGCAGCCTTGCAGAGAGCAAAGAGGCGGATAGACATCTCGCCCAGAAGAAGGTGCCAGGACGAAAAGGTGCTCGTCCTTTCCGCCCCTAGTCGCCCGGATTGTGGTGCTGTGTTGAAAGCCTTGGCCAGCCAAAGGCTAATGCAGCAAGTGCTTCTCTCCTGAAGCACTTGGCTGAGTGAGAGCTGCACACACGGTTTGGACACTGTAAAGCAGCAAGAGAAATGATTGTACCTCGAGCTGAGGAAAATCCCTGCCCAGAACCCTGTGCATGCGTGCACTATAGCCTCTGAAGAGCGGGACAGCTCCAAGCCATCGCTGGGCGTCACTTCTGTCCAGAGCACAGAAGACGAAGAACGAAGCAGCCGGGCACCGGGCTCATGCACTCAGTGCACCGAATTGCCTAAGTTCAGCACAAAGCTGCTTCACAAGCCCAGTCAGCTGAGAATGCTCCGGCTGCTTCCGAGAGTAAGGCGCAGCCCTTGCACTCCATCACACAAGCTGGCCAGAAACAGTTTCTTACAGCCGCACTGTTGCAGAGTCCACGCAGCTTGAGCGCACGCAGAAGGAGGCGTCCAGAAAGAAGGCGTTCTTCAAGTCCCCCTTCTCTAAGCAGCCTTGAAACTGAGCACAGCACACTGCGCCTAGGCAGCTTCTTTCTCCGAGAGACGTGCCCTCCTCACACCATGCACTCTCGCAGCTCCCTTGCCCACTTGCAGCAGCTGCTGCCAAAGAAAAAGGCTCCAGGAGTAGCAGCCACTGCTGGGCTGAACCTTCCCCTTGCCTCACGTCAAGCACCAGAAACTGTCCTCTGCACTCTGTCTTTCCCTTCTCCACCGCATCTACCACTGGCATCTCTGCATCTCCAAGCACGAAGCTAGCAGAATTGCTTCCAGGGAATAGTGGAAGAGAAATAGGTAGCAGCACAAGTAGCCGCGAGTTGCACTTTCTGCTTCCGACTGCTCAAGTGAATCCGCAAACAAGCGAGTGGCAGGCACGCTTCCTCTTGCAGCCTGGGCCATTCGCACAGCAGCCTGCTGCTCTGCCTTCGTTCTTATGCCCTTCGTAGCAGGTCGCGCTTTCGTTTTGCTGGAGACGAACAGTCGTCTGCTTCTCGCCCAGAGAGCGCGGGGCCGGCAGCGAAAGCCTCCAGGCTGCTGCTTCTGCCCAAACACGCCTGGGCTATGCACTTTCTCTCTCGGCGCTGGGTAGCAGCACATTCGCTCTGCCTTGTAGCCTGAATCTTAACGGAAAGCTTCTCGGCTACGTCTGGCCCAGAGCACAGGTTGAGGTCAACGAGCTTCCCCAGAGCTTGCCCCCGAGGCGTGGAAACTTGGATTTGCAGCACCTTTCAGGGGAACTCTTCCTTCCTTTACAGCCTGCACAGCGCCGGCAGATGGCGGTGCTCTCTGCAGCCTTCTTCTCGCTTCCAAGTACCACAGGGCACCTTGCAGCCTTGCAGAGAGGCAAAGAGGCAGATAGACATCTCGCCCAGAAGAAGGTGCCAGGACGAAAAGGTGCTCGTCCTTTCCGCCCCTAGTCGCCCGGATTGTGGTGCTGTGTTGAAAGCCTTGGCCAGCCAAAGGCTAATGCAGCAAGTGCTTCTCTCCTGAAGCACTTGGCTGAGTGAGAGCTGCACACACGGTTTGGACACTGTAAAGCAGCAAGAGAAATGATTGTACCTCGAGCTGAGGAAAATCCCTGCCCAGAACCCTGTGCATGCGTGCACTATAGCCTCTGAAGAGCGGGACAGCTCCAAGCCATCGCTGGGCGTCACTTCTGTCCAGAGCACAGAAGACGAAGAACGAAGCAGCCGGGCACCGGGCTCATGCACTCAGTGCACCGAATTGCCTAAGTTCAGCACAAAGCTGCTTCACAAGCCCAGTCAGCTGAGAATGCTCCGGCTGCTTCCGAGAGTAAGGCGCAGCCCTTGCACTCCATCACACAAGCTGGCCAGAAACAGTTTCTTACAGCCGCACTGTTGCAGAGTCCACGCAGCTTGAGCGCACGCAGAAGGAGGCGTCCAGAAAGAAGGCGTTCTTCAAGTCCCCCTTCTCTAAGCAGCCTTGAAACTGAGCACAGCACACTGCGCCTAGGCAGCTTCTTTCTCCGAGAGACGTGCCCTCCTCACACCATGCACTCTCGCAGCTCCCTTGCCCACTTGCAGCAGCTGCTGCCAAAGAAAAAGGCTCCAGGAGTAGCAGCCACTGCTGGGCTGAACCTTCCCCTTGCCTCACGTCAAGCACCAGAAACTGTCCTCTGCACTCTGTCTTTCCCTTCTCCACCGCATCTACCACTGGCATCTCTGCATTTCCAAGCACGAAGCTAGCAGAATTGCTTCCAGGGAATAGTGGAAGAGAAATAGGTAGCAGCACAAGTAGCCGCGAGTTGCACTTTCTGCTTCCGACTGCTCAAGTGAATCCGCAAACAAGCGAGTGGCAGGCACGCTTCCTCTTGCAGCCTGGGCCATTCGCACAGCAGCCTGCTGCTCTGCCTTCGTTCTTATGCCCTTCGTAGCAGGTCGCGCTTTCGTTTTGCTGGAGACGAACAGTCGTCTGCTTCTCGCCCAGAGAGCGCGGGGCCGGCAGCGAAAGCCTCCAGGCTGCTGCTTCTGCCCAAACACGCCTGGGCTATGCACTTTCTCTCTCGGCGCTGGGTAGCAGCACATTCGCTCTGCCTTGTAGCCTGAATCTTAACGGAAAGCTTCTCGGCTACGTCTGGCCCAGAGCACAGGTTGAGGTCAACGAGCTTCCCCAGAGCTTGCCCCCGAGGTGTGGAAACTTGGATTTGCAGCACCTTTCAGGGGAACTCTTCCTTCCTTTACAGCCTGCACAGCGCCGGCAGATGGCGGTGCTCTCTGCAGCCTTCTTCTCGCTTCCAAGTACCACAGGGCACCTTGCAGCCTTGCAGAGAGGCAAAGAGGCAGATAGACATCTCGCCCAGAAGAAGGTGCCAGGACGAAAAGGTGCTCGTCCTTTCCGCCCCTAGTCGCCCGGATTGTGGTGCTGTGTTGAAAGCCTTGGCCAGCCAAAGGCTAATGCAGCAAGTGCTTCTCTCCTGAAGCACTTGGCTGAGTGAGAGCTGCACACACGGTTTGGACACTGTAAAGCAGCAAGAGAAATGATTGTACCTCGAGCTGAGGAAAATCCCTGCCCAGAACCCTGTGCATGCGTGCACTATAGCCTCTGAAGAGCGGGACAGCTCCAAGCCATCGCTGGGCGTCACTTCTGTCCAGAGCACAGAAGACGAAGAACGAAGCAGCCGGGCACCGGGCTCATGCACTCAGTGCACCGAATTGCCTAAGTTCAGCACAAAGCTGCTTCACAAGCCCAGTCAGCTGAGAATGCTCCGGCTGCTTCCGAGAGTAAGGCGCAGCCCTTGCACTCCATCACACAAGCTGGCCAGAAACAGTTTCTTACAGCCGCACTGTTGCAGAGTCCACGCAGCTTGAGCGCACGCAGAAGGAGGCGTCCAGAAAGAAGGCGTTCTTCAAGTCCCCCTTCTCTAAGCAGCCTTGAAACTGAGCACAGCACACTGCGCCTAGGCAGCTTCTTTCTCCGAGAGACGTGCCCTCCTCACACCATGCACTCTCGCAGCTCCCTTGCCCACTTGCAGCAGCTGCTGCCAAAGAAAAAGGCTCCAGGAGTAGCAGCCACTGCTGGGCTGAACCTTCCCCTTGCCTCACGTCAAGCACCAGAAACTGTCCTCTGCACTCTGTCTTTCCCTTCTCCACCGCATCTACCACTGGCATCTCTGCATTTCCAAGCACGAAGCTAGCAGAATTGCTTCCAGGGAATAGTGGAAGAGAAATAGGTAGCAGCACAAGTAGCCGCGAGTTGCACTTTCTGCTTCCGACTGCTCAAGTGAATCCGCAAACAAGCGAGTGGCAGGCACGCTTCCTCTTGCAGCCTGGGCCATTCGCACAGCAGCCTGCTGCTCTGCCTTCGTTCTTATGCCCTTCGTAGCAGGTCGCGCTTTCGTTTTGCTGGAGACGAACAGTCGTCTGCTTCTCGCCCAGAGAGCGCGGGGCCGGCAGCGAAAGCCTCCAGGCTGCTGCTTCTGCCCAAACACGCCTGGGCTATGCACTTTCTCTCTCGGCGCTGGGTAGCAGCACATTCGCTCTGCCTTGTAGCCTGAATCTTAACGGAAAGCTTCTCGGCTACGTCTGGCCCAGAGCACAGGTTGAGGTCAACGAGCTTCCCCAGAGCTTGCCCCCGAGGCGTGGAAACTTGGATTTGCAGCACCTTTCAGGGGAACTCTTCCTTCCTTTACAGCCTGCACAGCGCCGGCAGATGGCGGTGCTCTCTGCAGCCTTCTTCTCGCTTCCAAGTACCACAGGGCACCTTGCAGCCTTGCAGAGAGGCAAAGAGGCAGATAGACATCTCGCCCAGAAGAAGGTGCCAGGACGAAAAGGTGCTCGTCCTTTCCGCCCCTAGTCGCCCGGATTGTGGTGCTGTGTTGAAAGCCTTGGCCAGCCAAAGGCTAATGCAGCAAGTGCTTCTCTCCTGAAGCACTTGGCTGAGTGAGAGCTGCACACACGGTTTGGACACTGTAAAGCAGCAAGAGAAATGATTGTACCTCGAGCTGAGGAAAATCCCTGCCCAGAACCCTGTGCATGCGTGCACTATAGCCTCTGAAGAGCGGGACAGCTCCAAGCCATCGCTGGGCGTCACTTCTGTCCAGAGCACAGAAGACGAAGAACGAAGCAGCCGGGCACCGGGCTCATGCACTCAGTGCACCGAATTGCCTAAGTTCAGCACAAAGCTGCTTCACAAGCCCAGTCAGCTGAGAATGCTCCGGCTGCTTCCGAGAGTAAGGCGCAGCCCTTGCACTCCATCACACAAGCTGGCCAGAAACAGTTTCTTACAGCCGCACTGTTGCAGAGTCCACGCAGCTTGAGCGCACGCAGAAGGAGGCGTCCAGAAAGAAGGCGTTCTTCAAGTCCCCCTTCTCTAAGCAGCCTTGAAACTGAGCACAGCACACTGCGCCTAGGCAGCTTCTTTCTCCGAGAGACGTGCCCTCCTCACACCATGCACTCTCGCAGCTCCCTTGCCCACTTGCAGCAGCTGCTGCCAAAGAAAAAGGCTCCAGGAGTAGCAGCCACTGCTGGGCTGAACCTTCCCCTTGCCTCACGTCAAGCACCAGAAACTGTCCTCTGCACTCTGTCTTTCCCTTCTCCACCGCATCTACCACTGGCATCTCTGCATTTCCAAGCACGAAGCTAGCAGAATTGCTTCCAGGGAATAGTGGAAGAGAAATAGGTAGCAGCACAAGTAGCCGCGAGTTGCACTTTCTGCTTCCGACTGCTCAAGTGAATCCGCAAACAAGCGAGTGGCAGGCACGCTTCCTCTTGCAGCCTGGGCCATTCGCACAGCAGCCTGCTGCTCTGCCTTCGTTCTTATGCCCTTCGTAGCAGGTCGCGCTTTCGTTTTGCTGGAGACGAACAGTCGTCTGCTTCTCGCCCAGAGAGCGCGGGGCCGGCAGCGAAAGCCTCCAGGCTGCTGCTTCTGCCCAAACACGCCTGGCCTATGCACTTTCTCTCTCGGCGCTGGGTAGCAGCACATTCGCTCTGCCTTGTAGCCTGAATCTTAACGGAAAGCTTCTCGGCTACGTCTGGCCCAGAGCACAGGTTGAGGTCAACGAGCTTCCCCAGAGCTTGCCCCCGAGGCGTGGAAACTTGGATTTGCAGCACCTTTCAGGGGAACTCTTCCTTCCTTTACAGCCTGCACAGCGCCGGCAGATGGCGGTGCTCTCTGCAGCCTTCTTCTCGCTTCCAAGTACCACAGGGCACCTTGCAGCCTTGCAGAGAGGCAAAGAGGCAGATAGACATCTCGCCCAGAAGAAGGTGCCAGGACGAAAAGGTGCTCGTCCTTTCCGCCCCTAGTCGCCCGGATTGTGGTGCTGTGTTGAAAGCCTTGGCCAGCCAAAGGCTAATGCAGCAAGTGCTTCTCTCCTGAAGCACTTGGCTGAGTGAGAGCTGCACACACGGTTTGGACACTGTAAAGCAGCAAGAGAAATGATTGTACCTCGAGCTGAGGAAAATCCCTGCCCAGAACCCTGTGCATGCGTGCACTATAGCCTCTGAAGAGCGGGACAGCTCCAAGCCATCGCTGGGCGTCACTTCTGTCCAGAGCACAGAAGACGAAGAACGAAGCAGCCGGGCACCGGGCTCATGCACTCAGTGCACCGAATTGCCTAAGTTCAGCACAAAGCTGCTTCACAAGCCCAGTCAGCTGAGAATGCTCCGGCTGCTTCCGAGAGTAAGGCGCAGCCCTTGCACTCCATCACACAAGCTGGCCAGAAACAGTTTCTTACAGCCGCACTGTTGCAGAGTCCACGCAGCTTGAGCGCACGCAGAAGGAGGCGTCCAGAAAGAAGGCGTTCTTCAAGTCCCCCTTCTCTAAGCAGCCTTGAAACTGAGCACAGCACACTGCGCCTAGGCAGCTTCTTTCTCCGAGAGACGTGCCCTCCTCACACCATGCACTCTCGCAGCTCCCTTGCCCACTTGCAGCAGCTGCTGCCAAAGAAAAAGGCTCCAGGAGTAGCAGCCACTGCTGGGCTGAACCTTCCCCTTGCCTCACGTCAAGCACCAGAAACTGTCCTCTGCACTCTGTCTTTCCCTTCTCCACCGCATCTACCACTGGCATCTCTGCATCTCCAAGCACGAAGCTAGCAGAATTGCTTCCAGGGAATAGTGGAAGAGAAATAGGTAGCAGCACAAGTAGCCGCGAGTTGAACTTTCTGCTTCCGACTGCTCAAGTGAATCCGCAAACAAGCGAGTGGCAGGCACGCTTCCTCTTGCAGCCTGGGCCATTCGCACAGCAGCCTGCTGCTCTGCCTTCGTTCTTATGCCCTTCGTAGCAGGTCGCGCTTTCGTTTTGCTGGAGACGAACAGTCGTCTGCTTCTCGCCCAGAGAGCGCGGGGCCGGCAGCGAAAGCCTCCAGGCTGCTGCTTCTGCCCAAACACGCCTGGGCTATGCACTTTCTCTCTCGGCGCTGGGTAGCAGCACATTCGCTCTGCCTTGTAGCCTGAATCTTAACGGAAAGCTTCTCGGCTACGTCTGGCCCAGAGCACAGGTTGAGGTCAACGAGCTTCCCCAGAGCTTGCCCCCGAGGCGTGGAAACTTGGATTTGCAGCACCTTTCAGGGGAACTCTTCCTTCCTTTACAGCCTGCACAGCGCCGGCAGATGGCGGTGCTCTCTGCAGCCTTCTTCTCGCTTCCAAGTACCACAGGGCACCTTGCAGCCTTGCAGAGAGGCAAAGAGGCAGATAGACATCTCGCCCAGAAGAAGGTGCCAGGACGAAAAGGTGCTCGTCCTTTCCGCCCCTAGTCGCCCGGATTGTGGTGCTGTGTTGAAAGCCTTGGCCAGCCAAAGGCTAATGCAGCAAGTGCTTCTCTCCTGAAGCACTTGGCTGAGTGAGAGCTGCACACACGGTTTGGACACTGTAAAGCAGCAAGAGAAATGATTGTACCTCGAGCTGAGGAAAATCCCTGCCCAGAACCCTGTGCATGCGTGCACTATAGCCTCTGAAGAGCGGGACAGCTCCAAGCCATCGCTGGGCGTCACTTCTGTCCAGAGCACAGAAGACGAAGAACGAAGCAGCCGGGCACCGGGCTCATGCACTCAGTGCACCGAATTGCCTAAGTTCAGCACAAAGCTGCTTCACAAGCCCAGTCAGCTGAGAATGCTCCGGCTGCTTCCGAGAGGAAGGCGCAGCCCTTGCACTCCATCACACAAGCTGGCCAGAAACAGTTTCTTACAGCCGCACTGTTGCAGAGTCCACGCAGCTTGAGCGCACGCAGAAGGAGGCGTCCAGAAAGAAGGCGTTCTTCAAGTCCCCCTTCTCTAAGCAGCCTTGAAACTGAGCACAGCACACTGCGCCTAGGCAGCTTCTTTCTCCGAGAGACGTGCCCTCCTCACACCATGCACTCTCGCAGCTCCCTTGCCCACTTGCAGCAGCTGCTGCCAAAGAAAAAGGCTCCAGGAGTAGCAGCCACTGCTGGGCTGAACCTTCCCCTTGCCTCACGTCAAGCACCAGAAACTGTCCTCTGCACTCTGTCTTTCCCTTCTCCACCGCATCTACCACTGGCATCTCTGCATCTCCAAGCACGAAGCTAGCAGAATTGCTTCCAGGGAATAGTGGAAGAGAAATAGGTAGCAGCACAAGTAGCCGCGAGTTGCACTTTCTGCTTCCGACTGCTCAAGTGAATCCGCAAACAAGCGAGTGGCAGGCACGCTTCCTCTTGCAGCCTGGGCCATTCGCACAGCAGCCTGCTGCTCTGCCTTCGTTCTTATGCCCTTCGTAGCAGGTCGCGCTTTCGTTTTGCTGGAGACGAACAGTCGTCTGCTTCTCGCCCAGAGAGCGCGGGGCCGGCAGCGAAAGCCTCCAGGCTGCTGCTTCTGCCCAAACACGCCTGGCCTATGCACTTTCTCTCTCGGCGCTGGGTAGCAGCACATTCGCTCTGCCTTGTAGCCTGAATCTTAACGGAAAGCTTCTCGGCTACGTCTGGCCCAGAGCACAGGTTGAGGTCAACGAGCTTCCCCAGAGCTTGCCCCCGAGGCGTGGAAACTTGGATTTGCAGCACCTTTCAGGGGTACTCTTCCTTCCTTTACAGCCTGCACAGCGCCGGCAGATGGCGGTGCTCTCTGCAGCCTTCTTCTCGCTTCCAAGTACCACAGGGCACCTTGCAGCCTTGCAGAGAGCAAAGAGGCGGATAGACATCTCGCCCAGAAGAAGGTGCCAGGACGAAAAGGTGCTCGTCCTTTCCGCCCCTAGTCGCCCGGATTGTGGTGCTGTGTTGAAAGCCTTGGCCAGCCAAAGGCTAATGCAGCAAGTGCTTCTCTCCTGAAGCACTTGGCTGAGTGAGAGCTGCACACACGGTTTGGACACTGTAAAGCAGCAAGAGAAATGATTGTACCTCGAGCTGAGGAAAATCCCTGCCCAGAACCCTGTGCATGCGTGCACTATAGCCTCTGAAGAGCGGGACAGCTCCAAGCCATCGCTGGGCGTCACTTCTGTCCAGAGCACAGAAGACGAAGAACGAAGCAGCCGGGCACCGGGCTCATGCACTCAGTGCACCGAATTGCCTAAGTTCAGCACAAAGCTGCTTCACAAGCCCAGTCAGCTGAGAATGCTCCGGCTGCTTCCGAGAGTAAGGCGCAGCCCTTGCACTCCATCACACAAGCTGGCCAGAAACAGTTTCTTACAGCCGCACTGTTGCAGAGTCCACGCAGCTTGAGCGCACGCAGAAGGAGGCGTCCAGAAAGAAGGCGTTCTTCAAGTCCCCCTTCTCTAAGCAGCCTTGAAACTGAGCACAGCACACTGCGCCTAGGCAGCTTCTTTCTCCGAGAGACGTGCCCTCCTCACACCATGCACTCTCGCAGCTCCCTTGCCCACTTGCAGCAGCTGCTGCCAAAGAAAAAGGCTCCAGGAGTAGCAGCCACTGCTGGGCTGAACCTTCCCCTTGCCTCACGTCAAGCACCAGAAACTGTCCTCTGCACTCTGTCTTTCCCTTCTCCACCGCATCTACCACTGGCATCTCTGCATTTCCAAGCACGAAGCTAGCAGAATTGCTTCCAGGGAATAGTGGAAGAGAAATAGGTAGCAGCACAAGTAGCCGCGAGTTGCACTTTCTGCTTCCGACTGCTCAAGTGAATCCGCAAACAAGCGAGTGGCAGGCACGCTTCCTCTTGCAGCCTGGGCCATTCGCACAGCAGCCTGCTGCTCTGCCTTCGTTCTTATGCCCTTCGTAGCAGGTCGCGCTTTCGTTTTGCTGGAGACGAACAGTCGTCTGCTTCTCGCCCAGAGAGCGCGGGGCCGGCAGCGAAAGCCTCCAGGCTGCTGCTTCTGCCCAAACACGCCTGGGCTATGCACTTTCTCTCTCGGCGCTGGGTAGCAGCACATTCGCTCTGCCTTGTAGCCTGAATCTTAACGGAAAGCTTCTCGGCTACGTCTGGCCCAGAGCACAGGTTGAGGTCAACGAGCTTCCCCAGAGCTTGCCCCCGAGGCGTGGAAACTTGGATTTGCAGCACCTTTCAGGGGAACTCTTCCTTCCTTTACAGCCTGCACAGCGCCGGCAGATGGCGGTGCTCTCTGCAGCCTTCTTCTCGCTTCCAAGTACCACAGGGCACCTTGCAGCCTTGCAGAGAGGCAAAGAGGCAGATAGACATCTCGCCCAGAAGAAGGTGCCAGGACGAAAAGGTGCTCGTCCTTTCCGCCCCTAGTCGCCCGGATTGTGGTGCTGTGTTGAAAGCCTTGGCCAGCCAAAGGCTAATGCAGCAAGTGCTTCTCTCCTGAAGCACTTGGCTGAGTGAGAGCTGCACACACGGTTTGGACACTGTAAAGCAGCAAGAGAAATGATTGTACCTCGAGCTGAGGAAAATCCCTGCCCAGAACCCTGTGCATGCGTGCACTATAGCCTCTGAAGAGCGGGACAGCTCCAAGCCATCGCTGGGCGTCACTTCTGTCCAGAGCACAGAAGACGAAGAACGAAGCAGCCGGGCACCGGGCTCATGCACTCAGTGCACCGAATTGCCTAAGTTCAGCACAAAGCTGCTTCACAAGCCCAGTCAGCTGAGAATGCTCCGGCTGCTTCCGAGAGTAAGGCGCAGCCCTTGCACTCCATCACACAAGCTGGCCAGAAACAGTTTCTTACAGCCGCACTGTTGCAGAGTCCACGCAGCTTGAGCGCACGCAGAAGGAGGCGTCCAGAAAGAAGGCGTTCTTCAAGTCCCCCTTCTCTAAGCAGCCTTGAAACTGAGCACAGCACACTGCGCCTAGGCAGCTTCTTTCTCCGAGAGACGTGCCCTCCTCACACCATGCACTCTCGCAGCTCCCTTGCCCACTTGCAGCAGCTGCTGCCAAAGAAAAAGGCTCCAGGAGTAGCAGCCACTGCTGGGCTGAACCTTCCCCTTGCCTCACGTCAAGCACCAGAAACTGTCCTCTGCACTCTGTCTTTCCCTTCTCCACCGCATCTACCACTGGCATCTCTGCATTTCCAAGCACGAAGCTAGCAGAATTGCTTCCAGGGAATAGTGGAAGAGAAATAGGTAGCAGCACAAGTAGCCGCGAGTTGCACTTTCTGCTTCCGACTGCTCAAGTGAATCCGCAAACAAGCGAGTGGCAGGCACGCTTCCTCTTGCAGCCTGGGCCATTCGCACAGCAGCCTGCTGCTCTGCCTTCGTTCTTATGCCCTTCGTAGCAGGTCGCGCTTTCGTTTTGCTGGAGACGAACAGTCGTCTGCTTCTCGCCCAGAGAGCGCGGGGCCGGCAGCGAAAGCCTCCAGGCTGCTGCTTCTGCCCAAACACGCCTGGCCTATGCACTTTCTCTCTCGGCGCTGGGTAGCAGCACATTCGCTCTGCCTTGTAGCCTGAATCTTAACGGAAAGCTTCTCGGCTACGTCTGGCCCAGAGCACAGGTTGAGGTCAACGAGCTTCCCCAGAGCTTGCCCCCGAGGCGTGGAAACTTGGATTTGCAGCACCTTTCAGGGGAACTCTTCCTTCCTTTACAGCCTGCACAGCGCCGGCAGATGGCGGTGCTCTCTGCAGCCTTCTTCTCGCTTCCAAGTACCACAGGGCACCTTGCAGCCTTGCAGAGAGGCAAAGAGGCAGATAGACATCTCGCCCAGAAGAAGGTGCCAGGACGAAAAGGTGCTCGTCCTTTCCGCCCCTAGTCGCCCGGATTGTGGTGCTGTGTTGAAAGCCTTGGCCAGCCAAAGGCTAATGCAGCAAGTGCTTCTCTCCTGAAGCACTTGGCTGAGTGAGAGCTGCACACACGGTTTGGACACTGTAAAGCAGCAAGAGAAATGATTGTACCTCGAGCTGAGGAAAATCCCTGCCCAGAACCCTGTGCATGCGTGCACTATAGCCTCTGAAGAGCGGGACAGCTCCAAGCCATCGCTGGGCGTCACTTCTGTCCAGAGCACAGAAGACGAAGAACGAAGCAGCCGGGCACCGGGCTCATGCACTCAGTGCACCGAATTGCCTAAGTTCAGCACAAAGCTGCTTCACAAGCCCAGTCAGCTGAGAATGCTCCGGCTGCTTCCGAGAGTAAGGCGCAGCCCTTGCACTCCATCACACAAGCTGGCCAGAAACAGTTTCTTACAGCCGCACTGTTGCAGAGTCCACGCAGCTTGAGCGCACGCAGAAGGAGGCGTCCAGAAAGAAGGCGTTCTTCAAGTCCCCCTTCTCTAAGCAGCCTTGAAACTGAGCACAGCACACTGCGCCTAGGCAGCTTCTTTCTCCGAGAGACGTGCCCTCCTCACACCATGCACTCTCGCAGCTCCCTTGCCCACTTGCAGCAGCTGCTGCCAAAGAAAAAGGCTCCAGGAGTAGCAGCCACTGCTGGGCTGAACCTTCCCCTTGCCTCACGTCAAGCACCAGAAACTGTCCTCTGCACTCTGTCTTTCCCTTCTCCACCGCATCTACCACTGGCATCTCTGCATCTCCAAGCACGAAGCTAGCAGAATTGCTTCCAGGGAATAGTGGAAGAGAAATAGGTAGCAGCACAAGTAGCCGCGAGTTGAACTTTCTGCTTCCGACTGCTCAAGTGAATCCGCAAACAAGCGAGTGGCAGGCACGCTTCCTCTTGCAGCCTGGGCCATTCGCACAGCAGCCTGCTGCTCTGCCTTCGTTCTTATGCCCTTCGTAGCAGGTCGCGCTTTCGTTTTGCTGGAGACGAACAGTCGTCTGCTTCTCGCCCAGAGAGCGCGGGGCCGGCAGCGAAAGCCTCCAGGCTGCTGCTTCTGCCCAAACACGCCTGGCCTATGCACTTTCTCTCTCGGCGCTGGGTAGCAGCACATTCGCTCTGCCTTGTAGCCTGAATCTTAACGGAAAGCTTCTCGGCTACGTCTGGCCCAGAGCACAGGTTGAGGTCAACGAGCTTCCCCAGAGCTTGCCCCCGAGGCGTGGAAACTTGGATTTGCAGCACCTTTCAGGGGAACTCTTCCTTCCTTTACAGCCTGCACAGCGCCGGCAGATGGCGGTGCTCTCTGCAGCCTTCTTCTCGCTTCCAAGTACCACAGGGCACCTTGCAGCCTTGCAGAGAGGCAAAGAGGCAGATAGACATCTCGCCCAGAAGAAGGTGCCAGGACGAAAAGGTGCTCGTCCTTTCCGCCCCTAGTCGCCCGGATTGTGGTGCTGTGTTGAAAGCCTTGGCCAGCCAAAGGCTAATGCAGCAAGTGCTTCTCTCCTGAAGCACTTGGCTGAGTGAGAGCTGCACACACGGTTTGGACACTGTAAAGCAGCAAGAGAAATGATTGTACCTCGAGCTGAGGAAAATCCCTGCCCAGAACCCTGTGCATGCGTGCACTATAGCCTCTGAAGAGCGGGACAGCTCCAAGCCATCGCTGGGCGTCACTTCTGTCCAGAGCACAGAAGACGAAGAACGAAGCAGCCGGGCACCGGGCTCATGCACTCAGTGCACCGAATTGCCTAAGTTCAGCACAAAGCTGCTTCACAAGCCCAGTCAGCTGAGAATGCTCCGGCTGCTTCCGAGAGGAAGGCGCAGCCCTTGCACTCCATCACACAAGCTGGCCAGAAACAGTTTCTTACAGCCGCACTGTTGCAGAGTCCACGCAGCTTGAGCGCACGCAGAAGGAGGCGTCCAGAAAGAAGGCGTTCTTCAAGTCCCCCTTCTCTAAGCAGCCTTGAAACTGAGCACAGCACACTGCGCCTAGGCAGCTTCTTTCTCCGAGAGACGTGCCCTCCTCACACCATGCACTCTCGCAGCTCCCTTGCCCACTTGCAGCAGCTGCTGCCAAAGAAAAAGGCTCCAGGAGTAGCAGCCACTGCTGGGCTGAACCTTCCCCTTGCCTCACGTCAAGCACCAGAAACTGTCCTCTGCACTCTGTCTTTCCCTTCTCCACCGCATCTACCACTGGCATCTCTGCATCTCCAAGCACGAAGCTAGCAGAATTGCTTCCAGGGAATAGTGGAAGAGAAATAGGTAGCAGCACAAGTAGCCGCGAGTTGCACTTTCTGCTTCCGACTGCTCAAGTGAATCCGCAAACAAGCGAGTGGCAGGCACGCTTCCTCTTGCAGCCTGGGCCATTCGCACAGCAGCCTGCTGCTCTGCCTTCGTTCTTATGCCCTTCGTAGCAGGTCGCGCTTTCGTTTTGCTGGAGACGAACAGTCGTCTGCTTCTCGCCCAGAGAGCGCGGGGCCGGCAGCGAAAGCCTCCAGGCTGCTGCTTCTGCCCAAACACGCCTGGCCTATGCACTTTCTCTCTCGGCGCTGGGTAGCAGCACATTCGCTCTGCCTTGTAGCCTGAATCTTAACGGAAAGCTTCTCGGCTACGTCTGGCCCAGAGCACAGGTTGAGGTCAACGAGCTTCCCCAGAGCTTGCCCCCGAGGCGTGGAAACTTGGATTTGCAGCACCTTTCAGGGGTACTCTTCCTTCCTTTACAGCCTGCACAGCGCCGGCAGATGGCGGTGCTCTCTGCAGCCTTCTTCTCGCTTCCAAGTACCACAGGGCACCTTGCAGCCTTGCAGAGAGCAAAGAGGCGGATAGACATCTCGCCCAGAAGAAGGTGCCAGGACGAAAAGGTGCTCGTCCTTTCCGCCCCTAGTCGCCCGGATTGTGGTGCTGTGTTGAAAGCCTTGGCCAGCCAAAGGCTAATGCAGCAAGTGCTTCTCTCCTGAAGCACTTGGCTGAGTGAGAGCTGCACACACGGTTTGGACACTGTAAAGCAGCAAGAGAAATGATTGTACCTCGAGCTGAGGAAAATCCCTGCCCAGAACCCTGTGCATGCGTGCACTATAGCCTCTGAAGAGCGGGACAGCTCCAAGCCATCGCTGGGCGTCACTTCTGTCCAGAGCACAGAAGACGAAGAACGAAGCAGCCGGGCACCGGGCTCATGCACTCAGTGCACCGAATTGCCTAAGTTCAGCACAAAGCTGCTTCACAAGCCCAGTCAGCTGAGAATGCTCCGGCTGCTTCCGAGAGTAAGGCGCAGCCCTTGCACTCCATCACACAAGCTGGCCAGAAACAGTTTCTTACAGCCGCACTGTTGCAGAGTCCACGCAGCTTGAGCGCACGCAGAAGGAGGCGTCCAGAAAGAAGGCGTTCTTCAAGTCCCCCTTCTCTAAGCAGCCTTGAAACTGAGCACAGCACACTGCGCCTAGGCAGCTTCTTTCTCCGAGAGACGTGCCCTCCTCACACCATGCACTCTCGCAGCTCCCTTGCCCACTTGCAGCAGCTGCTGCCAAAGAAAAAGGCTCCAGGAGTAGCAGCCACTGCTGGGCTGAACCTTCCCCTTGCCTCACGTCAAGCACCAGAAACTGTCCTCTGCACTCTGTCTTTCCCTTCTCCACCGCATCTACCACTGGCATCTCTGCATCTCCAAGCACGAAGCTAGCAGAATTGCTTCCAGGGAATAGTGGAAGAGAAATAGGTAGCAGCACAAGTAGCCGCGAGTTGAACTTTCTGCTTCCGACTGCTCAAGTGAATCCGCAAACAAGCGAGTGGCAGGCACGCTTCCTCTTGCAGCCTGGGCCATTCGCACAGCAGCCTGCTGCTCTGCCTTCGTTCTTATGCCCTTCGTAGCAGGTCGCGCTTTCGTTTTGCTGGAGACGAACAGTCGTCTGCTTCTCGCCCAGAGAGCGCGGGGCCGGCAGCGAAAGCCTCCAGGCTGCTGCTTCTGCCCAAACACGCCTGGGCTATGCACTTTCTCTCGGCGCTGGGTAGCAGCACATTCGCTCTGCCTTGTAGCCTGAATCTTAACGGAAAGCTTCTCGGCTACGTCTGGCACAGAGCACAGGTTGAGGTCAACGAGCTTCCCCAGAGCTTGCCCCCGAGGCGTGGAAACTTGGATTTGCAGCACCTTTCAGGGGAACTCTTCCTTCCTTTACAGCCTGCACAGCGCCGGCAGATGGCGGTGCTCTCTGCAGCCTTCTTCTCGCTTCCAAGTACCACAGGGCACCTTGCAGCCTTGCAGAGAGGCAAAGAGGCAGATAGACATCTCGCCCAGAAGAAGGTGCCAGGACGAAAAGGTGCTCGTCCTTTCCGCCCCTAGTCGCCCGGATTGTGGTGCTGTGTTGAAAGCCTTGGCCAGCCAAAGGCTAATGCAGCAAGTGCTTCTCTCCTGAAGCACTTGGCTGAGTGAGAGCTGCACACACGGTTTGGACACTGTAAAGCAGCAAGAGAAATGATTGTACCTCGAGCTGAGGAAAATCCCTGCCCAGAACCCTGTGCATGCGTGCACTATAGCCTCTGAAGAGCGGGACAGCTCCAAGCCATCGCTGGGCGTCACTTCTGTCCAGAGCACAGAAGACGAAGAACGAAGCAGCCGGGCACCGGGCTCATGCACTCAGTGCACCGAATTGCCTAAGTTCAGCACAAAGCTGCTTCACAAGCCCAGTCAGCTGAGAATGCTCCGGCTGCTTCCGAGAGTAAGGCGCAGCCCTTGCACTCCATCACACAAGCTGGCCAGAAACAGTTTCTTACAGCCGCACTGTTGCAGAGTCCACGCAGCTTGAGCGCACGCAGAAGGAGGCGTCCAGAAAGAAGGCGTTCTTCAAGTCCCCCTTCTCTAAGCAGCCTTGAAACTGAGCACAGCACACTGCGCCTAGGCAGCTTCTTTCTCCGAGAGACGTGCCCTCCTCACACCATGCACTCTCGCAGCTCCCTTGCCCACTTGCAGCAGCTGCTGCCAAAGAAAAAGGCTCCAGGAGTAGCAGCCACTGCTGGGCTGAACCTTCCCCTTGCCTCACGTCAAGCACCAGAAACTGTCCTCTGCACTCTGTCTTTCCCTTCTCCACCGCATCTACCACTGGCATCTCTGCATCTCCAAGCACGAAGCTAGCAGAATTGCTTCCAGGGAATAGTGGAAGAGAAATAGGTAGCAGCACAAGTAGCCGCGAGTTGCACTTTCTGCTTCCGACTGCTCAAGTGAATCCGCAAACAAGCGAGTGGCAGGCACGCTTCCTCTTGCAGCCTGGGCCATTCGCACAGCAACCTGCTGCTCTGCCTTCGTTCTTATGCCCTTCGTAGCAGGTCGCGCTTTCGTTTTGCTGGAGACGAACAGTCGTCTGCTTCTCGCCCAGAGAGCGCGGGGCCGGCAGCGAAAGCCTCCAGGCTGCTGCTTCTGCCCAAACACGCCTGGGCTATGCACTTTCTCTCTCGGCGCTGGGTAGCAGCACATTCGCTCTGCCTTGTAGCCTGAATCTTAACGGAAAGCTTCTCGGCTACGTCTGGCCCAGAGCACAGGTTGAGGTCAACGAGCTTCCCCAGAGCTTGCCCCCGAGGCGTGGAAACTTGGATTTGCAGCACCTTTCAGGGGAACTCTTCCTTCCTTTACAGCCTGCACAGCGCCGGCAGATGGCGGTGCTCTCTGCAGCCTTCTTCTCGCTTCCAAGTACCACAGGGCACCTTGCAGCCTTGCAGAGAGGCAAAGAGGCAGATAGACATCTCGCCCAGAAGAAGGTGCCAGGACGAAAAGGTGCTCGTCCTTTCCGCCCCTAGTCGCCCGGATTGTGGTGCTGTGTTGAAAGCCTTGGCCAGCCAAAGGCTAATGCAGCAAGTGCTTCTCTCCTGAAGCACTTGGCTGAGTGAGAGCTGCACACACGGTTTGGACACTGTAAAGCAGCAAGAGAAATGATTGTACCTCGAGCTGAGGAAAATCCCTGCCCAGAACCCTGTGCATGCGTGCACTATAGCCTCTGAAGAGCGGGACAGCTCCAAGCCATCGCTGGGCGTCACTTCTGTCCAGAGCACAGAAGACGAAGAACGAAGCAGCCGGGCACCGGGCTCATGCACTCAGTGCACCGAATTGCCTAAGTTCAGCACAAAGCTGCTTCACAAGCCCAGTCAGCTGAGAATGCTCCGGCTGCTTCCGAGAGTAAGGCGCAGCCCTTGCACTCCATCACACAAGCTGGCCAGAAACAGTTTCTTACAGCCGCACTGTTGCAGAGTCCACGCAGCTTGAGCGCACGCAGAAGGAGGCGTCCAGAAAGAAGGCGTTCTTCAAGTCCCCCTTCTCTAAGCAGCCTTGAAACTGAGCACAGCACACTGCGCCTAGGCAGCTTCTTTCTCCGAGAGACGTGCCCTCCTCACACCATGCACTCTCGCAGCTCCCTTGCCCACTTGCAGCAGCTGCTGCCAAAGAAAAAGGCTCCAGGAGTAGCAGCCACTGCTGGGCTGAACCTTCCCCTTGCCTCACGTCAAGCACCAGAAACTGTCCTCTGCACTCTGTCTTTCCCTTCTCCACCGCATCTACCACTGGCATCTCTGCATTTCCAAGCACGAAGCTAGCAGAATTGCTTCCAGGGAATAGTGGAAGAGAAATAGGTAGCAGCACAAGTAGCCGCGAGTTGCACTTTCTGCTTCCGACTGCTCAAGTGAATCCGCAAACAAGCGAGTGGCAGGCACGCTTCCTCTTGCAGCCTGGGCCATTCGCACAGCAGCCTGCTGCTCTGCCTTCGTTCTTATGCCCTTCGTAGCAGGTCGCGCTTTCGTTTTGCTGGAGACGAACAGTCGTCTGCTTCTCGCCCAGAGAGCGCGGGGCCGGCAGCGAAAGCCTCCAGGCTGCTGCTTCTGCCCAAACACGCCTGGCCTATGCACTTTCTCTCTCGGCGCTGGGTAGCAGCACATTCGCTCTGCCTTGTAGCCTGAATCTTAACGGAAAGCTTCTCGGCTACGTCTGGCCCAGAGCACAGGTTGAGGTCAACGAGCTTCCCCAGAGCTTGCCCCCGAGGCGTGGAAACTTGGATTTGCAGCACCTTTCAGGGGAACTCTTCCTTCCTTTACAGCCTGCACAGCGCCGGCAGATGGCGGTGCTCTCTGCAGCCTTCTTCTCGCTTCCAAGTACCACAGGGCACCTTGCAGCCTTGCAGAGAGGCAAAGAGGCAGATAGAAATCTCGCCCAGAAGAAGGTGCCAGGACGAAAAGGTGCTCGTCCTTTCCGCCCCTAGTCGCCCGGATTGTGGTGCTGTGTTGAAAGCCTTGGCCAGCCAAAGGCTAATGCAGCAAGTGCTTCTCTCCTGAAGCACTTGGCTGAGTGAGAGCTGCACACACGGTTTGGACACTGTAAAGCAGCAAGAGAAATGATTGTACCTCGAGCTGAGGAAAATCCCTGCCCAGAACCCTGTGCATGCGTGCACTATAGCCTCTGAAGAGCGGGACAGCTCCAAGCCATCGCTGGGCGTCACTTCTGTCCAGAGCACAGAAGACGAAGAACGAAGCAGCCGGGCACCGGGCTCATGCACTCAGTGCACCGAATTGCCTAAGTTCAGCACAAAGCTGCTTCACAAGCCCAGTCAGCTGAGAATGCTCCGGCTGCTTCCGAGAGGAAGGCGCAGCCCTTGCACTCCATCACACAAGCTGGCCAGAAACAGTTTCTTACAGCCGCACTGTTGCAGAGTCCACGCAGCTTGAGCGCACGCAGAAGGAGGCGTCCAGAAAGAAGGCGTTCTTCAAGTCCCCCTTCTCTAAGCAGCCTTGAAACTGAGCACAGCACACTGCGCCTAGGCAGCTTCTTTCTCCGAGAGACGTGCCCTCCTCACACCATGCACTCTCGCAGCTCCCTTGCCCACTTGCAGCAGCTGCTGCCAAAGAAAAAGGCTCCAGGAGTAGCAGCCACTGCTGGGCTGAACCTTCCCCTTGCCTCACGTCAAGCACCAGAAGCTGTCCTCTGCACTCTGTCTTTCCCTTCTCCACCGCATCTACCACTGGCATCTCTGCATCTCCAAGCACGAAGCTAGCAGAATTGCTTCCAGGGAATAGTGGAAGAGAAATAGGTAGCAGCACAAGTAGCCGCGAGTTGCACTTTCTGCTTCCGACTGCTCAAGTGAATCCGCAAACAAGCGAGTGGCAGGCACGCTTCCTCTTGCAGCCTGGGCCATTCGCACAGCAGCCTGCTGCTCTGCCTTCGTTCTTATGCCCTTCGTAGCAGGTCGCGCTTTCGTTTTGCTGGAGACGAACAGTCGTCTGCTTCTCGCCCAGAGAGCGCGGGGCCGGCAGCGAAAGCCTCCAGGCTGCTGCTTCTGCCCAAACACGCCTGGGCTATGCACTTTCTCTCTCGGCGCTGGGTAGCAGCACATTCGCTCTGCCTTGTAGCCTGAATCTTAACGGAAAGCTTCTCGGCTACGTCTGGCCCAGAGCACAGGTTGAGGTCAACGAGCTTCCCCAGAGCTTGCCCCCGAGGCGTGGAAACTTGGATTTGCAGCACCTTTCAGGGGTACTCTTCCTTCCTTTACAGCCTGCACAGCGCCGGCAGATGGCGGTGCTCTCTGCAGCCTTCTTCTCGCTTCCAAGTACCACAGGGCACCTTGCAGCCTTGCAGAGAGGCAAAGAGGCAGATAGACATCTCGCCCAGAAGAAGGTGCCAGGACGAAAAGGTGCTCGTCCTTTCCGCCCCTAGTCGCCCGGATTGTGGTGCTGTGTTGAAAGCCTTGGCCAGCCAAAGGCTAATGCAGCAAGTGCTTCTCTCCTGAAGCACTTGGCTGAGTGAGAGCTGCACACACGGTTTGGACACTGTAAAGCAGCAAGAGAAATGATTGTACCTCGAGCTGAGGAAAATCCCTGCCCAGAACCCTGTGCATGCGTGCACTATAGCCTCTGAAGAGCGGGACAGCTCCAAGCCATCGCTGGGCGTCACTTCTGTCCAGAGCACAGAAGACGAAGAACGAAGCAGCCGGGCACCGGGCTCATGCACTCAGTGCACCGAATTGCCTAAGTTCAGCACAAAGCTGCTTCACAAGCCCAGTCAGCTGAGAATGCTCCGGCTGCTTCCGAGAGTAAGGCGCAGCCCTTGCACTCCATCACACAAGCTGGCCAGAAACAGTTTCTTACAGCCGCACTGTTGCAGAGTCCACGCAGCTTGAGCGCACGCAGAAGGAGGCGTCCAGAAAGAAGGCGTTCTTCAAGTCCCCCTTCTCTAAGCAGCCTTGAAACTGAGCACAGCACACTGCGCCTAGGCAGCTTCTTTCTCCGAGAGACGTGCCCTCCTCACACCATGCACTCTCGCAGCTCCCTTGCCCACTTGCAGCAGCTGCTGCCAAAGAAAAAGGCTCCAGGAGTAGCAGCCACTGCTGGGCTGAACCTTCCCCTTGCCTCACGTCAAGCACCAGAAACTGTCCTCTGCACTCTGTCTTTCCCTTCTCCACCGCATCTACCACTGGCATCTCTGCATCTCCAAGCACGAAGCTAGCAGAATTGCTTCCAGGGAATAGTGGAAGAGAAATAGGTAGCAGCACAAGTAGCCGCGAGTTGAACTTTCTGCTTCCGACTGCTCAAGTGAATCCGCAAACAAGCGAGTGGCAGGCACGCTTCCTCTTGCAGCCTGGGCCATTCGCACAGCAGCCTGCTGCTCTGCCTTCGTTCTTATGCCCTTCGTAGCAGGTCGCGCTTTCGTTTTGCTGGAGACGAACAGTCGTCTGCTTCTCGCCCAGAGAGCGCGGGGCCGGCAGCGAAAGCCTCCAGGCTGCTGCTTCTGCCCAAACACGCCTGGGCTATGCACTTTCTCTCGGCGCTGGGTAGCAGCACATTCGCTCTGCCTTGTAGCCTGAATCTTAACGGAAAGCTTCTCGGCTACGTCTGGCACAGAGCACAGGTTGAGGTCAACGAGCTTCCCCAGAGCTTGCCCCCGAGGCGTGGAAACTTGGATTTGCAGCACCTTTCAGGGGTACTCTTCCTTCCTTTACAGCCTGCACAGCGCCGGCAGATGGCGGTGCTCTCTGCAGCCTTCTTCTCGCTTCCAAGTACCACAGGGCACCTTGCAGCCTTGCAGAGAGGCAAAGAGGCAGATAGACATCTCGCCCAGAAGAAGGTGCCAGGACGAAAAGGTGCTCGTCCTTTCCGCCCCTAGTCGCCCGGATTGTGGTGCTGTGTTGAAAGCCTTGGCCAGCCAAAGGCTAATGCAGCAAGTGCTTCTCTCCTGAAGCACTTGGCTGAGTGAGAGCTGCACACACGGTTTGGACACTGTAAAGCAGCAAGAGAAATGATTGTACCTCGAGCTGAGGAAAATCCCTGCCCAGAACCCTGTGCATGCGTGCACTATAGCCTCTGAAGAGCGGGACAGCTCCAAGCCATCGCTGGGCGTCACTTCTGTCCAGAGCACAGAAGACGAAGAACGAAGCAGCCGGGCACCGGGCTCATGCACTCAGTGCACCGAATTGCCTAAGTTCAGCACAAAGCTGCTTCACAAGCCCAGTCAGCTGAGAATGCTCCGGCTGCTTCCGAGAGGAAGGCGCAGCCCTTGCACTCCATCACACAAGCTGGCCAGAAACAGTTTCTTACAGCCGCACTGTTGCAGAGTCCACGCAGCTTGAGCGCACGCAGAAGGAGGCGTCCAGAAAGAAGGCGTTCTTCAAGTCCCCCTTCTCTAAGCAGCCTTGAAACTGAGCACAGCACACTGCGCCTAGGCAGCTTCTTTCTCCGAGAGACGTGCCCTCCTCACACCATGCACTCTCGCAGCTCCCTTGCCCACTTGCAGCAGCTGCTGCCAAAGAAAAAGGCTCCAGGAGTAGCAGCCACTGCTGGGCTGAACCTTCCCCTTGCCTCACGTCAAGCACCAGAAACTGTCCTCTGCACTCTGTCTTTCCCTTCTCCACCGCATCTACCACTGGCATCTCTGCATCTCCAAGCACGAAGCTAGCAGAATTGCTTCCAGGGAATAGTGGAAGAGAAATAGGTAGCAGCACAAGTAGCCGCGAGTTGCACTTTCTGCTTCCGACTGCTCAAGTGAATCCGCAAACAAGCGAGTGGCAGGCACGCTTCCTCTTGCAGCCTGGGCCATTCGCACAGCAGCCTGCTGCTCTGCCTTCGTTCTTATGCCCTTCGTAGCAGGTCGCGCTTTCGTTTTGCTGGAGACGAACAGTCGTCTGCTTCTCGCCCAGAGAGCGCGGGGCCGGCAGCGAAAGCCTCCAGGCTGCTGCTTCTGCCCAAACACGCCTGGGCTATGCACTTTCTCTCTCGGCGCTGGGTAGCAGCACATTCGCTCTGCCTTGTAGCCTGAATCTTAACGGAAAGCTTCTCGGCTACGTCTGGCCCAGAGCACAGGTTGAGGTCAACGAGCTTCCCCAGAGCTTGCCCCCGAGGCGTGGAAACTTGGATTTGCAGCACCTTTCAGGGGTACTCTTCCTTCCTTTACAGCCTGCACAGCGCCGGCAGATGGCGGTGCTCTCTGCAGCCTTCTTCTCGCTTCCAAGTACCACAGGGCACCTTGCAGCCTTGCAGAGAGGCAAAGAGGCAGATAGACATCTCGCCCAGAAGAAGGTGCCAGGACGAAAAGGTGCTCGTCCTTTCCGCCCCTAGTCGCCCGGATTGTGGTGCTGTGTTGAAAGCCTTGGCCAGCCAAAGGCTAATGCAGCAAGTGCTTCTCTCCTGAAGCACTTGGCTGAGTGAGAGCTGCACACACGGTTTGGACACTGTAAAGCAGCAAGAGAAATGATTGTACCTCGAGCTGAGGAAAATCCCTGCCCAGAACCCTGTGCATGCGTGCACTATAGCCTCTGAAGAGCGGGACAGCTCCAAGCCATCGCTGGGCGTCACTTCTGTCCAGAGCACAGAAGACGAAGAACGAAGCAGCCGGGCACCGGGCTCATGCACTCAGTGCACCGAATTGCCTAAGTTCAGCACAAAGCTGCTTCACAAGCCCAGTCAGCTGAGAATGCTCCGGCTGCTTCCGAGAGGAAGGCGCAGCCCTTGCACTCCATCACACAAGCTGGCCAGAAACAGTTTCTTACAGCCGCACTGTTGCAGAGTCCACGCAGCTTGAGCGCACGCAGAAGGAGGCGTCCAGAAAGAAGGCGTTCTTCAAGTCCCCCTTCTCTAAGCAGCCTTGAAACTGAGCACAGCACACTGCGCCTAGGCAGCTTCTTTCTCCGAGAGACGTGCCCTCCTCACACCATGCACTCTCGCAGCTCCCTTGCCCACTTGCAGCAGCTGCTGCCAAAGAAAAAGGCTCCAGGAGTAGCAGCCACTGCTGGGCTGAACCTTCCCCTTGCCTCACGTCAAGCACCAGAAACTGTCCTCTGCACTCTGTCTTTCCCTTCTCCACCGCATCTACCACTGGCATCTCTGCATCTCCAAGCACGAAGCTAGCAGAATTGCTTCCAGGGAATAGTGGAAGAGAAATAGGTAGCAGCACAAGTAGCCGCGAGTTGCACTTTCTGCTTCCGACTGCTCAAGTGAATCCGCAAACAAGCGAGTGGCAGGCACGCTTCCTCTTGCAGCCTGGGCCATTCGCACAGCAGCCTGCTGCTCTGCCTTCGTTCTTATGCCCTTCGTAGCAGGTCGCGCTTTCGTTTTGCTGGAGACGAACAGTCGTCTGCTTCTCGCCCAGAGAGCGCGGGGCCGGCAGCGAAAGCCTCCAGGCTGCTGCTTCTGCCCAAACACGCCTGGGCTATGCACTTTCTCTCTCGGCGCTGGGTAGCAGCACATTCGCTCTGCCTTGTAGCCTGAATCTTAACGGAAAGCTTCTCGGCTACGTCTGGCCCAGAGCACAGGTTGAGGTCAACGAGCTTCCCCAGAGCTTGCCCCCGAGGCGTGGAAACTTGGATTTGCAGCACCTTTCAGGGGTACTCTTCCTTCCTTTACAGCCTGCACAGCGCCGGCAGATGGCGGTGCTCTCTGCAGCCTTCTTCTCGCTTCCAAGTACCACAGGGCACCTTGCAGCCTTGCAGAGAGGCAAAGAGGCAGATAGACATCTCGCCCAGAAGAAGGTGCCAGGACGAAAAGGTGCTCGTCCTTTCCGCCCCTAGTCGCCCGGATTGTGGTGCTGTGTTGAAAGCCTTGGCCAGCCAAAGGCTAATGCAGCAAGTGCTTCTCTCCTGAAGCACTTGGCTGAGTGAGAGCTGCACACACGGTTTGGACACTGTAAAGCAGCAAGAGAAATGATTGTACCTCGAGCTGAGGAAAATCCCTGCCCAGAACCCTGTGCATGCGTGCACTATAGCCTCTGAAGAGCGGGACAGCTCCAAGCCATCGCTGGGCGTCACTTCTGTCCAGAGCACAGAAGACGAAGAACGAAGCAGCCGGGCACCGGGCTCATGCACTCAGTGCACCGAATTGCCTAAGTTCAGCACAAAGCTGCTTCACAAGCCCAGTCAGCTGAGAATGCTCCGGCTGCTTCCGAGAGTAAGGCGCAGCCCTTGCACTCCATCACACAAGCTGGCCAGAAACAGTTTCTTACAGCCGCACTGTTGCAGAGTCCACGCAGCTTGAGCGCACGCAGAAGGAGGCGTCCAGAAAGAAGGCGTTCTTCAAGTCCCCCTTCTCTAAGCAGCCTTGAAACTGAGCACAGCACACTGCGCCTAGGCAGCTTCTTTCTCCGAGAGACGTGCCCTCCTCACACCATGCACTCTCGCAGCTCCCTTGCCCACTTGCAGCAGCTGCTGCCAAAGAAAAAGGCTCCAGGAGTAGCAGCCACTGCTGGGCTGAACCTTCCCCTTGCCTCACGTCAAGCACCAGAAACTGTCCTCTGCACTCTGTCTTTCCCTTCTCCACCGCATCTACCACTGGCATCTCTGCATCTCCAAGCACGAAGCTAGCAGAATTGCTTCCAGGGAATAGTGGAAGAGAAATAGGTAGCAGCACAAGTAGCCGCGAGTTGCACTTTCTGCTTCCGACTGCTCAAGTGAATCCGCAAACAAGCGAGTGGCAGGCACGCTTCCTCTTGCAGCCTGGGCCATTCGCACAGCAGCCTGCTGCTCTGCCTTCGTTCTTATGCCCTTCGTAGCAGGTCGCGCTTTCGTTTTGCTGGAGACGAACAGTCGTCTGCTTCTCGCCCAGAGAGCGCGGGGCCGGCAGCGAAAGCCTCCAGGCTGCTGCTTCTGCCCAAACACGCCTGGCCTATGCACTTTCTCTCTCGGCGCTGGGTAGCAGCACATTCGCTCTGCCTTGTAGCCTGAATCTTAACGGAAAGCTTCTCGGCTACGTCTGGCCCAGAGCACAGGTTGAGGTCAACGAGCTTCCCCAGAGCTTGCCCCCGAGGCGTGGAAACTTGGATTTGCAGCACCTTTCAGGGGTACTCTTCCTTCCTTTACAGCCTGCACAGCGCCGGCAGATGGCGGTGCTCTCTGCAGCCTTCTTCTCGCTTCCAAGTACCACAGGGCACCTTGCAGCCTTGCAGAGAGGCAAAGAGGCAGATAGAAATCTCGCCCAGAAGAAGGTGCCAGGACGAAAAGGTGCTCGTCCTTTCCGCCCCTAGTCGCCCGGATTGTGGTGCTGTGTTGAAAGCCTTGGCCAGCCAAAGGCTAATGCAGCAAGTGCTTCTCTCCTGAAGCACTTGGCTGAGTGAGAGCTGCACACACGGTTTGGACACTGTAAAGCAGCAAGAGAAATGATTGTACCTCGAGCTGAGGAAAATCCCTGCCCAGAACCCTGTGCATGCGTGCACTATAGCCTCTGAAGAGCGGGACAGCTCCAAGCCATCGCTGGGCGTCACTTCTGTCCAGAGCACAGAAGACGAAGAACGAAGCAGCCGGGCACCGGGCTCATGCACTCAGTGCACCGAATTGCCTAAGTTCAGCACAAAGCTGCTTCACAAGCCCAGTCAGCTGAGAATGCTCCGGCTGCTTCCGAGAGGAAGGCGCAGCCCTTGCACTCCATCACACAAGCTGGCCAGAAACAGTTTCTTACAGCCGCACTGTTGCAGAGTCCACGCAGCTTGAGCGCACGCAGAAGGAGGCGTCCAGAAAGAAGGCGTTCTTCAAGTCCCCCTTCTCTAAGCAGCCTTGAAACTGAGCACAGCACACTGCGCCTAGGCAGCTTCTTTCTCCGAGAGACGTGCCCTCCTCACACCATGCACTCTCGCAGCTCCCTTGCCCACTTGCAGCAGCTGCTGCCAAAGAAAAAGGCTCCAGGAGTAGCAGCCACTGCTGGGCTGAACCTTCCCCTTGCCTCACGTCAAGCACCAGAAACTGTCCTCTGCACTCTGTCTTTCCCTTCTCCACCGCATCTACCACTGGCATCTCTGCATCTCCAAGCACGAAGCTAGCAGAATTGCTTCCAGGGAATAGTGGAAGAGAAATAGGTAGCAGCACAAGTAGCCGCGAGTTGCACTTTCTGCTTCCGACTGCTCAAGTGAATCCGCAAACAAGCGAGTGGCAGGCACGCTTCCTCTTGCAGCCTGGGCCATTCGCACAGCAGCCTGCTGCTCTGCCTTCGTTCTTATGCCCTTCGTAGCAGGTCGCGCTTTCGTTTTGCTGGAGACGAACAGTCGTCTGCTTCTCGCCCAGAGAGCGCGGGGCCGGCAGCGAAAGCCTCCAGGCTGCTGCTTCTGCCCAAACACGCCTGGGCTATGCACTTTCTCTCTCGGCGCTGGGTAGCAGCACATTCGCTCTGCCTTGTAGCCTGAATCTTAACGGAAAGCTTCTCGGCTACGTCTGGCCCAGAGCACAGGTTGAGGTCAACGAGCTTCCCCAGAGCTTGCCCCCGAGGCGTGGAAACTTGGATTTGCAGCACCTTTCAGGGGTACTCTTCCTTCCTTTACAGCCTGCACAGCGCCGGCAGATGGCGGTGCTCTCTGCAGCCTTCTTCTCGCTTCCAAGTACCACAGGGCACCTTGCAGCCTTGCAGAGAGCAAAGAGGCGGATAGACATCTCGCCCAGAAGAAGGTGCCAGGACGAAAAGGTGCTCGTCCTTTCCGCCCCTAGTCGCCCGGATTGTGGTGCTGTGTTGAAAGCCTTGGCCAGCCAAAGGCTAATGCAGCAAGTGCTTCTCTCCTGAAGCACTTGGCTGAGTGAGAGCTGCACACACGGTTTGGACACTGTAAAGCAGCAAGAGAAATGATTGTACCTCGAGCTGAGGAAAATCCCTGCCCAGAACCCTGTGCATGCGTGCACTATAGCCTCTGAAGAGCGGGACAGCTCCAAGCCATCGCTGGGCGTCACTTCTGTCCAGAGCACAGAAGACGAAGAACGAAGCAGCCGGGCACCGGGCTCATGCACTCAGTGCACCGAATTGCCTAAGTTCAGCACAAAGCTGCTTCACAAGCCCAGTCAGCTGAGAATGCTCCGGCTGCTTCCGAGAGGAAGGCGCAGCCCTTGCACTCCATCACACAAGCTGGCCAGAAACAGTTTCTTACAGCCGCACTGTTGCAGAGTCCACGCAGCTTGAGCGCACGCAGAAGGAGGCGTCCAGAAAGAAGGCGTTCTTCAAGTCCCCCTTCTCTAAGCAGCCTTGAAACTGAGCACAGCACACTGCGCCTAGGCAGCTTCTTTCTCCGAGAGACGTGCCCTCCTCACACCATGCACTCTCGCAGCTCCCTTGCCCACTTGCAGCAGCTGCTGCCAAAGAAAAAGGCTCCAGGAGTAGCAGCCACTGCTGGGCTGAACCTTCCCCTTGCCTCACGTCAAGCACCAGAAACTGTCCTCTGCACTCTGTCTTTCCCTTCTCCACCGCATCTACCACTGGCATCTCTGCATCTCCAAGCACGAAGCTAGCAGAATTGCTTCCAGGGAATAGTGGAAGAGAAATAGGTAGCAGCACAAGTAGCCGCGAGTTGCACTTTCTGCTTCCGACTGCTCAAGTGAATCCGCAAACAAGCGAGTGGCAGGCACGCTTCCTCTTGCAGCCTGGGCCATTCGCACAGCAGCCTGCTGCTCTGCCTTCGTTCTTATGCCCTTCGTAGCAGGTCGCGCTTTCGTTTTGCTGGAGACGAACAGTCGTCTGCTTCTCGCCCAGAGAGCGCGGGGCCGGCAGCGAAAGCCTCCAGGCTGCTGCTTCTGCCCAAACACGCCTGGGCTATGCACTTTCTCTCTCGGCGCTGGGTAGCAGCACATTCGCTCTGCCTTGTAGCCTGAATCTTAACGGAAAGCTTCTCGGCTACGTCTGGCCCAGAGCACAGGTTGAGGTCAACGAGCTTCCCCAGAGCTTGCCCCCGAGGCGTGGAAACTTGGATTTGCAGCACCTTTCAGGGGAACTCTTCCTTCCTTTACAGCCTGCACAGCGCCGGCAGATGGCGGTGCTCTCTGCAGCCTTCTTCTCGCTTCCAAGTACCACAGGGCACCTTGCAGCCTTGCAGAGAGGCAAAGAGGCAGATAGACATCTCGCCCAGAAGAAGGTGCCAGGACGAAAAGGTGCTCGTCCTTTCCGCCCCTAGTCGCCCGGATTGTGGTGCTGTGTTGAAAGCCTTGGCCAGCCAAAGGCTAATGCAGCAAGTGCTTCTCTCCTGAAGCACTTGGCTGAGTGAGAGCTGCACACACGGTTTGGACACTGTAAAGCAGCAAGAGAAATGATTGTACCTCGAGCTGAGGAAAATCCCTGCCCAGAACCCTGTGCATGCGTGCACTATAGCCTCTGAAGAGCGGGACAGCTCCAAGCCATCGCTGGGCGTCACTTCTGTCCAGAGCACAGAAGACGAAGAACGAAGCAGCCGGGCACCGGGCTCATGCACTCAGTGCACCGAATTGCCTAAGTTCAGCACAAAGCTGCTTCACAAGCCCAGTCAGCTGAGAATGCTCCGGCTGCTTCCGAGAGTAAGGCGCAGCCCTTGCACTCCATCACACAAGCTGGCCAGAAACAGTTTCTTACAGCCGCACTGTTGCAGAGTCCACGCAGCTTGAGCGCACGCAGAAGGAGGCGTCCAGAAAGAAGGCGTTCTTCAAGTCCCCCTTCTCTAAGCAGCCTTGAAACTGAGCACAGCACACTGCGCCTAGGCAGCTTCTTTCTCCGAGAGACGTGCCCTCCTCACACCATGCACTCTCGCAGCTCCCTTGCCCACTTGCAGCAGCTGCTGCCAAAGAAAAAGGCTCCAGGAGTAGCAGCCACTGCTGGGCTGAACCTTCCCCTTGCCTCACGTCAAGCACCAGAAACTGTCCTCTGCACTCTGTCTTTCCCTTCTCCACCGCATCTACCACTGGCATCTCTGCATCTCCAAGCACGAAGCTAGCAGAATTGCTTCCAGGGAATAGTGGAAGAGAAATAGGTAGCAGCACAAGTAGCCGCGAGTTGCACTTTCTGCTTCCGACTGCTCAAGTGAATCCGCAAACAAGCGAGTGGCAGGCACGCTTCCTCTTGCAGCCTGGGCCATTCGCACAGCAGCCTGCTGCTCTGCCTTCGTTCTTATGCCCTTCGTAGCAGGTCGCGCTTTCGTTTTGCTGGAGACGAACAGTCGTCTGCTTCTCGCCCAGAGAGCGCGGGGCCGGCAGCGAAAGCCTCCAGGCTGCTGCTTCTGCCCAAACACGCCTGGCCTATGCACTTTCTCTCTCGGCGCTGGGTAGCAGCACATTCGCTCTGCCTTGTAGCCTGAATCTTAACGGAAAGCTTCTCGGCTACGTCTGGCCCAGAGCACAGGTTGAGGTCAACGAGCTTCCCCAGAGCTTGCCCCCGAGGCGTGGAAACTTGGATTTGCAGCACCTTTCAGGGGAACTCTTCCTTCCTTTACAGCCTGCACAGCGCCGGCAGATGGCGGTGCTCTCTGCAGCCTTCTTCTCGCTTCCAAGTACCACAGGGCACCTTGCAGCCTTGCAGAGAGGCAAAGAGGCAGATAGACATCTCGCCCAGAAGAAGGTGCCAGGACGAAAAGGTGCTCGTCCTTTCCGCCCCTAGTCGCCCGGATTGTGGTGCTGTGTTGAAAGCCTTGGCCAGCCAAAGGCTAATGCAGCAAGTGCTTCTCTCCTGAAGCACTTGGCTGAGTGAGAGCTGCACACACGGTTTGGACACTGTAAAGCAGCAAGAGAAATGATTGTACCTCGAGCTGAGGAAAATCCCTGCCCAGAACCCTGTGCATGCGTGCACTATAGCCTCTGAAGAGCGGGACAGCTCCAAGCCATCGCTGGGCGTCACTTCTGTCCAGAGCACAGAAGACGAAGAACGAAGCAGCCGGGCACCGGGCTCATGCACTCAGTGCACCGAATTGCCTAAGTTCAGCACAAAGCTGCTTCACAAGCCCAGTCAGCTGAGAATGCTCCGGCTGCTTCCGAGAGGAAGGCGCAGCCCTTGCACTCCATCACACAAGCTGGCCAGAAACAGTTTCTTACAGCCGCACTGTTGCAGAGTCCACGCAGCTTGAGCGCACGCAGAAGGAGGCGTCCAGAAAGAAGGCGTTCTTCAAGTCCCCCTTCTCTAAGCAGCCTTGAAACTGAGCACAGCACACTGCGCCTAGGCAGCTTCTTTCTCCGAGAGACGTGCCCTCCTCACACCATGCACTCTCGCAGCTCCCTTGCCCACTTGCAGCAGCTGCTGCCAAAGAAAAAGGCTCCAGGAGTAGCAGCCACTGCTGGGCTGAACCTTCCCCTTGCCTCACGTCAAGCACCAGAAACTGTCCTCTGCACTCTGTCTTTCCCTTCTCCACCGCATCTACCACTGGCATCTCTGCATCTCCAAGCACGAAGCTAGCAGAATTGCTTCCAGGGAATAGTGGAAGAGAAATAGGTAGCAGCACAAGTAGCCGCGAGTTGAACTTTCTGCTTCCGACTGCTCAAGTGAATCCGCAAACAAGCGAGTGGCAGGCACGCTTCCTCTTGCAGCCTGGGCCATTCGCACAGCAGCCTGCTGCTCTGCCTTCGTTCTTATGCCCTTCGTAGCAGGTCGCGCTTTCGTTTTGCTGGAGACGAACAGTCGTCTGCTTCTCGCCCAGAGAGCGCGGGGCCGGCAGCGAAAGCCTCCAGGCTGCTGCTTCTGCCCAAACACGCCTGGCCTATGCACTTTCTCTCTCGGCGCTGGGTAGCAGCACATTCGCTCTGCCTTGTAGCCTGAATCTTAACGGAAAGCTTCTCGGCTACGTCTGGCCCAGAGCACAGGTTGAGGTCAACGAGCTTCCCCAGAGCTTGCCCCCGAGGCGTGGAAACTTGGATTTGCAGCACCTTTCAGGGGAACTCTTCCTTCCTTTACAGCCTGCACAGCGCCGGCAGATGGCGGTGCTCTCTGCAGCCTTCTTCTCGCTTCCAAGTACCACAGGGCACCTTGCAGCCTTGCAGAGAGGCAAAGAGGCAGATAGACATCTCGCCCAGAAGAAGGTGCCAGGACGAAAAGGTGCTCGTCCTTTCCGCCCCTAGTCGCCCGGATTGTGGTGCTGTGTTGAAAGCCTTGGCCAGCCAAAGGCTAATGCAGCAAGTGCTTCTCTCCTGAAGCACTTGGCTGAGTGAGAGCTGCACACACGGTTTGGACACTGTAAAGCAGCAAGAGAAATGATTGTACCTCGAGCTGAGGAAAATCCCTGCCCAGAACCCTGTGCATGCGTGCACTATAGCCTCTGAAGAGCGGGACAGCTCCAAGCCATCGCTGGGCGTCACTTCTGTCCAGAGCACAGAAGACGAAGAACGAAGCAGCCGGGCACCGGGCTCATGCACTCAGTGCACCGAATTGCCTAAGTTCAGCACAAAGCTGCTTCACAAGCCCAGTCAGCTGAGAATGCTCCGGCTGCTTCCGAGAGGAAGGCGCAGCCCTTGCACTCCATCATACAAGCTGGCCAGAAACAGTTTCTTACAGCCGCACTGTTGCAGAGTCCACGCAGCTTGAGCGCACGCAGAAGGAGGCGTCCAGAAAGAAGGCGTTCTTCAAGTCCCCCTTCTCTAAGCAGCCTTGAAACTGAGCACAGCACACTGCGCCTAGGCAGCTTCTTTCTCCGAGAGACGTGCCCTCCTCACACCATGCACTCTCGCAGCTCCCTTGCCCACTTGCAGCAGCTGCTGCCAAAGAAAAAGGCTCCAGGAGTAGCAGCCACTGCTGGGCTGAACCTTCCCCTTGCCTCACGTCAAGCACCAGAAACTGTCCTCTGCACTCTGTCTTTCCCTTCTCCACCGCATCTACCACTGGCATCTCTGCATCTCCAAGCACGAAGCTAGCAGAATTGCTTCCAGGGAATAGTGGAAGAGAAATAGGTAGCAGCACAAGTAGCCGCGAGTTGCACTTTCTGCTTCCGACTGCTCAAGTGAATCCGCAAACAAGCGAGTGGCAGGCACGCTTCCTCTTGCAGCCTGGGCCATTCGCACAGCAGCCTGCTGCTCTGCCTTCGTTCTTATGCCCTTCGTAGCAGGTCGCGCTTTCGTTTTGCTGGAGACGAACAGTCGTCTGCTTCTCGCCCAGAGAGCGCGGGGCCGGCAGCGAAAGCCTCCAGGCTGCTGCTTCTGCCCAAACACGCCTGGCCTATGCACTTTCTCTCTCGGCGCTGGGTAGCAGCACATTCGCTCTGCCTTGTAGCCTGAATCTTAACGGAAAGCTTCTCGGCTACGTCTGGCCCAGAGCACAGGTTGAGGTCAACGAGCTTCCCCAGAGCTTGCCCCCGAGGCGTGGAAACTTGGATTTGCAGCACCTTTCAGGGGTACTCTTCCTTCCTTTACAGCCTGCACAGCGCCGGCAGATGGCGGTGCTCTCTGCAGCCTTCTTCTCGCTTCCAAGTACCACAGGGCACCTTGCAGCCTTGCAGAGAGCAAAGAGGCGGATAGACATCTCGCCCAGAAGAAGGTGCCAGGACGAAAAGGTGCTCGTCCTTTCCGCCCCTAGTCGCCCGGATTGTGGTGCTGTGTTGAAAGCCTTGGCCAGCCAAAGGCTAATGCAGCAAGTGCTTCTCTCCTGAAGCACTTGGCTGAGTGAGAGCTGCACACACGGTTTGGACACTGTAAAGCAGCAAGAGAAATGATTGTACCTCGAGCTGAGGAAAATCCCTGCCCAGAACCCTGTGCATGCGTGCACTATAGCCTCTGAAGAGCGGGACAGCTCCAAGCCATCGCTGGGCGTCACTTCTGTCCAGAGCACAGAAGACGAAGAACGAAGCAGCCGGGCACCGGGCTCATGCACTCAGTGCACCGAATTGCCTAAGTTCAGCACAAAGCTGCTTCACAAGCCCAGTCAGCTGAGAATGCTCCGGCTGCTTCCGAGAGTAAGGCGCAGCCCTTGCACTCCATCACACAAGCTGGCCAGAAACAGTTTCTTACAGCCGCACTGTTGCAGAGTCCACGCAGCTTGAGCGCACGCAGAAGGAGGCGTCCAGAAAGAAGGCGTTCTTCAAGTCCCCCTTCTCTAAGCAGCCTTGAAACTGAGCACAGCACACTGCGCCTAGGCAGCTTCTTTCTCCGAGAGACGTGCCCTCCTCACACCATGCACTCTCGCAGCTCCCTTGCCCACTTGCAGCAGCTGCTGCCAAAGAAAAAGGCTCCAGGAGTAGCAGCCACTGCTGGGCTGAACCTTCCCCTTGCCTCACGTCAAGCACCAGAAACTGTCCTCTGCACTCTGTCTTTCCCTTCTCCACCGCATCTACCACTGGCATCTCTGCATCTCCAAGCACGAAGCTAGCAGAATTGCTTCCAGGGAATAGTGGAAGAGAAATAGGTAGCAGCACAAGTAGCCGCGAGTTGAACTTTCTGCTTCCGACTGCTCAAGTGAATCCGCAAACAAGCGAGTGGCAGGCACGCTTCCTCTTGCAGCCTGGGCCATTCGCACAGCAGCCTGCTGCTCTGCCTTCGTTCTTATGCCCTTCGTAGCAGGTCGCGCTTTCGTTTTGCTGGAGACGAACAGTCGTCTGCTTCTCGCCCAGAGAGCGCGGGGCCGGCAGCGAAAGCCTCCAGGCTGCTGCTTCTGCCCAAACACGCCTGGGCTATGCACTTTCTCTCGGCGCTGGGTAGCAGCACATTCGCTCTGCCTTGTAGCCTGAATCTTAACGGAAAGCTTCTCGGCTACGTCTGGCACAGAGCACAGGTTGAGGTCAACGAGCTTCCCCAGAGCTTGCCCCCGAGGCGTGGAAACTTGGATTTGCAGCACCTTTCAGGGGAACTCTTCCTTCCTTTACAGCCTGCACAGCGCCGGCAGATGGCGGTGCTCTCTGCAGCCTTCTTCTCGCTTCCAAGTACCACAGGGCACCTTGCAGCCTTGCAGAGAGGCAAAGAGGCAGATAGACATCTCGCCCAGAAGAAGGTGCCAGGACGAAAAGGTGCTCGTCCTTTCCGCCCCTAGTCGCCCGGATTGTGGTGCTGTGTTGAAAGCCTTGGCCAGCCAAAGGCTAATGCAGCAAGTGCTTCTCTCCTGAAGCACTTGGCTGAGTGAGAGCTGCACACACGGTTTGGACACTGTAAAGCAGCAAGAGAAATGATTGTACCTCGAGCTGAGGAAAATCCCTGCCCAGAACCCTGTGCATGCGTGCACTATAGCCTCTGAAGAGCGGGACAGCTCCAAGCCATCGCTGGGCGTCACTTCTGTCCAGAGCACAGAAGACGAAGAACGAAGCAGCCGGGCACCGGGCTCATGCACTCAGTGCACCGAATTGCCTAAGTTCAGCACAAAGCTGCTTCACAAGCCCAGTCAGCTGAGAATGCTCCGGCTGCTTCCGAGAGTAAGGCGCAGCCCTTGCACTCCATCACACAAGCTGGCCAGAAACAGTTTCTTACAGCCGCACTGTTGCAGAGTCCACGCAGCTTGAGCGCACGCAGAAGGAGGCGTCCAGAAAGAAGGCGTTCTTCAAGTCCCCCTTCTCTAAGCAGCCTTGAAACTGAGCACAGCACACTGCGCCTAGGCAGCTTCTTTCTCCGAGAGACGTGCCCTCCTCACACCATGCACTCTCGCAGCTCCCTTGCCCACTTGCAGCAGCTGCTGCCAAAGAAAAAGGCTCCAGGAGTAGCAGCCACTGCTGGGCTGAACCTTCCCCTTGCCTCACGTCAAGCACCAGAAACTGTCCTCTGCACTCTGTCTTTCCCTTCTCCACCGCATCTACCACTGGCATCTCTGCATCTCCAAGCACGAAGCTAGCAGAATTGCTTCCAGGGAATAGTGGAAGAGAAATAGGTAGCAGCACAAGTAGCCGCGAGTTGCACTTTCTGCTTCCGACTGCTCAAGTGAATCCGCAAACAAGCGAGTGGCAGGCACGCTTCCTCTTGCAGCCTGGGCCATTCGCACAGCAACCTGCTGCTCTGCCTTCGTTCTTATGCCCTTCGTAGCAGGTCGCGCTTTCGTTTTGCTGGAGACGAACAGTCGTCTGCTTCTCGCCCAGAGAGCGCGGGGCCGGCAGCGAAAGCCTCCAGGCTGCTGCTTCTGCCCAAACACGCCTGGGCTATGCACTTTCTCTCTCGGCGCTGGGTAGCAGCACATTCGCTCTGCCTTGTAGCCTGAATCTTAACGGAAAGCTTCTCGGCTACGTCTGGCCCAGAGCACAGGTTGAGGTCAACGAGCTTCCCCAGAGCTTGCCCCCGAGGCGTGGAAACTTGGATTTGCAGCACCTTTCAGGGGAACTCTTCCTTCCTTTACAGCCTGCACAGCGCCGGCAGATGGCGGTGCTCTCTGCAGCCTTCTTCTCGCTTCCAAGTACCACAGGGCACCTTGCAGCCTTGCAGAGAGGCAAAGAGGCAGATAGACATCTCGCCCAGAAGAAGGTGCCAGGACGAAAAGGTGCTCGTCCTTTCCGCCCCTAGTCGCCCGGATTGTGGTGCTGTGTTGAAAGCCTTGGCCAGCCAAAGGCTAATGCAGCAAGTGCTTCTCTCCTGAAGCACTTGGCTGAGTGAGAGCTGCACACACGGTTTGGACACTGTAAAGCAGCAAGAGAAATGATTGTACCTCGAGCTGAGGAAAATCCCTGCCCAGAACCCTGTGCATGCGTGCACTATAGCCTCTGAAGAGCGGGACAGCTCCAAGCCATCGCTGGGCGTCACTTCTGTCCAGAGCACAGAAGACGAAGAACGAAGCAGCCGGGCACCGGGCTCATGCACTCAGTGCACCGAATTGCCTAAGTTCAGCACAAAGCTGCTTCACAAGCCCAGTCAGCTGAGAATGCTCCGGCTGCTTCCGAGAGTAAGGCGCAGCCCTTGCACTCCATCACACAAGCTGGCCAGAAACAGTTTCTTACAGCCGCACTGTTGCAGAGTCCACGCAGCTTGAGCGCACGCAGAAGGAGGCGTCCAGAAAGAAGGCGTTCTTCAAGTCCCCCTTCTCTAAGCAGCCTTGAAACTGAGCACAGCACACTGCGCCTAGGCAGCTTCTTTCTCCGAGAGACGTGCCCTCCTCACACCATGCACTCTCGCAGCTCCCTTGCCCACTTGCAGCAGCTGCTGCCAAAGAAAAAGGCTCCAGGAGTAGCAGCCACTGCTGGGCTGAACCTTCCCCTTGCCTCACGTCAAGCACCAGAAACTGTCCTCTGCACTCTGTCTTTCCCTTCTCCACCGCATCTACCACTGGCATCTCTGCATTTCCAAGCACGAAGCTAGCAGAATTGCTTCCAGGGAATAGTGGAAGAGAAATAGGTAGCAGCACAAGTAGCCGCGAGTTGCACTTTCTGCTTCCGACTGCTCAAGTGAATCCGCAAACAAGCGAGTGGCAGGCACGCTTCCTCTTGCAGCCTGGGCCATTCGCACAGCAGCCTGCTGCTCTGCCTTCGTTCTTATGCCCTTCGTAGCAGGTCGCGCTTTCGTTTTGCTGGAGACGAACAGTCGTCTGCTTCTCGCCCAGAGAGCGCGGGGCCGGCAGCGAAAGCCTCCAGGCTGCTGCTTCTGCCCAAACACGCCTGGCCTATGCACTTTCTCTCTCGGCGCTGGGTAGCAGCACATTCGCTCTGCCTTGTAGCCTGAATCTTAACGGAAAGCTTCTCGGCTACGTCTGGCCCAGAGCACAGGTTGAGGTCAACGAGCTTCCCCAGAGCTTGCCCCCGAGGCGTGGAAACTTGGATTTGCAGCACCTTTCAGGGGAACTCTTCCTTCCTTTACAGCCTGCACAGCGCCGGCAGATGGCGGTGCTCTCTGCAGCCTTCTTCTCGCTTCCAAGTACCACAGGGCACCTTGCAGCCTTGCAGAGAGGCAAAGAGGCAGATAGAAATCTCGCCCAGAAGAAGGTGCCAGGACGAAAAGGTGCTCGTCCTTTCCGCCCCTAGTCGCCCGGATTGTGGTGCTGTGTTGAAAGCCTTGGCCAGCCAAAGGCTAATGCAGCAAGTGCTTCTCTCCTGAAGCACTTGGCTGAGTGAGAGCTGCACACACGGTTTGGACACTGTAAAGCAGCAAGAGAAATGATTGTACCTCGAGCTGAGGAAAATCCCTGCCCAGAACCCTGTGCATGCGTGCACTATAGCCTCTGAAGAGCGGGACAGCTCCAAGCCATCGCTGGGCGTCACTTCTGTCCAGAGCACAGAAGACGAAGAACGAAGCAGCCGGGCACCGGGCTCATGCACTCAGTGCACCGAATTGCCTAAGTTCAGCACAAAGCTGCTTCACAAGCCCAGTCAGCTGAGAATGCTCCGGCTGCTTCCGAGAGGAAGGCGCAGCCCTTGCACTCCATCACACAAGCTGGCCAGAAACAGTTTCTTACAGCCGCACTGTTGCAGAGTCCACGCAGCTTGAGCGCACGCAGAAGGAGGCGTCCAGAAAGAAGGCGTTCTTCAAGTCCCCCTTCTCTAAGCAGCCTTGAAACTGAGCACAGCACACTGCGCCTAGGCAGCTTCTTTCTCCGAGAGACGTGCCCTCCTCACACCATGCACTCTCGCAGCTCCCTTGCCCACTTGCAGCAGCTGCTGCCAAAGAAAAAGGCTCCAGGAGTAGCAGCCACTGCTGGGCTGAACCTTCCCCTTGCCTCACGTCAAGCACCAGAAGCTGTCCTCTGCACTCTGTCTTTCCCTTCTCCACCGCATCTACCACTGGCATCTCTGCATCTCCAAGCACGAAGCTAGCAGAATTGCTTCCAGGGAATAGTGGAAGAGAAATAGGTAGCAGCACAAGTAGCCGCGAGTTGCACTTTCTGCTTCCGACTGCTCAAGTGAATCCGCAAACAAGCGAGTGGCAGGCACGCTTCCTCTTGCAGCCTGGGCCATTCGCACAGCAGCCTGCTGCTCTGCCTTCGTTCTTATGCCCTTCGTAGCAGGTCGCGCTTTCGTTTTGCTGGAGACGAACAGTCGTCTGCTTCTCGCCCAGAGAGCGCGGGGCCGGCAGCGAAAGCCTCCAGGCTGCTGCTTCTGCCCAAACACGCCTGGGCTATGCACTTTCTCTCTCGGCGCTGGGTAGCAGCACATTCGCTCTGCCTTGTAGCCTGAATCTTAACGGAAAGCTTCTCGGCTACGTCTGGCCCAGAGCACAGGTTGAGGTCAACGAGCTTCCCCAGAGCTTGCCCCCGAGGCGTGGAAACTTGGATTTGCAGCACCTTTCAGGGGTACTCTTCCTTCCTTTACAGCCTGCACAGCGCCGGCAGATGGCGGTGCTCTCTGCAGCCTTCTTCTCGCTTCCAAGTACCACAGGGCACCTTGCAGCCTTGCAGAGAGGCAAAGAGGCAGATAGACATCTCGCCCAGAAGAAGGTGCCAGGACGAAAAGGTGCTCGTCCTTTCCGCCCCTAGTCGCCCGGATTGTGGTGCTGTGTTGAAAGCCTTGGCCAGCCAAAGGCTAATGCAGCAAGTGCTTCTCTCCTGAAGCACTTGGCTGAGTGAGAGCTGCACACACGGTTTGGACACTGTAAAGCAGCAAGAGAAATGATTGTACCTCGAGCTGAGGAAAATCCCTGCCCAGAACCCTGTGCATGCGTGCACTATAGCCTCTGAAGAGCGGGACAGCTCCAAGCCATCGCTGGGCGTCACTTCTGTCCAGAGCACAGAAGACGAAGAACGAAGCAGCCGGGCACCGGGCTCATGCACTCAGTGCACCGAATTGCCTAAGTTCAGCACAAAGCTGCTTCACAAGCCCAGTCAGCTGAGAATGCTCCGGCTGCTTCCGAGAGTAAGGCGCAGCCCTTGCACTCCATCACACAAGCTGGCCAGAAACAGTTTCTTACAGCCGCACTGTTGCAGAGTCCACGCAGCTTGAGCGCACGCAGAAGGAGGCGTCCAGAAAGAAGGCGTTCTTCAAGTCCCCCTTCTCTAAGCAGCCTTGAAACTGAGCACAGCACACTGCGCCTAGGCAGCTTCTTTCTCCGAGAGACGTGCCCTCCTCACACCATGCACTCTCGCAGCTCCCTTGCCCACTTGCAGCAGCTGCTGCCAAAGAAAAAGGCTCCAGGAGTAGCAGCCACTGCTGGGCTGAACCTTCCCCTTGCCTCACGTCAAGCACCAGAAACTGTCCTCTGCACTCTGTCTTTCCCTTCTCCACCGCATCTACCACTGGCATCTCTGCATCTCCAAGCACGAAGCTAGCAGAATTGCTTCCAGGGAATAGTGGAAGAGAAATAGGTAGCAGCACAAGTAGCCGCGAGTTGAACTTTCTGCTTCCGACTGCTCAAGTGAATCCGCAAACAAGCGAGTGGCAGGCACGCTTCCTCTTGCAGCCTGGGCCATTCGCACAGCAGCCTGCTGCTCTGCCTTCGTTCTTATGCCCTTCGTAGCAGGTCGCGCTTTCGTTTTGCTGGAGACGAACAGTCGTCTGCTTCTCGCCCAGAGAGCGCGGGGCCGGCAGCGAAAGCCTCCAGGCTGCTGCTTCTGCCCAAACACGCCTGGGCTATGCACTTTCTCTCGGCGCTGGGTAGCAGCACATTCGCTCTGCCTTGTAGCCTGAATCTTAACGGAAAGCTTCTCGGCTACGTCTGGCACAGAGCACAGGTTGAGGTCAACGAGCTTCCCCAGAGCTTGCCCCCGAGGCGTGGAAACTTGGATTTGCAGCACCTTTCAGGGGAACTCTTCCTTCCTTTACAGCCTGCACAGCGCCGGCAGATGGCGGTGCTCTCTGCAGCCTTCTTCTCGCTTCCAAGTACCACAGGGCACCTTGCAGCCTTGCAGAGAGGCAAAGAGGCAGATAGACATCTCGCCCAGAAGAAGGTGCCAGGACGAAAAGGTGCTCGTCCTTTCCGCCCCTAGTCGCCCGGATTGTGGTGCTGTGTTGAAAGCCTTGGCCAGCCAAAGGCTAATGCAGCAAGTGCTTCTCTCCTGAAGCACTTGGCTGAGTGAGAGCTGCACACACGGTTTGGACACTGTAAAGCAGCAAGAGAAATGATTGTACCTCGAGCTGAGGAAAATCCCTGCCCAGAACCCTGTGCATGCGTGCACTATAGCCTCTGAAGAGCGGGACAGCTCCAAGCCATCGCTGGGCGTCACTTCTGTCCAGAGCACAGAAGACGAAGAACGAAGCAGCCGGGCACCGGGCTCATGCACTCAGTGCACCGAATTGCCTAAGTTCAGCACAAAGCTGCTTCACAAGCCCAGTCAGCTGAGAATGCTCCGGCTGCTTCCGAGAGGAAGGCGCAGCCCTTGCACTCCATCACACAAGCTGGCCAGAAACAGTTTCTTACAGCCGCACTGTTGCAGAGTCCACGCAGCTTGAGCGCACGCAGAAGGAGGCGTCCAGAAAGAAGGCGTTCTTCAAGTCCCCCTTCTCTAAGCAGCCTTGAAACTGAGCACAGCACACTGCGCCTAGGCAGCTTCTTTCTCCGAGAGACGTGCCCTCCTCACACCATGCACTCTCGCAGCTCCCTTGCCCACTTGCAGCAGCTGCTGCCAAAGAAAAAGGCTCCAGGAGTAGCAGCCACTGCTGGGCTGAACCTTCCCCTTGCCTCACGTCAAGCACCAGAAACTGTCCTCTGCACTCTGTCTTTCCCTTCTCCACCGCATCTACCACTGGCATCTCTGCATCTCCAAGCACGAAGCTAGCAGAATTGCTTCCAGGGAATAGTGGAAGAGAAATAGGTAGCAGCACAAGTAGCCGCGAGTTGCACTTTCTGCTTCCGACTGCTCAAGTGAATCCGCAAACAAGCGAGTGGCAGGCACGCTTCCTCTTGCAGCCTGGGCCATTCGCACAGCAGCCTGCTGCTCTGCCTTCGTTCTTATGCCCTTCGTAGCAGGTCGCGCTTTCGTTTTGCTGGAGACGAACAGTCGTCTGCTTCTCGCCCAGAGAGCGCGGGGCCGGCAGCGAAAGCCTCCAGGCTGCTGCTTCTGCCCAAACACGCCTGGGCTATGCACTTTCTCTCTCGGCGCTGGGTAGCAGCACATTCGCTCTGCCTTGTAGCCTGAATCTTAACGGAAAGCTTCTCGGCTACGTCTGGCCCAGAGCACAGGTTGAGGTCAACGAGCTTCCCCAGAGCTTGCCCCCGAGGCGTGGAAACTTGGATTTGCAGCACCTTTCAGGGGTACTCTTCCTTCCTTTACAGCCTGCACAGCGCCGGCAGATGGCGGTGCTCTCTGCAGCCTTCTTCTCGCTTCCAAGTACCACAGGGCACCTTGCAGCCTTGCAGAGAGGCAAAGAGGCAGATAGACATCTCGCCCAGAAGAAGGTGCCAGGACGAAAAGGTGCTCGTCCTTTCCGCCCCTAGTCGCCCGGATTGTGGTGCTGTGTTGAAAGCCTTGGCCAGCCAAAGGCTAATGCAGCAAGTGCTTCTCTCCTGAAGCACTTGGCTGAGTGAGAGCTGCACACACGGTTTGGACACTGTAAAGCAGCAAGAGAAATGATTGTACCTCGAGCTGAGGAAAATCCCTGCCCAGAACCCTGTGCATGCGTGCACTATAGCCTCTGAAGAGCGGGACAGCTCCAAGCCATCGCTGGGCGTCACTTCTGTCCAGAGCACAGAAGACGAAGAACGAAGCAGCCGGGCACCGGGCTCATGCACTCAGTGCACCGAATTGCCTAAGTTCAGCACAAAGCTGCTTCACAAGCCCAGTCAGCTGAGAATGCTCCGGCTGCTTCCGAGAGTAAGGCGCAGCCCTTGCACTCCATCACACAAGCTGGCCAGAAACAGTTTCTTACAGCCGCACTGTTGCAGAGTCCACGCAGCTTGAGCGCACGCAGAAGGAGGCGTCCAGAAAGAAGGCGTTCTTCAAGTCCCCCTTCTCTAAGCAGCCTTGAAACTGAGCACAGCACACTGCGCCTAGGCAGCTTCTTTCTCCGAGAGACGTGCCCTCCTCACACCATGCACTCTCGCAGCTCCCTTGCCCACTTGCAGCAGCTGCTGCCAAAGAAAAAGGCTCCAGGAGTAGCAGCCACTGCTGGGCTGAACCTTCCCCTTGCCTCACGTCAAGCACCAGAAACTGTCCTCTGCACTCTGTCTTTCCCTTCTCCACCGCATCTACCACTGGCATCTCTGCATCTCCAAGCACGAAGCTAGCAGAATTGCTTCCAGGGAATAGTGGAAGAGAAATAGGTAGCAGCACAAGTAGCCGCGAGTTGCACTTTCTGCTTCCGACTGCTCAAGTGAATCCGCAAACAAGCGAGTGGCAGGCACGCTTCCTCTTGCAGCCTGGGCCATTCGCACAGCAGCCTGCTGCTCTGCCTTCGTTCTTATGCCCTTCGTAGCAGGTCGCGCTTTCGTTTTGCTGGAGACGAACAGTCGTCTGCTTCTCGCCCAGAGAGCGCGGGGCCGGCAGCGAAAGCCTCCAGGCTGCTGCTTCTGCCCAAACACGCCTGGCCTATGCACTTTCTCTCTCGGCGCTGGGTAGCAGCACATTCGCTCTGCCTTGTAGCCTGAATCTTAACGGAAAGCTTCTCGGCTACGTCTGGCCCAGAGCACAGGTTGAGGTCAACGAGCTTCCCCAGAGCTTGCCCCCGAGGCGTGGAAACTTGGATTTGCAGCACCTTTCAGGGGTACTCTTCCTTCCTTTACAGCCTGCACAGCGCCGGCAGATGGCGGTGCTCTCTGCAGCCTTCTTCTCGCTTCCAAGTACCACAGGGCACCTTGCAGCCTTGCAGAGAGGCAAAGAGGCAGATAGAAATCTCGCCCAGAAGAAGGTGCCAGGACGAAAAGGTGCTCGTCCTTTCCGCCCCTAGTCGCCCGGATTGTGGTGCTGTGTTGAAAGCCTTGGCCAGCCAAAGGCTAATGCAGCAAGTGCTTCTCTCCTGAAGCACTTGGCTGAGTGAGAGCTGCACACACGGTTTGGACACTGTAAAGCAGCAAGAGAAATGATTGTACCTCGAGCTGAGGAAAATCCCTGCCCAGAACCCTGTGCATGCGTGCACTATAGCCTCTGAAGAGCGGGACAGCTCCAAGCCATCGCTGGGCGTCACTTCTGTCCAGAGCACAGAAGACGAAGAACGAAGCAGCCGGGCACCGGGCTCATGCACTCAGTGCACCGAATTGCCTAAGTTCAGCACAAAGCTGCTTCACAAGCCCAGTCAGCTGAGAATGCTCCGGCTGCTTCCGAGAGGAAGGCGCAGCCCTTGCACTCCATCACACAAGCTGGCCAGAAACAGTTTCTTACAGCCGCACTGTTGCAGAGTCCACGCAGCTTGAGCGCACGCAGAAGGAGGCGTCCAGAAAGAAGGCGTTCTTCAAGTCCCCCTTCTCTAAGCAGCCTTGAAACTGAGCACAGCACACTGCGCCTAGGCAGCTTCTTTCTCCGAGAGACGTGCCCTCCTCACACCATGCACTCTCGCAGCTCCCTTGCCCACTTGCAGCAGCTGCTGCCAAAGAAAAAGGCTCCAGGAGTAGCAGCCACTGCTGGGCTGAACCTTCCCCTTGCCTCACGTCAAGCACCAGAAACTGTCCTCTGCACTCTGTCTTTCCCTTCTCCACCGCATCTACCACTGGCATCTCTGCATCTCCAAGCACGAAGCTAGCAGAATTGCTTCCAGGGAATAGTGGAAGAGAAATAGGTAGCAGCACAAGTAGCCGCGAGTTGCACTTTCTGCTTCCGACTGCTCAAGTGAATCCGCAAACAAGCGAGTGGCAGGCACGCTTCCTCTTGCAGCCTGGGCCATTCGCACAGCAGCCTGCTGCTCTGCCTTCGTTCTTATGCCCTTCGTAGCAGGTCGCGCTTTCGTTTTGCTGGAGACGAACAGTCGTCTGCTTCTCGCCCAGAGAGCGCGGGGCCGGCAGCGAAAGCCTCCAGGCTGCTGCTTCTGCCCAAACACGCCTGGGCTATGCACTTTCTCTCTCGGCGCTGGGTAGCAGCACATTCGCTCTGCCTTGTAGCCTGAATCTTAACGGAAAGCTTCTCGGCTACGTCTGGCCCAGAGCACAGGTTGAGGTCAACGAGCTTCCCCAGAGCTTGCCCCCGAGGCGTGGAAACTTGGATTTGCAGCACCTTTCAGGGGTACTCTTCCTTCCTTTACAGCCTGCACAGCGCCGGCAGATGGCGGTGCTCTCTGCAGCCTTCTTCTCGCTTCCAAGTACCACAGGGCACCTTGCAGCCTTGCAGAGAGCAAAGAGGCGGATAGACATCTCGCCCAGAAGAAGGTGCCAGGACGAAAAGGTGCTCGTCCTTTCCGCCCCTAGTCGCCCGGATTGTGGTGCTGTGTTGAAAGCCTTGGCCAGCCAAAGGCTAATGCAGCAAGTGCTTCTCTCCTGAAGCACTTGGCTGAGTGAGAGCTGCACACACGGTTTGGACACTGTAAAGCAGCAAGAGAAATGATTGTACCTCGAGCTGAGGAAAATCCCTGCCCAGAACCCTGTGCATGCGTGCACTATAGCCTCTGAAGAGCGGGACAGCTCCAAGCCATCGCTGGGCGTCACTTCTGTCCAGAGCACAGAAGACGAAGAACGAAGCAGCCGGGCACCGGGCTCATGCACTCAGTGCACCGAATTGCCTAAGTTCAGCACAAAGCTGCTTCACAAGCCCAGTCAGCTGAGAATGCTCCGGCTGCTTCCGAGAGGAAGGCGCAGCCCTTGCACTCCATCACACAAGCTGGCCAGAAACAGTTTCTTACAGCCGCACTGTTGCAGAGTCCACGCAGCTTGAGCGCACGCAGAAGGAGGCGTCCAGAAAGAAGGCGTTCTTCAAGTCCCCCTTCTCTAAGCAGCCTTGAAACTGAGCACAGCACACTGCGCCTAGGCAGCTTCTTTCTCCGAGAGACGTGCCCTCCTCACACCATGCACTCTCGCAGCTCCCTTGCCCACTTGCAGCAGCTGCTGCCAAAGAAAAAGGCTCCAGGAGTAGCAGCCACTGCTGGGCTGAACCTTCCCCTTGCCTCACGTCAAGCACCAGAAACTGTCCTCTGCACTCTGTCTTTCCCTTCTCCACCGCATCTACCACTGGCATCTCTGCATCTCCAAGCACGAAGCTAGCAGAATTGCTTCCAGGGAATAGTGGAAGAGAAATAGGTAGCAGCACAAGTAGCCGCGAGTTGCACTTTCTGCTTCCGACTGCTCAAGTGAATCCGCAAACAAGCGAGTGGCAGGCACGCTTCCTCTTGCAGCCTGGGCCATTCGCACAGCAGCCTGCTGCTCTGCCTTCGTTCTTATGCCCTTCGTAGCAGGTCGCGCTTTCGTTTTGCTGGAGACGAACAGTCGTCTGCTTCTCGCCCAGAGAGCGCGGGGCCGGCAGCGAAAGCCTCCAGGCTGCTGCTTCTGCCCAAACACGCCTGGGCTATGCACTTTCTCTCTCGGCGCTGGGTAGCAGCACATTCGCTCTGCCTTGTAGCCTGAATCTTAACGGAAAGCTTCTCGGCTACGTCTGGCCCAGAGCACAGGTTGAGGTCAACGAGCTTCCCCAGAGCTTGCCCCCGAGGCGTGGAAACTTGGATTTGCAGCACCTTTCAGGGGAACTCTTCCTTCCTTTACAGCCTGCACAGCGCCGGCAGATGGCGGTGCTCTCTGCAGCCTTCTTCTCGCTTCCAAGTACCACAGGGCACCTTGCAGCCTTGCAGAGAGGCAAAGAGGCAGATAGACATCTCGCCCAGAAGAAGGTGCCAGGACGAAAAGGTGCTCGTCCTTTCCGCCCCTAGTCGCCCGGATTGTGGTGCTGTGTTGAAAGCCTTGGCCAGCCAAAGGCTAATGCAGCAAGTGCTTCTCTCCTGAAGCACTTGGCTGAGTGAGAGCTGCACACACGGTTTGGACACTGTAAAGCAGCAAGAGAAATGATTGTACCTCGAGCTGAGGAAAATCCCTGCCCAGAACCCTGTGCATGCGTGCACTATAGCCTCTGAAGAGCGGGACAGCTCCAAGCCATCGCTGGGCGTCACTTCTGTCCAGAGCACAGAAGACGAAGAACGAAGCAGCCGGGCACCGGGCTCATGCACTCAGTGCACCGAATTGCCTAAGTTCAGCACAAAGCTGCTTCACAAGCCCAGTCAGCTGAGAATGCTCCGGCTGCTTCCGAGAGTAAGGCGCAGCCCTTGCACTCCATCACACAAGCTGGCCAGAAACAGTTTCTTACAGCCGCACTGTTGCAGAGTCCACGCAGCTTGAGCGCACGCAGAAGGAGGCGTCCAGAAAGAAGGCGTTCTTCAAGTCCCCCTTCTCTAAGCAGCCTTGAAACTGAGCACAGCACACTGCGCCTAGGCAGCTTCTTTCTCCGAGAGACGTGCCCTCCTCACACCATGCACTCTCGCAGCTCCCTTGCCCACTTGCAGCAGCTGCTGCCAAAGAAAAAGGCTCCAGGAGTAGCAGCCACTGCTGGGCTGAACCTTCCCCTTGCCTCACGTCAAGCACCAGAAACTGTCCTCTGCACTCTGTCTTTCCCTTCTCCACCGCATCTACCACTGGCATCTCTGCATCTCCAAGCACGAAGCTAGCAGAATTGCTTCCAGGGAATAGTGGAAGAGAAATAGGTAGCAGCACAAGTAGCCGCGAGTTGCACTTTCTGCTTCCGACTGCTCAAGTGAATCCGCAAACAAGCGAGTGGCAGGCACGCTTCCTCTTGCAGCCTGGGCCATTCGCACAGCAGCCTGCTGCTCTGCCTTCGTTCTTATGCCCTTCGTAGCAGGTCGCGCTTTCGTTTTGCTGGAGACGAACAGTCGTCTGCTTCTCGCCCAGAGAGCGCGGGGCCGGCAGCGAAAGCCTCCAGGCTGCTGCTTCTGCCCAAACACGCCTGGCCTATGCACTTTCTCTCTCGGCGCTGGGTAGCAGCACATTCGCTCTGCCTTGTAGCCTGAATCTTAACGGAAAGCTTCTCGGCTACGTCTGGCCCAGAGCACAGGTTGAGGTCAACGAGCTTCCCCAGAGCTTGCCCCCGAGGCGTGGAAACTTGGATTTGCAGCACCTTTCAGGGGAACTCTTCCTTCCTTTACAGCCTGCACAGCGCCGGCAGATGGCGGTGCTCTCTGCAGCCTTCTTCTCGCTTCCAAGTACCACAGGGCACCTTGCAGCCTTGCAGAGAGGCAAAGAGGCAGATAGACATCTCGCCCAGAAGAAGGTGCCAGGACGAAAAGGTGCTCGTCCTTTCCGCCCCTAGTCGCCCGGATTGTGGTGCTGTGTTGAAAGCCTTGGCCAGCCAAAGGCTAATGCAGCAAGTGCTTCTCTCCTGAAGCACTTGGCTGAGTGAGAGCTGCACACACGGTTTGGACACTGTAAAGCAGCAAGAGAAATGATTGTACCTCGAGCTGAGGAAAATCCCTGCCCAGAACCCTGTGCATGCGTGCACTATAGCCTCTGAAGAGCGGGACAGCTCCAAGCCATCGCTGGGCGTCACTTCTGTCCAGAGCACAGAAGACGAAGAACGAAGCAGCCGGGCACCGGGCTCATGCACTCAGTGCACCGAATTGCCTAAGTTCAGCACAAAGCTGCTTCACAAGCCCAGTCAGCTGAGAATGCTCCGGCTGCTTCCGAGAGGAAGGCGCAGCCCTTGCACTCCATCACACAAGCTGGCCAGAAACAGTTTCTTACAGCCGCACTGTTGCAGAGTCCACGCAGCTTGAGCGCACGCAGAAGGAGGCGTCCAGAAAGAAGGCGTTCTTCAAGTCCCCCTTCTCTAAGCAGCCTTGAAACTGAGCACAGCACACTGCGCCTAGGCAGCTTCTTTCTCCGAGAGACGTGCCCTCCTCACACCATGCACTCTCGCAGCTCCCTTGCCCACTTGCAGCAGCTGCTGCCAAAGAAAAAGGCTCCAGGAGTAGCAGCCACTGCTGGGCTGAACCTTCCCCTTGCCTCACGTCAAGCACCAGAAACTGTCCTCTGCACTCTGTCTTTCCCTTCTCCACCGCATCTACCACTGGCATCTCTGCATCTCCAAGCACGAAGCTAGCAGAATTGCTTCCAGGGAATAGTGGAAGAGAAATAGGTAGCAGCACAAGTAGCCGCGAGTTGAACTTTCTGCTTCCGACTGCTCAAGTGAATCCGCAAACAAGCGAGTGGCAGGCACGCTTCCTCTTGCAGCCTGGGCCATTCGCACAGCAGCCTGCTGCTCTGCCTTCGTTCTTATGCCCTTCGTAGCAGGTCGCGCTTTCGTTTTGCTGGAGACGAACAGTCGTCTGCTTCTCGCCCAGAGAGCGCGGGGCCGGCAGCGAAAGCCTCCAGGCTGCTGCTTCTGCCCAAACACGCCTGGCCTATGCACTTTCTCTCTCGGCGCTGGGTAGCAGCACATTCGCTCTGCCTTGTAGCCTGAATCTTAACGGAAAGCTTCTCGGCTACGTCTGGCCCAGAGCACAGGTTGAGGTCAACGAGCTTCCCCAGAGCTTGCCCCCGAGGCGTGGAAACTTGGATTTGCAGCACCTTTCAGGGGAACTCTTCCTTCCTTTACAGCCTGCACAGCGCCGGCAGATGGCGGTGCTCTCTGCAGCCTTCTTCTCGCTTCCAAGTACCACAGGGCACCTTGCAGCCTTGCAGAGAGGCAAAGAGGCAGATAGACATCTCGCCCAGAAGAAGGTGCCAGGACGAAAAGGTGCTCGTCCTTTCCGCCCCTAGTCGCCCGGATTGTGGTGCTGTGTTGAAAGCCTTGGCCAGCCAAAGGCTAATGCAGCAAGTGCTTCTCTCCTGAAGCACTTGGCTGAGTGAGAGCTGCACACACGGTTTGGACACTGTAAAGCAGCAAGAGAAATGATTGTACCTCGAGCTGAGGAAAATCCCTGCCCAGAACCCTGTGCATGCGTGCACTATAGCCTCTGAAGAGCGGGACAGCTCCAAGCCATCGCTGGGCGTCACTTCTGTCCAGAGCACAGAAGACGAAGAACGAAGCAGCCGGGCACCGGGCTCATGCACTCAGTGCACCGAATTGCCTAAGTTCAGCACAAAGCTGCTTCACAAGCCCAGTCAGCTGAGAATGCTCCGGCTGCTTCCGAGAGGAAGGCGCAGCCCTTGCACTCCATCATACAAGCTGGCCAGAAACAGTTTCTTACAGCCGCACTGTTGCAGAGTCCACGCAGCTTGAGCGCACGCAGAAGGAGGCGTCCAGAAAGAAGGCGTTCTTCAAGTCCCCCTTCTCTAAGCAGCCTTGAAACTGAGCACAGCACACTGCGCCTAGGCAGCTTCTTTCTCCGAGAGACGTGCCCTCCTCACACCATGCACTCTCGCAGCTCCCTTGCCCACTTGCAGCAGCTGCTGCCAAAGAAAAAGGCTCCAGGAGTAGCAGCCACTGCTGGGCTGAACCTTCCCCTTGCCTCACGTCAAGCACCAGAAACTGTCCTCTGCACTCTGTCTTTCCCTTCTCCACCGCATCTACCACTGGCATCTCTGCATCTCCAAGCACGAAGCTAGCAGAATTGCTTCCAGGGAATAGTGGAAGAGAAATAGGTAGCAGCACAAGTAGCCGCGAGTTGCACTTTCTGCTTCCGACTGCTCAAGTGAATCCGCAAACAAGCGAGTGGCAGGCACGCTTCCTCTTGCAGCCTGGGCCATTCGCACAGCAGCCTGCTGCTCTGCCTTCGTTCTTATGCCCTTCGTAGCAGGTCGCGCTTTCGTTTTGCTGGAGACGAACAGTCGTCTGCTTCTCGCCCAGAGAGCGCGGGGCCGGCAGCGAAAGCCTCCAGGCTGCTGCTTCTGCCCAAACACGCCTGGCCTATGCACTTTCTCTCTCGGCGCTGGGTAGCAGCACATTCGCTCTGCCTTGTAGCCTGAATCTTAACGGAAAGCTTCTCGGCTACGTCTGGCCCAGAGCACAGGTTGAGGTCAACGAGCTTCCCCAGAGCTTGCCCCCGAGGCGTGGAAACTTGGATTTGCAGCACCTTTCAGGGGTACTCTTCCTTCCTTTACAGCCTGCACAGCGCCGGCAGATGGCGGTGCTCTCTGCAGCCTTCTTCTCGCTTCCAAGTACCACAGGGCACCTTGCAGCCTTGCAGAGAGCAAAGAGGCGGATAGACATCTCGCCCAGAAGAAGGTGCCAGGACGAAAAGGTGCTCGTCCTTTCCGCCCCTAGTCGCCCGGATTGTGGTGCTGTGTTGAAAGCCTTGGCCAGCCAAAGGCTAATGCAGCAAGTGCTTCTCTCCTGAAGCACTTGGCTGAGTGAGAGCTGCACACACGGTTTGGACACTGTAAAGCAGCAAGAGAAATGATTGTACCTCGAGCTGAGGAAAATCCCTGCCCAGAACCCTGTGCATGCGTGCACTATAGCCTCTGAAGAGCGGGACAGCTCCAAGCCATCGCTGGGCGTCACTTCTGTCCAGAGCACAGAAGACGAAGAACGAAGCAGCCGGGCACCGGGCTCATGCACTCAGTGCACCGAATTGCCTAAGTTCAGCACAAAGCTGCTTCACAAGCCCAGTCAGCTGAGAATGCTCCGGCTGCTTCCGAGAGTAAGGCGCAGCCCTTGCACTCCATCACACAAGCTGGCCAGAAACAGTTTCTTACAGCCGCACTGTTGCAGAGTCCACGCAGCTTGAGCGCACGCAGAAGGAGGCGTCCAGAAAGAAGGCGTTCTTCAAGTCCCCCTTCTCTAAGCAGCCTTGAAACTGAGCACAGCACACTGCGCCTAGGCAGCTTCTTTCTCCGAGAGACGTGCCCTCCTCACACCATGCACTCTCGCAGCTCCCTTGCCCACTTGCAGCAGCTGCTGCCAAAGAAAAAGGCTCCAGGAGTAGCAGCCACTGCTGGGCTGAACCTTCCCCTTGCCTCACGTCAAGCACCAGAAACTGTCCTCTGCACTCTGTCTTTCCCTTCTCCACCGCATCTACCACTGGCATCTCTGCATCTCCAAGCACGAAGCTAGCAGAATTGCTTCCAGGGAATAGTGGAAGAGAAATAGGTAGCAGCACAAGTAGCCGCGAGTTGAACTTTCTGCTTCCGACTGCTCAAGTGAATCCGCAAACAAGCGAGTGGCAGGCACGCTTCCTCTTGCAGCCTGGGCCATTCGCACAGCAGCCTGCTGCTCTGCCTTCGTTCTTATGCCCTTCGTAGCAGGTCGCGCTTTCGTTTTGCTGGAGACGAACAGTCGTCTGCTTCTCGCCCAGAGAGCGCGGGGCCGGCAGCGAAAGCCTCCAGGCTGCTGCTTCTGCCCAAACACGCCTGGGCTATGCACTTTCTCTCGGCGCTGGGTAGCAGCACATTCGCTCTGCCTTGTAGCCTGAATCTTAACGGAAAGCTTCTCGGCTACGTCTGGCACAGAGCACAGGTTGAGGTCAACGAGCTTCCCCAGAGCTTGCCCCCGAGGCGTGGAAACTTGGATTTGCAGCACCTTTCAGGGGAACTCTTCCTTCCTTTACAGCCTGCACAGCGCCGGCAGATGGCGGTGCTCTCTGCAGCCTTCTTCTCGCTTCCAAGTACCACAGGGCACCTTGCAGCCTTGCAGAGAGGCAAAGAGGCAGATAGACATCTCGCCCAGAAGAAGGTGCCAGGACGAAAAGGTGCTCGTCCTTTCCGCCCCTAGTCGCCCGGATTGTGGTGCTGTGTTGAAAGCCTTGGCCAGCCAAAGGCTAATGCAGCAAGTGCTTCTCTCCTGAAGCACTTGGCTGAGTGAGAGCTGCACACACGGTTTGGACACTGTAAAGCAGCAAGAGAAATGATTGTACCTCGAGCTGAGGAAAATCCCTGCCCAGAACCCTGTGCATGCGTGCACTATAGCCTCTGAAGAGCGGGACAGCTCCAAGCCATCGCTGGGCGTCACTTCTGTCCAGAGCACAGAAGACGAAGAACGAAGCAGCCGGGCACCGGGCTCATGCACTCAGTGCACCGAATTGCCTAAGTTCAGCACAAAGCTGCTTCACAAGCCCAGTCAGCTGAGAATGCTCCGGCTGCTTCCGAGAGTAAGGCGCAGCCCTTGCACTCCATCACACAAGCTGGCCAGAAACAGTTTCTTACAGCCGCACTGTTGCAGAGTCCACGCAGCTTGAGCGCACGCAGAAGGAGGCGTCCAGAAAGAAGGCGTTCTTCAAGTCCCCCTTCTCTAAGCAGCCTTGAAACTGAGCACAGCACACTGCGCCTAGGCAGCTTCTTTCTCCGAGAGACGTGCCCTCCTCACACCATGCACTCTCGCAGCTCCCTTGCCCACTTGCAGCAGCTGCTGCCAAAGAAAAAGGCTCCAGGAGTAGCAGCCACTGCTGGGCTGAACCTTCCCCTTGCCTCACGTCAAGCACCAGAAACTGTCCTCTGCACTCTGTCTTTCCCTTCTCCACCGCATCTACCACTGGCATCTCTGCATCTCCAAGCACGAAGCTAGCAGAATTGCTTCCAGGGAATAGTGGAAGAGAAATAGGTAGCAGCACAAGTAGCCGCGAGTTGCACTTTCTGCTTCCGACTGCTCAAGTGAATCCGCAAACAAGCGAGTGGCAGGCACGCTTCCTCTTGCAGCCTGGGCCATTCGCACAGCAGCCTGCTGCTCTGCCTTCGTTCTTATGCCCTTCGTAGCAGGTCGCGCTTTCGTTTTGCTGGAGACGAACAGTCGTCTGCTTCTCGCCCAGAGAGCGCGGGGCCGGCAGCGAAAGCCTCCAGGCTGCTGCTTCTGCCCAAACACGCCTGGGCTATGCACTTTCTCTCTCGGCGCTGGGTAGCAGCACATTCGCTCTGCCTTGTAGCCTGAATCTTAACGGAAAGCTTCTCGGCTACGTCTGGCCCAGAGCACAGGTTGAGGTCAACGAGCTTCCCCAGAGCTTGCCCCCGAGGCGTGGAAACTTGGATTTGCAGCACCTTTCAGGGGAACTCTTCCTTCCTTTACAGCCTGCACAGCGCCGGCAGATGGCGGTGCTCTCTGCAGCCTTCTTCTCGCTTCCAAGTACCACAGGGCACCTTGCAGCCTTGCAGAGAGGCAAAGAGGCAGATAGACATCTCGCCCAGAAGAAGGTGCCAGGACGAAAAGGTGCTCGTCCTTTCCGCCCCTAGTCGCCCGGATTGTGGTGCTGTGTTGAAAGCCTTGGCCAGCCAAAGGCTAATGCAGCAAGTGCTTCTCTCCTGAAGCACTTGGCTGAGTGAGAGCTGCACACACGGTTTGGACACTGTAAAGCAGCAAGAGAAATGATTGTACCTCGAGCTGAGGAAAATCCCTGCCCAGAACCCTGTGCATGCGTGCACTATAGCCTCTGAAGAGCGGGACAGCTCCAAGCCATCGCTGGGCGTCACTTCTGTCCAGAGCACAGAAGACGAAGAACGAAGCAGCCGGGCACCGGGCTCATGCACTCAGTGCACCGAATTGCCTAAGTTCAGCACAAAGCTGCTTCACAAGCCCAGTCAGCTGAGAATGCTCCGGCTGCTTCCGAGAGGAAGGCGCAGCCCTTGCACTCCATCACACAAGCTGGCCAGAAACAGTTTCTTACAGCCGCACTGTTGCAGAGTCCACGCAGCTTGAGCGCACGCAGAAGGAGGCGTCCAGAAAGAAGGCGTTCTTCAAGTCCCCCTTCTCTAAGCAGCCTTGAAACTGAGCACAGCACACTGCGCCTAGGCAGCTTCTTTCTCCGAGAGACGTGCCCTCCTCACACCATGCACTCTCGCAGCTCCCTTGCCCACTTGCAGCAGCTGCTGCCAAAGAAAAAGGCTCCAGGAGTAGCAGCCACTGCTGGGCTGAACCTTCCCCTTGCCTCACGTCAAGCACCAGAAACTGTCCTCTGCACTCTGTCTTTCCCTTCTCCACCGCATCTACCACTGGCATCTCTGCATTTCCAAGCACGAAGCTAGCAGAATTGCTTCCAGGGAATAGTGGAAGAGAAATAGGTAGCAGCACAAGTAGCCGCGAGTTGCACTTTCTGCTTCCGACTGCTCAAGTGAATCCGCAAACAAGCGAGTGGCAGGCACGCTTCCTCTTGCAGCCTGGGCCATTCGCACAGCAGCCTGCTGCTCTGCCTTCGTTCTTATGCCCTTCGTAGCAGGTCGCGCTTTCGTTTTGCTGGAGACGAACAGTCGTCTGCTTCTCGCCCAGAGAGCGCGGGGCCGGCAGCGAAAGCCTCCAGGCTGCTGCTTCTGCCCAAACACGCCTGGGCTATGCACTTTCTCTCGGCGCTGGGTAGCAGCACATTCGCTCTGCCTTGTAGCCTGAATCTTAACGGAAAGCTTCTCGGCTACGTCTGGCACAGAGCACAGGTTGAGGTCAACGAGCTTCCCCAGAGCTTGCCCCCGAGGCGTGGAAACTTGGATTTGCAGCACCTTTCAGGGGTACTCTTCCTTCCTTTACAGCCTGCACAGCGCCGGCAGATGGCGGTGCTCTCTGCAGCCTTCTTCTCGCTTCCAAGTACCACAGGGCACCTTGCAGCCTTGCAGAGAGGCAAAGAGGCAGATAGACATCTCGCCCAGAAGAAGGTGCCAGGACGAAAAGGTGCTCGTCCTTTCCGCCCCTAGTCGCCCGGATTGTGGTGCTGTGTTGAAAGCCTTGGCCAGCCAAAGGCTAATGCAGCAAGTGCTTCTCTCCTGAAGCACTTGGCTGAGTGAGAGCTGCACACACGGTTTGGACACTGTAAAGCAGCAAGAGAAATGATTGTACCTCGAGCTGAGGAAAATCCCTGCCCAGAACCCTGTGCATGCGTGCACTATAGCCTCTGAAGAGCGGGACAGCTCCAAGCCATCGCTGGGCGTCACTTCTGTCCAGAGCACAGAAGACGAAGAACGAAGCAGCCGGGCACCGGGCTCATGCACTCAGTGCACCGAATTGCCTAAGTTCAGCACAAAGCTGCTTCACAAGCCCAGTCAGCTGAGAATGCTCCGGCTGCTTCCGAGAGTAAGGCGCAGCCCTTGCACTCCATCACACAAGCTGGCCAGAAACAGTTTCTTACAGCCGCACTGTTGCAGAGTCCACGCAGCTTGAGCGCACGCAGAAGGAGGCGTCCAGAAAGAAGGCGTTCTTCAAGTCCCCCTTCTCTAAGCAGCCTTGAAACTGAGCACAGCACACTGCGCCTAGGCAGCTTCTTTCTCCGAGAGACGTGCCCTCCTCACACCATGCACTCTCGCAGCTCCCTTGCCCACTTGCAGCAGCTGCTGCCAAAGAAAAAGGCTCCAGGAGTAGCAGCCACTGCTGGGCTGAACCTTCCCCTTGCCTCACGTCAAGCACCAGAAACTGTCCTCTGCACTCTGTCTTTCCCTTCTCCACCGCATCTACCACTGGCATCTCTGCATCTCCAAGCACGAAGCTAGCAGAATTGCTTCCAGGGAATAGTGGAAGAGAAATAGGTAGCAGCACAAGTAGCCGCGAGTTGCACTTTCTGCTTCCGACTGCTCAAGTGAATCCGCAAACAAGCGAGTGGCAGGCACGCTTCCTCTTGCAGCCTGGGCCATTCGCACAGCAGCCTGCTGCTCTGCCTTCGTTCTTATGCCCTTCGTAGCAGGTCGCGCTTTCGTTTTGCTGGAGACGAACAGTCGTCTGCTTCTCGCCCAGAGAGCGCGGGGCCGGCAGCGAAAGCCTCCAGGCTGCTGCTTCTGCCCAAACACGCCTGGGCTATGCACTTTCTCTCTCGGCGCTGGGTAGCAGCACATTCGCTCTGCCTTGTAGCCTGAATCTTAACGGAAAGCTTCTCGGCTACGTCTGGCCCAGAGCACAGGTTGAGGTCAACGAGCTTCCCCAGAGCTTGCCCCCGAGGCGTGGAAACTTGGATTTGCAGCACCTTTCAGGGGAACTCTTCCTTCCTTTACAGCCTGCACAGCGCCGGCAGATGGCGGTGCTCTCTGCAGCCTTCTTCTCGCTTCCAAGTACCACAGGGCACCTTGCAGCCTTGCAGAGAGGCAAAGAGGCAGATAGAAATCTCGCCCAGAAGAAGGTGCCAGGACGAAAAGGTGCTCGTCCTTTCCGCCCCTAGTCGCCCGGATTGTGGTGCTGTGTTGAAAGCCTTGGCCAGCCAAAGGCTAATGCAGCAAGTGCTTCTCTCCTGAAGCACTTGGCTGAGTGAGAGCTGCACACACGGTTTGGACACTGTAAAGCAGCAAGAGAAATGATTGTACCTCGAGCTGAGGAAAATCCCTGCCCAGAACCCTGTGCATGCGTGCACTATAGCCTCTGAAGAGCGGGACAGCTCCAAGCCATCGCTGGGCGTCACTTCTGTCCAGAGCACAGAAGACGAAGAACGAAGCAGCCGGGCACCGGGCTCATGCACTCAGTGCACCGAATTGCCTAAGTTCAGCACAAAGCTGCTTCACAAGCCCAGTCAGCTGAGAATGCTCCGGCTGCTTCCGAGAGGAAGGCGCAGCCCTTGCACTCCATCACACAAGCTGGCCAGAAACAGTTTCTTACAGCCGCACTGTTGCAGAGTCCACGCAGCTTGAGCGCACGCAGAAGGAGGCGTCCAGAAAGAAGGCGTTCTTCAAGTCCCCCTTCTCTAAGCAGCCTTGAAACTGAGCACAGCACACTGCGCCTAGGCAGCTTCTTTCTCCGAGAGACGTGCCCTCCTCACACCATGCACTCTCGCAGCTCCCTTGCCCACTTGCAGCAGCTGCTGCCAAAGAAAAAGGCTCCAGGAGTAGCAGCCACTGCTGGGCTGAACCTTCCCCTTGCCTCACGTCAAGCACCAGAAGCTGTCCTCTGCACTCTGTCTTTCCCTTCTCCACCGCATCTACCACTGGCATCTCTGCATCTCCAAGCACGAAGCTAGCAGAATTGCTTCCAGGGAATAGTGGAAGAGAAATAGGTAGCAGCACAAGTAGCCGCGAGTTGCACTTTCTGCTTCCGACTGCTCAAGTGAATCCGCAAACAAGCGAGTGGCAGGCACGCTTCCTCTTGCAGCCTGGGCCATTCGCACAGCAGCCTGCTGCTCTGCCTTCGTTCTTATGCCCTTCGTAGCAGGTCGCGCTTTCGTTTTGCTGGAGACGAACAGTCGTCTGCTTCTCGCCCAGAGAGCGCGGGGCCGGCAGCGAAAGCCTCCAGGCTGCTGCTTCTGCCCAAACACGCCTGGGCTATGCACTTTCTCTCTCGGCGCTGGGTAGCAGCACATTCGCTCTGCCTTGTAGCCTGAATCTTAACGGAAAGCTTCTCGGCTACGTCTGGCCCAGAGCACAGGTTGAGGTCAACGAGCTTCCCCAGAGCTTGCCCCCGAGGCGTGGAAACTTGGATTTGCAGCACCTTTCAGGGGTACTCTTCCTTCCTTTACAGCCTGCACAGCGCCGGCAGATGGCGGTGCTCTCTGCAGCCTTCTTCTCGCTTCCAAGTACCACAGGGCACCTTGCAGCCTTGCAGAGAGGCAAAGAGGCAGATAGACATCTCGCCCAGAAGAAGGTGCCAGGACGAAAAGGTGCTCGTCCTTTCCGCCCCTAGTCGCCCGGATTGTGGTGCTGTGTTGAAAGCCTTGGCCAGCCAAAGGCTAATGCAGCAAGTGCTTCTCTCCTGAAGCACTTGGCTGAGTGAGAGCTGCACACACGGTTTGGACACTGTAAAGCAGCAAGAGAAATGATTGTACCTCGAGCTGAGGAAAATCCCTGCCCAGAACCCTGTGCATGCGTGCACTATAGCCTCTGAAGAGCGGGACAGCTCCAAGCCATCGCTGGGCGTCACTTCTGTCCAGAGCACAGAAGACGAAGAACGAAGCAGCCGGGCACCGGGCTCATGCACTCAGTGCACCGAATTGCCTAAGTTCAGCACAAAGCTGCTTCACAAGCCCAGTCAGCTGAGAATGCTCCGGCTGCTTCCGAGAGTAAGGCGCAGCCCTTGCACTCCATCACACAAGCTGGCCAGAAACAGTTTCTTACAGCCGCACTGTTGCAGAGTCCACGCAGCTTGAGCGCACGCAGAAGGAGGCGTCCAGAAAGAAGGCGTTCTTCAAGTCCCCCTTCTCTAAGCAGCCTTGAAACTGAGCACAGCACACTGCGCCTAGGCAGCTTCTTTCTCCGAGAGACGTGCCCTCCTCACACCATGCACTCTCGCAGCTCCCTTGCCCACTTGCAGCAGCTGCTGCCAAAGAAAAAGGCTCCAGGAGTAGCAGCCACTGCTGGGCTGAACCTTCCCCTTGCCTCACGTCAAGCACCAGAAACTGTCCTCTGCACTCTGTCTTTCCCTTCTCCACCGCATCTACCACTGGCATCTCTGCATCTCCAAGCACGAAGCTAGCAGAATTGCTTCCAGGGAATAGTGGAAGAGAAATAGGTAGCAGCACAAGTAGCCGCGAGTTGAACTTTCTGCTTCCGACTGCTCAAGTGAATCCGCAAACAAGCGAGTGGCAGGCACGCTTCCTCTTGCAGCCTGGGCCATTCGCACAGCAGCCTGCTGCTCTGCCTTCGTTCTTATGCCCTTCGTAGCAGGTCGCGCTTTCGTTTTGCTGGAGACGAACAGTCGTCTGCTTCTCGCCCAGAGAGCGCGGGGCCGGCAGCGAAAGCCTCCAGGCTGCTGCTTCTGCCCAAACACGCCTGGGCTATGCACTTTCTCTCGGCGCTGGGTAGCAGCACATTCGCTCTGCCTTGTAGCCTGAATCTTAACGGAAAGCTTCTCGGCTACGTCTGGCACAGAGCACAGGTTGAGGTCAACGAGCTTCCCCAGAGCTTGCCCCCGAGGCGTGGAAACTTGGATTTGCAGCACCTTTCAGGGGTACTCTTCCTTCCTTTACAGCCTGCACAGCGCCGGCAGATGGCGGTGCTCTCTGCAGCCTTCTTCTCGCTTCCAAGTACCACAGGGCACCTTGCAGCCTTGCAGAGAGGCAAAGAGGCAGATAGACATCTCGCCCAGAAGAAGGTGCCAGGACGAAAAGGTGCTCGTCCTTTCCGCCCCTAGTCGCCCGGATTGTGGTGCTGTGTTGAAAGCCTTGGCCAGCCAAAGGCTAATGCAGCAAGTGCTTCTCTCCTGAAGCACTTGGCTGAGTGAGAGCTGCACACACGGTTTGGACACTGTAAAGCAGCAAGAGAAATGATTGTACCTCGAGCTGAGGAAAATCCCTGCCCAGAACCCTGTGCATGCGTGCACTATAGCCTCTGAAGAGCGGGACAGCTCCAAGCCATCGCTGGGCGTCACTTCTGTCCAGAGCACAGAAGACGAAGAACGAAGCAGCCGGGCACCGGGCTCATGCACTCAGTGCACCGAATTGCCTAAGTTCAGCACAAAGCTGCTTCACAAGCCCAGTCAGCTGAGAATGCTCCGGCTGCTTCCGAGAGTAAGGCGCAGCCCTTGCACTCCATCACACAAGCTGGCCAGAAACAGTTTCTTACAGCCGCACTGTTGCAGAGTCCACGCAGCTTGAGCGCACGCAGAAGGAGGCGTCCAGAAAGAAGGCGTTCTTCAAGTCCCCCTTCTCTAAGCAGCCTTGAAACTGAGCACAGCACACTGCGCCTAGGCAGCTTCTTTCTCCGAGAGACGTGCCCTCCTCACACCATGCACTCTCGCAGCTCCCTTGCCCACTTGCAGCAGCTGCTGCCAAAGAAAAAGGCTCCAGGAGTAGCAGCCACTGCTGGGCTGAACCTTCCCCTTGCCTCACGTCAAGCACCAGAAACTGTCCTCTGCACTCTGTCTTTCCCTTCTCCACCGCATCTACCACTGGCATCTCTGCATCTCCAAGCACGAAGCTAGCAGAATTGCTTCCAGGGAATAGTGGAAGAGAAATAGGTAGCAGCACAAGTAGCCGCGAGTTGCACTTTCTGCTTCCGACTGCTCAAGTGAATCCGCAAACAAGCGAGTGGCAGGCACGCTTCCTCTTGCAGCCTGGGCCATTCGCACAGCAGCCTGCTGCTCTGCCTTCGTTCTTATGCCCTTCGTAGCAGGTCGCGCTTTCGTTTTGCTGGAGACGAACAGTCGTCTGCTTCTCGCCCAGAGAGCGCGGGGCCGGCAGCGAAAGCCTCCAGGCTGCTGCTTCTGCCCAAACACGCCTGGGCTATGCACTTTCTCTCTCGGCGCTGGGTAGCAGCACATTCGCTCTGCCTTGTAGCCTGAATCTTAACGGAAAGCTTCTCGGCTACGTCTGGCCCAGAGCACAGGTTGAGGTCAACGAGCTTCCCCAGAGCTTGCCCCCGAGGCGTGGAAACTTGGATTTGCAGCACCTTTCAGGGGTACTCTTCCTTCCTTTACAGCCTGCACAGCGCCGGCAGATGGCGGTGCTCTCTGCAGCCTTCTTCTCGCTTCCAAGTACCACAGGGCACCTTGCAGCCTTGCAGAGAGGCAAAGAGGCAGATAGACATCTCGCCCAGAAGAAGGTGCCAGGACGAAAAGGTGCTCGTCCTTTCCGCCCCTAGTCGCCCGGATTGTGGTGCTGTGTTGAAAGCCTTGGCCAGCCAAAGGCTAATGCAGCAAGTGCTTCTCTCCTGAAGCACTTGGCTGAGTGAGAGCTGCACACACGGTTTGGACACTGTAAAGCAGCAAGAGAAATGATTGTACCTCGAGCTGAGGAAAATCCCTGCCCAGAACCCTGTGCATGCGTGCACTATAGCCTCTGAAGAGCGGGACAGCTCCAAGCCATCGCTGGGCGTCACTTCTGTCCAGAGCACAGAAGACGAAGAACGAAGCAGCCGGGCACCGGGCTCATGCACTCAGTGCACCGAATTGCCTAAGTTCAGCACAAAGCTGCTTCACAAGCCCAGTCAGCTGAGAATGCTCCGGCTGCTTCCGAGAGTAAGGCGCAGCCCTTGCACTCCATCACACAAGCTGGCCAGAAACAGTTTCTTACAGCCGCACTGTTGCAGAGTCCACGCAGCTTGAGCGCACGCAGAAGGAGGCGTCCAGAAAGAAGGCGTTCTTCAAGTCCCCCTTCTCTAAGCAGCCTTGAAACTGAGCACAGCACACTGCGCCTAGGCAGCTTCTTTCTCCGAGAGACGTGCCCTCCTCACACCATGCACTCTCGCAGCTCCCTTGCCCACTTGCAGCAGCTGCTGCCAAAGAAAAAGGCTCCAGGAGTAGCAGCCACTGCTGGGCTGAACCTTCCCCTTGCCTCACGTCAAGCACCAGAAACTGTCCTCTGCACTCTGTCTTTCCCTTCTCCACCGCATCTACCACTGGCATCTCTGCATCTCCAAGCACGAAGCTAGCAGAATTGCTTCCAGGGAATAGTGGAAGAGAAATAGGTAGCAGCACAAGTAGCCGCGAGTTGCACTTTCTGCTTCCGACTGCTCAAGTGAATCCGCAAACAAGCGAGTGGCAGGCACGCTTCCTCTTGCAGCCTGGGCCATTCGCACAGCAGCCTGCTGCTCTGCCTTCGTTCTTATGCCCTTCGTAGCAGGTCGCGCTTTCGTTTTGCTGGAGACGAACAGTCGTCTGCTTCTCGCCCAGAGAGCGCGGGGCCGGCAGCGAAAGCCTCCAGGCTGCTGCTTCTGCCCAAACACGCCTGGGCTATGCACTTTCTCTCTCGGCGCTGGGTAGCAGCACATTCGCTCTGCCTTGTAGCCTGAATCTTAACGGAAAGCTTCTCGGCTACGTCTGGCCCAGAGCACAGGTTGAGGTCAACGAGCTTCCCCAGAGCTTGCCCCCGAGGCGTGGAAACTTGGATTTGCAGCACCTTTCAGGGGTACTCTTCCTTCCTTTACAGCCTGCACAGCGCCGGCAGATGGCGGTGCTCTCTGCAGCCTTCTTCTCGCTTCCAAGTACCACAGGGCACCTTGCAGCCTTGCAGAGAGGCAAAGAGGCAGATAGAAATCTCGCCCAGAAGAAGGTGCCAGGACGAAAAGGTGCTCGTCCTTTCCGCCCCTAGTCGCCCGGATTGTGGTGCTGTGTTGAAAGCCTTGGCCAGCCAAAGGCTAATGCAGCAAGTGCTTCTCTCCTGAAGCACTTGGCTGAGTGAGAGCTGCACACACGGTTTGGACACTGTAAAGCAGCAAGAGAAATGATTGTACCTCGAGCTGAGGAAAATCCCTGCCCAGAACCCTGTGCATGCGTGCACTATAGCCTCTGAAGAGCGGGACAGCTCCAAGCCATCGCTGGGCGTCACTTCTGTCCAGAGCACAGAAGACGAAGAACGAAGCAGCCGGGCACCGGGCTCATGCACTCAGTGCACCGAATTGCCTAAGTTCAGCACAAAGCTACTTCACAAGCCCAGTCAGCTGAGAATGCTCCGGCTGCTTCCGAGAGGAAGGCGCAGCCCTTGCACTCCATCACACAAGCTGGCCAGAAACAGTTTCTTACAGCCGCACTGTTGCAGAGTCCACGCAGCTTGAGCGCACGCAGAAGGAGGCGTCCAGAAAGAAGGCGTTCTTCAAGTCCCCCTTCTCTAAGCAGCCTTGAAACTGAGCACAGCACACTGCGCCTAGGCAGCTTCTTTCTCCGAGAGACGTGCCCTCCTCACACCATGCACTCTCGCAGCTCCCTTGCCCACTTGCAGCAGCTGCTGCCAAAGAAAAAGGCTCCAGGAGTAGCAGCCACTGCTGGGCTGAACCTTCCCCTTGCCTCACGTCAAGCACCAGAAACTGTCCTCTGCACTCTGTCTTTCCCTTCTCCACCGCATCTACCACTGGCATCTCTGCATCTCCAAGCACGAAGCTAGCAGAATTGCTTCCAGGGAATAGTGGAAGAGAAATAGGTAGCAGCACAAGTAGCCGCGAGTTGCACTTTCTGCTTCCGACTGCTCAAGTGAATCCGCAAACAAGCGAGTGGCAGGCACGCTTCCTCTTGCAGCCTGGGCCATTCGCACAGCAGCCTGCTGCTCTGCCTTCGTTCTTATGCCCTTCGTAGCAGGTCGCGCTTTCGTTTTGCTGGAGACGAACAGTCGTCTGCTTCTCGCCCAGAGAGCGCGGGGCCGGCAGCGAAAGCCTCCAGGCTGCTGCTTCTGCCCAAACACGCCTGGGCTATGCACTTTCTCTCTCGGCGCTGGGTAGCAGCACATTCGCTCTGCCTTGTAGCCTGAATCTTAACGGAAAGCTTCTCGGCTACGTCTGGCCCAGAGCACAGGTTGAGGTCAACGAGCTTCCCCAGAGCTTGCCCCCGAGGCGTGGAAACTTGGATTTGCAGCACCTTTCAGGGGTACTCTTCCTTCCTTTACAGCCTGCACAGCGCCGGCAGATGGCGGTGCTCTCTGCAGCCTTCTTCTCGCTTCCAAGTACCACAGGGCACCTTGCAGCCTTGCAGAGAGCAAAGAGGCGGATAGACATCTCGCCCAGAAGAAGGTGCCAGGACGAAAAGGTGCTCGTCCTTTCCGCCCCTAGTCGCCCGGATTGTGGTGCTGTGTTGAAAGCCTTGGCCAGCCAAAGGCTAATGCAGCAAGTGCTTCTCTCCTGAAGCACTTGGCTGAGTGAGAGCTGCACACACGGTTTGGACACTGTAAAGCAGCAAGAGAAATGATTGTACCTCGAGCTGAGGAAAATCCCTGCCCAGAACCCTGTGCATGCGTGCACTATAGCCTCTGAAGAGCGGGACAGCTCCAAGCCATCGCTGGGCGTCACTTCTGTCCAGAGCACAGAAGACGAAGAACGAAGCAGCCGGGCACCGGGCTCATGCACTCAGTGCACCGAATTGCCTAAGTTCAGCACAAAGCTGCTTCACAAGCCCAGTCAGCTGAGAATGCTCCGGCTGCTTCCGAGAGGAAGGCGCAGCCCTTGCACTCCATCACACAAGCTGGCCAGAAACAGTTTCTTACAGCCGCACTGTTGCAGAGTCCACGCAGCTTGAGCGCACGCAGAAGGAGGCGTCCAGAAAGAAGGCGTTCTTCAAGTCCCCCTTCTCTAAGCAGCCTTGAAACTGAGCACAGCACACTGCGCCTAGGCAGCTTCTTTCTCCGAGAGACGTGCCCTCCTCACACCATGCACTCTCGCAGCTCCCTTGCCCACTTGCAGCAGCTGCTGCCAAAGAAAAAGGCTCCAGGAGTAGCAGCCACTGCTGGGCTGAACCTTCCCCTTGCCTCACGTCAAGCACCAGAAACTGTCCTCTGCACTCTGTCTTTCCCTTCTCCACCGCATCTACCACTGGCATCTCTGCATCTCCAAGCACGAAGCTAGCAGAATTGCTTCCAGGGAATAGTGGAAGAGAAATAGGTAGCAGCACAAGTAGCCGCGAGTTGCACTTTCTGCTTCCGACTGCTCAAGTGAATCCGCAAACAAGCGAGTGGCAGGCACGCTTCCTCTTGCAGCCTGGGCCATTCGCACAGCAGCCTGCTGCTCTGCCTTCGTTCTTATGCCCTTCGTAGCAGGTCGCGCTTTCGTTTTGCTGGAGACGAACAGTCGTCTGCTTCTCGCCCAGAGAGCGCGGGGCCGGCAGCGAAAGCCTCCAGGCTGCTGCTTCTGCCCAAACACGCCTGGGCTATACACTTTCTCTCTCGGCGCTGGGTAGCAGCACATTCGCTCTGCCTTGTAGCCTGAATCTTAACGGAAAGCTTCTCGGCTACGTCTGGCCCAGAGCACAGGTTGAGGTCAACGAGCTTCCCCAGAGCTTGCCCCCGAGGCGTGGAAACTTGGATTTGCAGCACCTTTCAGGGGAACTCTTCCTTCCTTTACAGCCTGCACAGCGCCGGCAGATGGCGGTGCTCTCTGCAGCCTTCTTCTCGCTTCCAAGTACCACAGGGCACCTTGCAGCCTTGCAGAGAGGCAAAGAGGCAGATAGACATCTCGCCCAGAAGAAGGTGCCAGGACGAAAAGGTGCTCGTCCTTTCCGCCCCTAGTCGCCCGGATTGTGGTGCTGTGTTGAAAGCCTTGGCCAGCCAAAGGCTAATGCAGCAAGTGCTTCTCTCCTGAAGCACTTGGCTGAGTGAGAGCTGCACACACGGTTTGGACACTGTAAAGCAGCAAGAGAAATGATTGTACCTCGAGCTGAGGAAAATCCCTGCCCAGAACCCTGTGCATGCGTGCACTATAGCCTCTGAAGAGCGGGACAGCTCCAAGCCATCGCTGGGCGTCACTTCTGTCCAGAGCACAGAAGACGAAGAACGAAGCAGCCGGGCACCGGGCTCATGCACTCAGTGCACCGAATTGCCTAAGTTCAGCACAAAGCTGCTTCACAAGCCCAGTCAGCTGAGAATGCTCCGGCTGCTTCCGAGAGTAAGGCGCAGCCCTTGCACTCCATCACACAAGCTGGCCAGAAACAGTTTCTTACAGCCGCACTGTTGCAGAGTCCACGCAGCTTGAGCGCACGCAGAAGGAGGCGTCCAGAAAGAAGGCGTTCTTCAAGTCCCCCTTCTCTAAGCAGCCTTGAAACTGAGCACAGCACACTGCGCCTAGGCAGCTTCTTTCTCCGAGAGACGTGCCCTCCTCACACCATGCACTCTCGCAGCTCCCTTGCCCACTTGCAGCAGCTGCTGCCAAAGAAAAAGGCTCCAGGAGTAGCAGCCACTGCTGGGCTGAACCTTCCCCTTGCCTCACGTCAAGCACCAGAAACTGTCCTCTGCACTCTGTCTTTCCCTTCTCCACCGCATCTACCACTGGCATCTCTGCATTTCCAAGCACGAAGCTAGCAGAATTGCTTCCAGGGAATAGTGGAAGAGAAATAGGTAGCAGCACAAGTAGCCGCGAGTTGCACTTTCTGCTTCCGACTGCTCAAGTGAATCCGCAAACAAGCGAGTGGCAGGCACGCTTCCTCTTGCAGCCTGGGCCATTCGCACAGCAGCCTGCTGCTCTGCCTTCGTTCTTATGCCCTTCGTAGCAGGTCGCGCTTTCGTTTTGCTGGAGACGAACAGTCGTCTGCTTCTCGCCCAGAGAGCGCGGGGCCGGCAGCGAAAGCCTCCAGGCTGCTGCTTCTGCCCAAACACGCCTGGCCTATGCACTTTCTCTCTCGGCGCTGGGTAGCAGCACATTCGCTCTGCCTTGTAGCCTGAATCTTAACGGAAAGCTTCTCGGCTACGTCTGGCCCAGAGCACAGGTTGAGGTCAACGAGCTTCCCCAGAGCTTGCCCCCGAGGCGTGGAAACTTGGATTTGCAGCACCTTTCAGGGGAACTCTTCCTTCCTTTACAGCCTGCACAGCGCCGGCAGATGGCGGTGCTCTCTGCAGCCTTCTTCTCGCTTCCAAGTACCACAGGGCACCTTGCAGCCTTGCAGAGAGGCAAAGAGGCAGATAGACATCTCGCCCAGAAGAAGGTGCCAGGACGAAAAGGTGCTCGTCCTTTCCGCCCCTAGTCGCCCGGATTGTGGTGCTGTGTTGAAAGCCTTGGCCAGCCAAAGGCTAATGCAGCAAGTGCTTCTCTCCTGAAGCACTTGGCTGAGTGAGAGCTGCACACACGGTTTGGACACTGTAAAGCAGCAAGAGAAATGATTGTACCTCGAGCTGAGGAAAATCCCTGCCCAGAACCCTGTGCATGCGTGCACTATAGCCTCTGAAGAGCGGGACAGCTCCAAGCCATCGCTGGGCGTCACTTCTGTCCAGAGCACAGAAGACGAAGAACGAAGCAGCCGGGCACCGGGCTCATGCACTCAGTGCACCGAATTGCCTAAGTTCAGCACAAAGCTGCTTCACAAGCCCAGTCAGCTGAGAATGCTCCGGCTGCTTCCGAGAGGAAGGCGCAGCCCTTGCACTCCATCACACAAGCTGGCCAGAAACAGTTTCTTACAGCCGCACTGTTGCAGAGTCCACGCAGCTTGAGCGCACGCAGAAGGAGGCGTCCAGAAAGAAGGCGTTCTTCAAGTCCCCCTTCTCTAAGCAGCCTTGAAACTGAGCACAGCACACTGCGCCTAGGCAGCTTCTTTCTCCGAGAGACGTGCCCTCCTCACACCATGCACTCTCGCAGCTCCCTTGCCCACTTGCAGCAGCTGCTGCCAAAGAAAAAGGCTCCAGGAGTAGCAGCCACTGCTGGGCTGAACCTTCCCCTTGCCTCACGTCAAGCACCAGAAACTGTCCTCTGCACTCTGTCTTTCCCTTCTCCACCGCATCTACCACTGGCATCTCTGCATCTCCAAGCACGAAGCTAGCAGAATTGCTTCCAGGGAATAGTGGAAGAGAAATAGGTAGCAGCACAAGTAGCCGCGAGTTGCACTTTCTGCTTCCGACTGCTCAAGTGAATCCGCAAACAAGCGAGTGGCAGGCACGCTTCCTCTTGCAGCCTGGGCCATTCGCACAGCAGCCTGCTGCTCTGCCTTCGTTCTTATGCCCTTCGTAGCAGGTCGCGCTTTCGTTTTGCTGGAGACGAACAGTCGTCTGCTTCTCGCCCAGAGAGCGCGGGGCCGGCAGCGAAAGCCTCCAGGCTGCTGCTTCTGCCCAAACACGCCTGGGCTATGCACTTTCTCTCTCGGCGCTGGGTAGCAGCACATTCGCTCTGCCTTGTAGCCTGAATCTTAACGGAAAGCTTCTCGGCTACGTCTGGCCCAGAGCACAGGTTGAGGTCAACGAGCTTCCCCAGAGCTTGCCCCCGAGGCGTGGAAACTTGGATTTGCAGCACCTTTCAGGGGTACTCTTCCTTCCTTTACAGCCTGCACAGCGCCGGCAGATGGCGGTGCTCTCTGCAGCCTTCTTCTCGCTTCCAAGTACCACAGGGCACCTTGCAGCCTTGCAGAGAGGCAAAGAGGCAGATAGACATCTCGCCCAGAAGAAGGTGCCAGGACGAAAAGGTGCTCGTCCTTTCCGCCCCTAGTCGCCCGGATTGTGGTGCTGTGTTGAAAGCCTTGGCCAGCCAAAGGCTAATGCAGCAAGTGCTTCTCTCCTGAAGCACTTGGCTGAGTGAGAGCTGCACACACGGTTTGGACACTGTAAAGCAGCAAGAGAAATGATTGTACCTCGAGCTGAGGAAAATCCCTGCCCAGAACCCTGTGCATGCGTGCACTATAGCCTCTGAAGAGCGGGACAGCTCCAAGCCATCGCTGGGCGTCACTTCTGTCCAGAGCACAGAAGACGAAGAACGAAGCAGCCGGGCACCGGGCTCATGCACTCAGTGCACCGAATTGCCTAAGTTCAGCACAAAGCTGCTTCACAAGCCCAGTCAGCTGAGAATGCTCCGGCTGCTTCCGAGAGTAAGGCGCAGCCCTTGCACTCCATCACACAAGCTGGCCAGAAACAGTTTCTTACAGCCGCACTGTTGCAGAGTCCACGCAGCTTGAGCGCACGCAGAAGGAGGCGTCCAGAAAGAAGGCGTTCTTCAAGTCCCCCTTCTCTAAGCAGCCTTGAAACTGAGCACAGCACACTGCGCCTAGGCAGCTTCTTTCTCCGAGAGACGTGCCCTCCTCACACCATGCACTCTCGCAGCTCCCTTGCCCACTTGCAGCAGCTGCTGCCAAAGAAAAAGGCTCCAGGAGTAGCAGCCACTGCTGGGCTGAACCTTCCCCTTGCCTCACGTCAAGCACCAGAAACTGTCCTCTGCACTCTGTCTTTCCCTTCTCCACCGCATCTACCACTGGCATCTCTGCATCTCCAAGCACGAAGCTAGCAGAATTGCTTCCAGGGAATAGTGGAAGAGAAATAGGTAGCAGCACAAGTAGCCGCGAGTTGCACTTTCTGCTTCCGACTGCTCAAGTGAATCCGCAAACAAGCGAGTGGCAGGCACGCTTCCTCTTGCAGCCTGGGCCATTCGCACAGCAGCCTGCTGCTCTGCCTTCGTTCTTATGCCCTTCGTAGCAGGTCGCGCTTTCGTTTTGCTGGAGACGAACAGTCGTCTGCTTCTCGCCCAGAGAGCGCGGGGCCGGCAGCGAAAGCCTCCAGGCTGCTGCTTCTGCCCAAACACGCCTGGGCTATGCACTTTCTCTCTCGGCGCTGGGTAGCAGCACATTCGCTCTGCCTTGTAGCCTGAATCTTAACGGAAAGCTTCTCGGCTACGTCTGGCCCAGAGCACAGGTTGAGGTCAACGAGCTTCCCCAGAGCTTGCCCCCGAGGCGTGGAAACTTGGATTTGCAGCACCTTTCAGGGGTACTCTTCCTTCCTTTACAGCCTGCACAGCGCCGGCAGATGGCGGTGCTCTCTGCAGCCTTCTTCTCGCTTCCAAGTACCACAGGGCACCTTGCAGCCTTGCAGAGAGGCAAAGAGGCAGATAGACATCTCGCCCAGAAGAAGGTGCCAGGACGAAAAGGTGCTCGTCCTTTCCGCCCCTAGTCGCCCGGATTGTGGTGCTGTGTTGAAAGCCTTGGCCAGCCAAAGGCTAATGCAGCAAGTGCTTCTCTCCTGAAGCACTTGGCTGAGTGAGAGCTGCACACACGGTTTGGACACTGTAAAGCAGCAAGAGAAATGATTGTACCTCGAGCTGAGGAAAATCCCTGCCCAGAACCCTGTGCATGCGTGCACTATAGCCTCTGAAGAGCGGGACAGCTCCAAGCCATCGCTGGGCGTCACTTCTGTCCAGAGCACAGAAGACGAAGAACGAAGCAGCCGGGCACCGGGCTCATGCACTCAGTGCACCGAATTGCCTAAGTTCAGCACAAAGCTGCTTCACAAGCCCAGTCAGCTGAGAATGCTCCGGCTGCTTCCGAGAGTAAGGCGCAGCCCTTGCACTCCATCACACAAGCTGGCCAGAAACAGTTTCTTACAGCCGCACTGTTGCAGAGTCCACGCAGCTTGAGCGCACGCAGAAGGAGGCGTCCAGAAAGAAGGCGTTCTTCAAGTCCCCCTTCTCTAAGCAGCCTTGAAACTGAGCACAGCACACTGCGCCTAGGCAGCTTCTTTCTCCGAGAGACGTGCCCTCCTCACACCATGCACTCTCGCAGCTCCCTTGCCCACTTGCAGCAGCTGCTGCCAAAGAAAAAGGCTCCAGGAGTAGCAGCCACTGCTGGGCTGAACCTTCCCCTTGCCTCACGTCAAGCACCAGAAACTGTCCTCTGCACTCTGTCTTTCCCTTCTCCACCGCATCTACCACTGGCATCTCTGCATCTCCAAGCACGAAGCTAGCAGAATTGCTTCCAGGGAATAGTGGAAGAGAAATAGGTAGCAGCACAAGTAGCCGCGAGTTGCACTTTCTGCTTCCGACTGCTCAAGTGAATCCGCAAACAAGCGAGTGGCAGGCACGCTTCCTCTTGCAGCCTGGGCCATTCGCACAGCAGCCTGCTGCTCTGCCTTCGTTCTTATGCCCTTCGTAGCAGGTCGCGCTTTCGTTTTGCTGGAGACGAACAGTCGTCTGCTTCTCGCCCAGAGAGCGCGGGGCCGGCAGCGAAAGCCTCCAGGCTGCTGCTTCTGCCCAAACACGCCTGGGCTATGCACTTTCTCTCTCGGCGCTGGGTAGCAGCACATTCGCTCTGCCTTGTAGCCTGAATCTTAACGGAAAGCTTCTCGGCTACGTCTGGCCCAGAGCACAGGTTGAGGTCAACGAGCTTCCCCAGAGCTTGCCCCCGAGGCGTGGAAACTTGGATTTGCAGCACCTTTCAGGGGTACTCTTCCTTCCTTTACAGCCTGCACAGCGCCGGCAGATGGCGGTGCTCTCTGCAGCCTTCTTCTCGCTTCCAAGTACCACAGGGCACCTTGCAGCCTTGCAGAGAGCAAAGAGGCGGATAGACATCTCGCCCAGAAGAAGATGCCAGGACGAAAAGGTGCTCGTCCTTTCCGCCCCTAGTCGCCCGGATTGTGGTGCTGTGTTGAAAGCCTTGGCCAGCCAAAGGCTAATGCAGCAAGTGCTTCTCTCCTGAAGCACTTGGCTGAGTGAGAGCTGCACACACGGTTTGGACACTGTAAAGCAGCAAGAGAAATGATTGTACCTCGAGCTGAGGAAAATCCCTGCCCAGAACCCTGTGCATGCGTGCACTATAGCCTCTGAAGAGCGGGACAGCTCCAAGCCATCGCTGGGCGTCACTTCTGTCCAGAGCACAGAAGACGAAGAACGAAGCAGCCGGGCACCGGGCTCATGCACTCAGTGCACCGAATTGCCTAAGTTCAGCACAAAGCTGCTTCACAAGCCCAGTCAGCTGAGAATGCTCCGGCTGCTTCCGAGAGGAAGGCGCAGCCCTTGCACTCCATCACACAAGCTGGCCAGAAACAGTTTCTTACAGCCGCACTGTTGCAGAGTCCACGCAGCTTGAGCGCACGCAGAAGGAGGCGTCCAGAAAGAAGGCGTTCTTCAAGTCCCCCTTCTCTAAGCAGCCTTGAAACTGAGCACAGCACACTGCGCCTAGGCAGCTTCTTTCTCCGAGAGACGTGCCCTCCTCACACCATGCACTCTCGCAGCTCCCTTGCCCACTTGCAGCAGCTGCTGCCAAAGAAAAAGGCTCCAGGAGTAGCAGCCACTGCTGGGCTGAACCTTCCCCTTGCCTCACGTCAAGCACCAGAAACTGTCCTCTGCACTCTGTCTTTCCCTTCTCCACCGCATCTACCACTGGCATCTCTGCATTTCCAAGCACGAAGCTAGCAGAATTGCTTCCAGGGAATAGTGGAAGAGAAATAGGTAGCAGCACAAGTAGCCGCGAGTTGCACTTTCTGCTTCCGACTGCTCAAGTGAATCCGCAAACAAGCGAGTGGCAGGCACGCTTCCTCTTGCAGCCTGGGCCATTCGCACAGCAGCCTGCTGCTCTGCCTTCGTTCTTATGCCCTTCGTAGCAGGTCGCGCTTTCGTTTTGCTGGAGACGAACAGTCGTCTGCTTCTCGCCCAGAGAGCGCGGGGCCGGCAGCGAAAGCCTCCAGGCTGCTGCTTCTGCCCAAACACGCCTGGCCTATGCACTTTCTCTCTCGGCGCTGGGTAGCAGCACATTCGCTCTGCCTTGTAGCCTGAATCTTAACGGAAAGCTTCTCGGCTACGTCTGGCCCAGAGCACAGGTTGAGGTCAACGAGCTTCCCCAGAGCTTGCCCCCGAGGCGTGGAAACTTGGATTTGCAGCACCTTTCAGGGGAACTCTTCCTTCCTTTACAGCCTGCACAGCGCCGGCAGATGGCGGTGCTCTCTGCAGCCTTCTTCTCGCTTCCAAGTACCACAGGGCACCTTGCAGCCTTGCAGAGAGGCAAAGAGGCAGATAGACATCTCGCCCAGAAGAAGGTGCCAGGACGAAAAGGTGCTCGTCCTTTCCGCCCCTAGTCGCCCGGATTGTGGTGCTGTGTTGAAAGCCTTGGCCAGCCAAAGGCTAATGCAGCAAGTGCTTCTCTCCTGAAGCACTTGGCTGAGTGAGAGCTGCACACACGGTTTGGACACTGTAAAGCAGCAAGAGAAATGATTGTACCTCGAGCTGAGGAAAATCCCTGCCCAGAACCCTGTGCATGCGTGCACTATAGCCTCTGAAGAGCGGGACAGCTCCAAGCCATCGCTGGGCGTCACTTCTGTCCAGAGCACAGAAGACGAAGAACGAAGCAGCCGGGCACCGGGCTCATGCACTCAGTGCACCGAATTGCCTAAGTTCAGCACAAAGCTGCTTCACAAGCCCAGTCAGCTGAGAATGCTCCGGCTGCTTCCGAGAGGAAGGCGCAGCCCTTGCACTCCATCACACAAGCTGGCCAGAAACAGTTTCTTACAGCCGCACTGTTGCAGAGTCCACGCAGCTTGAGCGCACGCAGAAGGAGGCGTCCAGAAAGAAGGCGTTCTTCAAGTCCCCCTTCTCTAAGCAGCCTTGAAACTGAGCACAGCACACTGCGCCTAGGCAGCTTCTTTCTCCGAGAGACGTGCCCTCCTCACACCATGCACTCTCGCAGCTCCCTTGCCCACTTGCAGCAGCTGCTGCCAAAGAAAAAGGCTCCAGGAGTAGCAGCCACTGCTGGGCTGAACCTTCCCCTTGCCTCACGTCAAGCACCAGAAACTGTCCTCTGCACTCTGTCTTTCCCTTCTCCACCGCATCTACCACTGGCATCTCTGCATCTCCAAGCACGAAGCTAGCAGAATTGCTTCCAGGGAATAGTGGAAGAGAAATAGGTAGCAGCACAAGTAGCCGCGAGTTGAACTTTCTGCTTCCGACTGCTCAAGTGAATCCGCAAACAAGCGAGTGGCAGGCACGCTTCCTCTTGCAGCCTGGGCCATTCGCACAGCAGCCTGCTGCTCTGCCTTCGTTCTTATGCCCTTCGTAGCAGGTCGCGCTTTCGTTTTGCTGGAGACGAACAGTCGTCTGCTTCTCGCCCAGAGAGCGCGGGGCCGGCAGCGAAAGCCTCCAGGCTGCTGCTTCTGCCCAAACACGCCTGGGCTATGCACTTTCTCTCTCGGCGCTGGGTAGCAGCACATTCGCTCTGCCTTGTAGCCTGAATCTTAACGGAAAGCTTCTCGGCTACGTCTGGCCCAGAGCACAGGTTGAGGTCAACGAGCTTCCCCAGAGCTTGCCCCCGAGGCGTGGAAACTTGGATTTGCAGCACCTTTCAGGGGAACTCTTCCTTCCTTTACAGCCTGCACAGCGCCGGCAGATGGCGGTGCTCTCTGCAGCCTTCTTCTCGCTTCCAAGTACCACAGGGCACCTTGCAGCCTTGCAGAGAGGCAAAGAGGCAGATAGACATCTCGCCCAGAAGAAGGTGCCAGGACGAAAAGGTGCTCGTCCTTTCCGCCCCTAGTCGCCCGGATTGTGGTGCTGTGTTGAAAGCCTTGGCCAGCCAAAGGCTAATGCAGCAAGTGCTTCTCTCCTGAAGCACTTGGCTGAGTGAGAGCTGCACACACGGTTTGGACACTGTAAAGCAGCAAGAGAAATGATTGTACCTCGAGCTGAGGAAAATCCCTGCCCAGAACCCTGTGCATGCGTGCACTATAGCCTCTGAAGAGCGGGACAGCTCCAAGCCATCGCTGGGCGTCACTTCTGTCCAGAGCACAGAAGACGAAGAACGAAGCAGCCGGGCACCGGGCTCATGCACTCAGTGCACCGAATTGCCTAAGTTCAGCACAAAGCTGCTTCACAAGCCCAGTCAGCTGAGAATGCTCCGGCTGCTTCCGAGAGGAAGGCGCAGCCCTTGCACTCCATCACACAAGCTGGCCAGAAACAGTTTCTTACAGCCGCACTGTTGCAGAGTCCACGCAGCTTGAGCGCACGCAGAAGGAGGCGTCCAGAAAGAAGGCGTTCTTCAAGTCCCCCTTCTCTAAGCAGCCTTGAAACTGAGCACAGCACACTGCGCCTAGGCAGCTTCTTTCTCCGAGAGACGTGCCCTCCTCACACCATGCACTCTCGCAGCTCCCTTGCCCACTTGCAGCAGCTGCTGCCAAAGAAAAAGGCTCCAGGAGTAGCAGCCACTGCTGGGCTGAACCTTCCCCTTGCCTCACGTCAAGCACCAGAAACTGTCCTCTGCACTCTGTCTTTCCCTTCTCCACCGCATCTACCACTGGCATCTCTGCATCTCCAAGCACGAAGCTAGCAGAATTGCTTCCAGGGAATAGTGGAAGAGAAATAGGTAGCAGCACAAGTAGCCGCGAGTTGCACTTTCTGCTTCCGACTGCTCAAGTGAATCCGCAAACAAGCGAGTGGCAGGCACGCTTCCTCTTGCAGCCTGGGCCATTCGCACAGCAGCCTGCTGCTCTGCCTTCGTTCTTATGCCCTTCGTAGCAGGTCGCGCTTTCGTTTTGCTGGAGACGAACAGTCGTCTGCTTCTCGCCCAGAGAGCGCGGGGCCGGCAGCGAAAGCCTCCAGGCTGCTGCTTCTGCCCAAACACGCCTGGCCTATGCACTTTCTCTCTCGGCGCTGGGTAGCAGCACATTCGCTCTGCCTTGTAGCCTGAATCTTAACGGAAAGCTTCTCGGCTACGTCTGGCCCAGAGCACAGGTTGAGGTCAACGAGCTTCCCCAGAGCTTGCCCCCGAGGCGTGGAAACTTGGATTTGCAGCACCTTTCAGGGGTACTCTTCCTTCCTTTACAGCCTGCACAGCGCCGGCAGATGGCGGTGCTCTCTGCAGCCTTCTTCTCGCTTCCAAGTACCACAGGGCACCTTGCAGCCTTGCAGAGAGCAAAGAGGCGGATAGACATCTCGCCCAGAAGAAGGTGCCAGGACGAAAAGGTGCTCGTCCTTTCCGCCCCTAGTCGCCCGGATTGTGGTGCTGTGTTGAAAGCCTTGGCCAGCCAAAGGCTAATGCAGCAAGTGCTTCTCTCCTGAAGCACTTGGCTGAGTGAGAGCTGCACACACGGTTTGGACACTGTAAAGCAGCAAGAGAAATGATTGTACCTCGAGCTGAGGAAAATCCCTGCCCAGAACCCTGTGCATGCGTGCACTATAGCCTCTGAAGAGCGGGACAGCTCCAAGCCATCGCTGGGCGTCACTTCTGTCCAGAGCACAGAAGACGAAGAACGAAGCAGCCGGGCACCGGGCTCATGCACTCAGTGCACCGAATTGCCTAAGTTCAGCACAAAGCTGCTTCACAAGCCCAGTCAGCTGAGAATGCTCCGGCTGCTTCCGAGAGTAAGGCGCAGCCCTTGCACTCCATCACACAAGCTGGCCAGAAACAGTTTCTTACAGCCGCACTGTTGCAGAGTCCACGCAGCTTGAGCGCACGCAGAAGGAGGCGTCCAGAAAGAAGGCGTTCTTCAAGTCCCCCTTCTCTAAGCAGCCTTGAAACTGAGCACAGCACACTGCGCCTAGGCAGCTTCTTTCTCCGAGAGACGTGCCCTCCTCACACCATGCACTCTCGCAGCTCCCTTGCCCACTTGCAGCAGCTGCTGCCAAAGAAAAAGGCTCCAGGAGTAGCAGCCACTGCTGGGCTGAACCTTCCCCTTGCCTCACGTCAAGCACCAGAAACTGTCCTCTGCACTCTGTCTTTCCCTTCTCCACCGCATCTACCACTGGCATCTCTGCATCTCCAAGCACGAAGCTAGCAGAATTGCTTCCAGGGAATAGTGGAAGAGAAATAGGTAGCAGCACAAGTAGCCGCGAGTTGAACTTTCTGCTTCCGACTGCTCAAGTGAATCCGCAAACAAGCGAGTGGCAGGCACGCTTCCTCTTGCAGCCTGGGCCATTCGCACAGCAGCCTGCTGCTCTGCCTTCGTTCTTATGCCCTTCGTAGCAGGTCGCGCTTTCGTTTTGCTGGAGACGAACAGTCGTCTGCTTCTCGCCCAGAGAGCGCGGGGCCGGCAGCGAAAGCCTCCAGGCTGCTGCTTCTGCCCAAACACGCCTGGGCTATGCACTTTCTCTCGGCGCTGGGTAGCAGCACATTCGCTCTGCCTTGTAGCCTGAATCTTAACGGAAAGCTTCTCGGCTACGTCTGGCACAGAGCACAGGTTGAGGTCAACGAGCTTCCCCAGAGCTTGCCCCCGAGGCGTGGAAACTTGGATTTGCAGCACCTTTCAGGGGAACTCTTCCTTCCTTTACAGCCTGCACAGCGCCGGCAGATGGCGGTGCTCTCTGCAGCCTTCTTCTCGCTTCCAAGTACCACAGGGCACCTTGCAGCCTTGCAGAGAGGCAAAGAGGCAGATAGACATCTCGCCCAGAAGAAGGTGCCAGGACGAAAAGGTGCTCGTCCTTTCCGCCCCTAGTCGCCCGGATTGTGGTGCTGTGTTGAAAGCCTTGGCCAGCCAAAGGCTAATGCAGCAAGTGCTTCTCTCCTGAAGCACTTGGCTGAGTGAGAGCTGCACACACGGTTTGGACACTGTAAAGCAGCAAGAGAAATGATTGTACCTCGAGCTGAGGAAAATCCCTGCCCAGAACCCTGTGCATGCGTGCACTATAGCCTCTGAAGAGCGGGACAGCTCCAAGCCATCGCTGGGCGTCACTTCTGTCCAGAGCACAGAAGACGAAGAACGAAGCAGCCGGGCACCGGGCTCATGCACTCAGTGCACCGAATTGCCTAAGTTCAGCACAAAGCTGCTTCACAAGCCCAGTCAGCTGAGAATGCTCCGGCTGCTTCCGAGAGGAAGGCGCAGCCCTTGCACTCCATCACACAAGCTGGCCAGAAACAGTTTCTTACAGCCGCACTGTTGCAGAGTCCACGCAGCTTGAGCGCACGCAGAAGGAGGCGTCCAGAAAGAAGGCGTTCTTCAAGTCCCCCTTCTCTAAGCAGCCTTGAAACTGAGCACAGCACACTGCGCCTAGGCAGCTTCTTTCTCCGAGAGACGTGCCCTCCTCACACCATGCACTCTCGCAGCTCCCTTGCCCACTTGCAGCAGCTGCTGCCAAAGAAAAAGGCTCCAGGAGTAGCAGCCACTGCTGGGCTGAACCTTCCCCTTGCCTCACGTCAAGCACCAGAAACTGTCCTCTGCACTCTGTCTTTCCCTTCTCCACCGCATCTACCACTGGCATCTCTGCATCTCCAAGCACGAAGCTAGCAGAATTGCTTCCAGGGAATAGTGGAAGAGAAATAGGTAGCAGCACAAGTAGCCGCGAGTTGCACTTTCTGCTTCCGACTGCTCAAGTGAATCCGCAAACAAGCGAGTGGCAGGCACGCTTCCTCTTGCAGCCTGGGCCATTCGCACAGCAGCCTGCTGCTCTGCCTTCGTTCTTATGCCCTTCGTAGCAGGTCGCGCTTTCGTTTTGCTGGAGACGAACAGTCGTCTGCTTCTCGCCCAGAGAGCGCGGGGCCGGCAGCGAAAGCCTCCAGGCTGCTGCTTCTGCCCAAACACGCCTGGCCTATGCACTTTCTCTCTCGGCGCTGGGTAGCAGCACATTCGCTCTGCCTTGTAGCCTGAATCTTAACGGAAAGCTTCTCGGCTACGTCTGGCCCAGAGCACAGGTTGAGGTCAACGAGCTTCCCCAGAGCTTGCCCCCGAGGCGTGGAAACTTGGATTTGCAGCACCTTTCAGGGGAACTCTTCCTTCCTTTACAGCCTGCACAGCGCCGGCAGATGGCGGTGCTCTCTGCAGCCTTCTTCTCGCTTCCAAGTACCACAGGGCACCTTGCAGCCTTGCAGAGAGGCAAAGAGGCAGATAGACATCTCGCCCAGAAGAAGGTGCCAGGACGAAAAGGTGCTCGTCCTTTCCGCCCCTAGTCGCCCGGATTGTGGTGCTGTGTTGAAAGCCTTGGCCAGCCAAAGGCTAATGCAGCAAGTGCTTCTCTCCTGAAGCACTTGGCTGAGTGAGAGCTGCACACACGGTTTGGACACTGTAAAGCAGCAAGAGAAATGATTGTACCTCGAGCTGAGGAAAATCCCTGCCCAGAACCCTGTGCATGCGTGCACTATAGCCTCTGAAGAGCGGGACAGCTCCAAGCCATCGCTGGGCGTCACTTCTGTCCAGAGCACAGAAGACGAAGAACGAAGCAGCCGGGCACCGGGCTCATGCACTCAGTGCACCGAATTGCCTAAGTTCAGCACAAAGCTGCTTCACAAGCCCAGTCAGCTGAGAATGCTCCGGCTGCTTCCGAGAGGAAGGCGCAGCCCTTGCACTCCATCACACAAGCTGGCCAGAAACAGTTTCTTACAGCCGCACTGTTGCAGAGTCCACGCAGCTTGAGCGCACGCAGAAGGAGGCGTCCAGAAAGAAGGCGTTCTTCAAGTCCCCCTTCTCTAAGCAGCCTTGAAACTGAGCACAGCACACTGCGCCTAGGCAGCTTCTTTCTCCGAGAGACGTGCCCTCCTCACACCATGCACTCTCGCAGCTCCCTTGCCCACTTGCAGCAGCTGCTGCCAAAGAAAAAGGCTCCAGGAGTAGCAGCCACTGCTGGGCTGAACCTTCCCCTTGCCTCACGTCAAGCACCAGAAGCTGTCCTCTGCACTCTGTCTTTCCCTTCTCCACCGCATCTACCACTGGCATCTCTGCATCTCCAAGCACGAAGCTAGCAGAATTGCTTCCAGGGAATAGTGGAAGAGAAATAGGTAGCAGCACAAGTAGCCGCGAGTTGCACTTTCTGCTTCCGACTGCTCAAGTGAATCCGCAAACAAGCGAGTGGCAGGCACGCTTCCTCTTGCAGCCTGGGCCATTCGCACAGCAGCCTGCTGCTCTGCCTTCGTTCTTATGCCCTTCGTAGCAGGTCGCGCTTTCGTTTTGCTGGAGACGAACAGTCGTCTGCTTCTCGCCCAGAGAGCGCGGGGCCGGCAGCGAAAGCCTCCAGGCTGCTGCTTCTGCCCAAACACGCCTGGGCTATGCACTTTCTCTCTCGGCGCTGGGTAGCAGCACATTCGCTCTGCCTTGTAGCCTGAATCTTAACGGAAAGCTTCTCGGCTACGTCTGGCCCAGAGCACAGGTTGAGGTCAACGAGCTTCCCCAGAGCTTGCCCCCGAGGCGTGGAAACTTGGATTTGCAGCACCTTTCAGGGGTACTCTTCCTTCCTTTACAGCCTGCACAGCGCCGGCAGATGGCGGTGCTCTCTGCAGCCTTCTTCTCGCTTCCAAGTACCACAGGGCACCTTGCAGCCTTGCAGAGAGGCAAAGAGGCAGATAGACATCTCGCCCAGAAGAAGGTGCCAGGACGAAAAGGTGCTCGTCCTTTCCGCCCCTAGTCGCCCGGATTGTGGTGCTGTGTTGAAAGCCTTGGCCAGCCAAAGGCTAATGCAGCAAGTGCTTCTCTCCTGAAGCACTTGGCTGAGTGAGAGCTGCACACACGGTTTGGACACTGTAAAGCAGCAAGAGAAATGATTGTACCTCGAGCTGAGGAAAATCCCTGCCCAGAACCCTGTGCATGCGTGCACTATAGCCTCTGAAGAGCGGGACAGCTCCAAGCCATCGCTGGGCGTCACTTCTGTCCAGAGCACAGAAGACGAAGAACGAAGCAGCCGGGCACCGGGCTCATGCACTCAGTGCACCGAATTGCCTAAGTTCAGCACAAAGCTGCTTCACAAGCCCAGTCAGCTGAGAATGCTCCGGCTGCTTCCGAGAGGAAGGCGCAGCCCTTGCACTCCATCACACAAGCTGGCCAGAAACAGTTTCTTACAGCCGCACTGTTGCAGAGTCCACGCAGCTTGAGCGCACGCAGAAGGAGGCGTCCAGAAAGAAGGCGTTCTTCAAGTCCCCCTTCTCTAAGCAGCCTTGAAACTGAGCACAGCACACTGCGCCTAGGCAGCTTCTTTCTCCGAGAGACGTGCCCTCCTCACACCATGCACTCTCGCAGCTCCCTTGCCCACTTGCAGCAGCTGCTGCCAAAGAAAAAGGCTCCAGGAGTAGCAGCCACTGCTGGGCTGAACCTTCCCCTTGCCTCACGTCAAGCACCAGAAACTGTCCTCTGCACTCTGTCTTTCCCTTCTCCACCGCATCTACCACTGGCATCTCTGCATCTCCAAGCACGAAGCTAGCAGAATTGCTTCCAGGGAATAGTGGAAGAGAAATAGGTAGCAGCACAAGTAGCCGCGAGTTGAACTTTCTGCTTCCGACTGCTCAAGTGAATCCGCAAACAAGCGAGTGGCAGGCACGCTTCCTCTTGCAGCCTGGGCCATTCGCACAGCAGCCTGCTGCTCTGCCTTCGTTCTTATGCCCTTCGTAGCAGGTCGCGCTTTCGTTTTGCTGGAGACGAACAGTCGTCTGCTTCTCGCCCAGAGAGCGCGGGGCCGGCAGCGAAAGCCTCCAGGCTGCTGCTTCTGCCCAAACACGCCTGGGCTATGCACTTTCTCTCGGCGCTGGGTAGCAGCACATTCGCTCTGCCTTGTAGCCTGAATCTTAACGGAAAGCTTCTCGGCTACGTCTGGCCCAGAGCACAGGTTGAGGTCAACGAGCTTCCCCAGAGCTTGCCCCCGAGGCGTGGAAACTTGGATTTGCAGCACCTTTCAGGGGTACTCTTCCTTCCTTTACAGCCTGCACAGCGCCGGCAGATGGCGGTGCTCTCTGCAGCCTTCTTCTCGCTTCCAAGTACCACAGGGCACCTTGCAGCCTTGCAGAGAGGCAAAGAGGCAGATAGACATCTCGCCCAGAAGAAGGTGCCAGGACGAAAAGGTGCTCGTCCTTTCCGCCCCTAGTCGCCCGGATTGTGGTGCTGTGTTGAAAGCCTTGGCCAGCCAAAGGCTAATGCAGCAAGTGCTTCTCTCCTGAAGCACTTGGCTGAGTGAGAGCTGCACACACGGTTTGGACACTGTAAAGCAGCAAGAGAAATGATTGTACCTCGAGCTGAGGAAAATCCCTGCCCAGAACCCTGTGCATGCGTGCACTATAGCCTCTGAAGAGCGGGACAGCTCCAAGCCATCGCTGGGCGTCACTTCTGTCCAGAGCACAGAAGACGAAGAACGAAGCAGCCGGGCACCGGGCTCATGCACTCAGTGCACCGAATTGCCTAAGTTCAGCACAAAGCTGCTTCACAAGCCCAGTCAGCTGAGAATGCTCCGGCTGCTTCCGAGAGTAAGGCGCAGCCCTTGCACTCCATCACACAAGCTGGCCAGAAACAGTTTCTTACAGCCGCACTGTTGCAGAGTCCACGCAGCTTGAGCGCACGCAGAAGGAGGCGTCCAGAAAGAAGGCGTTCTTCAAGTCCCCCTTCTCTAAGCAGCCTTGAAACTGAGCACAGCACACTGCGCCTAGGCAGCTTCTTTCTCCGAGAGACGTGCCCTCCTCACACCATGCACTCTCGCAGCTCCCTTGCCCACTTGCAGCAGCTGCTGCCAAAGAAAAAGGCTCCAGGAGTAGCAGCCACTGCTGGGCTGAACCTTCCCCTTGCCTCACGTCAAGCACCAGAAACTGTCCTCTGCACTCTGTCTTTCCCTTCTCCACCGCATCTACCACTGGCATCTCTGCATCTCCAAGCACGAAGCTAGCAGAATTGCTTCCAGGGAATAGTGGAAGAGAAATAGGTAGCAGCACAAGTAGCCGCGAGTTGCACTTTCTGCTTCCGACTGCTCAAGTGAATCCGCAAACAAGCGAGTGGCAGGCACGCTTCCTCTTGCAGCCTGGGCCATTCGCACAGCAGCCTGCTGCTCTGCCTTCGTTCTTATGCCCTTCGTAGCAGGTCGCGCTTTCGTTTTGCTGGAGACGAACAGTCGTCTGCTTCTCGCCCAGAGAGCGCGGGGCCGGCAGCGAAAGCCTCCAGGCTGCTGCTTCTGCCCAAACACGCCTGGGCTATGCACTTTCTCTCTCGGCGCTGGGTAGCAGCACATTCGCTCTGCCTTGTAGCCTGAATCTTAACGGAAAGCTTCTCGGCTACGTCTGGCCCAGAGCACAGGTTGAGGTCAACGAGCTTCCCCAGAGCTTGCCCCCGAGGCGTGGAAACTTGGATTTGCAGCACCTTTCAGGGGTACTCTTCCTTCCTTTACAGCCTGCACAGCGCCGGCAGATGGCGGTGCTCTCTGCAGCCTTCTTCTCGCTTCCAAGTACCACAGGGCACCTTGCAGCCTTGCAGAGAGGCAAAGAGGCAGATAGACATCTCGCCCAGAAGAAGGTGCCAGGACGAAAAGGTGCTCGTCCTTTCCGCCCCTAGTCGCCCGGATTGTGGTGCTGTGTTGAAAGCCTTGGCCAGCCAAAGGCTAATGCAGCAAGTGCTTCTCTCCTGAAGCACTTGGCTGAGTGAGAGCTGCACACACGGTTTGGACACTGTAAAGCAGCAAGAGAAATGATTGTACCTCGAGCTGAGGAAAATCCCTGCCCAGAACCCTGTGCATGCGTGCACTATAGCCTCTGAAGAGCGGGACAGCTCCAAGCCATCGCTGGGCGTCACTTCTGTCCAGAGCACAGAAGACGAAGAACGAAGCAGCCGGGCACCGGGCTCATGCACTCAGTGCACCGAATTGCCTAAGTTCAGCACAAAGCTGCTTCACAAGCCCAGTCAGCTGAGAATGCTCCGGCTGCTTCCGAGAGTAAGGCGCAGCCCTTGCACTCCATCACACAAGCTGGCCAGAAACAGTTTCTTACAGCCGCACTGTTGCAGAGTCCACGCAGCTTGAGCGCACGCAGAAGGAGGCGTCCAGAAAGAAGGCGTTCTTCAAGTCCCCCTTCTCTAAGCAGCCTTGAAACTGAGCACAGCACACTGCGCCTAGGCAGCTTCTTTCTCCGAGAGACGTGCCCTCCTCACACCATGCACTCTCGCAGCTCCCTTGCCCACTTGCAGCAGCTGCTGCCAAAGAAAAAGGCTCCAGGAGTAGCAGCCACTGCTGGGCTGAACCTTCCCCTTGCCTCACGTCAAGCACCAGAAACTGTCCTCTGCACTCTGTCTTTCCCTTCTCCACCGCATCTACCACTGGCATCTCTGCATCTCCAAGCACGAAGCTAGCAGAATTGCTTCCAGGGAATAGTGGAAGAGAAATAGGTAGCAGCACAAGTAGCCGCGAGTTGCACTTTCTGCTTCCGACTGCTCAAGTGAATCCGCAAACAAGCGAGTGGCAGGCACGCTTCCTCTTGCAGCCTGGGCCATTCGCACAGCAGCCTGCTGCTCTGCCTTCGTTCTTATGCCCTTCGTAGCAGGTCGCGCTTTCGTTTTGCTGGAGACGAACAGTCGTCTGCTTCTCGCCCAGAGAGCGCGGGGCCGGCAGCGAAAGCCTCCAGGCTGCTGCTTCTGCCCAAACACGCCTGGGCTATGCACTTTCTCTCTCGGCGCTGGGTAGCAGCACATTCGCTCTGCCTTGTAGCCTGAATCTTAACGGAAAGCTTCTCGGCTACGTCTGGCCCAGAGCACAGGTTGAGGTCAACGAGCTTCCCCAGAGCTTGCCCCCGAGGCGTGGAAACTTGGATTTGCAGCACCTTTCAGGGGTACTCTTCCTTCCTTTACAGCCTGCACAGCGCCGGCAGATGGCGGTGCTCTCTGCAGCCTTCTTCTCGCTTCCAAGTACCACAGGGCACCTTGCAGCCTTGCAGAGAGGCAAAGAGGCAGATAGAAATCTCGCCCAGAAGAAGGTGCCAGGACGAAAAGGTGCTCGTCCTTTCCGCCCCTAGTCGCCCGGATTGTGGTGCTGTGTTGAAAGCCTTGGCCAGCCAAAGGCTAATGCAGCAAGTGCTTCTCTCCTGAAGCACTTGGCTGAGTGAGAGCTGCACACACGGTTTGGACACTGTAAAGCAGCAAGAGAAATGATTGTACCTCGAGCTGAGGAAAATCCCTGCCCAGAACCCTGTGCATGCGTGCACTATAGCCTCTGAAGAGCGGGACAGCTCCAAGCCATCGCTGGGCGTCACTTCTGTCCAGAGCACAGAAGACGAAGAACGAAGCAGCCGGGCACCGGGCTCATGCACTCAGTGCACCGAATTGCCTAAGTTCAGCACAAAGCTGCTTCACAAGCCCAGTCAGCTGAGAATGCTCCGGCTGCTTCCGAGAGGAAGGCGCAGCCCTTGCACTCCATCACACAAGCTGGCCAGAAACAGTTTCTTACAGCCGCACTGTTGCAGAGTCCACGCAGCTTGAGCGCACGCAGAAGGAGGCGTCCAGAAAGAAGGCGTTCTTCAAGTCCCCCTTCTCTAAGCAGCCTTGAAACTGAGCACAGCACACTGCGCCTAGGCAGCTTCTTTCTCCGAGAGACGTGCCCTCCTCACACCATGCACTCTCGCAGCTCCCTTGCCCACTTGCAGCAGCTGCTGCCAAAGAAAAAGGCTCCAGGAGTAGCAGCCACTGCTGGGCTGAACCTTCCCCTTGCCTCACGTCAAGCACCAGAAACTGTCCTCTGCACTCTGTCTTTCCCTTCTCCACCGCATCTACCACTGGCATCTCTGCATCTCCAAGCACGAAGCTAGCAGAATTGCTTCCAGGGAATAGTGGAAGAGAAATAGGTAGCAGCACAAGTAGCCGCGAGTTGCACTTTCTGCTTCCGACTGCTCAAGTGAATCCGCAAACAAGCGAGTGGCAGGCACGCTTCCTCTTGCAGCCTGGGCCATTCGCACAGCAGCCTGCTGCTCTGCCTTCGTTCTTATGCCCTTCGTAGCAGGTCGCGCTTTCGTTTTGCTGGAGACGAACAGTCGTCTGCTTCTCGCCCAGAGAGCGCGGGGCCGGCAGCGAAAGCCTCCAGGCTGCTGCTTCTGCCCAAACACGCCTGGGCTATGCACTTTCTCTCTCGGCGCTGGGTAGCAGCACATTCGCTCTGCCTTGTAGCCTGAATCTTAACGGAAAGCTTCTCGGCTACGTCTGGCCCAGAGCACAGGTTGAGGTCAACGAGCTTCCCCAGAGCTTGCCCCCGAGGCGTGGAAACTTGGATTTGCAGCACCTTTCAGGGGTACTCTTCCTTCCTTTACAGCCTGCACAGCGCCGGCAGATGGCGGTGCTCTCTGCAGCCTTCTTCTCGCTTCCAAGTACCACAGGGCACCTTGCAGCCTTGCAGAGAGCAAAGAGGCGGATAGACATCTCGCCCAGAAGAAGGTGCCAGGACGAAAAGGTGCTCGTCCTTTCCGCCCCTAGTCGCCCGGATTGTGGTGCTGTGTTGAAAGCCTTGGCCAGCCAAAGGCTAATGCAGCAAGTGCTTCTCTCCTGAAGCACTTGGCTGAGTGAGAGCTGCACACACGGTTTGGACACTGTAAAGCAGCAAGAGAAATGATTGTACCTCGAGCTGAGGAAAATCCCTGCCCAGAACCCTGTGCATGCGTGCACTATAGCCTCTGAAGAGCGGGACAGCTCCAAGCCATCGCTGGGCGTCACTTCTGTCCAGAGCACAGAAGACGAAGAACGAAGCAGCCGGGCACCGGGCTCATGCACTCAGTGCACCGAATTGCCTAAGTTCAGCACAAAGCTGCTTCACAAGCCCAGTCAGCTGAGAATGCTCCGGCTGCTTCCGAGAGGAAGGCGCAGCCCTTGCACTCCATCACACAAGCTGGCCAGAAACAGTTTCTTACAGCCGCACTGTTGCAGAGTCCACGCAGCTTGAGCGCACGCAGAAGGAGGCGTCCAGAAAGAAGGCGTTCTTCAAGTCCCCCTTCTCTAAGCAGCCTTGAAACTGAGCACAGCACACTGCGCCTAGGCAGCTTCTTTCTCCGAGAGACGTGCCCTCCTCACACCATGCACTCTCGCAGCTCCCTTGCCCACTTGCAGCAGCTGCTGCCAAAGAAAAAGGCTCCAGGAGTAGCAGCCACTGCTGGGCTGAACCTTCCCCTTGCCTCACGTCAAGCACCAGAAACTGTCCTCTGCACTCTGTCTTTCCCTTCTCCACCGCATCTACCACTGGCATCTCTGCATCTCCAAGCACGAAGCTAGCAGAATTGCTTCCAGGGAATAGTGGAAGAGAAATAGGTAGCAGCACAAGTAGCCGCGAGTTGCACTTTCTGCTTCCGACTGCTCAAGTGAATCCGCAAACAAGCGAGTGGCAGGCACGCTTCCTCTTGCAGCCTGGGCCATTCGCACAGCAGCCTGCTGCTCTGCCTTCGTTCTTATGCCCTTCGTAGCAGGTCGCGCTTTCGTTTTGCTGGAGACGAACAGTCGTCTGCTTCTCGCCCAGAGAGCGCGGGGCCGGCAGCGAAAGCCTCCAGGCTGCTGCTTCTGCCCAAACACGCCTGGGCTATGCACTTTCTCTCTCGGCGCTGGGTAGCAGCACATTCGCTCTGCCTTGTAGCCTGAATCTTAACGGAAAGCTTCTCGGCTACGTCTGGCACAGAGCACAGGTTGAGGTCAACGAGCTTCCCCAGAGCTTGCCCCCGAGGCGTGGAAACTTGGATTTGCAGCACCTTTCAGGGGTACTCTTCCTTCCTTTACAGCCTGCACAGCGCCGGCAGATGGCGGTGCTCTCTGCAGCCTTCTTCTCGCTTCCAAGTACCACAGGGCACCTTGCAGCCTTGCAGAGAGCAAAGAGGCGGATAGACATCTCGCCCAGAAGAAGGTGCCAGGACGAAAAGGTGCTCGTCCTTTCCGCCCCTAGTCGCCCGGATTGTGGTGCTGTGTTGAAAGCCTTGGCCAGCCAAAGGCTAATGCAGCAAGTGCTTCTCTCCTGAAGCACTTGGCTGAGTGAGAGCTGCACACACGGTTTGGACACTGTAAAGCAGCAAGAGAAATGATTGTACCTCGAGCTGAGGAAAATCCCTGCCCAGAACCCTGTGCATGCGTGCACTATAGCCTCTGAAGAGCGGGACAGCTCCAAGCCATCGCTGGGCGTCACTTCTGTCCAGAGCACAGAAGACGAAGAACGAAGCAGCCGGGCACCGGGCTCATGCACTCAGTGCACCGAATTGCCTAAGTTCAGCACAAAGCTGCTTCACAAGCCCAGTCAGCTGAGAATGCTCCGGCTGCTTCCGAGAGTAAGGCGCAGCCCTTGCACTCCATCACACAAGCTGGCCAGAAACAGTTTCTTACAGCCGCACTGTTGCAGAGTCCACGCAGCTTGAGCGCACGCAGAAAGAGGCGTCCAGAAAGAAGGCGTTCTTCAAGTCCCCCTTCTCTAAGCAGCCTTGAAACTGAGCACAGCACACTGCGCCTAGGCAGCTTCTTTCTCCGAGAGACGTGCCCTCCTCACACCATGCACTCTCGCAGCTCCCTTGCCCACTTGCAGCAGCTGCTGCCAAAGAAAAAGGCTCCAGGAGTAGCAGCCACTGCTGGGCTGAACCTTCCCCTTGCCTCACGTCAAGCACCAGAAACTGTCCTCTGCACTCTGTCTTTCCCTTCTCCACCGCATCTACCACTGGCATCTCTGCATCTCCAAGCACGAAGCTAGCAGAATTGCTTCCAGGGAATAGTGGAAGAGAAATAGGTAGCAGCACAAGTAGCCGCGAGTTGCACTTTCTGCTTCCGACTGCTCAAGTGAATCCGCAAACAAGCGAGTGGCAGGCACGCTTCCTCTTGCAGCCTGGGCCATTCGCACAGCAGCCTGCTGCTCTGCCTTCGTTCTTATGCCCTTCGTAGCAGGTCGCGCTTTCGTTTTGCTGGAGACGAACAGTCGTCTGCTTCTCGCCCAGAGAGCGCGGGGCCGGCAGCGAAAGCCTCCAGGCTGCTGCTTCTGCCCAAACACGCCTGGGCTATGCACTTTCTCTCTCGGCGCTGGGTAGCAGCACATTCGCTCTGCCTTGTAGCCTGAATCTTAACGGAAAGCTTCTCGGCTACGTCTGGCCCAGAGCACAGGTTGAGGTCAACGAGCTTCCCCAGAGCTTGCCCCCGAGGCGTGGAAACTTGGATTTGCAGCACCTTTCAGGGGTACTCTTCCTTCCTTTACAGCCTGCACAGCGCCGGCAGATGGCGGTGCTCTCTGCAGCCTTCTTCTCGCTTCCAAGTACCACAGGGCACCTTGCAGCCTTGCAGAGAGGCAAAGAGGCAGATAGAAATCTCGCCCAGAAGAAGGTGCCAGGACGAAAAGGTGCTCGTCCTTTCCGCCCCTAGTCGCCCGGATTGTGGTGCTGTGTTGAAAGCCTTGGCCAGCCAAAGGCTAATGCAGCAAGTGCTTCTCTCCTGAAGCACTTGGCTGAGTGAGAGCTGCACACACGGTTTGGACACTGTAAAGCAGCAAGAGAAATGATTGTACCTCGAGCTGAGGAAAATCCCTGCCCAGAACCCTGTGCATGCGTGCACTATAGCCTCTGAAGAGCGGGACAGCTCCAAGCCATCGCTGGGCGTCACTTCTGTCCAGAGCACAGAAGACGAAGAACGAAGCAGCCGGGCACCGGGCTCATGCACTCAGTGCACCGAATTGCCTAAGTTCAGCACAAAGCTGCTTCACAAGCCCAGTCAGCTGAGAATGCTCCGGCTGCTTCCGAGAGGAAGGCGCAGCCCTTGCACTCCATCACACAAGCTGGCCAGAAACAGTTTCTTACAGCCGCACTGTTGCAGAGTCCACGCAGCTTGAGCGCACGCAGAAGGAGGCGTCCAGAAAGAAGGCGTTCTTCAAGTCCCCCTTCTCTAAGCAGCCTTGAAACTGAGCACAGCACACTGCGCCTAGGCAGCTTCTTTCTCCGAGAGACGTGCCCTCCTCACACCATGCACTCTCGCAGCTCCCTTGCCCACTTGCAGCAGCTGCTGCCAAAGAAAAAGGCTCCAGGAGTAGCAGCCACTGCTGGGCTGAACCTTCCCCTTGCCTCACGTCAAGCACCAGAAACTGTCCTCTGCACTCTGTCTTTCCCTTCTCCACCGCATCTACCACTGGCATCTCTGCATCTCCAAGCACGAAGCTAGCAGAATTGCTTCCAGGGAATAGTGGAAGAGAAATAGGTAGCAGCACAAGTAGCCGCGAGTTGCACTTTCTGCTTCCGACTGCTCAAGTGAATCCGCAAACAAGCGAGTGGCAGGCACGCTTCCTCTTGCAGCCTGGGCCATTCGCACAGCAGCCTGCTGCTCTGCCTTCGTTCTTATGCCCTTCGTAGCAGGTCGCGCTTTCGTTTTGCTGGAGACGAACAGTCGTCTGCTTCTCGCCCAGAGAGCGCGGGGCCGGCAGCGAAAGCCTCCAGGCTGCTGCTTCTGCCCAAACACGCCTGGGCTATGCACTTTCTCTCTCGGCGCTGGGTAGCAGCACATTCGCTCTGCCTTGTAGCCTGAATCTTAACGGAAAGCTTCTCGGCTACGTCTGGCACAGAGCACAGGTTGAGGTCAACGAGCTTCCCCAGAGCTTGCCCCCGAGGCGTGGAAACTTGGATTTGCAGCACCTTTCAGGGGTACTCTTCCTTCCTTTACAGCCTGCACAGCGCCGGCAGATGGCGGTGCTCTCTGCAGCCTTCTTCTCGCTTCCAAGTACCACAGGGCACCTTGCAGCCTTGCAGAGAGCAAAGAGGCGGATAGACATCTCGCCCAGAAGAAGGTGCCAGGACGAAAAGGTGCTCGTCCTTTCCGCCCCTAGTCGCCCGGATTGTGGTGCTGTGTTGAAAGCCTTGGCCAGCCAAAGGCTAATGCAGCAAGTGCTTCTCTCCTGAAGCACTTGGCTGAGTGAGAGCTGCACACACGGTTTGGACACTGTAAAGCAGCAAGAGAAATGATTGTACCTCGAGCTGAGGAAAATCCCTGCCCAGAACCCTGTGCATGCGTGCACTATAGCCTCTGAAGAGCGGGACAGCTCCAAGCCATCGCTGGGCGTCACTTCTGTCCAGAGCACAGAAGACGAAGAACGAAGCAGCCGGGCACCGGGCTCATGCACTCAGTGCACCGAATTGCCTAAGTTCAGCACAAAGCTGCTTCACAAGCCCAGTCAGCTGAGAATGCTCCGGCTGCTTCCGAGAGGAAGGCGCAGCCCTTGCACTCCATCACACAAGCTGGCCAGAAACAGTTTCTTACAGCCGCACTGTTGCAGAGTCCACGCAGCTTGAGCGCACGCAGAAGGAGGCGTCCAGAAAGAAGGCGTTCTTCAAGTCCCCCTTCTCTAAGCAGCCTTGAAACTGAGCACAGCACACTGCGCCTAGGCAGCTTCTTTCTCCGAGAGACGTGCCCTCCTCACACCATGCACTCTCGCAGCTCCCTTGCCCACTTGCAGCAGCTGCTGCCAAAGAAAAAGGCTCCAGGAGTAGCAGCCACTGCTGGGCTGAACCTTCCCCTTGCCTCACGTCAAGCACCAGAAACTGTCCTCTGCACTCTGTCTTTCCCTTCTCCACCGCATCTACCACTGGCATCTCTGCATCTCCAAGCACGAAGCTAGCAGAATTGCTTCCAGGGAATAGTGGAAGAGAAATAGGTAGCAGCACAAGTAGCCGCGAGTTGCACTTTCTGCTTCCGACTGCTCAAGTGAATCCGCAAACAAGCGAGTGGCAGGCACGCTTCCTCTTGCAGCCTGGGCCATTCGCACAGCAGCCTGCTGCTCTGCCTTCGTTCTTATGCCCTTCGTAGCAGGTCGCGCTTTCGTTTTGCTGGAGACGAACAGTCGTCTGCTTCTCGCCCAGAGAGCGCGGGGCCGGCAGCGAAAGCCTCCAGGCTGCTGCTTCTGCCCAAACACGCCTGGGCTATGCACTTTCTCTCTCGGCGCTGGGTAGCAGCACATTCGCTCTGCCTTGTAGCCTGAATCTTAACGGAAAGCTTCTCGGCTACGTCTGGCACAGAGCACAGGTTGAGGTCAACGAGCTTCCCCAGAGCTTGCCCCCGAGGCGTGGAAACTTGGATTTGCAGCACCTTTCAGGGGTACTCTTCCTTCCTTTACAGCCTGCACAGCGCCGGCAGATGGCGGTGCTCTCTGCAGCCTTCTTCTCGCTTCCAAGTACCACAGGGCACCTTGCAGCCTTGCAGAGAGCAAAGAGGCGGATAGACATCTCGCCCAGAAGAAGGTGCCAGGACGAAAAGGTGCTCGTCCTTTCCGCCCCTAGTCGCCCGGATTGTGGTGCTGTGTTGAAAGCCTTGGCCAGCCAAAGGCTAATGCAGCAAGTGCTTCTCTCCTGAAGCACTTGGCTGAGTGAGAGCTGCACACACGGTTTGGACACTGTAAAGCAGCAAGAGAAATGATTGTACCTCGAGCTGAGGAAAATCCCTGCCCAGAACCCTGTGCATGCGTGCACTATAGCCTCTGAAGAGCGGGACAGCTCCAAGCCATCGCTGGGCGTCACTTCTGTCCAGAGCACAGAAGACGAAGAACGAAGCAGCCGGGCACCGGGCTCATGCACTCAGTGCACCGAATTGCCTAAGTTCAGCACAAAGCTGCTTCACAAGCCCAGTCAGCTGAGAATGCTCCGGCTGCTTCCGAGAGTAAGGCGCAGCCCTTGCACTCCATCACACAAGCTGGCCAGAAACAGTTTCTTACAGCCGCACTGTTGCAGAGTCCACGCAGCTTGAGCGCACGCAGAAAGAGGCGTCCAGAAAGAAGGCGTTCTTCAAGTCCCCCTTCTCTAAGCAGCCTTGAAACTGAGCACAGCACACTGCGCCTAGGCAGCTTCTTTCTCCGAGAGACGTGCCCTCCTCACACCATGCACTCTCGCAGCTCCCTTGCCCACTTGCAGCAGCTGCTGCCAAAGAAAAAGGCTCCAGGAGTAGCAGCCACTGCTGGGCTGAACCTTCCCCTTGCCTCACGTCAAGCACCAGAAACTGTCCTCTGCACTCTGTCTTTCCCTTCTCCACCGCATCTACCACTGGCATCTCTGCATCTCCAAGCACGAAGCTAGCAGAATTGCTTCCAGGGAATAGTGGAAGAGAAATAGGTAGCAGCACAAGTAGCCGCGAGTTGAACTTTCTGCTTCCGACTGCTCAAGTGAATCCGCAAACAAGCGAGTGGCAGGCACGCTTCCTCTTGCAGCCTGGGCCATTCGCACAGCAGCCTGCTGCTCTGCCTTCGTTCTTATGCCCTTCGTAGCAGGTCGCGCTTTCGTTTTGCTGGAGACGAACAGTCGTCTGCTTCTCGCCCAGAGAGCGCGGGGCCGGCAGCGAAAGCCTCCAGGCTGCTGCTTCTGCCCAAACACGCCTGGGCTATGCACTTTCTCTCGGCGCTGGGTAGCAGCACATTCGCTCTGCCTTGTAGCCTGAATCTTAACGGAAAGCTTCTCGGCTACGTCTGGCACAGAGCACAGGTTGAGGTCAACGAGCTTCCCCAGAGCTTGCCCCCGAGGCGTGGAAACTTGGATTTGCAGCACCTTTCAGGGGAACTCTTCCTTCCTTTACAGCCTGCACAGCGCCGGCAGATGGCGGTGCTCTCTGCAGCCTTCTTCTCGCTTCCAAGTACCACAGGGCACCTTGCAGCCTTGCAGAGAGGCAAAGAGGCAGATAGACATCTCGCCCAGAAGAAGGTGCCAGGACGAAAAGGTGCTCGTCCTTTCCGCCCCTAGTCGCCCGGATTGTGGTGCTGTGTTGAAAGCCTTGGCCAGCCAAAGGCTAATGCAGCAAGTGCTTCTCTCCTGAAGCACTTGGCTGAGTGAGAGCTGCACACACGGTTTGGACACTGTAAAGCAGCAAGAGAAATGATTGTACCTCGAGCTGAGGAAAATCCCTGCCCAGAACCCTGTGCATGCGTGCACTATAGCCTCTGAAGAGCGGGACAGCTCCAAGCCATCGCTGGGCGTCACTTCTGTCCAGAGCACAGAAGACGAAGAACGAAGCAGCCGGGCACCGGGCTCATGCACTCAGTGCACCGAATTGCCTAAGTTCAGCACAAAGCTGCTTCACAAGCCCAGTCAGCTGAGAATGCTCCGGCTGCTTCCGAGAGTAAGGCGCAGCCCTTGCACTCCATCACACAAGCTGGCCAGAAACAGTTTCTTACAGCCGCACTGTTGCAGAGTCCACGCAGCTTGAGCGCACGCAGAAGGAGGCGTCCAGAAAGAAGGCGTTCTTCAAGTCCCCCTTCTCTAAGCAGCCTTGAAACTGAGCACAGCACACTGCGCCTAGGCAGCTTCTTTCTCCGAGAGACGTGCCCTCCTCACACCATGCACTCTCGCAGCTCCCTTGCCCACTTGCAGCAGCTGCTGCCAAAGAAAAAGGCTCCAGGAGTAGCAGCCACTGCTGGGCTGAACCTTCCCCTTGCCTCACGTCAAGCACCAGAAACTGTCCTCTGCACTCTGTCTTTCCCTTCTCCACCGCATCTACCACTGGCATCTCTGCATCTCCAAGCACGAAGCTAGCAGAATTGCTTCCAGGGAATAGTGGAAGAGAAATAGGTAGCAGCACAAGTAGCCGCGAGTTGCACTTTCTGCTTCCGACTGCTCAAGTGAATCCGCAAACAAGCGAGTGGCAGGCACGCTTCCTCTTGCAGCCTGGGCCATTCGCACAGCAGCCTGCTGCTCTGCCTTCGTTCTTATGCCCTTCGTAGCAGGTCGCGCTTTCGTTTTGCTGGAGACGAACAGTCGTCTGCTTCTCGCCCAGAGAGCGCGGGGCCGGCAGCGAAAGCCTCCAGGCTGCTGCTTCTGCCCAAACACGCCTGGGCTATGCACTTTCTCTCTCGGCGCTGGGTAGCAGCACATTCGCTCTGCCTTGTAGCCTGAATCTTAACGGAAAGCTTCTCGGCTACGTCTGGCCCAGAGCACAGGTTGAGGTCAACGAGCTTCCCCAGAGCTTGCCCCCGAGGCGTGGAAACTTGGATTTGCAGCACCTTTCAGGGGTACTCTTCCTTCCTTTACAGCCTGCACAGCGCCGGCAGATGGCGGTGCTCTCTGCAGCCTTCTTCTCGCTTCCAAGTACCACAGGGCACCTTGCAGCCTTGCAGAGAGGCAAAGAGGCAGATAGACATCTCGCCCAGAAGAAGGTGCCAGGACGAAAAGGTGCTCGTCCTTTCCGCCCCTAGTCGCCCGGATTGTGGTGCTGTGTTGAAAGCCTTGGCCAGCCAAAGGCTAATGCAGCAAGTGCTTCTCTCCTGAAGCACTTGGCTGAGTGAGAGCTGCACACACGGTTTGGACACTGTAAAGCAGCAAGAGAAATGATTGTACCTCGAGCTGAGGAAAATCCCTGCCCAGAACCCTGTGCATGCGTGCACTATAGCCTCTGAAGAGCGGGACAGCTCCAAGCCATCGCTGGGCGTCACTTCTGTCCAGAGCACAGAAGACGAAGAACGAAGCAGCCGGGCACCGGGCTCATGCACTCAGTGCACCGAATTGCCTAAGTTCAGCACAAAGCTGCTTCACAAGCCCAGTCAGCTGAGAATGCTCCGGCTGCTTCCGAGAGTAAGGCGCAGCCCTTGCACTCCATCACACAAGCTGGCCAGAAACAGTTTCTTACAGCCGCACTGTTGCAGAGTCCACGCAGCTTGAGCGCACGCAGAAGGAGGCGTCCAGAAAGAAGGCGTTCTTCAAGTCCCCCTTCTCTAAGCAGCCTTGAAACTGAGCACAGCACACTGCGCCTAGGCAGCTTCTTTCTCCGAGAGACGTGCCCTCCTCACACCATGCACTCTCGCAGCTCCCTTGCCCACTTGCAGCAGCTGCTGCCAAAGAAAAAGGCTCCAGGAGTAGCAGCCACTGCTGGGCTGAACCTTCCCCTTGCCTCACGTCAAGCACCAGAAACTGTCCTCTGCACTCTGTCTTTCCCTTCTCCACCGCATCTACCACTGGCATCTCTGCATCTCCAAGCACGAAGCTAGCAGAATTGCTTCCAGGGAATAGTGGAAGAGAAATAGGTAGCAGCACAAGTAGCCGCGAGTTGCACTTTCTGCTTCCGACTGCTCAAGTGAATCCGCAAACAAGCGAGTGGCAGGCACGCTTCCTCTTGCAGCCTGGGCCATTCGCACAGCAGCCTGCTGCTCTGCCTTCGTTCTTATGCCCTTCGTAGCAGGTCGCGCTTTCGTTTTGCTGGAGACGAACAGTCGTCTGCTTCTCGCCCAGAGAGCGCGGGGCCGGCAGCGAAAGCCTCCAGGCTGCTGCTTCTGCCCAAACACGCCTGGGCTATGCACTTTCTCTCTCGGCGCTGGGTAGCAGCACATTCGCTCTGCCTTGTAGCCTGAATCTTAACGGAAAGCTTCTCGGCTACGTCTGGCCCAGAGCACAGGTTGAGGTCAACGAGCTTCCCCAGAGCTTGCCCCCGAGGCGTGGAAACTTGGATTTGCAGCACCTTTCAGGGGTACTCTTCCTTCCTTTACAGCCTGCACAGCGCCGGCAGATGGCGGTGCTCTCTGCAGCCTTCTTCTCGCTTCCAAGTACCACAGGGCACCTTGCAGCCTTGCAGAGAGGCAAAGAGGCAGATAGAAATCTCGCCCAGAAGAAGGTGCCAGGACGAAAAGGTGCTCGTCCTTTCCGCCCCTAGTCGCCCGGATTGTGGTGCTGTGTTGAAAGCCTTGGCCAGCCAAAGGCTAATGCAGCAAGTGCTTCTCTCCTGAAGCACTTGGCTGAGTGAGAGCTGCACACACGGTTTGGACACTGTAAAGCAGCAAGAGAAATGATTGTACCTCGAGCTGAGGAAAATCCCTGCCCAGAACCCTGTGCATGCGTGCACTATAGCCTCTGAAGAGCGGGACAGCTCCAAGCCATCGCTGGGCGTCACTTCTGTCCAGAGCACAGAAGACGAAGAACGAAGCAGCCGGGCACCGGGCTCATGCACTCAGTGCACCGAATTGCCTAAGTTCAGCACAAAGCTGCTTCACAAGCCCAGTCAGCTGAGAATGCTCCGGCTGCTTCCGAGAGGAAGGCGCAGCCCTTGCACTCCATCACACAAGCTGGCCAGAAACAGTTTCTTACAGCCGCACTGTTGCAGAGTCCACGCAGCTTGAGCGCACGCAGAAGGAGGCGTCCAGAAAGAAGGCGTTCTTCAAGTCCCCCTTCTCTAAGCAGCCTTGAAACTGAGCACAGCACACTGCGCCTAGGCAGCTTCTTTCTCCGAGAGACGTGCCCTCCTCACACCATGCACTCTCGCAGCTCCCTTGCCCACTTGCAGCAGCTGCTGCCAAAGAAAAAGGCTCCAGGAGTAGCAGCCACTGCTGGGCTGAACCTTCCCCTTGCCTCACGTCAAGCACCAGAAACTGTCCTCTGCACTCTGTCTTTCCCTTCTCCACCGCATCTACCACTGGCATCTCTGCATCTCCAAGCACGAAGCTAGCAGAATTGCTTCCAGGGAATAGTGGAAGAGAAATAGGTAGCAGCACAAGTAGCCGCGAGTTGCACTTTCTGCTTCCGACTGCTCAAGTGAATCCGCAAACAAGCGAGTGGCAGGCACGCTTCCTCTTGCAGCCTGGGCCATTCGCACAGCAGCCTGCTGCTCTGCCTTCGTTCTTATGCCCTTCGTAGCAGGTCGCGCTTTCGTTTTGCTGGAGACGAACAGTCGTCTGCTTCTCGCCCAGAGAGCGCGGGGCCGGCAGCGAAAGCCTCCAGGCTGCTGCTTCTGCCCAAACACGCCTGGGCTATGCACTTTCTCTCTCGGCGCTGGGTAGCAGCACATTCGCTCTGCCTTGTAGCCTGAATCTTAACGGAAAGCTTCTCGGCTACGTCTGGCACAGAGCACAGGTTGAGGTCAACGAGCTTCCCCAGAGCTTGCCCCCGAGGCGTGGAAACTTGGATTTGCAGCACCTTTCAGGGGTACTCTTCCTTCCTTTACAGCCTGCACAGCGCCGGCAGATGGCGGTGCTCTCTGCAGCCTTCTTCTCGCTTCCAAGTACCACAGGGCACCTTGCAGCCTTGCAGAGAGCAAAGAGGCGGATAGACATCTCGCCCAGAAGAAGGTGCCAGGACGAAAAGGTGCTCGTCCTTTCCGCCCCTAGTCGCCCGGATTGTGGTGCTGTGTTGAAAGCCTTGGCCAGCCAAAGGCTAATGCAGCAAGTGCTTCTCTCCTGAAGCACTTGGCTGAGTGAGAGCTGCACACACGGTTTGGACACTGTAAAGCAGCAAGAGAAATGATTGTACCTCGAGCTGAGGAAAATCCCTGCCCAGAACCCTGTGCATGCGTGCACTATAGCCTCTGAAGAGCGGGACAGCTCCAAGCCATCGCTGGGCGTCACTTCTGTCCAGAGCACAGAAGACGAAGAACGAAGCAGCCGGGCACCGGGCTCATGCACTCAGTGCACCGAATTGCCTAAGTTCAGCACAAAGCTGCTTCACAAGCCCAGTCAGCTGAGAATGCTCCGGCTGCTTCCGAGAGGAAGGCGCAGCCCTTGCACTCCATCACACAAGCTGGCCAGAAACAGTTTCTTACAGCCGCACTGTTGCAGAGTCCACGCAGCTTGAGCGCACGCAGAAGGAGGCGTCCAGAAAGAAGGCGTTCTTCAAGTCCCCCTTCTCTAAGCAGCCTTGAAACTGAGCACAGCACACTGCGCCTAGGCAGCTTCTTTCTCCGAGAGACGTGCCCTCCTCACACCATGCACTCTCGCAGCTCCCTTGCCCACTTGCAGCAGCTGCTGCCAAAGAAAAAGGCTCCAGGAGTAGCAGCCACTGCTGGGCTGAACCTTCCCCTTGCCTCACGTCAAGCACCAGAAACTGTCCTCTGCACTCTGTCTTTCCCTTCTCCACCGCATCTACCACTGGCATCTCTGCATCTCCAAGCACGAAGCTAGCAGAATTGCTTCCAGGGAATAGTGGAAGAGAAATAGGTAGCAGCACAAGTAGCCGCGAGTTGCACTTTCTGCTTCCGACTGCTCAAGTGAATCCGCAAACAAGCGAGTGGCAGGCACGCTTCCTCTTGCAGCCTGGGCCATTCGCACAGCAGCCTGCTGCTCTGCCTTCGTTCTTATGCCCTTCGTAGCAGGTCGCGCTTTCGTTTTGCTGGAGACGAACAGTCGTCTGCTTCTCGCCCAGAGAGCGCGGGGCCGGCAGCGAAAGCCTCCAGGCTGCTGCTTCTGCCCAAACACGCCTGGGCTATGCACTTTCTCTCTCGGCGCTGGGTAGCAGCACATTCGCTCTGCCTTGTAGCCTGAATCTTAACGGAAAGCTTCTCGGCTACGTCTGGCACAGAGCACAGGTTGAGGTCAACGAGCTTCCCCAGAGCTTGCCCCCGAGGCGTGGAAACTTGGATTTGCAGCACCTTTCAGGGGTACTCTTCCTTCCTTTACAGCCTGCACAGCGCCGGCAGATGGCGGTGCTCTCTGCAGCCTTCTTCTCGCTTCCAAGTACCACAGGGCACCTTGCAGCCTTGCAGAGAGCAAAGAGGCGGATAGACATCTCGCCCAGAAGAAGGTGCCAGGACGAAAAGGTGCTCGTCCTTTCCGCCCCTAGTCGCCCGGATTGTGGTGCTGTGTTGAAAGCCTTGGCCAGCCAAAGGCTAATGCAGCAAGTGCTTCTCTCCTGAAGCACTTGGCTGAGTGAGAGCTGCACACACGGTTTGGACACTGTAAAGCAGCAAGAGAAATGATTGTACCTCGAGCTGAGGAAAATCCCTGCCCAGAACCCTGTGCATGCGTGCACTATAGCCTCTGAAGAGCGGGACAGCTCCAAGCCATCGCTGGGCGTCACTTCTGTCCAGAGCACAGAAGACGAAGAACGAAGCAGCCGGGCACCGGGCTCATGCACTCAGTGCACCGAATTGCCTAAGTTCAGCACAAAGCTGCTTCACAAGCCCAGTCAGCTGAGAATGCTCCGGCTGCTTCCGAGAGTAAGGCGCAGCCCTTGCACTCCATCACACAAGCTGGCCAGAAACAGTTTCTTACAGCCGCACTGTTGCAGAGTCCACGCAGCTTGAGCGCACGCAGAAAGAGGCGTCCAGAAAGAAGGCGTTCTTCAAGTCCCCCTTCTCTAAGCAGCCTTGAAACTGAGCACAGCACACTGCGCCTAGGCAGCTTCTTTCTCCGAGAGACGTGCCCTCCTCACACCATGCACTCTCGCAGCTCCCTTGCCCACTTGCAGCAGCTGCTGCCAAAGAAAAAGGCTCCAGGAGTAGCAGCCACTGCTGGGCTGAACCTTCCCCTTGCCTCACGTCAAGCACCAGAAACTGTCCTCTGCACTCTGTCTTTCCCTTCTCCACCGCATCTACCACTGGCATCTCTGCATCTCCAAGCACGAAGCTAGCAGAATTGCTTCCAGGGAATAGTGGAAGAGAAATAGGTAGCAGCACAAGTAGCCGCGAGTTGAACTTTCTGCTTCCGACTGCTCAAGTGAATCCGCAAACAAGCGAGTGGCAGGCACGCTTCCTCTTGCAGCCTGGGCCATTCGCACAGCAGCCTGCTGCTCTGCCTTCGTTCTTATGCCCTTCGTAGCAGGTCGCGCTTTCGTTTTGCTGGAGACGAACAGTCGTCTGCTTCTCGCCCAGAGAGCGCGGGGCCGGCAGCGAAAGCCTCCAGGCTGCTGCTTCTGCCCAAACACGCCTGGGCTATGCACTTTCTCTCGGCGCTGGGTAGCAGCACATTCGCTCTGCCTTGTAGCCTGAATCTTAACGGAAAGCTTCTCGGCTACGTCTGGCCCAGAGCACAGGTTGAGGTCAACGAGCTTCCCCAGAGCTTGCCCCCGAGGCGTGGAAACTTGGATTTGCAGCACCTTTCAGGGGTACTCTTCCTTCCTTTACAGCCTGCACAGCGCCGGCAGATGGCGGTGCTCTCTGCAGCCTTCTTCTCGCTTCCAAGTACCACAGGGCACCTTGCAGCCTTGCAGAGAGGCAAAGAGGCAGATAGAAATCTCGCCCAGAAGAAGGTGCCAGGACGAAAAGGTGCTCGTCCTTTCCGCCCCTAGTCGCCCGGATTGTGGTGCTGTGTTGAAAGCCTTGGCCAGCCAAAGGCTAATGCAGCAAGTGCTTCTCTCCTGAAGCACTTGGCTGAGTGAGAGCTGCACACACGGTTTGGACACTGTAAAGCAGCAAGAGAAATGATTGTACCTCGAGCTGAGGAAAATCCCTGCCCAGAACCCTGTGCATGCGTGCACTATAGCCTCTGAAGAGCGGGACAGCTCCAAGCCATCGCTGGGCGTCACTTCTGTCCAGAGCACAGAAGACGAAGAACGAAGCAGCCGGGCACCGGGCTCATGCACTCAGTGCACCGAATTGCCTAAGTTCAGCACAAAGCTGCTTCACAAGCCCAGTCAGCTGAGAATGCTCCGGCTGCTTCCGAGAGGAAGGCGCAGCCCTTGCACTCCATCACACAAGCTGGCCAGAAACAGTTTCTTACAGCCGCACTGTTGCAGAGTCCACGCAGCTTGAGCGCACGCAGAAGGAGGCGTCCAGAAAGAAGGCGTTCTTCAAGTCCCCCTTCTCTAAGCAGCCTTGAAACTGAGCACAGCACACTGCGCCTAGGCAGCTTCTTTCTCCGAGAGACGTGCCCTCCTCACACCATGCACTCTCGCAGCTCCCTTGCCCACTTGCAGCAGCTGCTGCCAAAGAAAAAGGCTCCAGGAGTAGCAGCCACTGCTGGGCTGAACCTTCCCCTTGCCTCACGTCAAGCACCAGAAACTGTCCTCTGCACTCTGTCTTTCCCTTCTCCACCGCATCTACCACTGGCATCTCTGCATCTCCAAGCACGAAGCTAGCAGAATTGCTTCCAGGGAATAGTGGAAGAGAAATAGGTAGCAGCACAAGTAGCCGCGAGTTGCACTTTCTGCTTCCGACTGCTCAAGTGAATCCGCAAACAAGCGAGTGGCAGGCACGCTTCCTCTTGCAGCCTGGGCCATTCGCACAGCAGCCTGCTGCTCTGCCTTCGTTCTTATGCCCTTCGTAGCAGGTCGCGCTTTCGTTTTGCTGGAGACGAACAGTCGTCTGCTTCTCGCCCAGAGAGCGCGGGGCCGGCAGCGAAAGCCTCCAGGCTGCTGCTTCTGCCCAAACACGCCTGGGCTATGCACTTTCTCTCTCGGCGCTGGGTAGCAGCACATTCGCTCTGCCTTGTAGCCTGAATCTTAACGGAAAGCTTCTCGGCTACGTCTGGCCCAGAGCACAGGTTGAGGTCAACGAGCTTCCCCAGAGCTTGCCCCCGAGGCGTGGAAACTTGGATTTGCAGCACCTTTCAGGGGTACTCTTCCTTCCTTTACAGCCTGCACAGCGCCGGCAGATGGCGGTGCTCTCTGCAGCCTTCTTCTCGCTTCCAAGTACCACAGGGCACCTTGCAGCCTTGCAGAGAGGCAAAGAGGCAGATAGAAATCTCGCCCAGAAGAAGGTGCCAGGACGAAAAGGTGCTCGTCCTTTCCGCCCCTAGTCGCCCGGATTGTGGTGCTGTGTTGAAAGCCTTGGCCAGCCAAAGGCTAATGCAGCAAGTGCTTCTCTCCTGAAGCACTTGGCTGAGTGAGAGCTGCACACACGGTTTGGACACTGTAAAGCAGCAAGAGAAATGATTGTACCTCGAGCTGAGGAAAATCCCTGCCCAGAACCCTGTGCATGCGTGCACTATAGCCTCTGAAGAGCGGGACAGCTCCAAGCCATCGCTGGGCGTCACTTCTGTCCAGAGCACAGAAGACGAAGAACGAAGCAGCCGGGCACCGGGCTCATGCACTCAGTGCACCGAATTGCCTAAGTTCAGCACAAAGCTGCTTCACAAGCCCAGTCAGCTGAGAATGCTCCGGCTGCTTCCGAGAGGAAGGCGCAGCCCTTGCACTCCATCACACAAGCTGGCCAGAAACAGTTTCTTACAGCCGCACTGTTGCAGAGTCCACGCAGCTTGAGCGCACGCAGAAGGAGGCGTCCAGAAAGAAGGCGTTCTTCAAGTCCCCCTTCTCTAAGCAGCCTTGAAACTGAGCACAGCACACTGCGCCTAGGCAGCTTCTTTCTCCGAGAGACGTGCCCTCCTCACACCATGCACTCTCGCAGCTCCCTTGCCCACTTGCAGCAGCTGCTGCCAAAGAAAAAGGCTCCAGGAGTAGCAGCCACTGCTGGGCTGAACCTTCCCCTTGCCTCACGTCAAGCACCAGAAACTGTCCTCTGCACTCTGTCTTTCCCTTCTCCACCGCATCTACCACTGGCATCTCTGCATCTCCAAGCACGAAGCTAGCAGAATTGCTTCCAGGGAATAGTGGAAGAGAAATAGGTAGCAGCACAAGTAGCCGCGAGTTGAACTTTCTGCTTCCGACTGCTCAAGTGAATCCGCAAACAAGCGAGTGGCAGGCACGCTTCCTCTTGCAGCCTGGGCCATTCGCACAGCAGCCTGCTGCTCTGCCTTCGTTCTTATGCCCTTCGTAGCAGGTCGCGCTTTCGTTTTGCTGGAGACGAACAGTCGTCTGCTTCTCGCCCAGAGAGCGCGGGGCCGGCAGCGAAAGCCTCCAGGCTGCTGCTTCTGCCCAAACACGCCTGGGCTATGCACTTTCTCTCTCGGCGCTGGGTAGCAGCACATTCGCTCTGCCTTGTAGCCTGAATCTTAACGGAAAGCTTCTCGGCTACGTCTGGCACAGAGCACAGGTTGAGGTCAACGAGCTTCCCCAGAGCTTGCCCCCGAGGCGTGGAAACTTGGATTTGCAGCACCTTTCAGGGGTACTCTTCCTTCCTTTACAGCCTGCACAGCGCCGGCAGATGGCGGTGCTCTCTGCAGCCTTCTTCTCGCTTCCAAGTACCACAGGGCACCTTGCAGCCTTGCAGAGAGCAAAGAGGCGGATAGACATCTCGCCCAGAAGAAGGTGCCAGGACGAAAAGGTGCTCGTCCTTTCCGCCCCTAGTCGCCCGGATTGTGGTGCTGTGTTGAAAGCCTTGGCCAGCCAAAGGCTAATGCAGCAAGTGCTTCTCTCCTGAAGCACTTGGCTGAGTGAGAGCTGCACACACGGTTTGGACACTGTAAAGCAGCAAGAGAAATGATTGTACCTCGAGCTGAGGAAAATCCCTGCCCAGAACCCTGTGCATGCGTGCACTATAGCCTCTGAAGAGCGGGACAGCTCCAAGCCATCGCTGGGCGTCACTTCTGTCCAGAGCACAGAAGACGAAGAACGAAGCAGCCGGGCACCGGGCTCATGCACTCAGTGCACCGAATTGCCTAAGTTCAGCACAAAGCTGCTTCACAAGCCCAGTCAGCTGAGAATGCTCCGGCTGCTTCCGAGAGGAAGGCGCAGCCCTTGCACTCCATCACACAAGCTGGCCAGAAACAGTTTCTTACAGCCGCACTGTTGCAGAGTCCACGCAGCTTGAGCGCACGCAGAAGGAGGCGTCCAGAAAGAAGGCGTTCTTCAAGTCCCCCTTCTCTAAGCAGCCTTGAAACTGAGCACAGCACACTGCGCCTAGGCAGCTTCTTTCTCCGAGAGACGTGCCCTCCTCACACCATGCACTCTCGCAGCTCCCTTGCCCACTTGCAGCAGCTGCTGCCAAAGAAAAAGGCTCCAGGAGTAGCAGCCACTGCTGGGCTGAACCTTCCCCTTGCCTCACGTCAAGCACCAGAAACTGTCCTCTGCACTCTGTCTTTCCCTTCTCCACCGCATCTACCACTGGCATCTCTGCATCTCCAAGCACGAAGCTAGCAGAATTGCTTCCAGGGAATAGTGGAAGAGAAATAGGTAGCAGCACAAGTAGCCGCGAGTTGCACTTTCTGCTTCCGACTGCTCAAGTGAATCCGCAAACAAGCGAGTGGCAGGCACGCTTCCTCTTGCAGCCTGGGCCATTCGCACAGCAGCCTGCTGCTCTGCCTTCGTTCTTATGCCCTTCGTAGCAGGTCGCGCTTTCGTTTTGCTGGAGACGAACAGTCGTCTGCTTCTCGCCCAGAGAGCGCGGGGCCGGCAGCGAAAGCCTCCAGGCTGCTGCTTCTGCCCAAACACGCCTGGGCTATGCACTTTCTCTCTCGGCGCTGGGTAGCAGCACATTCGCTCTGCCTTGTAGCCTGAATCTTAACGGAAAGCTTCTCGGCTACGTCTGGCACAGAGCACAGGTTGAGGTCAACGAGCTTCCCCAGAGCTTGCCCCCGAGGCGTGGAAACTTGGATTTGCAGCACCTTTCAGGGGTACTCTTCCTTCCTTTACAGCCTGCACAGCGCCGGCAGATGGCGGTGCTCTCTGCAGCCTTCTTCTCGCTTCCAAGTACCACAGGGCACCTTGCAGCCTTGCAGAGAGCAAAGAGGCGGATAGACATCTCGCCCAGAAGAAGGTGCCAGGACGAAAAGGTGCTCGTCCTTTCCGCCCCTAGTCGCCCGGATTGTGGTGCTGTGTTGAAAGCCTTGGCCAGCCAAAGGCTAATGCAGCAAGTGCTTCTCTCCTGAAGCACTTGGCTGAGTGAGAGCTGCACACACGGTTTGGACACTGTAAAGCAGCAAGAGAAATGATTGTACCTCGAGCTGAGGAAAATCCCTGCCCAGAACCCTGTGCATGCGTGCACTATAGCCTCTGAAGAGCGGGACAGCTCCAAGCCATCGCTGGGCGTCACTTCTGTCCAGAGCACAGAAGACGAAGAACGAAGCAGCCGGGCACCGGGCTCATGCACTCAGTGCACCGAATTGCCTAAGTTCAGCACAAAGCTGCTTCACAAGCCCAGTCAGCTGAGAATGCTCCGGCTGCTTCCGAGAGTAAGGCGCAGCCCTTGCACTCCATCACACAAGCTGGCCAGAAACAGTTTCTTACAGCCGCACTGTTGCAGAGTCCACGCAGCTTGAGCGCACGCAGAAAGAGGCGTCCAGAAAGAAGGCGTTCTTCAAGTCCCCCTTCTCTAAGCAGCCTTGAAACTGAGCACAGCACACTGCGCCTAGGCAGCTTCTTTCTCCGAGAGACGTGCCCTCCTCACACCATGCACTCTCGCAGCTCCCTTGCCCACTTGCAGCAGCTGCTGCCAAAGAAAAAGGCTCCAGGAGTAGCAGCCACTGCTGGGCTGAACCTTCCCCTTGCCTCACGTCAAGCACCAGAAACTGTCCTCTGCACTCTGTCTTTCCCTTCTCCACCGCATCTACCACTGGCATCTCTGCATCTCCAAGCACGAAGCTAGCAGAATTGCTTCCAGGGAATAGTGGAAGAGAAATAGGTAGCAGCACAAGTAGCCGCGAGTTGAACTTTCTGCTTCCGACTGCTCAAGTGAATCCGCAAACAAGCGAGTGGCAGGCACGCTTCCTCTTGCAGCCTGGGCCATTCGCACAGCAGCCTGCTGCTCTGCCTTCGTTCTTATGCCCTTCGTAGCAGGTCGCGCTTTCGTTTTGCTGGAGACGAACAGTCGTCTGCTTCTCGCCCAGAGAGCGCGGGGCCGGCAGCGAAAGCCTCCAGGCTGCTGCTTCTGCCCAAACACGCCTGGGCTATGCACTTTCTCTCGGCGCTGGGTAGCAGCACATTCGCTCTGCCTTGTAGCCTGAATCTTAACGGAAAGCTTCTCGGCTACGTCTGGCCCAGAGCACAGGTTGAGGTCAACGAGCTTCCCCAGAGCTTGCCCCCGAGGCGTGGAAACTTGGATTTGCAGCACCTTTCAGGGGTACTCTTCCTTCCTTTACAGCCTGCACAGCGCCGGCAGATGGCGGTGCTCTCTGCAGCCTTCTTCTCGCTTCCAAGTACCACAGGGCACCTTGCAGCCTTGCAGAGAGGCAAAGAGGCAGATAGAAATCTCGCCCAGAAGAAGGTGCCAGGACGAAAAGGTGCTCGTCCTTTCCGCCCCTAGTCGCCCGGATTGTGGTGCTGTGTTGAAAGCCTTGGCCAGCCAAAGGCTAATGCAGCAAGTGCTTCTCTCCTGAAGCACTTGGCTGAGTGAGAGCTGCACACACGGTTTGGACACTGTAAAGCAGCAAGAGAAATGATTGTACCTCGAGCTGAGGAAAATCCCTGCCCAGAACCCTGTGCATGCGTGCACTATAGCCTCTGAAGAGCGGGACAGCTCCAAGCCATCGCTGGGCGTCACTTCTGTCCAGAGCACAGAAGACGAAGAACGAAGCAGCCGGGCACCGGGCTCATGCACTCAGTGCACCGAATTGCCTAAGTTCAGCACAAAGCTGCTTCACAAGCCCAGTCAGCTGAGAATGCTCCGGCTGCTTCCGAGAGGAAGGCGCAGCCCTTGCACTCCATCACACAAGCTGGCCAGAAACAGTTTCTTACAGCCGCACTGTTGCAGAGTCCACGCAGCTTGAGCGCACGCAGAAGGAGGCGTCCAGAAAGAAGGCGTTCTTCAAGTCCCCCTTCTCTAAGCAGCCTTGAAACTGAGCACAGCACACTGCGCCTAGGCAGCTTCTTTCTCCGAGAGACGTGCCCTCCTCACACCATGCACTCTCGCAGCTCCCTTGCCCACTTGCAGCAGCTGCTGCCAAAGAAAAAGGCTCCAGGAGTAGCAGCCACTGCTGGGCTGAACCTTCCCCTTGCCTCACGTCAAGCACCAGAAACTGTCCTCTGCACTCTGTCTTTCCCTTCTCCACCGCATCTACCACTGGCATCTCTGCATCTCCAAGCACGAAGCTAGCAGAATTGCTTCCAGGGAATAGTGGAAGAGAAATAGGTAGCAGCACAAGTAGCCGCGAGTTGCACTTTCTGCTTCCGACTGCTCAAGTGAATCCGCAAACAAGCGAGTGGCAGGCACGCTTCCTCTTGCAGCCTGGGCCATTCGCACAGCAGCCTGCTGCTCTGCCTTCGTTCTTATGCCCTTCGTAGCAGGTCGCGCTTTCGTTTTGCTGGAGACGAACAGTCGTCTGCTTCTCGCCCAGAGAGCGCGGGGCCGGCAGCGAAAGCCTCCAGGCTGCTGCTTCTGCCCAAACACGCCTGGGCTATGCACTTTCTCTCTCGGCGCTGGGTAGCAGCACATTCGCTCTGCCTTGTAGCCTGAATCTTAACGGAAAGCTTCTCGGCTACGTCTGGCCCAGAGCACAGGTTGAGGTCAACGAGCTTCCCCAGAGCTTGCCCCCGAGGCGTGGAAACTTGGATTTGCAGCACCTTTCAGGGGTACTCTTCCTTCCTTTACAGCCTGCACAGCGCCGGCAGATGGCGGTGCTCTCTGCAGCCTTCTTCTCGCTTCCAAGTACCACAGGGCACCTTGCAGCCTTGCAGAGAGGCAAAGAGGCAGATAGAAATCTCGCCCAGAAGAAGGTGCCAGGACGAAAAGGTGCTCGTCCTTTCCGCCCCTAGTCGCCCGGATTGTGGTGCTGTGTTGAAAGCCTTGGCCAGCCAAAGGCTAATGCAGCAAGTGCTTCTCTCCTGAAGCACTTGGCTGAGTGAGAGCTGCACACACGGTTTGGACACTGTAAAGCAGCAAGAGAAATGATTGTACCTCGAGCTGAGGAAAATCCCTGCCCAGAACCCTGTGCATGCGTGCACTATAGCCTCTGAAGAGCGGGACAGCTCCAAGCCATCGCTGGGCGTCACTTCTGTCCAGAGCACAGAAGACGAAGAACGAAGCAGCCGGGCACCGGGCTCATGCACTCAGTGCACCGAATTGCCTAAGTTCAGCACAAAGCTGCTTCACAAGCCCAGTCAGCTGAGAATGCTCCGGCTGCTTCCGAGAGGAAGGCGCAGCCCTTGCACTCCATCACACAAGCTGGCCAGAAACAGTTTCTTACAGCCGCACTGTTGCAGAGTCCACGCAGCTTGAGCGCACGCAGAAGGAGGCGTCCAGAAAGAAGGCGTTCTTCAAGTCCCCCTTCTCTAAGCAGCCTTGAAACTGAGCACAGCACACTGCGCCTAGGCAGCTTCTTTCTCCGAGAGACGTGCCCTCCTCACACCATGCACTCTCGCAGCTCCCTTGCCCACTTGCAGCAGCTGCTGCCAAAGAAAAAGGCTCCAGGAGTAGCAGCCACTGCTGGGCTGAACCTTCCCCTTGCCTCACGTCAAGCACCAGAAACTGTCCTCTGCACTCTGTCTTTCCCTTCTCCACCGCATCTACCACTGGCATCTCTGCATCTCCAAGCACGAAGCTAGCAGAATTGCTTCCAGGGAATAGTGGAAGAGAAATAGGTAGCAGCACAAGTAGCCGCGAGTTGAACTTTCTGCTTCCGACTGCTCAAGTGAATCCGCAAACAAGCGAGTGGCAGGCACGCTTCCTCTTGCAGCCTGGGCCATTCGCACAGCAGCCTGCTGCTCTGCCTTCGTTCTTATGCCCTTCGTAGCAGGTCGCGCTTTCGTTTTGCTGGAGACGAACAGTCGTCTGCTTCTCGCCCAGAGAGCGCGGGGCCGGCAGCGAAAGCCTCCAGGCTGCTGCTTCTGCCCAAACACGCCTGGGCTATGCACTTTCTCTCTCGGCGCTGGGTAGCAGCACATTCGCTCTGCCTTGTAGCCTGAATCTTAACGGAAAGCTTCTCGGCTACGTCTGGCACAGAGCACAGGTTGAGGTCAACGAGCTTCCCCAGAGCTTGCCCCCGAGGCGTGGAAACTTGGATTTGCAGCACCTTTCAGGGGTACTCTTCCTTCCTTTACAGCCTGCACAGCGCCGGCAGATGGCGGTGCTCTCTGCAGCCTTCTTCTCGCTTCCAAGTACCACAGGGCACCTTGCAGCCTTGCAGAGAGCAAAGAGGCGGATAGACATCTCGCCCAGAAGAAGGTGCCAGGACGAAAAGGTGCTCGTCCTTTCCGCCCCTAGTCGCCCGGATTGTGGTGCTGTGTTGAAAGCCTTGGCCAGCCAAAGGCTAATGCAGCAAGTGCTTCTCTCCTGAAGCACTTGGCTGAGTGAGAGCTGCACACACGGTTTGGACACTGTAAAGCAGCAAGAGAAATGATTGTACCTCGAGCTGAGGAAAATCCCTGCCCAGAACCCTGTGCATGCGTGCACTATAGCCTCTGAAGAGCGGGACAGCTCCAAGCCATCGCTGGGCGTCACTTCTGTCCAGAGCACAGAAGACGAAGAACGAAGCAGCCGGGCACCGGGCTCATGCACTCAGTGCACCGAATTGCCTAAGTTCAGCACAAAGCTGCTTCACAAGCCCAGTCAGCTGAGAATGCTCCGGCTGCTTCCGAGAGGAAGGCGCAGCCCTTGCACTCCATCACACAAGCTGGCCAGAAACAGTTTCTTACAGCCGCACTGTTGCAGAGTCCACGCAGCTTGAGCGCACGCAGAAGGAGGCGTCCAGAAAGAAGGCGTTCTTCAAGTCCCCCTTCTCTAAGCAGCCTTGAAACTGAGCACAGCACACTGCGCCTAGGCAGCTTCTTTCTCCGAGAGACGTGCCCTCCTCACACCATGCACTCTCGCAGCTCCCTTGCCCACTTGCAGCAGCTGCTGCCAAAGAAAAAGGCTCCAGGAGTAGCAGCCACTGCTGGGCTGAACCTTCCCCTTGCCTCACGTCAAGCACCAGAAACTGTCCTCTGCACTCTGTCTTTCCCTTCTCCACCGCATCTACCACTGGCATCTCTGCATCTCCAAGCACGAAGCTAGCAGAATTGCTTCCAGGGAATAGTGGAAGAGAAATAGGTAGCAGCACAAGTAGCCGCGAGTTGCACTTTCTGCTTCCGACTGCTCAAGTGAATCCGCAAACAAGCGAGTGGCAGGCACGCTTCCTCTTGCAGCCTGGGCCATTCGCACAGCAGCCTGCTGCTCTGCCTTCGTTCTTATGCCCTTCGTAGCAGGTCGCGCTTTCGTTTTGCTGGAGACGAACAGTCGTCTGCTTCTCGCCCAGAGAGCGCGGGGCCGGCAGCGAAAGCCTCCAGGCTGCTGCTTCTGCCCAAACACGCCTGGGCTATGCACTTTCTCTCTCGGCGCTGGGTAGCAGCACATTCGCTCTGCCTTGTAGCCTGAATCTTAACGGAAAGCTTCTCGGCTACGTCTGGCACAGAGCACAGGTTGAGGTCAACGAGCTTCCCCAGAGCTTGCCCCCGAGGCGTGGAAACTTGGATTTGCAGCACCTTTCAGGGGTACTCTTCCTTCCTTTACAGCCTGCACAGCGCCGGCAGATGGCGGTGCTCTCTGCAGCCTTCTTCTCGCTTCCAAGTACCACAGGGCACCTTGCAGCCTTGCAGAGAGCAAAGAGGCGGATAGACATCTCGCCCAGAAGAAGGTGCCAGGACGAAAAGGTGCTCGTCCTTTCCGCCCCTAGTCGCCCGGATTGTGGTGCTGTGTTGAAAGCCTTGGCCAGCCAAAGGCTAATGCAGCAAGTGCTTCTCTCCTGAAGCACTTGGCTGAGTGAGAGCTGCACACACGGTTTGGACACTGTAAAGCAGCAAGAGAAATGATTGTACCTCGAGCTGAGGAAAATCCCTGCCCAGAACCCTGTGCATGCGTGCACTATAGCCTCTGAAGAGCGGGACAGCTCCAAGCCATCGCTGGGCGTCACTTCTGTCCAGAGCACAGAAGACGAAGAACGAAGCAGCCGGGCACCGGGCTCATGCACTCAGTGCACCGAATTGCCTAAGTTCAGCACAAAGCTGCTTCACAAGCCCAGTCAGCTGAGAATGCTCCGGCTGCTTCCGAGAGTAAGGCGCAGCCCTTGCACTCCATCACACAAGCTGGCCAGAAACAGTTTCTTACAGCCGCACTGTTGCAGAGTCCACGCAGCTTGAGCGCACGCAGAAGGAGGCGTCCAGAAAGAAGGCGTTCTTCAAGTCCCCCTTCTCTAAGCAGCCTTGAAACTGAGCACAGCACACTGCGCCTAGGCAGCTTCTTTCTCCGAGAGACGTGCCCTCCTCACACCATGCACTCTCGCAGCTCCCTTGCCCACTTGCAGCAGCTGCTGCCAAAGAAAAAGGCTCCAGGAGTAGCAGCCACTGCTGGGCTGAACCTTCCCCTTGCCTCACGTCAAGCACCAGAAACTGTCCTCTGCACTCTGTCTTTCCCTTCTCCACCGCATCTACCACTGGCATCTCTGCATCTCCAAGCACGAAGCTAGCAGAATTGCTTCCAGGGAATAGTGGAAGAGAAATAGGTAGCAGCACAAGTAGCCGCGAGTTGCACTTTCTGCTTCCGACTGCTCAAGTGAATCCGCAAACAAGCGAGTGGCAGGCACGCTTCCTCTTGCAGCCTGGGCCATTCGCACAGCAGCCTGCTGCTCTGCCTTCGTTCTTATGCCCTTCGTAGCAGGTCGCGCTTTCGTTTTGCTGGAGACGAACAGTCGTCTGCTTCTCGCCCAGAGAGCGCGGGGCCGGCAGCGAAAGCCTCCAGGCTGCTGCTTCTGCCCAAACACGCCTGGGCTATGCACTTTCTCTCTCGGCGCTGGGTAGCAGCACATTCGCTCTGCCTTGTAGCCTGAATCTTAACGGAAAGCTTCTCGGCTACGTCTGGCCCAGAGCACAGGTTGAGGTCAACGAGCTTCCCCAGAGCTTGCCCCCGAGGCGTGGAAACTTGGATTTGCAGCACCTTTCAGGGGAACTCTTCCTTCCTTTACAGCCTGCACAGCGCCGGCAGATGGCGGTGCTCTCTGCAGCCTTCTTCTCGCTTCCAAGTACCACAGGGCACCTTGCAGCCTTGCAGAGAGCAAAGAGGCGGATAGACATCTCGCCCAGAAGAAGGTGCCAGGACGAAAAGGTGCTCGTCCTTTCCGCCCCTAGTCGCCCGGATTGTGGTGCTGTGTTGAAAGCCTTGGCCAGCCAAAGGCTAATGCAGCAAGTGCTTCTCTCCTGAAGCACTTGGCTGAGTGAGAGCTGCACACACGGTTTGGACACTGTAAAGCAGCAAGAGAAATGATTGTACCTCGAGCTGAGGAAAATCCCTGCCCAGAACCCTGTGCATGCGTGCACTATAGCCTCTGAAGAGCGGGACAGCTCCAAGCCATCGCTGGGCGTCACTTCTGTCCAGAGCACAGAAGACGAAGAACGAAGCAGCCGGGCACCGGGCTCATGCACTCAGTGCACCGAATTGCCTAAGTTCAGCACAAAGCTGCTTCACAAGCCCAGTCAGCTGAGAATGCTCCGGCTGCTTCCGAGAGGAAGGCGCAGCCCTTGCACTCCATCACACAAGCTGGCCAGAAACAGTTTCTTACAGCCGCACTGTTGCAGAGTCCACGCAGCTTGAGCGCACGCAGAAGGAGGCGTCCAGAAAGAAGGCGTTCTTCAAGTCCCCCTTCTCTAAGCAGCCTTGAAACTGAGCACAGCACACTGCGCCTAGGCAGCTTCTTTCTCCGAGAGACGTGCCCTCCTCACACCATGCACTCTCGCAGCTCCCTTGCCCACTTGCAGCAGCTGCTGCCAAAGAAAAAGGCTCCAGGAGTAGCAGCCACTGCTGGGCTGAACCTTCCCCTTGCCTCACGTCAAGCACCAGAAACTGTCCTCTGCACTCTGTCTTTCCCTTCTCCACCGCATCTACCACTGGCATCTCTGCATCTCCAAGCACGAAGCTAGCAGAATTGCTTCCAGGGAATAGTGGAAGAGAAATAGGTAGCAGCACAAGTAGCCGCGAGTTGCACTTTCTGCTTCCGACTGCTCAAGTGAATCCGCAAACAAGCGAGTGGCAGGCACGCTTCCTCTTGCAGCCTGGGCCATTCGCACAGCAGCCTGCTGCTCTGCCTTCGTTCTTATGCCCTTCGTAGCAGGTCGCGCTTTCGTTTTGCTGGAGACGAACAGTCGTCTGCTTCTCGCCCAGAGAGCGCGGGGCCGGCAGCGAAAGCCTCCAGGCTGCTGCTTCTGCCCAAACACGCCTGGGCTATGCACTTTCTCTCTCGGCGCTGGGTAGCAGCACATTCGCTCTGCCTTGTAGCCTGAATCTTAACGGAAAGCTTCTCGGCTACGTCTGGCCCAGAGCACAGGTTGAGGTCAACGAGCTTCCCCAGAGCTTGCCCCCGAGGCGTGGAAACTTGGATTTGCAGCACCTTTCAGGGGTACTCTTCCTTCCTTTACAGCCTGCACAGCGCCGGCAGATGGCGGTGCTCTCTGCAGCCTTCTTCTCGCTTCCAAGTACCACAGGGCACCTTGCAGCCTTGCAGAGAGCAAAGAGGCGGATAGACATCTCGCCCAGAAGAAGGTGCCAGGACGAAAAGGTGCTCGTCCTTTCCGCCCCTAGTCGCCCGGATTGTGGTGCTGTGTTGAAAGCCTTGGCCAGCCAAAGGCTAATGCAGCAAGTGCTTCTCTCCTGAAGCACTTGGCTGAGTGAGAGCTGCACACACGGTTTGGACACTGTAAAGCAGCAAGAGAAATGATTGTACCTCGAGCTGAGGAAAATCCCTGCCCAGAACCCTGTGCATGCGTGCACTATAGCCTCTGAAGAGCGGGACAGCTCCAAGCCATCGCTGGGCGTCACTTCTGTCCAGAGCACAGAAGACGAAGAACGAAGCAGCCGGGCACCGGGCTCATGCACTCAGTGCACCGAATTGCCTAAGTTCAGCACAAAGCTGCTTCACAAGCCCAGTCAGCTGAGAATGCTCCGGCTGCTTCCGAGAGGAAGGCGCAGCCCTTGCACTCCATCACACAAGCTGGCCAGAAACAGTTTCTTACAGCCGCACTGTTGCAGAGTCCACGCAGCTTGAGCGCACGCAGAAGGAGGCGTCCAGAAAGAAGGCGTTCTTCAAGTCCCCCTTCTCTAAGCAGCCTTGAAACTGAGCACAGCACACTGCGCCTAGGCAGCTTCTTTCTCCGAGAGACGTGCCCTCCTCACACCATGCACTCTCGCAGCTCCCTTGCCCACTTGCAGCAGCTGCTGCCAAAGAAAAAGGCTCCAGGAGTAGCAGCCACTGCTGGGCTGAACCTTCCCCTTGCCTCACGTCAAGCACCAGAAACTGTCCTCTGCACTCTGTCTTTCCCTTCTCCACCGCATCTACCACTGGCATCTCTGCATCTCCAAGCACGAAGCTAGCAGAATTGCTTCCAGGGAATAGTGGAAGAGAAATAGGTAGCAGCACAAGTAGCCGCGAGTTGCACTTTCTGCTTCCGACTGCTCAAGTGAATCCGCAAACAAGCGAGTGGCAGGCACGCTTCCTCTTGCAGCCTGGGCCATTCGCACAGCAGCCTGCTGCTCTGCCTTCGTTCTTATGCCCTTCGTAGCAGGTCGCGCTTTCGTTTTGCTGGAGACGAACAGTCGTCTGCTTCTCGCCCAGAGAGCGCGGGGCCGGCAGCGAAAGCCTCCAGGCTGCTGCTTCTGCCCAAACACGCCTGGGCTATGCACTTTCTCTCTCGGCGCTGGGTAGCAGCACATTCGCTCTGCCTTGTAGCCTGAATCTTAACGGAAAGCTTCTCGGCTACGTCTGGCACAGAGCACAGGTTGAGGTCAACGAGCTTCCCCAGAGCTTGCCCCCGAGGCGTGGAAACTTGGATTTGCAGCACCTTTCAGGGGTACTCTTCCTTCCTTTACAGCCTGCACAGCGCCGGCAGATGGCGGTGCTCTCTGCAGCCTTCTTCTCGCTTCCAAGTACCACAGGGCACCTTGCAGCCTTGCAGAGAGCAAAGAGGCGGATAGACATCTCGCCCAGAAGAAGGTGCCAGGACGAAAAGGTGCTCGTCCTTTCCGCCCCTAGTCGCCCGGATTGTGGTGCTGTGTTGAAAGCCTTGGCCAGCCAAAGGCTAATGCAGCAAGTGCTTCTCTCCTGAAGCACTTGGCTGAGTGAGAGCTGCACACACGGTTTGGACACTGTAAAGCAGCAAGAGAAATGATTGTACCTCGAGCTGAGGAAAATCCCTGCCCAGAACCCTGTGCATGCGTGCACTATAGCCTCTGAAGAGCGGGACAGCTCCAAGCCATCGCTGGGCGTCACTTCTGTCCAGAGCACAGAAGACGAAGAACGAAGCAGCCGGGCACCGGGCTCATGCACTCAGTGCACCGAATTGCCTAAGTTCAGCACAAAGCTGCTTCACAAGCCCAGTCAGCTGAGAATGCTCCGGCTGCTTCCGAGAGTAAGGCGCAGCCCTTGCACTCCATCACACAAGCTGGCCAGAAACAGTTTCTTACAGCCGCACTGTTGCAGAGTCCACGCAGCTTGAGCGCACGCAGAAGGAGGCGTCCAGAAAGAAGGCGTTCTTCAAGTCCCCCTTCTCTAAGCAGCCTTGAAACTGAGCACAGCACACTGCGCCTAGGCAGCTTCTTTCTCCGAGAGACGTGCCCTCCTCACACCATGCACTCTCGCAGCTCCCTTGCCCACTTGCAGCAGCTGCTGCCAAAGAAAAAGGCTCCAGGAGTAGCAGCCACTGCTGGGCTGAACCTTCCCCTTGCCTCACGTCAAGCACCAGAAACTGTCCTCTGCACTCTGTCTTTCCCTTCTCCACCGCATCTACCACTGGCATCTCTGCATCTCCAAGCACGAAGCTAGCAGAATTGCTTCCAGGGAATAGTGGAAGAGAAATAGGTAGCAGCACAAGTAGCCGCGAGTTGCACTTTCTGCTTCCGACTGCTCAAGTGAATCCGCAAACAAGCGAGTGGCAGGCACGCTTCCTCTTGCAGCCTGGGCCATTCGCACAGCAGCCTGCTGCTCTGCCTTCGTTCTTATGCCCTTCGTAGCAGGTCGCGCTTTCGTTTTGCTGGAGACGAACAGTCGTCTGCTTCTCGCCCAGAGAGCGCGGGGCCGGCAGCGAAAGCCTCCAGGCTGCTGCTTCTGCCCAAACACGCCTGGGCTATGCACTTTCTCTCTCGGCGCTGGGTAGCAGCACATTCGCTCTGCCTTGTAGCCTGAATCTTAACGGAAAGCTTCTCGGCTACGTCTGGCCCAGAGCACAGGTTGAGGTCAACGAGCTTCCCCAGAGCTTGCCCCCGAGGCGTGGAAACTTGGATTTGCAGCACCTTTCAGGGGTACTCTTCCTTCCTTTACAGCCTGCACAGCGCCGGCAGATGGCGGTGCTCTCTGCAGCCTTCTTCTCGCTTCCAAGTACCACAGGGCACCTTGCAGCCTTGCAGAGAGCAAAGAGGCGGATAGACATCTCGCCCAGAAGAAGGTGCCAGGACGAAAAGGTGCTCGTCCTTTCCGCCCCTAGTCGCCCGGATTGTGGTGCTGTGTTGAAAGCCTTGGCCAGCCAAAGGCTAATGCAGCAAGTGCTTCTCTCCTGAAGCACTTGGCTGAGTGAGAGCTGCACACACGGTTTGGACACTGTAAAGCAGCAAGAGAAATGATTGTACCTCGAGCTGAGGAAAATCCCTGCCCAGAACCCTGTGCATGCGTGCACTATAGCCTCTGAAGAGCGGGACAGCTCCAAGCCATCGCTGGGCGTCACTTCTGTCCAGAGCACAGAAGACGAAGAACGAAGCAGCCGGGCACCGGGCTCATGCACTCAGTGCACCGAATTGCCTAAGTTCAGCACAAAGCTGCTTCACAAGCCCAGTCAGCTGAGAATGCTCCGGCTGCTTCCGAGAGGAAGGCGCAGCCCTTGCACTCCATCACACAAGCTGGCCAGAAACAGTTTCTTACAGCCGCACTGTTGCAGAGTCCACGCAGCTTGAGCGCACGCAGAAGGAGGCGTCCAGAAAGAAGGCGTTCTTCAAGTCCCCCTTCTCTAAGCAGCCTTGAAACTGAGCACAGCACACTGCGCCTAGGCAGCTTCTTTCTCCGAGAGACGTGCCCTCCTCACACCATGCACTCTCGCAGCTCCCTTGCCCACTTGCAGCAGCTGCTGCCAAAGAAAAAGGCTCCAGGAGTAGCAGCCACTGCTGGGCTGAACCTTCCCCTTGCCTCACGTCAAGCACCAGAAACTGTCCTCTGCACTCTGTCTTTCCCTTCTCCACCGCATCTACCACTGGCATCTCTGCATCTCCAAGCACGAAGCTAGCAGAATTGCTTCCAGGGAATAGTGGAAGAGAAATAGGTAGCAGCACAAGTAGCCGCGAGTTGCACTTTCTGCTTCCGACTGCTCAAGTGAATCCGCAAACAAGCGAGTGGCAGGCACGCTTCCTCTTGCAGCCTGGGCCATTCGCACAGCAGCCTGCTGCTCTGCCTTCGTTCTTATGCCCTTCGTAGCAGGTCGCGCTTTCGTTTTGCTGGAGACGAACAGTCGTCTGCTTCTCGCCCAGAGAGCGCGGGGCCGGCAGCGAAAGCCTCCAGGCTGCTGCTTCTGCCCAAACACGCCTGGCCTATGCACTTTCTCTCTCGGCGCTGGGTAGCAGCACATTCGCTCTGCCTTGTAGCCTGAATCTTAACGGAAAGCTTCTCGGCTACGTCTGGCCCAGAGCACAGGTTGAGGTCAACGAGCTTCCCCAGAGCTTGCCCCCGAGGCGTGGAAACTTGGATTTGCAGCACCTTTCAGGGGTACTCTTCCTTCCTTTACAGCCTGCACAGCGCCGGCAGATGGCGGTGCTCTCTGCAGCCTTCTTCTCGCTTCCAAGTACCACAGGGCACCTTGCAGCCTTGCAGAGAGGCAAAGAGGCAGATAGACATCTCGCCCAGAAGAAGGTGCCAGGACGAAAAGGTGCTCGTCCTTTCCGCCCCTAGTCGCCCGGATTGTGGTGCTGTGTTGAAAGCCTTGGCCAGCCAAAGGCTAATGCAGCAAGTGCTTCTCTCCTGAAGCACTTGGCTGAGTGAGAGCTGCACACACGGTTTGGACACTGTAAAGCAGCAAGAGAAATGATTGTACCTCGAGCTGAGGAAAATCCCTGCCCAGAACCCTGTGCATGCGTGCACTATAGCCTCTGAAGAGCGGGACAGCTCCAAGCCATCGCTGGGCGTCACTTCTGTCCAGAGCACAGAAGGCGAAGAACGAAGCAGCCGGGCACCGGGCTCATGCACTCAGTGCACCGAATTGCCTAAGTTCAGCACAAAGCTGCTTCACAAGCCCAGTCAGCTGAGAATGCTCCGGCTGCTTCCGAGAGGAAGGCGCAGCCCTTGCACTCCATCACACAAGCTGGCCAGAAACAGTTTCTTACAGCCGCACTGTTGCAGAGTCCACGCAGCTTGAGCGCACGCAGAAGGAGGCGTCCAGAAAGAAGGCGTTCTTCAAGTCCCCCTTCTCTAAGCAGCCTTGAAACTGAGCACAGCACACTGCGCCTAGGCAGCTTCTTTCTCCGAGAGACGTGCCCTCCTCACACCATGCACTCTCGCAGCTCCCTTGCCCACTTGCAGCAGCTGCTGCCAAAGAAAAAGGCTCCAGGAGTAGCAGCCACTGCTGGGCTGAACCTTCCCCTTGCCTCACGTCAAGCACCAGAAACTGTCCTCTGCACTCTGTCTTTCCCTTCTCCACCGCATCTACCACTGGCATCTCTGCATCTCCAAGCACGAAGCTAGCAGAATTGCTTCCAGGGAATAGTGGAAGAGAAATAGGTAGCAGCACAAGTAGCCGCGAGTTGCACTTTCTGCTTCCGACTGCTCAA